>NC_053392.1:557127476-558327476 GCF_905171765.1 Bufo bufo
CGATCACCGCCGTGCGGCGGCGGTGGTAGGCGGTGCCATCGGGTCCCCATGGGGCTGTGGGGGGGGGGACCCGATGGCATGGAAGGCAGCGCGATGCCTGAGGAAAGCATCGCGCTGCCTTTCCGGTGAAGTGCCTGTGAGATCCAGCCCCCTGGATCTCACAGGCCGGAAGCTGTATGAGTAATACACACAGTATTACTCATACAGCCAATGCATTCCAATACAGAAGTATTGGAATGCATTGTAAATGCATTGTAAATGTAAAGGATTAGACCCCCAAAAGTTCAAGTCCCAAAGTGGGACAAAAAGAAAAAGTGAAAAAAATAAGTTGAAAAAATTAAGTTTTCCCCCCCAAAAATTAAAAGTTTCAAGTAAAAATAAACAAAAACGTCATTTTCCCAAAATAAAGTAAAAAAAAAATTGGTAAAAAATAGGGGAAAAAAAAGTATACATATTAGGTATCGCAGCGTTCGTATCGACCGGCTCTATAAAAATATCACATGACCTAACCCCTCAGATGAACACCGTAAAAAATAAAAAATAAAAACTGTGCTAAATAAACCATTTTTTGTCACCTTACATCACAAAAAGTGTAATAGCAAGCGATCAAAAAGTCATATGCACCCCAAAATAGTGCCAATCAAACCTTCGTCTCATCCCGCAAAAAATGAGACCCTAACTAAGACAATCGCCCAGAAACTGAAAAAACTATGGCTCTCAGAATATGAAGACACTAAAACATGATTATTTTTTTGTTTAAAAAATGATATTATAGTGTAAAATTTACATAAACAAAAAAAAAGTATACATATTAGGTATCGCCACGTCCGTATCGACCGGCTCTATAAAAATATCACATGAACTAACCCCTCAGATGAACACCGTAAAAAATAAAAAATAAAAACGGTGCTAAATAAACAATTTTTTGTCACCTTACATCACAAAAAGTGTAATAGCAAGCGATCAAAAAGTCACACACCCCAAAATAGTGCCAATAAAACCGTCATCTCATCCCGCAAAAATAATACCCCAGCCAAGGTAATCGCCCAAAAACTGAAAAAATTATGGCTCTCAGACTATGGAAACACTAAAACATGATTTTTCTTGCTTAAAAAAAAAATCATTGTGTATAACTTACATAAACAAAAAAAGTATACATATTAGGTATTGGCGCATCCGTGACAACCTAGTCTATAAAAATATCACATGATCTAACCTGTCAGATGAATGTTGTAAATAACAAAAAATAAAAACTGTGCCAAAACAGCTATTTCTTGTTATCTTGCCTCACAAAAAGTGTAATATAGAGCAACCAAAAATCATATGTACCCTAAACTAGTACCAACAATACTTCCACCCTATCCCGTAGTTTCTAAAATGAAAAAAAAAAACAGTCCAGCAAAATTTGCCTTCCAAAAACCGTATGGCATTCCTTTCCTTCTGCGCCCTGCCGTGTGCCTGTACATTAGTTTACGACCACATATGGGGTGTTTCTGTAAACTACAGAATCATGCTATAAATATTGAGTTTGGTTTGGCTGTTAACCGTTGCTTTGTAACTGGAAAAAAATAATTAAAATGGAAAATCTGCCCAAAAAGTTAAATTTTGAAATTGTATCTCTATTTTCCATTAATTATTGTGGAACACCTAAAGGGTTAACGACGTTTGTAAAATCAGTTTTGAATACCTTGAGAGGTTTAGTTTCCTAGATGGGGTCACTTTTATGGAGTTTCTACTCTAGGGGTGCATCAGGGGGGCTTCAAATGGGACATGGTGTCAAAAAACCAGTCCAGCAAAACAGGCCCAATAACCACTGTATAATGAATCCTCTGGTGACCCTGACTGACCATGTCTCTAACCTGACGCAGATGGTGCAAGAGCTAGGGGAGAAACTCCGTTCTTTTGAGCTAGGACAAGGTTCTTCCACTCCTCAGGCCTCCAGTCCGCATTTTGAGCCCCAGATTAAGCTCCCAGAACCCTTTTCTGGAGACCGGAAGAAGTTTCTCTCCATTAAGGAGAATTTCAAACTTTACTTCCGTTTGCACCCTGTGTCCTCTGGCACAGAGAGTCAACGCATGGGCATTATCATTTCCCGACTACAGGGTGATCCCCAGAACTGGGCATTCTCTTTACCTGCTGGTGCCAGTTGTTTAACTTCTGTGGAGGTTTTTTTCAGGCCCTGGGTACCCTCTATGATGAACCAGACAGGGCTCTGGTAGCCGAGACGGCTCTAAAGGCACTGGTTCAGGGCAATCTACCTGAGGAGGAGTATTGCACCCAATTCATAAGGTGGTGTGTCCCCTCAGGATGGAACGAACCAGCCATTAAGAGTCAGTTTAGGTCTGGTCTCTTTGATAACTTAAAGGATCTTCTGGTCAGTTTTCAACTTCCAGAGACTTTAGAGGAGATGATGACCCTTGTAGTCCGACTTGACCGACGGGTTAGAGAGAGACGACAGGAACGACAGTTCTCTTCCCAGATGGTGGTCCAGCCAGAGGCCTATCCCAGAGACAACGCTGAGGTCTCCACCGAGGAACCCATGCAGGTTGGCATGACCCGAGGGAATCTTCGCCGCAGACGTGGAGAGTGCTTTTACTGCGGAGATTCTGACCATTGGATCAACCAGTGTCCTAAGAAGGTCCTCTCTGTCAAGTCTCCTAAGGCAAGGCAATCTAAAGACCAGGTACACCCTGATTTTTCTAAATGTAAGCTTTTGGTACCCATAACGATTTCTCTGGGGGTAAATAAATGGCCAGGTAAGGCCTTTATTGATTCTGGCTCAGCAGCCAGCTGTATTGACTCTGCGTACGCTGTTAAATTGGGTATTCCAATGTTTGCTTTACAAACTCCTATCCATGTCATGGCTATTGATGCTACTCCTCTGATTGGTGGTACGGTGAGGTCATGTACCTCAGAGATTTCTCTAACCGTGGCTGTGTGCCACTCTGAGAGATGTTCCCTTTTAGTCCTGGAGAACTTACCGGTTGAGGTGGTACTAGGGTTGCCTTGGCTCCGATTACATAATCCCACTATAGATTGGTCCAAGGGGGAGTTGGTGAGATAGGGGCCTAAGTGTATCTCCTGCTTGTCCGTGATACAGGCTGGGGTCTCAGTAAAGTCTGATACATTACCCACAGTTGTTAGGGAATATTCTGATGTATTCTCATCACCAACTCCGGAGGTTCTGCCCCCCATAGACCTTATGATTGCACCATAGAGCTAGTAGAGGGGGCCAATTTTCTAAGCCCGAACGCAAGGCCATGGAAGATTATATTAAGGAGAGCCTTGGTAAAGGGCATATTAGACCTTCTGTCTCTCCTATGGGAGCAGGGTTTTTCTTTGTTAAGAAAAAGGATGGTGGTCTTAGGCCATGTATCGAGTCCTTAAGGACCCATGACGTACCGGTACGTCATCTATAGTTCCGATCACCGCCGTGCGGCGGCGGTGGTAGGCGGTGCCATCGGGTCCCCATGGGGCTGTGGGGGGGGGACCCGATGGCATGGAAGGCAGCGCGATGCCTGAGGAAAGCATCGCGCTGCCTTTCCGGTGAAGTGCCTGTGAGATCCAGCCCCCTGGATCTCACAGGCCGGAAGCTGTATGAGTAATACACACAGTATTACTCATACAGCCAATGCATTCCAATACAGAAGTATTGGAATGCATTGTAAATGCATTGTAAATGTAAAGGATTAGACCCCCAAAAGTTCAAGTCCCAAAGTGGGACAAAAAGAAAAAGTGAAAAAAATAAGTTGAAAAAATTAAGTTTTCCCCCCCAAAAATTAAAAGTTTCAAGTAAAAATAAACAAAAACGTCATTTTCCCAAAATAAAGTAAAAAAAAAATTGGTAAAAAATAGGGGAAAAAAAAGTATACATATTAGGTATCGCAGCGTTCGTATCGACCGGCTCTATAAAAATATCACATGACCTAACCCCTCAGATGAACACCGTAAAAAATAAAAAATAAAAACTGTGCTAAATAAACCATTTTTTGTCACCTTACATCACAAAAAGTGTAATAGCAAGCGATCAAAAAGTCATATGCACCCCAAAATAGTGCCAATCAAACCTTCGTCTCATCCCGCAAAAAAATGAGACCCTAACTAAGACAATCGCCCAGAAACTGAAAAAACTATGGCTCTCAGAATATGAAGACACTAAAACATGATTATTTTTTTGTTTAAAAAATGATATTATAGTGTGAAATTTACATAAACAAAAAAAAAGTATACATATTAGGTATCGCCACGTCCGTATCGACCGGCTCTATAAAAATATCACATGAACTAACCCCTCAGATGAACACCGAAAAAAAAAAAAAAAAAAAAACGGTGCTAAATAAACAATTTTTTGTCACCTTACATCACAAAAAGTGTACTAGCAAGCGATCAAAAAGTCACACACCCCAAAATAGTGCCAATAAAACCGTCATCTCATCCCGCAAAAATAATACCCCAGCCAAGGTAATCGCCCAAAAACTAAAAAAAATTATGGCTCTCAGACTATGGAAACACTAAAACATGATTTTTTTTGCTTAAAAAAAGAAATCATTGTGTATAACTTGCATAAACAAAAAAAGTATACATATTAGGTATTGGCGCATCCGTGACAACCTGGTCTATAAAAATATCACATGATCTAACCTGTCAGATGAATATTGTAAATAACAAAAAATAAAAACTGTGCCAAAACAGCTATTTCTTGTTATCTTGCCTCACAAAAAGTGTAATATAGAGCAACCAAAAATCATATGTACCCTAAACTAGTACCAACAATACTTCCACCCTATCCCGTAGTTTCTAAAATGAAAAAAAAACAGTCCAGCAAAATTTGCCTTCCAAAAACCGTACGGCATTCCTTTCCTTCTGCGCCCTGCCGTGTGCCTGTACAGTAGTTTACGACCACATATGGGGTGTTTCTGTAAACTACAGAATCATGCTATAAATATTGAGTTTGGTTTGGCTGTTAACCGTTGCTTTGTAACTGGAAAAAAATAATTAAAATGGAAAATCTGCCAAAAAAGTTAAATTTTGAAATTGTATCTCTATTTTCCATTAATTATTGTGGAACACCTAAAGGGTTAACGACGTTTGTAAAATCAGTTTTGAATACCTTGAGAGGTTTAGTTTCTTAGATGGGGTCACTTTTATGGAGTTTCTACTCTAGGGGTGCATCAGGGGGGCTTCAAATGGGACATGGTGTCAAAAAACCAGTCCAGCAAAACAGGCCCAATAACCACTGTATAATGAATCCTCTGGTGACCCTGACTGACCATGTCTCTAACCTGACGCAGATGGTGCAAGAGCTAGGGGAGAAACTCCGTTCTTTTGAGCTAGGACAAGGTTCTTCCACTCCTCAGGCCTCCAGTCCACATTTTGAGCCCCAGATTAAGCTCCCAGAACCCTTTTCTGGAGACCGGAAGAAGTTTCTCTCCATTAACCACTTACCGTCACGCTAACGCCGAAAGGCGTCATTTCTGCGGCGCTCCCAGGGCACACTAACGCCGATTGGCGTCATCTCGCGTGAGCCGAGATTTCCTGTGAACGCGCGCACACAGGCGCGCGCGCTCACAGGAACTGAAGGTAAGAGAGTTGATCTCCAGCCTGCCAGCGGCGATCGTTCGCTGGCAGGCTGGAGATGTGATTTTTTTTAACCCCTAACAGGTATATTAGACGCTGTTTTGATAACAGCGTCTAATATACCTGCTACCTGGTCCTCTGGTGGTCTCCTTTGTTTGGATCGACCACCAGAGGACACAGGTAGCTCAGTAAAGTAGCACCAAGCACCACTACACTACACTACACCCCCCCGTCACTTATTAACCCCTTATTAGCCCCTGATCACCCCTGATCACCCCATATAGACTCCCTGATCACTCCCCTGTCATTGATTACCCCCCTGTCATTGATCACACCCCTGTAAAGCTCCATTCAGATGTCCGCATGATTTTTACGGATCCACTGATAGATGGATCGGATCCGCAAAACGCACACGGACGTCTGAATGGAGCCTTACAGGGGCATGATCAATGACTGTGGTGATCACCCCATATAGACTCCCTGATCACCCCCTGTCATTGATTACACCCCTGTCATTGATCACACCCCTGTAAAGCTCCATTCAGACGTCCGCATGATTTTTACGGATCCACTGATAGATGGATCGGATCCGCAAAACACATACAGGCGTCTCCCTGGAGCCTTCCAGGGGGGGTGATCACCCCATATAGACTCCCTGATCACCCCCCTGTCATTGATCACCCCCCCTGTCAGGCTGCATTCAGATGTCCGTATGATTTTTACGGATCCACGGATACATGGATCAGATCCGCAAAACACATACGGACATCTGAATGGAGCCTTACAGGGGCATGATCAATGACTGTGGTGATCACCCCATATAGACTCCCTGATCACCCCCCTGTCATTGATCACCCCCCCCTGTCATTGATCACCCCCCTGTCATTGATCACACCCCTGTAAAGCTCCATTCAGACGTCCGCATGATTTTTACGGATCCACTGATAGATGGATCGGATCCGCAAAATGCATACGGACGTCTGAATGGAGCCTTACAGGGGCGTGATCAATGACTGTGGTGATCACCCCATATAGACTCCCTGATCACCCCCCTATCATTGATTACCCCCTTGTCATTGATAACCCCCTGTAAAGCTCCATTCAGACATCCACATGATTTTTACGGATCCACTGATAGATGGATCGGATCCGCAAAACGCATACGGACGTCTGAATGGAGCCTTACAGGGGCATGATCAATGACTGTGGTGATCACCCCATATAGACTCCCTGATCACCCCCCTGTCATTGATTACCCCCCTGTCATTGATAACCCCCTGTAAAGCTCCATTCAGACGTCCACATGATTTTTACGGATCCACTGATAGATGGATCGGATCCGCAAAATGCATACGGACGTCTGAATGGAGCCTTACAAGGGCGTGATCAATGACTGTGGTGATCACCCCATATAGACTCCCTGATCACCCCCCTATCATTGATTACCCCCCTGTCATTGATAACCCCCTGTAAAGCTCCATTCAGACGTCCGCATGATTTTTACGGATCCACTGATAGATGGATCGGATCCGCAAAACGCATACGGACGTCTGAATGGAGCCTTACAGGGGCATGATCAATGACTGTGGTGATCACCCCATATAGACTCCCTGATCACCCCCCTGTCATTGATTACCCCCCTGTCATTGATCACCCCCCTGTAAAGCTCCATTCAGACGTCCGCATGATTTTTACGGATCCACTGATAGATGGATCGGATCCGCAAAACACATACAGGCGTCTCCCTGGAGCCTTCCAGGGGGGGTAATCACCCCATATAGACTCCCTGATCACCCCCCTGTCATTGATCACCCCCCCTGTCAGGCTGCATTCAGATGTCTGTATGATTTTTACGGATCCACGGATACATGGATCGGATCCGCAAAACACATACGGACATCTGAATGGAGCCTTATAGGGGGGTGATCAATGACAGGGGGGTGATCACCCCATATAGACTCCCTGATCACCCCCCTGTCATTGATCACCCCCCTGTCATTGATCACCCCCCTGTAAGGCTCCATTCAGACATTTTTTTGGCCCAAGTTAGCGGAATTATTATTTTTTTTTCTTACAAAGTCTCATATTCCACTAACTTGTGTCAAAAAATAAAATCTCACATGAACTCACCATACCCCTCACGGAATCCAAATGCGTAAAATTTTTTAGACATTTATATTCCAGACTTCTTCTCACGCTTTAGGGCCCCTAGAATGCCAGGGCAGTATAAATACCCCACATGTGACCCCATTTCGGAAAGAAGACACCCCCAGGTATTCCGTGAGGGGCATATTGAGTCCATGAAAGATTGAAATTTTTGTCCCAAGTTAGCGGAACGGGAGACTTTGTGAGAAAAAAATAAAAAATATAAATTTCCGCTAACTTGTGCCAAAAAACAAAATTTCTATGAACTCGCCATGCCCCTCATTGAATACCTTGGGGTGTCTTCTTTCCAAAATGGGGTCACATGTGGGGTATTTATACTGCCCTGGCATTCTAGGGGCCCCAAAGCATGAGAAGAAGTCTGGTATCCAAATGTCTAAAAATGCCCTCCTAAAAGGAATTTGGGCACCTTTGCGCATCTAGGCTGCAAAAAAGTGTCACACATCTGGTATCGCCGTACTCAGGAGAAGTTGGGGAATGTGTTTTGGGGTGTCATTTTACATATACCCATGCTGGGTGAGAGAAATATCTTGGTCAAATGCCAACTTTGTATAAAAAAATGGGAAAAGTTGTCTTTTGCCAAGATATTTCTCTCACCCAGCATGGGTATATGTAAAATGACACCGCAAAACACATTCCCTAACTTCTCCTGAGTACGGAGATACCAGATGTGTGACACTTTTTTGCAGCCTAGGTGGGCAAAGGGGCCCATATTCCAAAGAGCACCTTTCGGATTTCACAGGTCATTTACCTACTTACCACACATTAGGGCCCCTGGAAAATGCCAGGGCAGTATAACTACCCCACAAGTGACCCCATTTTGGAAAGAAGACACGCCAAGGTATTCCGTGAGGGGCATGGCGAGTTCCTAGAATTTTTTATTTTTTGTCACAAGTTAGTGGAAAATGATGATTTTTTTTTTTTTTTTTTCATACAAAGTCTCATATTCCACTAACTTGTGACAAAAAATAAAAACTTCCATGAACTCACTATGCCCATCAGCGAATACCTTGGGGTCTCTTCTTTCCAAAATGGGGTCACTTGTGGGGTAGTTCTACTGCCCTGGCATTCTAGGGGCCCAAATGTGTGGTAAGGAGTTTGAAATCAAATTCTGTAAAAAATGACCAGTGAAATCCGAAAGGTGCTCTTTGGAATATGGGCCCCTTTGCCCACCTAGGCTGCAAAAAAGTGTCACACATCTGGTATCTCTGTATTCAGGAGAAGTTGAGGAATGTGTTTTGGGGTGTCTTTTTACATATACCCATGCTGGGTGAGATAAATATCTTGGTCAAATGCCAACTTTGTATAAAAAAATGGGAAAAGTTGTCTTTTGCCAAGATATTTCTCTCACCCAGCATGGGTATATGTAAAATGACACCCCAAAACACATTCCCCAACTTCTCCTGAGTACGGAGATACCAGATGTGTGACACTTTTTTGCAGCCTAGGTGGGCAAAGGGGCCCATATTCCAAAGAGCACCTTTCGGATTTCACAGGTCATTTACCTACTTACCACACATTAGGGCCCCTGGAAAATGCCAGGGCAGTATAACTACCCCACAAGTGACCCCATTTTGGAAAGAAGACACCCCAAGGTATTCCGTGAGGGGCATGGCGAGTTCCTAGAATTTTTTATTTTTTGTCACAAGTTAGTGGAAAATGATGATTTTTAATTTTTTTTTTTTCATACAAAGTCTCATATTACACTAACTTGTGACAAAAAATAAAAACTTCCATGAACTCACTATGCCCATCAGCGAATACCTTGGGGTCTCTTCTTTCCAAAATGGGGTCACTTGTGGGGTAGTTATACTGCCCTGGCATTCTAGGGGCCCAAATGTGTGGTAAGGAGTTTGAAATCAAATTCTGTAAAAAATGACCAGTGAAATCCGAAAGGTGCTCTTTGGAATATGGGCCCCTTTGCCCACCTAGGCTGCAAAAAAGTGTCACACATCTGGTATCTTCGTACTCAGGAGAAGTTGGGGAATGTGTTTTGGGGTGTCATTTTACATATACCCATGCTGGGTGAGAGAAATATCTTGGCAAATGACAACTTTTCCCATTTTTTTATCCAAAGTTGGCATTTGACCAAGATATTTATCTCACCCAGCATGGGTATATGTAAAAAGACACCCCAAAACACATTCCTCAACTTCTCCTGAATACAGAGATACCAGATGTGTGACACTTTTTTGCAGCCTAGGTGGGCAAAGGGGCCCATATTCCAAAGAGCACCTTTCGGATTTCACTGGTCATTTTTTACAGAATTTGATTTCAAACTCCTTACCACACATTTGGGCCCCTAGAATGCCAGGGCAGTAGAACTACCCCACAAGTGACCCCATTTTGGAAAGAAGAGACCCCAAGGTATTTCGTGATGGGCATAGTGAGTTCATAGAACTTTTTATTTTTTGTCACAAGTTAGTGGAATATGAGACTTTGTAAGAAAAAAAAAAAAGAAAAAAATCATCATTTTCCGCTAACTTGTGACAAAAAATAAAAAGTTCTATGAACTCACTATGCCCATCAGCGAATACCTTAGGGTGTCTACTTTCCGAAATGGGGTCATTTGTGGGGTGTTTGTACTGTCTGGCCATTGTAGAACCTCAGGAAACATGACAGGTGCATACAAAGTCAGAGCTGCTTCAAAAAGCGGAAATTCACATTTTTGTACCATAGTTTGTAAACGCTATAACTTTTACCCAAACCATTTTTTTTTTTACCCAAACATTTTTTTTTTTATCAAAGACATGTAGAACAATAAATTTAGAGCAAAATTTATATATGGATCTCGTTTTTTTTGCAAAATTTTACAACTGAAAGTGAAAAATGTCATTTTTTTGCAAAAAAATCGTTAAATTTCGATTAATAACAAAAAAAGTAAAAATGTCAGCAGCAATGAAATACCACCAAATGAAAGCTCTATTAGTGAGAAGAAAAGGAGGTAAAATTCATTTGGGTGGTAAGTTGCATGACCGAGCAATAAATCGCTAAAGTTGTGGAGTGCCGATTTGTAAAAAAGGGCCTGGTCTTTAGGGGGGTATAAACCTGTGGTCCTTAACCTCCTCAGGACCGCCGTACGCAGGATTGCGTCTTTGCGGCGGTCCTGTTGTTCTGGGTGGACGCGCCGGTGCGTCCTCTCGCGAGACGCGAGATTTCCTGTGAACGCGCGCACACAGGCGCGCGCGTTCACAGGATCGGAAGGTAAGCGAGTGGATCTCCAGCCTGCCAGCGGCGATCGTTCGCTGGCAGGCTGGAGATGTGATTTTTTTAACCCCTAACAGGTATATTAGACGCTGTTTTGATAACAGCGTCTAATATACCTGCTACCTGGTCCTCTGGTGGTCCCCTTTGTTTGGATCGACCACCAGAGGACACAGGCAGCTCAGTAATATGTTGCACCAAGCACCACTACACTACACCCCCCCCCCCGTCACTTATTAACCCCTTATTAGCCCTTGATCACCCCTGATCACCCCATATAGACTCCCTAATCACCCCCCTGTCATTGATTACCCCCCTGTCATTGATCACCCCCCTGTAAAGCTCCATTCAGATGTCCGCATGATTTTTACGGATCCACTGATAGACTGATCGGATCCGTAAAAATCATACGGACGTCTGAATGCAGCCTTACAGGGGAGTGATAAATGACGGAGGTGATCACCCCATATAGACTCCCTGATCACCCCCCTGTCATTGATCACCCCCCTGTAAAGCTCCATTCAGATGTCCGCATGATTTTTACGGATCCACTGATAGACTGATCGGATCCGTAAAAATCATACGGACGTCTGAATGCAGCCTTACAGGGGAGTGATCAATGACTGTGGTGATCACCCCATATAGACTCCTTGATCACCCCCCTGTCATTGATTACCCCTCTGTCATTGATCACCCCCCTGTAAAGCTCCATTCAGATGTCCGCATGATTTTTACGGATCCACTGATAGACTGATCGGATCCGTAAAAATCATACGGACGTCTGAATGGAGCCTTACAGGGGAGTGATCAATGACTGTGGTGATCACCCCATATAGACTCCCTGATCACCCCCCTGTCATTGATTACCCCCCTGTCATTGATCACCCCCCTGTAAAGCTCCATTCAGATGTCCGCATGATTTTTACGGATCCACTGATAGACTGATCGGATCCGTAAAAATCATACGGACGTCTGAATGCAGCCTTACAGGGGAGTGATCAATGACTGTGGTGATCACCCCATATAGACTCCCTGATCACCCCCCTGTCATTGATTACCCCTCTGTCATTGATCACCCCCCTGTAAAGCTCCATTCAGATGTCCGCATGATTTTTACGGATCCACTGATAGACTGATCGGATCCGTAAAAATCATACGGACGTCTGAATGCAGCCTTACAGGGGAGTGATCAATGACTGTGGTGATCACCCCATATAGACTCCCTGATCACCCCCCTGTCATTGATTACCCCTCTGTCATTGATCACCCCCCTGTAAAGCTCCATTCAGATGTCCGCATGATTTTTACGGATCCACTGATAGAGTGATCGGATCCGTAAAAATCATACGGACGTCTGAATGCAGCCTTACAGGGGGGTGATCAATGACAGTTGGGTGATCACCCCATATAGACTCCCTGATCACCCCCCTGTCATTGATCACCCCCCCTGTCATTGATCACCCCCCTGTCATTGATCCCCCCCCCCCCTCTGTAAGGCTGCATTCAGTCTTTTTTTTGGCCCAAGTTAGCGGGATTTTTTTTTTTTTCTTACAAAGTCACATATTCCACTAACTTGTGACAAAAAATAAAATCTCACATGAACTCACCATACCCCTCACGGAATCCAAATGCGTAAAATTTTTTAGACATTTATATTCCAGACTTCTTCTCACGCTTTAGGGCCCCTAGAATGCCAGGGCAGTATAAATACCCCACATGTGACCCCATTTCGGAAAGAAGACACCCCCAGGTATTCCGTGAGGGGCATATTGAGTCCATGAAAGATTGAAATTTTTGTCCCAAGTTAGCGGAACGGGAGACTTTGTGAGAAAAAAATAAAAAATATCAATTTCCGCTAACTTGTGCCAAAAAAAAAAAATTTCTATGAACTCGCCATGCCCCTCATTGAATACCTTGGGGTGTCTTCTTTCCAAAATGGGGTCACATGTGGGGTATTTATACTGCCCTGGCATTCTAGGGGCCCCAAAGCGTGAGAAGAAGTCTGGTATCCAAATGTCTAAAAATGCCCTCCTAAAAGGAATTTGGGCCCCTTTGCGCATCTAGGCTGCAAAAAAGTGTCACACATCTGGTATCGCCGTACTCAGGAGAAGTTGGGGAATGTGTTTTGGGGTGTCATTTTACATATACCCATGCTGGGTGAGATAAATATCTTGGTCAAATGCCAACTTTGTATAAAAAAATGGAAAAAGTTGTCTTTTGCCAAGATATTTCTCTCACCCAGCATGGGTATATGTAAAAAGACACCCCAAAACACATTCCCCAACGTCTCCTGAATACGGCGATACCAGATGTGTGACACTTTTTTGCAGCCTAGGTGGGCAAAGGGGCCCACATTCCAAAGAGCACCTTTCGGATTTCACTGGTCATTTACCTACTTACCACACATTAGGGCCCCTGGAAAATGCCAGGGCAGTATAACTACCCCACAAGTGACCCCATTTTGGAAAGAAGACACCCCAAGGTATTCCGTGAGGGGCATGGCGAGTTCCTAGAATTTTTTATTTTTTGTCACAAGTTAGTGGAAAATGATGATTTTTTTTTTTTTTTTCATACAAAGTCTCATATTCCACTAACTTGTGACAAAAAATAAAAACTTCCATGAACTCACTATGCCCATCAGCGAATACCCTGGGGTCTCTTCTTTCCAAAATGGGGTCACTTGTGGGGTAGTTATACTGCCCTGGCATTCTAGGGGCCCAAATGTGTGGTAAGGAGTTTGAAATCAAATTCTGTAAAAAATGACGAGTGAAATCCGAAAGGTGCTCTTTGGAATATGGGCCCCTTTGCCCACCTAGGCTGCAAAAAAGTGTCACACATCTGGTATCTCCGTACTCAGGAGAAGGTGGGGAATGTGTTTTGGGGTGTCATTTTACATATACCCATGCTGGGTGAGAGAAATATCTTGGCAAAAGACAACTTTTCCCATTTTTTTATACAAAGTTGGCATTTGACCAAGATATTTATCTCACCCAGCATGGGTATATGTAAAAAGACACCCCAAAACACATTCCCCAACGTCTCCTGAATACGGCGATACCAGATGTGTGACACTTTTTTGCAGCCTAGGTGGGCAAAGGGGCCCACATTCCAAAGAGCACCTTTCGGATTTCACTGGTCATTTACCTACTTACCACACATTAGGGCCCCTGGAAAATGCCAGGGCAGTATAACTACCCCACAAGTGACCCCATTTTGGAAAGAAGACACCCCAAGGTATTCCGTGAGGGGCATGGTGAGTTCCTAGAATTTTTTATTTTTTGTCACAAGTTAGTGGAAAATGATGATTTTTTTTTTTTTTTTTTTCATACAAAGTCTCATATTCCACTAACTTGTGACAAAAAATAAAAACTTCCATGAACTCACTATGCCCATCAGCGAATACCCTGGGGTCTCTTCTTTCCAAAATGGGGTCACTTGTGGGGTAGTTATACTGCCCTGGCATTCTAGGGGCCCAAATGTGTGGTAAGGAGTTTGAAATCAAATTCTGTAAAAAATGACGAGTGAAATTCGAAAGGTGCTCTTTGGAATGTGGGCCCCTTTGCCCATCTAGGCTGCAAAAAAGTGTCACACATCTGGTATCTCCGTACTCAGGAGAAGGTGGGGAATGTGTTTTGGGGTGTCTTTTTACATATACCCATGCTGGGTGAGAGAAATATCTTGGCAAAAGACAACTTTTCCCATTTTTTTATACAAAGTTGGCATTTGACCAAGATATTTATCTCACCCAGCATGGGTATATGTAAAAAGACACCCCAAAACACATTCCCCAACTTCTACTGAATACGGAGATACCAGATGTGTGACACTTTTTTGCAGCCTAGGTGGGCAAAGGGGCCCACATTCCAAAGAGCACCTTTCGGATTTCACTCGTCATTTTTTACAGAATTTGATTTCAAACTCCTTACCACACATTTGGGCCCCTAGAATGCCAGGGCAGTATAACTACCCCACAAGTGACCCCATTTTGGAAAGAAGAGACCCCAAGGTATTTCGTGATGGGCATAGTGAGTTCATGGAAGTTTTTATTTTTTGTCACAAGTTAGTGGAATATGAGACTTTGTAAGAAAAAAAAAAAAAAAGAAAAAAATCATCATTTTCCGCTAACTTGTGACAAAAAATAAAAAGTTCTATGAACTCACTATGCCCATCAGCGAATACCTTAGGGTGTGTATTTTCCGAAATGGGGTCATTTGTGGGGTGTTTGTACTGTCTGGCCATTGTAGAACCTCAGGAAACATGACAGGTGCTCAGAAAGTCAGAGCTGCTTCAAAAAGCGGAAATTCACATTTTTGTACCATAGTTTGTAAACGCTATAACTTTTACCCAAACCATTTTTTTTTTACCCAAACATTTTTTTTTAATCAAAGACATGTAGAACAATAAATTTAGAGCAAAATTTCTATATGGATGTCGTTTTTTTTGCAAAATTTTACAACTGAAAGTGAAAAATGTCATTTTTTTGCAAAAAAATCGTTAAATTTCGATTAATAACAAAAAAAGTAAAAATGTCAGCAGCAATGAAATACCACCAAATGAAAGCTCTATTAGTGAGAAGAAAAGGAGGTCAAATTCATTTGGGTGGTAAGTTGCATGACCGAGCAATAAACGGTGAAAGTAGTGTAGGTCAGAAGTGTAAAAAGTGGCCTGGTCTTTCAGGGTGTTTAAGCACTGGGGGCTGAGGTGGTTAAGTGGTTAAGGAGAATTTCAAACTTTACTTCCGTTTGCACCCTGTGTCCTCTGGCACAGAGAGTCAATGCATGGGCATTATCATTTCCCGACTACAGGGTGATCCCCAGAACTGGGCATTCTCTTTACCTGCTGGTGCCAGTTGTTTAACTTCTGTGGAGGTTTTTTTTCAGGCCCTGGGTACCCTCTATGATGAACCAGACAGGGCTCTGGTAGCCGAGACGGCTCTAAAGGCACTGGTTTAGGGCAATCTACCTGAGGAGGAGTATTGCACCCAATTCATAAGGTGGTGTGTCCCCTCAGGATGGAACGAACCAGCCATTAAGAGTCAGTTTAGGTCTGGTCTCTTTGATAACTTAAAGGATCTTCTGGTCAGTTATCAACTTCCAGAGACTTTAGAGGAGATGATGACCCTTGTAGTCCGACTTGACCGACGGGTTAGCGAGAGACGACAGGAACGACAGTTCTCTTCCCAGATGGTGGTCCAGCCAGAGGCCTATCCCAGAGACAACGCTGAGGTCTCCACCGAGGAACCCATGCAGGTTGGCATGACCCGAGGGAATCTTCGCCGCAGACGTGGAGAGTGCTTTTACTGCGGAGATTCTGACCATTGCATCAACCAGTGTCCTAAGAAGGTCCTCTCTGTCAAGTCTCCTAAGGCAAGGCAATCTAAAGACCAGGTACACCCTGATTTTTCTAAATGTAAGCTTTTGGTACCCATAACGATTTCTCTGGGGGTAAATAAGAGGCCAGGTAAGGCCTTTATTGATTCTGGCTCAGCAGCCAGCTTTATTGACTCTGAGTACGCTGTTAAATTGGGTATTCCAATGTTTGCTTTACCAACTCTTATCCATGTCATGGCTATTGATGCTACTCCTCTGATTGGTGGTACGGTGAGGTCATGTACCTCAGAGATTTCTCTAACCGTGGCTGTGTGCCACTCTGAGAGATGTTCCCTTTTAGTCCTGGAGAACTTGCCGGTTGAGGTGGTACTAGGGTTGCCTTGGCTCCGATGACATAATCCCACTATAGATTGGTCCAAGGGGGAGTTGGTGAGATGGGGGCCTAAGTGTAACTCGTGCTTGTCCGTGATACAGGCTGGGGTCTCAGTAAAGTCTGATACATTACCCACAGTTGTTAGGGAATATTCTGATGTATTCTCATCACCAACTCCGGAGGTTCTACCTCCCATAGACCTTATGATTGCACCATAGAGCTAGTAGAGGGGGCCAATTTTCTAAGCCCGAACGCAAGGCCATGGAAGATTATATTAAGGAGAGCCTTGGTAAAGGGCATATTAGACCTTCTGTCTCTCCTATGGGAGCGGGGTTTTTCTTTGTTAAGAAAAAGGATGGTGGTCTTAGGCCATGTATCGAGTCCTTAAGGACCCATGATGTACCGGTACGTCATCTATAGTTCTGATCACCGCCGTGCGGCGGCGGTGGTAGGCGGTGCCATCGGGTCCCCATGGGGCTGTGGGGGGGACAAAAAGAAAAAGTGAAAAAAATAAGTTGAAAAAATAAAGTTTTCCCCCCAAAAAATTAAAAGTTTCAAGTAAAAATAAACAAAAACGTCATTTTCCCAAAATAAAGTAAAAAAAAAATTGGTAAAAAATAGGGGAAAAAAAAGTATACATATTAGGTATCGCAGCGTTCGTATCGACCGGCTCTATAAAAATATCACATGACCTAACCCCTCAGATGAACACCGTAAAAAATAAAAAATAAAAACTGTGCTAAATAAACCATTTTTTGTCACCTTACATCACAAAAAGTGTAATAGCAAGCGATCAAAAAGTCATATGCACCCCAAAATAGTGCCAATCAAACCTTCGTCTCATCCCGCAAAAAATGAGACCCTAACTAAGATAATCGCCCAGAAACTGAAAAAACTATGGCTCTCAGAATATGGAGACACTAAAACATGATTTTTTTTTGTTTCAAAAATGATATTATAGTGTAAAATTTACATAAACAAAAAAAAAGTATACATATTAGGTATCGCCACGTCCGTATCGACCGGCTCTATAAAAATATCACATGAACTAACCCCTCAGATGAACACCGTAAAAAATAAAAAATAAAAACGGTGCTAAATAAACAATTTTTTGTCACCTTACATCACAAAAAGTGTAATAGCAAGCGATCAAAAAGTCACACACCCCAAAATAGTGCCAATAAAACCGTCATCTCATCCCGCAAAAATAATACCCCAGCCAAGGTAATCGCCCAAAAACTGAAAAAATTATGGCTCTCAGACTATGGAAACACTAAAACATGATTTTTTTTGCTTAAAAAAAGAAATCATTGTGTAAAACTTACATAAACAAAAAAAGTATACATATTAGGTATTGGCGCATCCGTGACAACCTGGTCTATAAAAATATCACATGATCTAACCTGTCAGATGAATGTTGTAAATAACAAAAAATAAAAACTGTGCCAAAACAGCTATTTCTTGTTATCTTGCCTCACAAAAAGTGTAATATAGAGCAACCAAAAATCATATGTACCCTAAACTAGTACCAACAATACTTCCACCCTATCCCGTAGTTTCTAAAATGAAAAAAAAACAGTCCAGCAAAATTTGCCTTCCAAAAACCGTATGGCATTCCTTTCCTTCTGCGCCCTGCCGTGTGCCTGTACAGTAGTTTACGACCACATATGGGGTGTTTCTGTAAACTACAGAATCATTCTATAAATATTGAGTTTGGTTTGGCTGTTAACCGTTGCTTTGTAACTGGAAAAAAATAATTAAAATGGAAAATCTGCCAAAAAAGTTAAATTTTGAAATTGTATCTCTATTTTCCAATAATTATTGTGGAACACCTAAAGGGTTAATGACGTTTTTAAAATCAGTTTTGAATACCTTGAGGGGTGTAGTTTCTTAGATGGGGTCACTTTTATGGAGTTTCTACTCTAGGGGTGCATCAGGGGGGCTTCAAATGGGACATGGTGTCAAAAAACCAGTCCAGCAAAATCTGCCTTCCAAAAACCGTATGGCATTCCTAACCTTCTGCGCCCTGCCGTGTGCCTGTACAGTAGTTTACGACCACATATGGGGTGTTTCTGCAAACTACAGAATCAGGGCTATAAATATTGAGTTTGGTTTGGCTGTTAACCCTTGCTTTGTAACTGGAAAAAAATAATTAAAATGGAAAATGTGCGAAAAAAGTTAAATTTTAAAATTGTATCTATATGTTCCATTAATTATTGTGGAACACCTAAAGGGTTAACGACGTTTGTAAAATCAGTTTTGAATACCTTGAGGGGTGTAGTTTCTTAGATGGGGTCATTTTTGGGTGGTTTATATTATGTAAGCCTCGCAAAGTGACTTCAGACCTGAACTGGTCCCTAAAAATTGGGTTTTTGAAAATTTCTGAAACATTTCAAGATTTGCTTCTAAACTTCTAAGCCTTGTAACATCCCCAAAAAATAAAATATCATTCCTAAAATGATCCAAGCATGAAGTAGACATATGGGGAATGTAAAGTAATAACTATTTTTGTAGGTATTACTATGTATTATAGAAGTAGAGAAATTGAAACTTGTAAATTTGCAATTTTTTTACAAATTTTTGGTAAATTTGGTATTTTTTTTATAAATAAAAATTAATTTTTTTTACTTAATTTTACCAGTGTCATGAAGTACAATATGTGACAAAAAAACTATCTCAGAATGGCCTGGATAAGTCAAAGCGTTTTAAAGTTATCAGCACTTAAAGTGAAACTGGTCAGATTTGCAAAAAATGGCCAAGTCCGTAAGGTGAAATAGGGCCGAGTCCATAAGGAGCTAAAGGTAGGCAGACAATGTCATAGAGAAGCAGGAAATGCTAGCAGAATGCTTGGGTGTATAGGGAGAGGCATTACCAGTAGAAAGAGGGAGGTGCTCATGCCGCTCTACAGAGCACTAGTGAGACCTCATCTGGAGTATTGTGCTGAGTACTGGAGACCATATCTCCAGAAGGATATTGATACTTTGGAGGGAGTTCAGAGAAGAGCTACCAAACTAGTGCATGGATTGCAGGATAAAACTTACCAGGAAAGATTAAAGGACCTTAACATGTATAGCTTGGAGGAAAGACGAGACAGAGGGGATATGATAGAAACTTTTATATACATAAAGGGAATCAACAAGGTAAAAGAGGAGAGAATATTTAAAAGAAGAAAAACTGCTACAAGAGGACATAGTTTTAAATTAGAGGGGCAAAGGTTTAAAAGTAATATCAGGAAGTATTACTTTACTGAGAGAGTAGTGGATACATGGAATAGCCTTCCTGCAGAAGTGGTAGCTGCAAATACAGTGAAGGAGTTTAAGCATGCATGGGATAGGCATAAGGCCATCCTTCATATAAGATAGGGCCAGGGGCTATTCATAGTATTCAGTATATTGGGCAGACTAGATGGACCAAATGGTTCTTATCTGCTGACACATTCTATGTTTCTATGTTTCCCTCTCTAGAGAGGGCTGGAATGGAACAAAGAGGTGAACCAGGCGCATTACACTTTAACATTGTTTTATATGGAATAAATATGCACATTATTCAGGGGTGACACAAAATATATTCTGGGGACATAAGTTAGCCTATTGGAGACAGTAGCAAGGTGCCAAAGAGTGGTAATGGAACTCCAGGTCATTACACATCTTTTTTAAGAAATTCATGCTTTCTTCTGTCCTGTGGTAGAAAGACGGCTTATTTAATACTTAAATATATAGGTGTCTCCGATGCACTCATACAGGTTGTATGCTCTTCTGCTCAGGTTTGGATCAGATGTGTACCCTTCTCTTCCTGTTCAGCTGTATAATAGTAAAGTGGAGGTGCAATGGAGGGGCAAGTACTAACTAAACCATCTTTCTTCCACAGGATAGAGAAAGGACTGATTTTAAAGGGGTTAGTCCACATGGCTTTTCACTGTCTAGATCTGTCTGATCTGCAGGCAGCATGTTACAGAGCAGAAGGAGCTGAGCAGATTGATATATTGTTTTGTGGGAAGAGATTCAGTAAAACTTGTAATTTATATATTCATATCTCTGCTCATTCTGGGCTGTGAATGCAAGGAGATGGTCCTATCAGTGATTGACAGCCTTCTTCCTTTGACTGTGTATACAGAGAGAGCTGTCCATCACTGATAGGACCGCCTCCTGGACTTCAAGTCCCAGAATGAACAGGAGTTTAAATGAATGAAGTTTCACTGAATCGTTTCCAAAAAAACGATATATCAATCTGCTCAGCTCCTCCTGCTTTGTAACATGCTGCCTGCAGATTAATTCACATTTTCATGGTGACAGGATCCCTTTAACTGCCTGACTTTGAAAAGTAACAATTTTCTATTTACACACCAGTGCTCTGCTTTTGGATGCCCCTGCATAAGAACATCTAATCTATGAAAACTATACTGCGCTATTAAGCCAAACTAGGTCGCCATAAATTTTTAGTTCTTTTCTTAAGCGGATAAGTTAATGTCTGATAGCTTGGAGACTGAGCAGTTTTAGGGTTGATCCAGCAGAGATATTAATTGCAAAGTGCTCTCACTGCCAAAAGCATTTTAGAAAACGACAAAGGCATAAATAAAGCCAGCGTATACCCTTGGAGAAAAACAACAATGAAATGAAATCCCTCAAAAGGAGAGAAAGAACAAACATATATTGAGAAATAGTAAATGTTGTTTATGTTGCCTTCACTTGTTTAATGGGTTCTAGCAATTCACCAGATGTAGTGAACAGAACGCCAAACTCTTCTAAAACTTTCTTTAGAAGTTGATGTTGCCCATTCTAAAATCTGAAGTTTGCAAATGATCATTTTTGGTCATTTCTGGGGACAAAAAAAGAAAACAGTGACACAAAAATAACAAATACATGTTCAGTACACAGCTCCTCTATCCAAGTTATCAGTATTATCTTCAGTGCATCTCCATCCAGAACTTAGGGCTCATTCACATGAATGTGTGGCACTTGTGCCGTGCATTGGGGGCTGCAAATTGAGGTCCC
Source organism: Bufo bufo (assembly GCF_905171765.1). NCBI lineage: Eukaryota > Metazoa > Chordata > Amphibia > Anura > Bufonidae > Bufo > Bufo bufo. The sequence goes on from NC_053392.1 coordinate 557,149,115, forward strand.
CAATGCAGTGGCGGATCCAGAGCCTAGTCTCGGGAGGGGCACTTCCAGATTATTTTCTGTCCGCTGCCACAAAACAATGGTGCTTAGGTGCTTATAGAACAGACTACACAGTGTAGAGGTATACTGTATATTGTGTGGCACAGTGTATGCTATATGTGTATAACAAACATATTTCACATGAAAACTTACAATTACTTGGCTTGGCCCTTGGGGATCTCGGACACCACTTCAACACTTTGGCCGGGGGCTCGGTGGAGCTGATATGTTTTATCCTAATGAGAAAGATTTCATAATAAGGATTTGGAGAAGGGGCAGAAGGATAGCAGAGCAGGGAGAGGCTGGTGCTGCTACTTGGGAGCTCATACCATGGGGGAGTAATAAAGCCCACCATAATGCCCCCCCAGTAGAAACAATTCTGCTTATAATTGACAGTGCAAAAAATACCCCCTTGTAATGCCCCCAGTTGAGCTAATGTGCCCATAGCGCCCCCATAATGTGCCAGTATAAAATACCCCTATAGAGTGCCCCCAGTAAATGCCCCCATAGTACTCCTCTCCCCCTTGCCCATAGTACCCGCCATAATGTGTCCCAGTATAAAATGCTACTGTACAGAGCCCCCCATATAAAATACCCCTTCTTTGTGGCCTCAGTAGATGCCCCTATAGTGCCCACCAATAATGTGCCAGTAAGAAGTGCCCCCAATGATGTGCCAGTAAAATGTGCCCCCAGAGATGCCCCCCAATCATGTGCCAGTAAAAAGAGCACCCCCAATTATGTGCCAGTAATAAGAGCCCCCCATCATGTGCCAGTAACAAGAGCCCCCCTATCATGTGCCAGTAATAAGAGCCCCCCCATCATGTGCCAGTAATAAGAGCCCCCCCATCATGTGCCGGTAATAAGAGCCCCCCCACCATCATGTGCCAGTAATAAGCACCCCCCATCATGTGCCAGTAATAAGCACCCCCATCATGTGCCAGTAATAAGCACCCCCCATCATGTGCCAGTAACAAGAGCCCCCATCATGTGCCAGTAATAAGCACCCCCCCCATCATCATGTGCCAGTAATAAGCACCACCCCATCATGTGCCAGTAATAAGCACCCCCATCATGTGCCAGTAATAAGCACCCCCCATCATGTGCCAGTAATAAGAGGCCCCCTCCCATCATGTGCCAGTAACAAGAGCCCCCCCAATCATGTGCCAGTAATAAGAGCCCCCCCATCATGTGCCAGTAACAAGAGCCCCCCATCATGTGCCAATAATAAGAGCGCCCCATCATGTGCCAGTAATAAGAGACCCCCCATCATTTGCCAGTAACAAGAGCCCCCCATCATGTGCCAGTAACAAGAGCCCCGATCATGTGCCAGTAATAAGAGCCCCCATCATGTGCCAGTAACAAGAGCCCCCCTTCATGTGCCAGTAATAAGCACTCCCCATCACATGCCAGTAATAAGAGCCCCCATCATGTGCCAGTAACAAGAGCCCCCCATCATGTGCCAGTAATAAGCACTCCCCATCACATGCCAGTAATGAGAGCCCCCATCATGTGCCAGTAATAAGAGCCCCCATCATGTGCCAATAATAAGCACCCCCCACCATCATGTGCCAGTAATAAGCACCCCCCCATCATGTGTCAGTAATAAGCACCCCCCCATCATGTGCCAATAATAAGCACCCCCATCATGTGCCAGTAATAAGAGGCCCCCTCCCACCATGTGCCAGTAACAAGAGCCCCCCCATCATGTGCCAGTAACAAGAGCCCCCATCATGTGCCAGTAATAAGAGCCCCCATCCTGTGCCAGTAACAAGAGCCCCCCATCATGTGCCAGTAATAAGCACTCCCCATCACATGCCAGTAATAAGAGCCCCCATCATGTGCCAGTAATAAGAGCCCCCATCATGTGCCAGTAATAAGCACCCCCCCACCATCATGTGCCAGTAATAAGCACCCCCCATCATGTGCCAGTAATAAGCACCCCCCATCATGTGCCAGTAATAAGCACCCCCCATCATGTGCCAGTAATAAGAGGCCCCCTCCCATCATGTGCCAGTAACAAGAGCCCCCCAATCATGTCCCAGTAATAAGAGCCCCCCATCATGTGCCAGTAACAAGAGCCCCCCATCATGTGCCAGTAATAAGAGCCCCCCCATCATGTGCCAATAATAAGAGCCCCCCCATCATGTGCCAGTAATAAGAGACCCCCCATCATGTGCCAGTAACAAGAGCCCCCCATCATGTGCCAGTAACAAGAGCCCCCCATCATGTGCCAGTAATAAGAGCCCCCATCATGTGCCAGTAACAAGAGCCCCCATCATGTGCCAGTAATAAGCACTCCGCATCACATGCCAGTAATAAGAGCTACCATCATGCGCCAGTAAAAAGTACCCCCATCACGTGCCAGTAATAAGAGCCCCCCATCATGTGCCAGTAATAACAGCCCCCCCATCATGTGCCAGTAATAAGAGGCCCCCTCCCATCATGTGCCAGTAACAAGAGCCCCCCCAATGTGCCAGTAATAAGAGCCCCCCCAATGTGCCAGTAACAAGAGCCCCCCCAATGTGCCAGTAACAAGAGCCCCCCCAATGTGCCAATAACAAGAGTCCCCCCATTGTGCCAGTAACAAGAGACCCCCCAATGTGCCAGTATCAAGAGGCCGCCCCCCCAATGTGCCAGTAACAAGAGCCCCCCCCCCAATGTGCCAGTAACAAGAGGCCCCCCCCCAATGTGCCAGTAAAACTATTGCACATATAAAAAAAAAAATAAACACTTATATTTACCTCCTTGGCAGAGATGCGATGCAGGCCTCTTCTGGCCTGTGAACCGCGCTGTACGGCTCAGGCGGCGTGATGATGTCACTGCCCCACAGCACAGGCATCTGTATCGCTGTCCTGAGGACAGCGCTCATCTCCCTGTGCCCCGCTGCCACCGCCCCCCACTTCTGAGCAGCTCGGGGGGGGGCAATTGCCCCATTGCCCCCCCTGGATCCGCCAGTGCCACAATTCAGGGCACTGTCTTTGTGGCCTGCGCTGATGGATGCAGATCCATTCAACTTGAATGGGTCTGTAATCCATCTGCACTGCAAAAAAATAGAGCATGTTCTTTTTTTTGTGGTGTAGTGTATGCGATCTGTAGTGCTTCCGTGGCTTCCGCTCCGTATCTTCCAGATTGCCAACCCATTCAAGTGAATGGGTCTGCATCCGTGATACAGTGTGCACACGGCCAGTGCCCGTATATTACGGACTCGCTATTTGCAGGTCACAATACAGGCATGGCCCAGCACACTTTTTTTCTCTACAATAAATTTATCAAGAGGGTATGTGCCCTGCTGACGAATCAGGTGCTAGCTGCTCTTAAGAAAACAATGACACAACCATACTGTATGTTTGAACTATGAGCTATACCAGTGGCTGTCAGCTATACAGGGGGGTTCTGCTGTGCCTGCCTGCCTCCAGGCAGGGAACTGTGGGAGAGTTCAGAGATCAGAGGCAGGCGGCAGCCTCTGACAGAGAGTCTAGCGGCGCTAGCGCATCCTGCCATTGCCATTCATTGAATCATTTAATGAATGGCTCAGGCGGGATGAGCAGCAGCACCCGGCCCAATGTCTTTGCAAGGAAGGAGAGCTGTGATGCTCTTAGGCTACTTTCACACTGGCGTTTTGGCTATCCGTTTGTGAGATTTGTTCAGGGCTCTCACAAGTGGTCTAAAATGGATCAGTTTTGATCTAATGCATTCAGAATGGAAAAGGATCCGCTTAGAATGCATCAGTTTGCCTCCGTTCCATCTCCATTTCCGCTTTGGAGGCGGACACCAAAACGCTGCTTGCAGCGTTTTGTGTCCTGTCTGACGAAACTGAGCCAAACGGATCCGTTCTGACACACAATGTAAGTCAATGGGGATGGATCTGTTTTCTCTGACACAATAGAAACCGATCCGTCCTCAATTGACTTTCAATGGTCTTCAAGACGGATCCGTCTTGGCTATGTTAAAGATAATACAAACTGATCCGTTCTGAACGGATGCAGATATTTGTATTATCTGAACGGATCCGTCTGTACAGATCCATGATGGATCCGCACCAAACGAGAGTGTGAAAGTAGCCTGAGGAGAAAGGACCTTTGATGACATCATTACCATGTCACATGGCTATGAGGTAATCAAAGTTCCTTTTTCTCTACCAGGAGTGTTGCTACAGAAGTTTGCCATAATTGTGGAGCTTTTTTTGTGTGAAGATTACATCAGGAAAAGGTGACAGGGGCTGTTATGCTATTATACTGTCAGCTACTGTATAGTGTGGGGTGCTGTATAGCGTGGAGTGCTAAACTGTTCTGCTGTATACTGTGGGGTGCTGTATATTGTGGGGTGCTCTACTGTTCTACTGTATACTGTGGGGTGCTGTATATTGTGGGGTTCTATACTGGTCTACTGTATACTGTGGGGTGCTGTATATTTTGGGGTGCTATACTGCTCTACTGTATACTGTGGGGTGCTATACTGCTCTACTGTATACTGTGGGGTGCTGTATACTGTGGGGTACTGTATACTGTGGAGTACTGTATATTGTGGGGTGCTATACTGCTCTACTGTATACTGTGGGGTGCTATACTGTATGCTATAGGATGCTATACTACATACTGTGGGGTGTTATATTATGTTTTGCATACTGTGGGGTACTATATACTGTGGGGCACTGTATACTGTGGGGTGTTATACTATATATTGCATACTGTGGGGTGCTGTATACTATAGGGTGTTATACTGCATACTGTGGGGTATATACTATAGGGTGCTATACTGCATACTGTGGGGTGCTGTATACTATAGGGTGCTATACTGCAAACTGTGGGGTGCTGTATACTATAGGGTGCTATACTGCATACTGTGGGGTGTTGTATACTATAGGGTGCTATACTGCATACTGTGGAGTGCTGTATACTATAGGGTGCTATACTGCATACTGTGGGGTGCTGTATACTGGCCGATGTTATATACTGTATAATGTGGGGTATTACACTGTATACTGCGGAGTGTTGTACGCTATACATTATGAGGGGCTGGGGGTGTTATATAATAGACGTCAATTCAACAAATCTGACCTAGATAAATTAAGGGTATTAGGTTCTCCTAAATAAAATCTGCCCCTCCTACGGCTGATAGCCCCCAATTTACATTTATCCTATAATCTGTAATAATAATTCCACTCTATTTCATTAAAAGTCCTCCGACCACTAAACACCCGAGCATTAAACCAGGCATCCCCTGCTCTGAAGAGGGGAGGGTGTCTGATTCATAGGAAAAGGTCAGAAATTGATGGAAACACCACCAAAATGGTCTGGAACAGCATAAGGAGGATGTCTGGATGCATTTTGGACTCCCAGGTTGCTGCTGGGAACGATGTTGTCCGAGTAGTACGCCACTTTTATAGACTGACAATAATATGCACAAAACCGAAGATAAAATCAATTTTAGAGGAAAAATTGTTAGAAAACATTCTTTCCTATATATTTACTTGTATATAAAGTGCAAGTGCTGCCAAAAATTACAAGTAAAAGCGAGTGCCTGCTGCTTAGCTAACCATTGAAAAAATTATGGGCGAGGGCCTGCTGGTGAGCTGACCCTGTAAAACAATATGGTTGAGGGCCTGCTGGTGAGCTGACCCTCAAAAACATTATATGTGAGGGCCTGCTGGTGAGCTGACCCTCTGAAAGATTATAGGTGAGGGCCTGCTGGTGAGCTGACCCTCTAAAACATTATATGCGAGGGCCTGCAGGTGAGCTGACCCTCTAAAAGATTGTAGTTGAGGACCTGCTGGTGAGCTGACCCTCTAAAATATTGTAGGTGAGGGCCTGCTGGTGAGCTGACCCTGTAAAACATTATGGTTGAGGGCCTGCTGGTGAGCTGACCCTCTCAAAAACATTATATGCAAGGACCTGCTGGTGAGCTGGCCCTCTAAAAGATTGTAGGTGAGGGCCTGCTGGTGAGCTTACCCTGTAAAACATTATGATTGAGGGCCTGCAGGTGAGCTGACCGTGTAAAACATTAGGGGTGAGGGTCTGCTGCAAAGCTGACCCTCTAAAAGATTGTAGGTGAGGGTCTGCTGGTGAGCTGACCCTCTAAAACATTATATGCGAGGGCCTGCAGGTGAGCTGACCCTCTAAAAGATTGTAGTTGAGGACCTGCTGGTGAGCTGACCCTCTAAAATATTGTAGGTGAGGGCCTGCTGTCGAGCTGACCCTGTAAAACATTATGGTTGAGGGCCTGCTGGTGAGCTGACTCTCAAAAACATTATATGCAGGGCCTGCTGGTGAGCTGACCCTGTACAACATTATGATTGAGGGCCTGCTGGTGAGCTGACTCTCAAAAACATTATATGCAAGGGCCTGCTGGTGAACTGACCCTGTACAACATTATGATTGAGGGCCTGCAGGTGAGCTAACCCTCTAAAAGATTGCAGGTGAGGGCCTGTTAGTGAGATGACCCTGCAAAACATTACATGTGAGGGCCTGCAGGTGAGCTGGCCCTCTAAAAGATTGTAAATGAGGGCCTGCTGGTGAGCTGACCCTCTAAAACATTATATGCGAGAGCCTGCAGGTGAGCTGACCTTCTACAACATTAGGAGTGAGGGCAGACTAATAAGCATGTTGATATGATGGAAGAGGAGGAGGAGGAGAAATAGAAAAGGAAGATTAAACCATATACCCTTTTTTTGTGGTAGAAGGGGTGCATTTAAAGTGCCTTTATGTTCAGCCGCTTTTCTCTGGTGGAGTAGAGAAGTCAGGGGCAATCTAGGCCTTGTTCATTTTTATAAGAATCAACCAGTCAGCATTTTCAGTTGACAGGCGGTTATTATGCCCCCATCAGCACTAAATGCCCGCTCTGACAAAACGCTGGCAGCAGGGCAGGCCAGCACCTTCAAGGGGTAGAGCGCCAGTTCGTGCCACGTGTCCAGCTTTGACACCCAGTAGTTGTGAGGCACAGAGGGATCATTGAGGATGCTGACACGGTCTACCATGTAATCCTTCACCATCTTCCAGAATGTTTCCCTCCTTGTGACACTAGGCGCACATCAGGGTGAGGGAGCTGGTGGGTTGTCATGAGACTGTCCCAGGTTTTGGAGAGTCTTGCCCTGCCTCTGTTGGAACTGCTGTGTGTTCCCCTCATCTCCCCTCCTCGGTTGCCCAAGGAGCTACGTACTCTGCCGCCAGCATTGTCAGCTGGAAATTTTTGTAGCAATTTTTCCACAAGGACCTTCTGGTATTACACTATTTTGCTCGTCCTCTCCACCAGAGGAATGAGAGATCAGAAGTTCTCTAGTATAGGGGGTAGAGAAGTGTGAACAACCAGTAATCGGTGTTGTCCAAAATGCGCAAAACGGGTTATGGGAAAGGCTGCCTAGCATAAAATCAGCCATGTGTGCCAGAGTCCCAAAAGGCAATACTTCCATGTCGTCTTTAGGAGGATGACTCTCAATCTCCTCATTCTTTTCCTCCTCTTCTGCCCATCCACGCTGAACAGATGGAATTAAACTTCCATGGGTACTACCCTCTGTTGCGGAGGTGCTCCTCCTCCTCATCATCATCCAATTTGCGCTGAGAAGACGAACTGAGGGTGGTCTGGCTATCACCCTGTGCAATGTCTTTCCCCATTTCCACCTCTTCCTTATGCAAAGCGTCAGCCTTAAATGTGAGCAGCGATCGTTTTAGTAGACACAGAAGTGGGATGGTGATGCTGATAAAGGCGTTATCGTTGCTCACCATCTGTGTTGATTCCTGATAGTTTCTTAAAACCTCACAGAGGTCAGACATCCATGCCCACTCCTCACTTGTGAAGAGCGTAAGCTGACTGGAAAGGCGACGACCATGTTGCAGCTTGTATTCCACTCATGCCCTGTGCTACTCACAAAGCCTGGCCAACATGTGGAACGTGGAGTTCCAGCGCGTGCTCACATCGCACAACAGTCGGTGAGCTGGCAATTATAAGCACTGCGGCAGCATTGACAGTAAGCTAAGTTGAAGACGTGGGCTAGGCATGGGATGTGTGTGAGCTTGCCGAGCTCCAAAGCCGCCACCAAGTTACGGCCATTATCAGACACAACCATGCCTGGTTCTAGGTTGAGTGGCGAGAGCCACAGCTCAGTCTGGGCTCTGCGGTGGTGTGCTGTTTGTCACCTAAGCAGATCAGCTTAAGCACGGCCTGTTGCCGCTTCCCCACTGCAGTGCTACACTGCTTCCAGCTACCGACTGATGGCTAACTGGTGCTGCAAGAGGAAAATTCTGAGGTAGAAGTGGATGAGGAGAAGGAGAAATGGGGGTTGGAGCCACTAACGTAGGTGGTGGCGGAAATCCTGATGGAATTAGGGCCCGTAATCCTTGGCGTCGGTAGCACTTATGCCATCCCAGGGTACGACTCATTCCCGGCCTCCACAACGTTCACCCAGTGTGCCGTCAGAGAAATGTAGCGTCCCTGGCTGAAAGCACTTGTCCATGTGTCAGTGGTTAAAGAGAACCTTTCACTACAATAAAAAATCTAAACTAAGCATACAGACATGAAGAGCGGCGCCCAGGGATCTCCCTGCACTTACTATTATCCCTGGGCGCCAGTCCGTTCTCCCGGTATAGGCTCCGGTATCTTCATATTTTTGGCTCAACTGGGTGGAGCCTGCCGGCGTCTCCTTCTCCCAGCCTGGAGTGCTGGCCAATCGCAGCACTCAGCTCATAGCCTGAGAGAAAAAAAAACTCTCAGGTTATGAGCTGAGTGCTGCGATTGGCCAGCGCTACAGCCTGGGAGAAGGAGACGCCGGAAGGCTCCACCCAGTTGAGCCGAAAATATGAAGATATCGGAGCCTATACCGGGAGAACGGAGTGGCGCCCAGGGATAATAGTAAGTGCAGGGAGATCCCTGGGCGCCGCTCTCCATGTCTGTATGCTTAGTTTAGATTTTTTACTGTAGTGAAAGGTCCTCTTTAAGTGGACCTTCCCAGTAAATGCGTTGGTCAGGGCACGGGTGATGTTACGGGACACATGCTCGTGTAAGGCGGGCACGGCACACGTGAAAAATAGTGGCGGCTGGGGACTGCGTAACGAGGGACGGCCGCCAACATCAGGCTGAGGAAGGCCTCAGTGTCCTCAAGCCTAAATGGCAACATTTCCAGGGCCAGTAATTTGGAAAGTTGCACATTTAGTGCTATGGCCTGTGGGTGGGTGGCTTGGTATTTGCGCTTGCGTTCAAATGCCTGGGGTAAGGACATTTGTACACTGCGCTGTGACACGGAAGTGGATATGATTGCTGATGGTGCTTGCGAAGGTCCAGGTGCAGGGCGGGAGGCATCCGGGCCTGCGACTTTGGCAGGGGATTGGCCAGCACATCAGACAGGGAAAGAGGAGGCAGTGGTGTGACCAGCAGACAAAGAATGTGGACCCAGGCGTTCGTCCCACTTATTACGTTGCTTGGATGCCATGTGGCTGATCATGCTGGTGGTGGTGAGGTTGCTAGTGTTCACGCCTTGGCTCATTTTGCAAACTACTATTCTTTTGTCGTCCGCACTTTCCTCAAAAAAGCGCCATACTGCAGAACTCCTACCCCTTGGCAAGGGAGATTTCCGTAAGGGGGTGCTCTGTGGAACAGTTGCGGGCCTGTTTGGTGGGGCCCGCCTTCTCGCTTTTGCCACCCCGCTGCCTCCTCCAGGCTGTTGCGGTGCAGCAGATCCCTCCCCCTCTGTACTGCTGTTCTCGCTCGGCTTTCCACCTTCCCAGGGTGGGTCAGTGATTTCATTCTCCACCACCTCCAATTCCACTTCCTCACTCTGCTCATCCTCCTGACTTGTTGACCTAACAACCAGGGCCGTCTTTACCAAGGGGCAAAAGGGGCAGCTGCCCGGGCCCAGTTGCTCCTGGGGTGCCCAAGGCAGCTGCCTCTTGAGCCCTGCTAGCTACTGCCCGGCTGTCAAGCTGTCTGTGTACTTTAAAGCGAACCATTCACCTCATTTTCACTTTATAAACTAGCAACAGTACCTTATAGATTATCTTCAGTGTGTTCTTATACATGTTAGTGCCGCTTTCCTGCGCTGTTTATTCTTGAAAAAAATCGTCTTATAAAGTTCACATTTCCTGCTCCAACAGTCACGCAACAAGTCAAGGGGGTATCCCTTCCCTCACCTCTGGCTGTACCTCCCCCTAACCCCGCCTCTATGCTCTGTAATTGACAGCCGGCTCAGTCACCGGGACCGCGCTTGTGAATCCTGCGCATGCGCCGTCCTCCTCATTCGCCGCGTGATCCCGTCTTTCTTGCGGACACAAGCGCGATCCTGTAACAGAATCGCGCATGCGCCGTACGCGATGCCTGCCTGTCTGCTCTCCTGTCTGCTCTCCCTCCCGTGCGTGCGCTCCCCTATCTTCAGGCTCCAAGTGCCCCACGTGATCACTGTAGACTTGCCGCAGATGGCATCGATTCTGTTACAGGATCGCTCTTGTGTCCGCAAGAAAGACGGGAAGTATTTACAGATGTGTGGATTTTTTGTGTGTGTGTTGTGGTGGAGGGCATGATTGCCTGCTAAGGTGTGGGAAGGCGGGATCCAGGGGGCCCAAGTAAATTTTTGTACAGGGTCCAATCAATATTAAAGACGGCCCTGCTAACAACAACCTCAGTTATTGACAAATGTGTCTCATCCTCATCATCAAGCTCTTGAGACACTAATTGCCGTTGACTTATTGGCAACTGTGTCTCATCATCAGCATCCACCTCGTGAAACACTAATTGTCATTCCCCACCGTCATCCTCTTGTGACTGTGGATGCTCAGGAGTTTGAGTATCAGGGCACAAGATCTCATGTCCCTCTTCAAGCGGGCTTGTCTAGAGGCCCAAATGAAGGAGTGTCGCTGAAAAGAGCTCCTCAGAATATCCGAGTATGGGATCATTTGTTTTGAAAGACTCTCTATGGTGGGAGGAAGGAGGAACAGGGTGAGGAATGTGTTGACCAGACTCTTGGCTACTGAGACTAGACTTGGTGGAAGACAGGTTGGTGCTTAACCGACTGGAAGCATTATCTGTTGCAATCCAACCGACCACCTGGTCACACTGGTCTGACTTCGAGAGTGTTGTCCTGCGCCGCCCTGCAAACTGGGACATAAAGATAGGTATCGTGGATGATTGTTTTTCTTGTGCTCTGGCAGCAGGCACAGTTTCAACGCGCCCAGGGCCACAGCCTCTGCGTTCACCATCAGCATTACAGCCACTTCCCTGTCCCTTACTGCTCGCCTTCTTCATATTAAATATTATATATGCTTAAAAAGTATGTCACACGTACAGTAGCGTAGGATTTGTAAGTGTATGCGCAAAAAAATTAAAAAAGGTATTTGGGATGTGGAAATTTCACACAGGAGATATACCGCAGATAATGTCGCTGATGTCAGCAACGACTAATAAAAAATTACAGGGAGTCACAGGTATTTGGGATGTGGAAATGTTACACAGGAGAAATACCGCAGATAATTTTGCTGATGTAACCAGAAGCTAATAAAAAATTACAGGGAATGATACAGGTATTTGGGATGTGGAAACGTCACACAGGAGAAATACCGCAGATAATGTTGCTGATGTCAGCAGCGGCTAATATGAAATTACAGGGAATGTCACAGGTATTTGGGATGTGGAAATGTTACACAGGAGATGTACCCCAATGTTACTGTCCGCAGCGGATACAGTCTACGGAAAAAGTACACTGGATGTCACTGATATTTTTTGGATGTGCACACGTTACACAGGAGATGTAGGGCAGCTAATTTTTAAATTTTTAACGGCCAGTAGGACCACGCGTATTTTTGCAACTCCTCTGACTATATAAAACTCAATTTTATTGTATTACTTTTAAAACCAACATGATACTTGGGAACAAAAAATGGGGAGATTAAAACTTTCAGGAGTGACAGTCGCACTATAAGTGGCCAGTATTTCTGTGTGCAGCTTTTGTCCAACCCTCGGACTTGCCTACATATTTTTATAAATCATTGATGTAGAGTCTCTTAATTTCCGAGACCCATATATAACACCCTGTCTTTCTCCTGTCTAAAAACTAGCAACCTGGATCTCTACATGTTTCGCCGAGCCTGTCGGCATCTTCAGGGGAAACTATCAGGTGGATGTTGGGGGCGGGGTCAGGGCTTTTTAAACCTTCCGGTTTATTTTATTATCCAATCCTTTTTTGCATGGGAGGGGAAGCTGCCGATTAATGTACAATACACCAGCGTCCCACCAATAGGTGGGTGCCCCGTCACGCTGACTGTGGGTGTATACTGTATGACCGGGCTGTTGACGTCACCTCATTCACCTCCCGTCAGCCAGCCCAGTCATATTGGTGATGTCATTGCCAGTGCGCCCACATATGTCATTACCCTGCGTCCTGCGGCTTCACAGTAGTGTTGTGCGCATGCGCAAGAACTTTTTCTCCGTTACAACTAACAACTAGATCTGCGCATGCCTGCGAACTTGCCTGCGAGTTTGTTCCGAGCCTAAGATCTCGCTTCCGGATACGTTCTCCGGGAGTAGTGAGAATTTTGTTCGCTTTAGAGAGGCTTGCAAACTCAATTTTCGCCTACTTTCCCATTCCTCTGGTGATGAGGAGCAGAGGGTGGGGATCATCATCTCGCTGCTCAGGGATAACGCTCAGTCTTGGGCCTTTTCGCTGCCGGTCGGGGTACGGCCCCTCCGATCGGTGGATACATTTTTTGTAGCCCTGGGACAGATATATGATGACCCGGATCGTATTGCTCTGGTTGAATCTAAACTGCGTCTTTTATGCCAGGGTAAACAGTCAGCAGAGATATATTGTTCAGAATTTCGAAGATGGGCAGCTGATACTGGTTGGAATGATGCTGTACTCCGAAGTCAATTTTGCCATGGTCTTTCGGAAAGATTGAAAGATGCATTTGCTTTTCATGAGAGACCAGCATCGTTAGAGTCAGCCATGTCTGTTCGCATTGACAGGCATCTTAGAGATAGAGAGGAGACTACGCCTTCCTGTCATATTCAGTCCAAGGACATTGGGGCTGTCTCATTCAGTGCGCAGGGGTCTCAGTCTCTCTCAATCCCCTCTGAGGAGGAGGCCATGCAGCTGGGTTTGCTTGCCTCTGATAGTAGAGGATTCAGCTCGCAGAGGAGGGTTTGTTTCTGTTGTGGAGGTATAAATCATTTGGCTAATGTTTGCCCCTCTAGGAGATTCATGGAGTTTTCTGAGGGTAATAAAAGAAAAACAAAAAGAAAAAAACCCTCTAAAAACTTTCCATTTGCTACTATTGGCAAGGTTGATGCGGAAATTGAAGGTTTGCCATTTACTTGTAGTTTCCGTTTTCTCCTACCTGCCAGGGTGGCGCTAGACAGCAAGAACATTGTTTGCGAGATTTTTGTAGATAGTGGAGCAGCTGTCAATCTCATTGATAATCAATTCGCAATAACGCATGGTTTCCAGGTATGCACTTTGGAAAAGGATATACCTGTTTTTGCTATCGATTCCGCTCCACTTTCTCAAAGATCGTTAAAGGGTATAGTTCACAATATCCGTTTGACTGTGGGTGACGCTCATGTTGAGGATATGTCATGTTTCGTCTTAAGCGGATTACCTACTCCTCTAGTGTTGGGGCTACCCTGGCTCACTAAACATAACCCCACCATTGATTGGCAAGCAAGGCAAATAAATGGTTTCAGTGAGTTTTGCAGAGAGAATTGCCTCACGGTGTCTCTTTCAGAGGTTTCTACCAAGACTGTGCCATCTTTTCTCTCTGAATTTTCGGATGTGTTTTCCGAGAGTGGTGTCCAGGAGTTGCCCCCGCATCGGGAGTATGACTGCACTATTAATCTCATCCCAGGCGCCAAACTACCAAAATCACGTTTATAGAATCTCTCCCAACCTGAAAGAGTCGCTATGCGTACTTATATCTCTGAGAGCCTGAGAAAGGGACACATCCGACCCTTGAAGTCACCTGTTGCCGCAGTTTTTTTTTTTGTTAAGAAAAAAGATGGTTCTTTAAGACCTTGTCTGGATTTCAGGGAGCTGAACCGTATCACGGTTCGTGACCCATATCCGCTTCCTCTGATCCCGGACCTGTTTAACCAGATTGTTGGGGCTAAGGTTTTTTCTAAGTTGGATTTAAGAGGGGCATACAACCTAGTCAGGGTCAGGGAAGGGGACGAATGGAAGATGGCCTTCAATACCCCTGAGGGTCATTTCGAGAATTTGGTTATGCCCTTTGGTTTGATGAATGCTCCGGCCGTCTTCCAACATTTTGTGAACAGCATTTTTCATCATTTAATGGGGAAATTTGTACTGGTGTATCTGGATTACATTTAGATTTTTTCTCCTGATTTCAAGACTCATCGAGACCACCTACGTTAGGTCTTGCTGATTCTGCGGGATAATAAATTGTACGTTAAACTGGAAAAATGTTTTTTGCGGCTCCGGAGATTCAATTTCTTGGTTTTCTTCTCTCCGCTTCTGGTTTTTGCATGGACCCTGAGAAGGTCCGCACTGTGCTTGATTGGGAGCTTCCTGAGAATCAGAAGGCGCTGATGCGGTTTTTGTGTTTTGCCAATTATTACAGAAAGTTCATTTTGAATTATTCCTCTGTTGTTAAGCCACTTACTGATATGACTAAAAAGGGGGTAGATTTTTCTTCGTGGTCGGTAGGTGCACTTAAAGCCTTTTCTAGTATCAAAGAGAGTTTTGCTTCCGCTCCCATTTTGGTACAACCTGATGTCTCTCTACCTTTTTATTGTTGAGGTGGACGCTTCTGACGTGGGTGTGAGTGCGGTCCTATCTCAGGGTCCCTCTCCTGCCAAATGGCGACCGTGTGCCTTTTTCTCAAGGAAACTCTCCTCTGCAGAGAGAAATTACGATGTGGGAGATAGGGAGTTGTTGGCCATCAAATTAGCTTTTGAGGAATGGCGCCATTGGTTAGAGGGAGCCAGACACCCTATTACCGTGTTTACAGACCATAAGATTCTGGCCTACTTGGAATCGGCCAAGCGTCTGAACCCGAGACAGGCCAGATGGTCTTTGTTCTTTTCTAGGTTTAATTTTGTTGTTACATTCCGCCCTGGGGTTAAAAATGTGAAGGCAGATGCCCTGTCACGTTGTTTTCTGGGGGGGGGGGGGGATTTGAAGACCCGGGTCCCATTTTGGCTGAAAGTGTGGTCGTCTCTGCTCTTTATACTGATTTGGAGGCAGAGGTTCAGGCAGCCCAGGCAGAGGCTCCTGATCTTTATCCCCCTGGGAGGTTGTTTGTGCCTCTCACTTTACGACACAAGGTTTTTAAGGAGCACCACGATACTGTCCTTGCTGGGCACCCGGGGAGCAGAGCAACAGTAGATCTCATTGCTCGGAGATTCTGGTGGCCGGCTCTTCGTAAGACGGTGGAGGGTTTTGTGGCAGCCTGCAGGACCTGTGCTCATGCCAATGTCCCTCATTCACGGCCATCGGGTTCTCTCCTCTCGTTACTCATTCCTTCCCGTCCTTGGACGCATCTGTCCATGGACTTCATTACGGACCTGCCTCGTTCCTCGGGGAAGACTGTGATTCTGGTAGTAGTGGGCCGTTTTAGCAAACTGGCGCATTTCATTCCCTTTCCTGGGTTACCCAATGCTAAGACGCTGGCGCAAGCGTTTGTTGATCACATTGTTAAATTGCATGGCATTCCTTCAGACATCGTTTCTGATAGGGGCACGCAATTTGTTTCCAGATTCTGGAAGGCCTTCTGTTCTCGCTTGGGGGTTCGGTTGTCGTTCTCTTCTGCTTTTCACCCGCAGTCGAATGGTCAGACCGAACGCGTCAATCAGAATCTGGAGACATATGTGCGCTGTTTTGTGGCGGAGAATCAGGAGGATTGATATTCTTTTTTGTCCCTTGCTGAGTTTGCTTTAAATAACCGTCGCCAGGAGTCCTCTGATAAGTCACCATTTTTTGGTGTATATGGGTTTCATCCGCAGTTTGGGACATTCTCTGGAGAGGGGTCTTCTGGTTTACCTGATGAGGAAAGATTTTCCTCGTCTTTGTCATTTATTTGGCAAAAGATTCAGGGTAATCTGAAGAGAATGAGTGAGAGATATAAGCGTGTGGCGGATAAGAGACGTGTGCCTGGTCCGAACATGAATGTGGGGGATTTGGTGTGGTTGTCTACAAAGAATATCAAACTGAAGGTTCCTTCCTGGAAGTTGGGTCCTAGGTTTATTGGGCCTTACAAGATCTTGTCCGTCATCAATCCCGTTGCCTTCCGTCTTGATCTTCCTCAGATTTGGAAGATCCATAATGTTTTTCACAGGTCCCTATTAAAACCTTATGTCCAACCCACTGTACCCTCCTCTTTGCCTCCTCCTCCGATTGTTGTTGATGGTAATCTTGAATTTCAGGTCTCTAGGATTGTGGATTCTCGCATTGTCCGCGGTTCTCTCAAGTACTTCGTTCATTGGGAGGGTTATGGTCCTGAGGAGAGGATGTGGGTCCCAGTGGAGGACATTAAGGCCACTCGTCTCATCAGGGCTTTCCATAGGTCTCATTCTGAGAAGGTGGGCTCTGAGTGTCCGGAGTCCACCCGTAGAGGGAGGGGTACTGTCACCGCCAGCTCTGTGAGAAGATCTGGCAGACGTTCTTCTCTACCTGTTGTATGATGTTCTTTGTTTTGGTTTCACTTTCTCATCTCCTTTCCATCTCCCAGCTGTCACCTATTTGCACTGATTGTTTCCCTTTATATCCCCTCCCATACTGCCTCACTTTGCGGTTTATACTTCTTCCTGGATTGTGTTCACTGCTGGATGCTGCTTCTCCTGATTCCTCAGATAAGTCTGTTTCCTTTATTTGTGTTTCTTGCTAGCTTGATTGTAGGTGACCCTGACTCCATCCGTATTAAGTGCAGGGAGCCAGTGGTCGTGTCCCCTCACTATTATAGGGTTTTCAGGTGTCACATAGTATAAGGTACGAGGGCATGCAATCGTCTACCATAAAGATCTTTGCATGGGCATAGCAGTCAGGGAGAGCTCTAGGGGTTTTATAGGGCTCACCCATATGCTCCTTAGTTTGGGATCCAGTCGGATGTTTATTTATGAGTTCCAGCTTTCTGCAACACCATCCGTGACATATTTTTGGGATGCGCACACGTTACACAGCAGATGTAGCACAGATAATGTCGCTGTCTGCACAGATGATGTAGCACAGATAATGTCGCTGTTTTCCTGGGGGGAGTGATTCGGAGGATCCCGCTCCCATTTTGGCTGATGGGTTGGTGGTTTCCGCTCTGTACCCCGAGTTAGAGATGGAGGTGTTGGGGGCCCAGGAGGAGGCTCCTGATTCTTGTCCTCCAGACAAGTTGTTTGTTCCTGCTAAACTGCGATACAAGGTGTTCAAGGAACATCATGATACGGTCCTTGAGGGACATCCTGGAAGCAAATCCACCATAGATCTTATTGCTTGCTCAGATCGAATGGTCAGACAGAGCGCACTAACCAAAACCTGGAGACCTATTTGAGGTGTTTCGTTGCCGAGAACCAGGATGACTGGTCCTCGTTCTTGTCTCTAGCCGAATTTGCCTTGAATAAGCGTAGACAAGAGTCCACTAGTAAGTCGCCATTTTTGGGCGCATATGGTTTTCAGCCACAGTTAGGTACTTTTTCTGGGACTGGATCTTCTGGGATGCCTGAAGAGGAGAGATTCTCTTCCGCCTTGTCATCTATCTGGCGGAAGATCCAAGTTAATTTGGAAGGGATGGGTGAAAGATATAAACGGATGGCTGACAGGAGACGTATGACTGGTCCGGACCTGTGTGTGGGTGATTCGGTGTGGTTGTCCACTAAAAACATTAAGCTGAAGGTACCATCTTGGAAATTGGGTCCAAGATTTATTGGCCCTTACAAAATCTCTGCGATTGTCAACCCGGTGGCGTTTCGTCTGGATCTTCCGCAGACTTGGAAGATCCATAATGTGTTTCACAGGTCTTTATTAAAGAAATATTTGGAACCTGTGGAACCATCTCCATTGCCACCTCCCCCGGTCCTAGTGGATGGAAATTTGGAATTTGAGAGCTCTAAGATTCTCGACTCACGTTTTCTTCGGGGTTCCCTCCAGTACCTGGTGCACTGGAAGGGATAGGGTCCTGAGGAAAGAACGTGGGTTCTGGCTACTGATGTCAGTGCTAGCCGCCTGGTGAGGGCCTTTCACAGGGCACACCCGGATAAAGTTGGTCCGGGGTATCCGGAGGTCACCCGTAGAAGAAGGGGGGGTACTGTCACTCCTTGCCCTGTAAATGTGCGAAGGTCTGTCAGACTGGCTGCACATGTCTGACTTCTCTGTTTGTTTTGATTTGGGTTTGAGCTGGATCCACCTTCCCTCAGGTGTACTGGGTTTCAGTGTTAGTGAGGCTATTTATCCCTCCTTCCCCCCCAGTGGCTTTATCTAGGCCTCTAGGGAGACGCTTGCTTCCTCCTGGTTTGAAGAAGCAGGTTGCCGCTTCCCTTTTCCCTGCTGCTTAGGGTTTGCCCAGGGTGTTTAAGTTTAGGCACAAGGGCATGGGCACAGCAGTTTAGGGAAAGCTTTTTAGGGATCGCTAGGAGGTGACCCTTTTCTCCCTAGCTTTTGGGCCTAGTCGTTTGTTCTGTTTGTTTTCCTGTGTTTGGTTATTTCCCCGCTTACCTACCTATTGTGATAGCTCTATAAAAATATCACATGACCTAGCCCCTTACATCACAAAAAGTGTAATACCAAGCGATCAAAAAGTCATATGCACCCTAAAATAGTGCCAATATAACCATCATCTCATGCTGAAAAAAATGAGCCAAGTAAACTATGGCTTTCAGAATATGGAGACAGTAAAAAATAATGTTTTTCAAAAATGCCTTATTATGTAAAACAGAAACAAACCAACAAAAAAAAGTAGTCATATTTTGTATGGTCGCGTCCGTAACAACCTGCTCTATAAAAATAGCTCATGATCTAACCTGTCAGATGAAACTTGTAAATAACAAAAAATAAAAACAGTGCCAAAACAGCAATTTTTTTGTTACCTTGCCTCACAAAAAAGTGTTATATAGAGCAACCAAAAATCACCTTTACCCTAAAATAGTACCAACAAAACTGCCACCTTATCCCGTAGTTTCCAAAATGGGGTAATTTTTTGGGAGTTTGTACTCTAGGGGTGCATCTGGGGTCTTCAAATGTGACATGGCAAGTTAAAATTATCCCAGTGAAATCTTCCCTCCAAAAACCACATGGCGTTCCTTTCCTTCTGCACCCTGCCGTGTGCCCGTACAGCAGTTTACGACCACATATGGGGTGTTTCTGTAAACTACAGAATCAGGGCAATCAATATTGGGTCTTGTTTGGCTGTTAACCCTTGCTTTGTTAGCGGAAATAAATTATTAAAATGGAAAATCTGCCAAAAAAGGGAAATTCTGAAATTTCATCTCCAATTTCCATAAATTCTTGTGGAACACCTAAAGGGTTAACAAAGTTTGTAAAAAAAAAGTTTTGAATACTTTGAGGGGTGTAGTTTATAAAATGGGGTCACTTTTTTGGAGTTTCTACTCTAGGCGTGCTTCAGGGGGGCTTCAAATGGGACATGGTGTCAAAACACCAGTCCATCAAAATCTGCCTTCCAAAAACCATATGGCGGTCCTATCCTTCTGTGCCCTGCCGTGTGACCATACAGCAGTTTACAACCACATATGGGGTGTTTCTGTAAACGAAAGAATCAGGGCAATAAATATTGAGTTTGGCTGTTAATCCTGGCTTTGTTAGCGGAAATAAAATGATGATGAAAATCTGGCCAAAAAAATTTAATTCTGAAATTCCCTATCCATTTTCCATTAATTCTTGTGGAACACCTAAAGGGTTAACAAAGTTTGTAAAATCAGTTTTGAATACATTGAGGGGTGTAGTTTCTAAAATGGGGTAATTTTTGGGTGGTTTCTATTGTGTAAGCCTCACAAAGTGACTTCAGACCTGAACTAGTCCTTAGTGGGTTTTGGAAATTTCTAAACTTCTAAGCCTTCTAACGTCCCCAAAAAATAAAATGGCATTCACAAAATGATCCAAACATGAATTAGAAATATGGGAAATGTAAAGTAATAACTATTATGTGAGGTATCACTATATGTTTTAAAAGCAGAGAAATAGAAAATTGGAAAGTTGCGAACTTTTCAAAATTTTGGGTAAATTTGGTATTTTTGTGTAAATAAAAATGAAATATTTTGATTCAAATTCACCACTGTCATGAATATGTGCCGAGAAAACAATCTCAGAATGGCTTGGATAAGTAAAAGCGTTTTAGAGTTGTCACCACATAAAGTGACACATGTCAGATTTGCAAAAATCAGTCTGGTCCTTAAGGTGAAAAATGGCCCGGTCCTTAAGGGGTTAAGGAGACCAGCTGTAGAGACTTATTAGCAATACAAGGCAGCACGGTGGCTCAGTGGTTAGCCTTGGTGCCTTGCAGCACTGAAGTCCTGGGTTTGAATCCATCCAACATCTGCATGGAGTTTGTATGTTCTCTCCGTGTTTGCGTGTGTTTCCTCCAGGTACTCCGGTTTCTTCCCACACTCCAAACACATAGAGATAGGGAACTTAGATTGTGAACCACATTGGAGACAGCTTGATGCTAGTGGCTATAAAGAACTGCAGAATATAGTAGGGCTATATAAGTGCATAAAATAAATGCTTCATGGGAAATAATATGCAAAAGAGTTATCTCTTAGAGAAAGAAAATTCTCTCTCTAGTGCCATCTATTATTGGAAGGAGCTTCATACAAGTCATTTTTCAACTTTTTAAGAAGCAACTTATTCAGTCAGTCAGAATACTATTCCATACTGATGAGAGGCAGGCACCTCAAAACAGCTGTCTGTGCATGGATATATAGTTGACCATTTTCCCTTGTCATGTTCCAACACATTAAATTGTTGAACATTGACTCTTAGGGAGCCCCATTGAACAGTGGGCCCTACTGATGTGGTTCTTATTCTGTGTGAGATTCTTCCCTCAAGTTCACAGAACAAAGCTGAAAAGATACCTGCAGAAAACAGGAGATGTCAGATTATTATGGCCACCCTAAAGGCAATTTCCACAGGGGAATAAATAAATTCAGGATACTTTTTATAGAGATAGTCACTAAAATGTGTTGTGCCTATAATAATCTGATCATATGTCATACATGTAAATAACTAAGATAACTTGGATGTTATTATTGTAAAGTTGAACATTTTTTGTTTTAGACGTTATGTTGGCTTTAAAGGGTTATTTCCACCTCAGCCTTCCATGACTGAGATGGGAATCACCTGAGTAAGTGCCAGCTCGGGGAACCAGAGTTACAGAAATGTGCCCTGTGATTTAGGTAACTGCTATAGCAGTGAATTGGAGCTAGGCAAACAGCATAGTACAGAAAGCTGCACTGTTACCCAGGCCAAGACTGGACGAATGGGGGGACAGGTGAATCCCCCGGTGAGTGCCTGACAAAGGTGGGCCCCCAGTCCCCCAGCATAGCTTCTCACCCAGCCTATATCCATAAAAAATGGGGTAAATTATTAAACATACTGCCCAATTTATTATTATAGGTGCCTCAGGTGAATAAGATGACTTCTAGGTGGAAAGGCAGACCAGCCAGTATTCTCTTTCCTCAATGGACTCACCTTCTTGAAGTTGCTGCATGAAACCCCCTACTAATCTTGAGTGTCTTGTTGCTGACTGCCGTTATTTGAGCAGGTAGTATTTGCATGTAACTGTATAGTGGACACCTAGAATTAATTTTACTGGTGAGCCCCAGGCACCCCAGTCCGACACTGCTGGTCCTTGTAACTTGGGAGTTAGGAAAACTGTTTGCGTAGGTCCCATTCATTACTATGGGATTAATAGAAATAGCGGAGAACAGCCCGCTCTCTGCCTTTTCCGTAACTCCTATGCACCCCTTCTTAAATAGTGCTTAGGCTATTCCCCTCATGGGCTTGAAAAGCTAAGAAGGGAATAACGAATAACCTTTACATTTCCTATAATATATATATATATATATATATATATATATATATATATACACATACACACACACATATACACACAAGCCTTGATTCATGATAAATGGCTGTTTCTTTTTTCTACAACTCATGAACAAGTCACTTTCTAAAGTTTCGTAGATCAAATGTCAGTGTTCAACAAGCTGTCAGAATGTGTCAGAATCATTTTTCCAAACCAGTGAAACGTCAGCTATACAGTGATAGATTTACACATTTTAGGGAGTAAAAATAGAACATTTTGATATAGTAAGAGTTTGTGTCATGATACCCATAAACCATTATAAGAAATGACAGGTTAAAAAGTCCTATCCTATCTGGAGAGGATATCTGGGTCACCTTGAACCAACACATACTCTGCAAATGTGTCATTTGAGGTCCAAGAAAGCAAATTGTTGGGAATCAATAAAGTATGAAATGTGTCTAGAAGCATTAAAAAAGTTTTCTATAAATACACCAACCACAATAAGGCTAGTTTCATTTGTGAAGTGCGGCTGATATGGCTCATACACAGCCAACCATCAGTACACGCCAGCAGAAGTGTATATTATAAACAGCAAATCAGCCGCACTTCACACCGGCTCAAGTGAGGCACCTTTCTTTAACTATCCTCAGTGGATGGCATCCTCTGGGCGATTAGTACATATCTACAGTAGTTACCATTCTGTACTTGGCACTAGGTTGTTTGTGTTAATACAGAGGTGTGACCCTAATGGGCAATATGACACAGTGGTGTAATACATAACAATTTCCACTAATTACTCAATGTGATTCATTTATTACCTGGGCTTCTACCTCTGGAATTCAGGTGTCACTACATTACTAGTTCACTGGCAGACATACCATGCAAATTCAGTGCCAAGCCTATGCAGTCATAGTGAATCATACAGAGTGACCTCTCAGTCAGCCTACTATATATCATGTTTTTAGGTCATGCACCCGTATATGTATTTTTAAATCAGATGACTAATAAACTTTTGTTGTTTTGAGTTTTAACGTCCCAATCAACATTTGCCGTATTTATGTTACATTTTTAACCTAGAAAAATGCATGGCAAAACACCACATCACAAAACCACAGCAAACCCTGTAAAACCAAGTGTGTTAACACCTTTTCAATGCAGTTTTGACTGTGTGGTTAAAACATCTCATCTAAATATACTTTTGCATAGCTGTTAGTAAAATATAAACCTAATGCAGAAGTCCAAAGGCATCTATTAATGGATGGTGCAGGCCCTGATTGAAAAAATGCACAATTGCGCTCTGATTTTTCTTCAATATACATGTGCTTTGTTTTTTATACTGTAAGGCTACATGCACACAAACGTTGTTTGTTTCCGTGTCCGTTCCGTTTTTTTTGGAGATAGAATGCAGACCCATTCATTTCAATGGGTCTGCATAAAAAAGGGCAGCACACCATGTGCTATCCGCATCCGTATGACCTCCAGCAGGCCACAAATGTGCATGTGTCTGCTCAAACGGTCAGAAACAGACTCCATGAGGGTGATATGAGGGGCCCGACATCCACAGGTGGGGGTTGTGCTTACAGCCCAACACCGTGCAGGACGTTTGGCATTTGCCAGAAAACACCAAGATTGGCAAATTCGCCACTGGCGCCCTGTGCTCTTCACAGATGAAAGCAGGTTCACACTGAGCACATGTGACAGACGTGACAGAGTCTGGAGACGTCGTGGAGAACGTTCTGCTGCCTGCAACATCCTCCAGCATGACCGGTTTGGCATTGGGTCAGTAATGGTGTGGGGTGGCATTTCTTTGGAGGGCCGCACAGCCCTCCATGTGCTCACCAGAGGTAGCCTGACTGCCATTGGGTACCGAGATGAGATCCTCAGACCCCTTGTGAGACCATATGCTGGTGCGGTTGGCCCTGGGTTCCTCCTAATGCAAGACAATGCTAGACCTCATGTGGCTGGAGTGTGTCAGCAGTTCCTGCAAGATGAAGGCATTGATGCTATGGACTGGCCCGCCCGTTCCCAGACCTGAATCCAATTGAGCACATCTGGGACATCATGTCTCGCTCTATCCACCAACGTCACGTTGCACCAAAGACTGTCCAGGAGTTGGCAGATGCTTTAGTCCAGGTCTGGGAGGAGATCCCTCAGGAGACCATCCACCACCTCATCAGGAGCATGCACAGGCATTGTAGGGAGGTCATACAGGCACGTGGAGGCCACACACACTACTGAGCCTCATTTTGACTTGTTTTAAGGACATTACATCAAAGTTGGATCAGCCTGTAGTGTGTTTTTCCACTTTAATTTTGAGTGTGACTCCAAATCCAGACCTCCATGGGTTGAAAAATTTGATTTCGATTTTTTTATTTTTGTGTGATTTTGTTGTCAGCACATTCAACTATTTAAAGAACAAAGTATTTCAGAAAAATATTTAATTAACTCAGATCTAGGATGTATTATTTTTGTGTTTCCTTTATTTTTTTTAACAGTGTATAAACAATAAAAAAATTATCTTATTGGGCATCATCGCGTCCAAAAATGTCTGCACTATTAAAATATTTAAATAAATAAAAAATCCTGTGCGGTGAACACCTTAACAGAAAAAATATGAAAAACAAGCAATTTGCCATTTTCTTTTGTCATTTTGTCCCCCAAAAATTGAAAAATGGTGATCAAAAAATCTACAAAAATGGTATCAATAAAAACTACAGTTTGTTACGCAAAAATGATGCCCTCATACATCTCTGTAAATATTAAAAAGTTATGGCTATCTAAAAATAGTGATGCAAAGAAAATTTTGATTTTTTTAAAGGTTTTTATTTTTTTTAAAGTAGTAAAAAATAAAATAAAAAATAAAGTTTGGCATCACTGCATTCATATTGAACTGCAGAATAAGAACGTCAGGTCATTTTTAGTGCATAGTGAAAGTTGTGATCCCAAAAACCATGGCGGAATTCTTTTTTTTTCAATGTCATCAATGTCTGATAGGTGGGGGTCTGACACCTGGCACCCCCTGCCAATAAGCTGTTTGAAGAAGAGGCGGTGATCATATGAACACTGCTTCCTCTTCAAGATTACATCGTATTTAATCTCGGAATTCTAAGCGGCTTGTTCCATGCACTTACATTGCGCCTCCACTTCAAACAGCTGATCAGATTTTGATGACTTATGCCTCATGCACACGATCGTTTTTCGGGTCCACATTCGAGCCGCAGTTTTTTCCGTGTGCTGTCCGCATCCGTTGCCCCGCCAAAAAAGTATAGCATGTCCTATTCTTGTCTGTTTTGCTGACAAGAATAGGCATTTCTACAATGGGCCGACCGTTCCGTTCCGCAAATTGCGGAAGGCACACGGGCGACTTCCGTTTTTTGCAGATCCGCAGTTTGCGGACCGCAAAAAACGGAACAGCCGTGTGCATGAGGCCTTATCCTGAGGATAGGTCATTAATATACAGTATATTGCTGCACAACACCTTTAACTCTTCTAACTTGTAGCTACATTCAACAAAAGTTAGTGATAAGGGGACGTGAGAAGCATGAAAGAATCAACATAAATCATTTGTTTTCTCTGTAAAGTGCTGCTCCCCCCCTTCGCATGGGCGTTGTTGTGAAAATGGCTCTGTATAAGGCCTCTTGCACATGACCGTATGGCTTTTTTAGCATTTTGCGGTCCGCAAAAAACGGATCCGCAAAAAAATACGGATAACGTCCGTGTGTAATCAGTTTTTTGTGGAACGGAATAACTGGCCCCTGATAGAACAGTACTATCCTTGTCCGTTATGCAGACAATAAAAGGACATGTTCTATCTTTTTTTTTTGTGGATCCATTGAAATGAATGGTTACGTATACAGTCTGTATACGGAACGCAAAAAATACAAAACGTAAACGCAAAAAAAAAACGTTTGTGTGCAAGAGGCCTAAGGAGGAGTTTATGTCTGAGACACCACCAGCTGGACAGCTAAAGACTCACCAGATGGACACATACTTGCCTCCTTTGCAGGGAGCCCATTACATACAGACATTACATATAGTATGTGACTTCCTGTGAAGTGGTGTCCACCATTGGTACAGTACCTAAGAAAAAAATTATTCAGAATGGTATATGGCATATTTTACACTTGTAGGTTTTTCTGTATACATGATAAACAGTGATGCTGCCATTCATGTACTGCTGGGTTTTTAGAAAATATTTTCTTAAAAGGAATTTGTCAGCTTATTTGACCATACCAAACCGCTAGGTAGGGGTTAGAAAACACAAAAAACATACCTTTTGTGGCGTTTATATTGTCAGGAGTAGTGTGACTATGCAGTTTTATTCTGCTAGATTTTTCTCCTGTTACATCAGCGGTCTGGGTTACTCATTGAACAACTACTACTCCTATTTTTGTCTTCAAGACCATTCCCCTCCACCCCTTGCTCTGTATTCTGCTGCATAGTTGCTTCTTATTGCTAATCAACTTCTGTTATAACACTGTGCTGTTGACCTAATTTCCTTTCCAGAGCAATTAAGTTTGCTAGCTTGCAAGATCCTTGCTAAGGTATTGTTTTCTGTTTTCTGCCCATGTAATAACCTTGTCTATTTACCGTTGTGACCCTCTGCTGCCAGCCCAGACCTCAGACCTGTTTCATGGATTTGCAAGAACTTTGCATGCCCTGACCATGGCCTGTTTCTGATTACATGTTTTGCCTGATTCTCAGTGTCTTGCAAATACTAGGAGGTAGTGGTCTGGTGGTTTCCTGCAGCGAAGTCCAGATCCCTGTATAATGATTAAAGGGTGAAAATTAGGGAGCCATTAGTATAATGCTCTTAGGGTTAGCCCAAAATCAAACTAGTTAATTGACACAGTGGATCCACCCTTACTGCCATAACAGCTCCATCTCAGAATCTTATAGTATGTCCACAGGATATGTCATAAAATTCTGATAGATGTGGGTCCCACCTCTGAGACCTGCATCTATCTTAAGGATGGGATCACAGTTGCCAGATGCAGCAGAGAGGTGGACCTTCCATTTACTTCTATGGGATTTCCAAGAACAGCTAAGCGTGGTTGCTTGGCTATCCTTTAATGAAAGTGAATGGAGAGAACCGTTCATGTGCAAACACCTCTCCATACACTGCAGGCAGTAAACAAGTGGGTCCCATAGGTAGAACTCACTTTTAGTAAACTTTAATGGCATATCCAGTGGATAAAGCTTTAAAGTCAGAAATGAGAATACCCCTTTATGTGCATTGAAGCACTGATGGTGAGATGCAAACTCCATACTCCCCACACACAGCCTTTGATATACAAAGTGCACACTGACATCACATTAACCCCTTTATGCAGAGCATAAAAACTGCCAACATTAGTTTTGATAAATCTCCACCACTAACTGGCTGATTGCACCAAAAAAAGAGCTGCCTTCTTTCTAGAGAATCAGAGGCAGGATTATTCCATGGTTTAGCTTACAGCCTATATTTAACCCCTTAGGGACCCATGACGTATCGGTACGGCATGGTTCCCGAGTACGTCATGTGTTGTTCCGGGTACGTCATGTGTTGTCCCGAATCCCAAATCATTGAGCAGGCACCTCGGCTAAATGCGCGGGGGGGTCCCGTGACCCCCCCATGTCGGCAATCGCCGCAAACCGCAGGTCTATTGAGACCTGCGGTTTGCTGCTTTTACCTGGTGCGGTGGCGGCGGTGGTGCCATCGGGTCCCCATGGGGCTGTGGGGGGGACCCGATGGCATGGAAGGCAGCACGATGCCTTCCTGAGGCATCTGCGCTGCCTTCCGGTAGCGAGCCTGTGAGATCCAGATCCCTGGATCTCACAGGCCGGAAGCTGTATGAGTAATACACACAGTATTACTCACACAGCCAATGCATTCCAATACAGAAGTATTGGAATGCATTGTAAAGGATTAGACCCCCAAATGTTCAAGTGCCAAAGTGGGACAAAAAATAAAGTGAAAAAAAAATTGAAAAAATAAAGTTTTCCCCCCGAAAATTTTTCCCCAAATAAAGTAAAAAAAAATAGGTAAAAAATAGGGGGGGGAGTATACATATTAGGTATCGCCGCGTCCGTATCGACCGGCTCTATAAACATATCACATGACCTAACCCCTCAGATGAACACCGTAAAAAATAAAAACTGTGCTAAATAAACAATTTTATTGTCACCTTACATCACAAAAAGTACAACAGCAAGCGATCAAAAAGGCATTTGCCCTCCAAAATAGTACTAATCTAACCGTCACCTCATCCCGCAAAAAAGGAGTCCCTTCCTGAGACAATCGCCCAAAAATTAAAAAAACCTATGGCTCAGAATATGGAGATACTAAAACATTTTTTTTTTTGTTTTAAATAAATAAATAATAAAAAAGTATACATATTTGGTATTGCCGCGTTCGTATCGACCGGCTCTATAAAAATATCACATGAACTAACCCCTCAGATGAACACCGTAAAAAAATAAAAAATAAAAACTGTGCTAAATAAACAATTTTTTGTCACCTTACATCACAAAAAGTGTAATAGCAAGCG
Organism: Bufo bufo; assembly: GCF_905171765.1. Lineage (NCBI taxonomy): Eukaryota > Metazoa > Chordata > Amphibia > Anura > Bufonidae > Bufo > Bufo bufo. The sequence goes on from NC_053392.1 coordinate 557,177,634, forward strand.
ATCACAAAGTCATATGCACCCCAAAATAGTGCCAATCAAACCTTCATCTCATTCCGCAAAAAATGAGACCCTACCTAAGATAATCGCCCAAAAACTAAAAAAAAACTATAGCTCTCAGAATATGGAGACACTAAAACATGATTTTTTTTGGGGTTTCAAAAATGATATTATTGTGTAAAACTTACATAAATAAAAAAAAGTATACATATTAGGTATCGCTGCGTCCGTATCGACCGGCTCTATAAAAATATCACATGACCTAACCCCTCAGATGAACATCGTAAAAATTTTTAAATAAAAACTGTGCTAAATAAAAAAAATTTGTCACCTTACATCACAAAAAGTATAATAGCAAGCGATCAAAAAGTCACACGCACCCCAAAATAGTGCCAATAAAACCGTAATCTCATCCCGCAAAAATCATACCCTACCCAAGGTAATCGCCCAAAAACTGAAAAAATTATGGCTCTCAGACTATGGAAACACTAAAACATGATTTTTTTTGCTTCAAAAAGGAAATCATTGTGTAAAACTTATATAAATAAAAAAAAGTATACATATTAGGTATCGCCGCATCCATGACAACCTGGTCTATAAAAATACTACATAATCTAACCTGTCAGATGAATGTTGTAAATAACAAAAAATAAAAACGGTGCCAAAACAGCTATTTCTTGCTATCTTGCCTCACAAAAAGTGTAATATAGAGCAACCAAAAATCATATGTACCTTAAGCTAGTACCAACAATGCTGCCACCCTATCCCATAGTTTCTAAAATGGGGCCACTTTTTTGGAGTTTCTACTCTAGGGGTGCATCAGGGGGGCTTCAAATTGGACATGGTGTCAAAAAAACAGTCCAGCAAAATCTGCCAAAAACCGTATGGCATTCCTTTCCTTCTGCGCCCTGCCATGTGCCCGTACAGTAGTTTACGACCACATATGGGGTGTTTCTGTAAACTACAGAATCAGGGCCATAAATATTGAGTTTTGTTTGGCTGTTAACCCTTGCTTTGTTACTGGCAAAAATGGATTAAAATGGAAAATTTGCCCAAACATTTAAATTCAGAAATTTCATCTCCATTTGCCAATAACTCTTGTGGAACACCTAAAGGGTTAACAACGTTTGTAAAATCAGTTTTGAATACCTTGAGGGGTGTAGTTTCTTAGATAGGATCACTTTTATGGAGTTTCTACTCTAGGGTTGCATCAGGGGGGCTTCAAATGGGACACGGTGTCAAAAAAAACAGTCCAGCAAAACCTGCCTTCCAAAAACCGTATTGTATTGCTTACCTTCTGCGCCCTGCTGTGTGCCCGTACAGTAGTTTACGACCACATATGGGGTGTTTCTGTAAACGAAAGAATCGGGGCCATAAATATTGAGTTTTGTTTGGCTGTTAACCCTTGCTTTGCAACTGGAAAAAAATTATTAAAATGGAAAATCTGCCAAAAAAGGGAAATTCTGAAATTGTATCTCTATTTTCCATTAATTCTTGTGGAACACCTAAAGGGTTAACAAATTTTGTAAAATCTGTTTTGAATACCTTGAGGGGTGTAGTTTATAGAATAGGGTCATTTTTGGGTAGTTTCTATTATGTAAGCCTCGCAAAGTGACTTCAGACCTGAACTGGTCCCTAAAAATTGGGTTTTTGAAAATTTCAGAAAAATTTCAAGATTTGCTTCTAAACTTCTAAGCCTTGTAACATCCCCCAAAAATAAAATAGCATTCCCAAAATGATCCAAACATGAAGTAGACATATGGGGAATGTAAAGTAATAACTATTTTTGGAGGTATTACTATGTATTATAGAAGTAGAAAAATTGAAACTTGGAAATTTGCAATTTTTTACAGATTTTTGGTAAATTTGGTATTTTTTTATAAATAAAAAAGATTTTTTTTTTTACTTCATTTTACCAGTGTCATGAAGTACAATATGTGACGAGAAAACAATCTCAGAATGGCCTGGATGAGTCAAAGCGTTTTAAAGTTATCAGCACTTAAAATGACCCTGGTCAGATTTGCAAAAAATGACCAAGTTCAGAAGGTGAAATAGGGCCGAGTCCTTAAGGGGTTAAAGTCATAAATAGTCATTTCAATGCAAATGATATAAATCAATGCAAAAAGCTACAAAACGGCACAGAGACACCAGAAATAGGCTGATACACAAATTCCCATACAATATGCACATTCTAGCTGCTAGCAGTCTAGTGGGACACTGCATATTGAGATGCTTCTCATCCCCTCCTCTGTTTTCTGAGTGACACCTATAGCATCCAACCAGGAGACCACTGCAGCTGTCACTCAGAGCAGAAGAGAAGGACTGTGAAGTATGTAGCTCAATGCGGAGAGCACTTGACAGTGAAGCTCTGCTTCCAGTTCACTTAAGGAGCAAAACCTGGCAGAATAAAAGACCATATTCAAACTACTCTTGAAAGCTCCACAAAAGGTATGTTTGTACTTCTCTTCCCAGCCCATGCCTAGTGCAGTTAAGCATGGTCAGAACTGCTGACAAATTCCCTTTAAATGTTATTGCTTGTGCCAGGCAATCTTATCTACTGAAAATTAGATTTTGAGTATTTACAAGTGAAATGCAGCAAAGTAAATTGTAAAAGCAAAGAACATCTTTGTCACTTCCATCACTTCTTGCTAGAGCTGATGATTTATTAATCAGCAATCTAAACAGAGAACTAATGAAATTTCTCTCAGAAGGCTGCCCAGGATTTCCTGCATGAGAGAAGCCAAAAAGTTACTGGAGAAAAAGGACATTCTTTTGTTTAAAAAAAAATATTGAAATATAGGATGTGGTACATATAACTTATTGATGAATTAATTTTAGTTATTTTTTATTTTTTTGTCCCCTGGGGAATTGGAAGCAATGTTTTTTTTCCTGATCCTGGTAACATAGTCAGAATAACTCCCTGGATTAATGACCCTTCTCCAGAAATCTAATAACTATAACCTGTAATATTATTATACTCCAGGAATACATCCAGACTAAGGATCGGAGCGAACTGGGTTTACTACAGGGTGGACCATTTATGGTTGGTGATATTATCTTCCTGTTTTTGACACATTAGTATATGTGAGAGGGGAAACTTTTCAAGATGTGTGGTGACCATGGGGGCCATTTTGAAGTCGGACATTCTGAATCCAACTTTTTTTTTTTCAATAGGAAGAGGGTCATGTGACACATCAAACTTATTGGGAATTTCACACGAAAAACAATGGTGTGCTTGGTTTTAACGTAACTTTATTCTTTCATGAGTTATTTACAAGTTTCTCTTTGTTTAGAGCCATTGACATGTCGCCAAGGTTAACACGTGAGGAGCGGATAGAAATTGTGTTGATGTCTGGTGAACGCAGTAACAGGGTCATTGCAGCAGATTTCAATGCAAGACACCCTACGAGACCACCCATCTCCCATGCTACAGTTAGCAAACTGCTTGCTAAGTTTTGTGAAACTGGTTCAGTGTTGGATTTGGCAAAATGTGAACGCATGAATACTGTCTCTAATGAAGAAACATCAGTGGCTGTCCTAGCTTCATTGAGCAAGAGCCCACAACGTAGCACTCGCCGCATGTCACTGGAGAGTGACATTAGTCGAACATCCCTTCGGCGGATATTAGCTACTCACAAATGGCACCCTTACAAACTCCAGCTACTGCAGCATCTCAACGAGGATGACCCAGATCGGCGCACTGAATTTGCAGAATGGGCAAAACAAAAATTGGAACAGGACCCTCAGTTTACGCAGAAGATTTTGTTCAGTGATGAGGCAAACTTTTATGTGAATGGTGAAGTTAACAAACAAAACCACCGCTATTGGTCTGACACTAACCCACATTGGATAGATCCCTCCAAGACTGTTGAAACAAAAAAATTTATGGTATGGTGTAGAGTTGAGCGAACACCTGGATGTTCGGGTTCGAGAAGTTCGGCCGAACTTCCCGGAAATGTTCGGGTTCGGGATCCGAACCCGAACCGAACTTCGTCCCGAACCCGAACCCCATTGAAGTCAATGGGGACCCGAACTTTTGGGCACTAAAAAGGCTGTAAAACAGCCCAGGAAAGAGCTAGAGGGCTGCAAAAGGCAGCAACATGTAGGTAAATCCCCTGCAAACAAATGTGGATAGGGAAATGAATTAAAATAAAAATAAAAAAAATAAAAATGACCCAACATCAATTGGACAGAGGTCCAATAGCAGAGAATCTGGCTTCACGTCAGCAGAGAATCAGTCTCTTCATGCCATAGCAAAGAATCTGGCTTCATGTCAGCAGAGAATCAGTCTCTTCATGCCATAGCAGAGAATCTGGCTTCACGTCACCCACCACTGGAAGAGGCCACTGTCACATATTTAGACCCAGGCACCCAGGCAGAGGAGAGAGGTCCCGTAACAGAGAATCTGGCCTTATGTCAGCGCAGAATCTGTCTTCATGTCATAGCAGAGAATCAGGCTTCACGTCACCCACCACTGTAACAGGCCACTGTCACACATTTAGGCCCCGGCACCCAGGCAGGGGAGAGAGGTCCCGTAACAGAGAATCTGGCCTTATGTCAGCGCAGAATCTGTCTTCATGTCATAGCAGAGAATAAGGCTTCACGTCACCCACCACTGGAACAGGCCACTGTCACATATTTAGGCCCAGGCACCCAGGCAGAGGAGAGAGGTCCCGTAACAGAGAATCTGGCCTTATGTCAGCGCAGAATCTGTCTTCATGTCATAGCAGAGAATCTGGCTTCACGTCACCCACCACTGGAACAGGCCACTGTCACATATTTAGGCCCAGGCACCCAGGCAGAGGAGAGAGGTCCCGTAACAGAGAATCTGGCCTTATGTCAGCGCAGAATCTGTCTTCATGTCATAGCAGAGAATCAGGCTTCACGTCACCCACCACTGGAACAGGCCACTGTCACACATTTAGGCCCAGACACCCAGGCAGAGGAGAGAGGTCCCGTAACAGAGAATCTGGCCTTATGTCAGCGCAGAATCTGTCTTCATGTCATAGCAGAGAATCAGGCTTCACGTCACCCACCACTGGAACAGGCCACTGTCACACATTTAGGCCCAGGCACCAAGGCAGAGGAGAGAGGTCCCGTAACAGAGAATCTGGCCTTATGTGTCACGGAACCATGAACCAGACGTACAACAAGAGATAAGTGAAAATAAGAAGGCTTTATTAAAAATAAAGCTGTAAAGCAAAAGTCCAAACGGATGGTGAAACCGAGCAGAGTCTTTGCGAAGCCAGAGGTCAGGAACCAGAAGGGTAGTCAGACGAAGCCAGGATCAGGAACCAGCAGGGTAGTCAGACGAAGCCAGGATCAGGAACCAGCAGGGTAGTCAGACGAAGCCAGGATCAGGAACCGGCAGGGTAGTCAGACGAAGCCAGGATCAGGAACCAGAAGCAGCAGCAGTCTTAGAAGCATGTGAACACAAGAGGACCAAGCAAGGAACTGAAGCCACAGACCTCCTATATATATGAGCTAGGCATCCAGCTCCTCCCAGGGGAAGGAGGAGCCGCAGGGTGGAAGGCTACAAGAAACCCAGAAACCAAGATGGCCGCCAGCACATGTCAAACGAAGGAGAGCAGCAAGCAGGTAAGACCATGACAGTACCTCCCCCTCAAGGGCCCCTCCTCCGCGGAGCACAAAACGGTTTCTGAGGGAAGCGTGCGTGGAAGGCTCGGAGCAAGGCAGGAGCATGGACATCTGCGGAGGGAACCCAGGAACGCTCCTCTGGACCACAACCACGCCAATGGACCAAAAACTGCAACCGACCGCGGACCAGGCGTGAGTCCAGGATATTGCTCACCTCATATTCCTCACGATTGCCCACTTGGACCGGACGAGGCCGAGGAACCGAGGAAGTGAAACAATTACACACCAGTGGCTTCAACAGGGAGACATGAAACACGTTGGAGATCCGCATGCCAGGAGGAAGCGCAAGGGCATAGGCTACCGGGTTTACCCTGCGAAGCACTCGGAAGGGACCAACAAAGCGAGGCGCCAGCTTGGGAGTGGGCACTCGAAGGTTGAGGTTGCGGGTGGACAACCATACACGGTCTCCGACCTGGTAGGAAGGAGCAGGCGCTCGTCTGCGATCAGCCTGGAGTCTCTGGCGCTGCGCAGAGACCTCAAGGGACTTCTGGATCTGTACCCAAGAAGCACGTAGGACGGAAAGGTGATCCTCCACAGCCGGAATATCCTGGGGAGAGAATACCTCCGGTAATACGGCAGGTTGGAACCCATAATTGGCCATGAAGGGAGACGTCCCAGAGGAAGAGTTCACCGCCGTGTTCCTGGCAAACTCAGCCCAAGGCAGGAGGTCAACCCAATTGTCTTGGTAATCGGAGACATAGCAACGAAGGAATTGCTCCAAGGCCTGATTGGATCGTTCTGCGGCCCCATTGGACTGAGGGTGGTAGGCCGAGGAGAAGGAGAGATGAATCCCCAACTGGGAGCAAAAGGCGCGCCAGAACCTGGACACAAACTGACTCCCCCGATCCGACACAATCTCCTTAGGCAAACCGTGCAACCGGAAGACCTCCCTGGCAAAAATCGTGGCCAACTCTTGTGCAGAGGGTAACTTCTTGAGAGGAACACAGTGGCACATTTTGGAAAACCGATCCACAATCATGAGAATGACCGTATGGCCTCGGGATGCAGGGAGGTCCACAATGAAATCCATCCCCAGGTGTGACCATGGGCGCTCCCCGGTGGCTATGGGTTGCAGAAGGCCCAACGAAAGGTGCCGAGGGGACTTACTCTGGGCACAAACGGAGCATGCCGCTACATATGCGGCGATGTCGGAACGTAGGGAAGGCCACCAGAACAGACGTGAAACAGCCCAGGACAGCTGATTCTTTCCAGGATGCCCCGCGGTCTTGGAGTTATGGTAGGTTCGCAACAACCGGAGCGGCAGTAGGAGCGAGCCCAGGAGCGACAACCGACCCATCGGCAACGGGAGCGAAATGAGCCGTGCGTTCAAGCAGGGTTTGCAACGCCACAGCGAACCGACCCAACAGGTGATCCTGCTGATCAAGTCTGGCAACCAGCGTGGGTAGCGAGGATGGCCCTGTACCGTCATAATTCATGGCTTGGTCCTAATGTCACGGAACCATGAACCAGACGTACAACAAGAGATAAGTGAAAATAAGAAGGCTTTATTGAAAATAAAGCTGTAAAGCAAAAGTCCAAACGGATGGTGAAACCGAGCAGAGTCTTTGCGAAGCCAGAGGTCAGGAACCAGAAGGGTAGTCAGACGAAGCCAGGATCAGGAACCAGCAGGGTAGTCAGACGAAGCCAGGATCAGGAACCAGCAGGGTAGTCAGACGAAGCCAGGATCAGGAACCAGCAGGGTAGTCAGACGAAGCCAGGATCAGGAACCAGAAGCAGCAGCAGTCTTAGAAGCATGTGAACACAAGAGGACCAAGCAAGGAACTGAAGCCACAGACCTCCTATATATATGAGCTAGGCATCCAGCTCCTCCCAGGGGAAGGAGGAGCCGCAGGGTGGAAGGCTACAAGAAACCCAGAAACCAAGATGGCCGCCAGCACATGTCAAACGAAGGAGAGCAGCAAGCAGGTAAGACCATGACATTATGTCAGCGCAGAATCTGTCTTCATGTCATAACAGAGAATCAGGCTTCACGTCACCCACCACTGGAACAGGCCACTGTCACATATTTAGGCCCAGGCACCCAGGCAGAGGAGAGAGGCCCCGTAACAGAGAATCTGGCGTTATGTCAGCGCAGAATCTGTCTTCATGTCATAGCAGAGAATCAGGCTTCACGTCACCCACCACTGGAACAGGCCACTGTCACACATTTAGGCCCAGGCACCCAGGCAGAGGAGAGAGGTCCCGTAACAGAGAATCTGGCCTTATGTCAGCGCAGAATCTGTCTTCATGTCATAGCAGAGAATCAGGCTTCACGTCACCCACCACTGGAACAGGCCACTGTCACATATTTAGGCCCAGGCACCCAGGCAGAGGAGAGAGGTCCCGTAACAGAGAATCTGGCTTCATGTCAGCGCAGAATCTGTCTTCATGTCATAGCAGAGAATCAGGCTTCACGTCACCCACCACTGGTACAGGCCACTGTCACACATTTAGGCCCAGGCACCCAGGCAGAGGAGAGAGGTCCTGTAACAGAGAATCTGGCCTTATGTCAGCGCAGAATCTGTCTTCATGTCATAGCAGAGAATCAGGCTTCACGTCACCCACCACTGAGACAGGCCACTGTCACACATTTAGGCCCAGGCACCCAGGCAGAGGAGAGAGGTCCCGTAACAGAGAATCTGGCCTTATGTCAGCGCAGAATCTGTCTTCATGTCATAGCAGAGAATCAGGCTTCACGTCACCCACCACTGGAACAGGCCACTGTCACACATTTAGGACCAGGCACCCAGGCAGAGGAGAGAGGTCCCGTAACAGAGAATCTGACCTTATGTCAGCGCAGAATCTGTCTTCATGTCATAGCAGAGAATCAGGCTTCACGTCACCCACCACTGCAACAGGCCACTGTCACACATTTAGGCCCAGGCACCCAGGCAGAGGAGAGAGGTCCCGTAACAGAGAATCTGGCCTTATGTAAGCACAGAATCTGTCTTCATATCATAGCAGAGAATCAGGCTTCACGTCACCCACCACTGGAACAGGCCACTGTCACATATTTAGGCCCAGGCACCCAGGCAGAGGAGAGAGGTCCTGTAACAGAGAATCTGGCCTTATGTCAGCGCAGAATCTGTCTTCATGTCATAGCAGAGAATCAGGCTTCACGTCACCCACCACTGAGACAGGCCACTGTCACACATTTAGGCCCAGGCACCCAGGCAGAGGAGAGAGGTCCCGTAACAGAGAATCTGGCCTTATGTCAGCGCAGAATCTGTCTTCATGTCATAGCAGAGAATCAGGCTTCACGTCACCCACCACTGGAACAGGCCACTGTCACACATTTAGGACCAGGCACCCAGGCAGAGGAGAGAGGTCCCGTAACAGAGAATCTGACCTTATGTCAGCGCAGAATCTGTCTTCATGTCATAGCAGAGAATCAGGCTTCACGTCACCCACCACTGCAACAGGCCACTGTCACACATTTAGGCCCAGGCACCCAGGCAGAGGAGAGAGGTCCCGTAACAGAGAATCTGGCCTTATGTCAGCACAGAATCTGTCTTCATATCATAGCAGAGAATCAGGCTTCACGTCACCCACCACTGGAACAGGCCACTGTCACATATTTAGGCCCAGGCACCCAGGCAGAGGAGAGAGGTCGCGTAACAGAGAATCTGGCTTCATGTCAGCACAGAATCTGTCTTCATGTCATAGCAGAGAATCAGGCTTCACGTCACCCACCACTGGAACAGGCCACTGTCACACATTTAGGCCCCGGCACCCAGACAGAGGAGAGGTTCATTCAACTTTGGGTTGCCCCGCAATATAATGGTAAAATGAAATTAAAAATAGTATTGAATGAGGAAGTGCCCTGGAGTAGAATAATATATTGTTAAGGGGAGGTAGTTAATATCTAATCTGCACAAGGGATGGACAGGTCCTGTGGGATCCATGCCTGGTTCATTTTTATGAACGTCAGCTTGTCCACATTGGCTGTAGACAGGCGGCTGCGTTTGTCTGTGCCGTGCTTAATACACATTCAGACAAAACGCTGGCCGCCGGGTAGGCCAGCACCTCCAAGGCATAAAAGGCTAGCTCTGGCCACGTGGACAATTTGGAGACCCAGAAGTTGAATGGGGCCAAACCATCAGTCAGTACGTGGAGGGGTGTGCACAGGTACTGTTCCACTATCTTATTGAAATGTTGCCTCCTGCTAACACGTTCCGTATCAGGTGGTGGTGCACTTAGCTGTGGCGTGGTGACAAAACTTTTCCACATCTCTGCCATGCTAACCCTGCCCTCAGAGGAGCTGGCCGTGACACAGCTGCGTTGGTGACCTCTTGCTCCTCCTCTGCCTTCGCCTTGGGCTTCCACTGGTTCCCCTGTGACATTTGGGAATGCTCTCAGTAGCGCGTCTACCAACGTGCGATTGTACTCGCGCATCTTCCTATCACGCTCCAGTGTAGGAAGTAAGGTGGGCACATTGTCTTTGTACCGGGGATCCAGCAGGGTGGCAACCCAGTAGTCCGCACACGTTAAAATGTGGGCAACTCTGCTGTCGTTGCGCAGGCACTGCAGCATGTAGTCGCTCATGTGTGCCAGGCTGCCCAGAGGTAAGGACAAGCTGTCCTCTGTGGGAGGCGTATCGTCATCGTCCTGAGTTTCCCCCCAGCCACGCACCAGTGATGGGCCCGAGCTGCTTTGGGTGCCACCCCGCTGTGAACATGCTTTATTCTCATCCTCCTCCACCTCCTCCTCATCCTCGTGCTCCTCGTCCTCCAGTAGTGGGCCCTGTCCGGCCACATTTGTACCTGGCCTCTGGTGTTGCAAAAAACCTCCCTCTGAGTCACTTCGAAGAGACTGGCCTGAAAGTGCTAAAAATGACCCCTCTTCCTCCTCTTCCTCCTGGGCCACCTCCTCTTCCATCATCGCCCTAAGTGTTTTCTCAAGGAGACATAGAAGTGGTATTGTAACGCTGATAACGGCGTCATCGCCACTGGCCATGTTGGTGGAGTACTCAAAACAACGCAACAGGGCACACAGGTCTCGCATGGAGGCCCAGTCATTGGTGGTGAAGTGTGTCTGATCCGCAGTGCGACTGACCCGTGCGTGCTGCAGCTGAAACTCCACTATGGCCTGCTGCTGCTCGCACAGTCTGTCCAGCATATGCAAGGTGGAGTTCCACCTGGTGGGTACGTCGCATATGAGGCGGTGAGCGGGAATGCCGAAGTTACGCTGTAGCGCAGACAGGCGAGCAGCGGCAGGGTGTGAACGCCGGAAGCGCGAACAGATGGCCCGCACTTTATGCAGCAGCTCTGACATGTCGGGTAAGTTGCGAATGAACTTCTGCACCACCAAATTCAGCACATGTGCCAGGCAAGGGATGTGCGTCAAACCGGCTAGTCCCAGAGCTGCAACGAGATTTCGCCCATTATCGCACACCACCAGGCCGGGCTTGAGGCTCACCGGCAGCAACCACTCGTCGGTCTGTTGTTCTATACCCCCCCACAACTCCTGTTGTGTGTTGGGCCTGTCCCACAAACATATGAGTTTCAGAATGGCCTGCTGACGTTTACCCCGGGCTGTGCTGAAGTTGGTCGTGAAGGTGTGTGGCTGACTGGATGAGCAGGTGGAAGAAGAGGAGGAGGAAGCTGAGTAGGAGGAGGAGGAGACAGGTGGCAAAGAATGTTGCCCTGCGATCCTTGGCGGCGGAAGGACGTGCGCCAAACAGCTCTCCGCCTGGGGCCCAGCCGCCACTACATTTACCCAGTGTGCAGTTAGGGAGATATAGCGTCCCTGGCCGTGCTTACTGGTCCACGTATCTGTGGTTAGGTGGACCTTGCCACAGATGGCGTTGCGCAGTGCACACTTGATTTTATCGGACACTTGTTTGTGCAGGGAAGGCACGGCTCTCTTGGAGAAGTAGTGGCGGCTGGGAACAACATACTGTGGGACAGCAAGTGACATGAGCTGTTTTAAGCTGTGTGTGTCCACCAGCCTAAATGACAGCATTTCATAGGCCAGTAGTTTAGAAATGCTGGCATTCAGGGCCAGGGATCGAGGGTGGCTAGGTGGGAATTTACGCTTTCTCTCAAATGTTTGTGAGATGGAGAGCTGAACGCTGCCGTGTGACATGGTTGAGATGCTTTGTGACGCAGGTGGTGGTGTTGGTGGTACATCCCATGTTTGCTGGGTGGCAGGTGCCAACGTTCCTCCAGAGGCAGAGGAAGAGGCCGAGGCGGCGGCAGCAGCAGCAGAAGAGGCCGAGATGGCAGGAGCAGAAGAGGTAGCAGGGGGAGCCTGAGTGACTTCCTTGTTTTTAAGGTGTTTACTCCACTGCAGTTCATGCTTTGCATGCAGGTGCCTGGTCATGCAGGTTGTGCTAAGGTTCAGAACGTTAATGCCTCGCTTCAGGTTCTGATGGCACAGCGTGCAAACCACTCGGGTCTTGTCGTCAGCACATTGTTTGAAGAAGTGCCATGCCAGGGAACTCCTTGAAGCTGCCTTTGGGGTGCTCGGTCCCAGATGGCGGCGGTCAGTAGCAGGCGGAGTCTCTTGGCGGCGGGTGTTCTGATTTTGCCCACTGCTCCCTCTTTTGCTACGCTGTTGGCTCGGTCTCAAAAATGCCTCTTCCTCCGAACTGTGAAAGTCAGTGGCACGACCTTCATTCCATGTGGGGTCTAGGACCTCATCGTCCCCTGCATCGTCTTCCACCCAGTCTTGATCCCTGACCTCCTGTTCAGTCTGCACACTGCAGAAAGACGCAGCAGTTGGCACCTGTGTTTCGTCATCATCAGAGACGTGCTGAGGTGGTATTCCCATGTCCTCATCATCAGGAAAAATAAGTGGTTGTGCGTTAGTGCATTCTATCTCTTCCACCCCTGGGGAAGGGCTAGGTGGATGCCCTTGGGAAACCCTGGCAGCAGAGTCTTCAAACAGCATAAGAGACTGCTGCATAACTTGAGGCTCAGACAGTTTCCCTGATATGAATGGGGGTAATGTGACAGACCGATGGGCTTGGTTTTCATGCGCCATCTGTGCGCTTTCTGCAGAAGACTGGGTGGGAGATAATGTGAACATGTTGGATCCACTGTCGGCCACCCAATTGACTAATGCCTGTACCTGCTCAGGCCTTACCATCCTTAGAACGGCATTGGGCCCCACCAAATATCGCTGTAAATTCTGCTGGCTACTGGGACCTGAGGTAGTTGGTTCACTAGGACGTGTGGCTGTGGCAGAACGGCAACGTCCTCTCCCAGCACCAGAGGGTCCACTAACACCACCACGACCATGTCCACGTCCGCGTCCGCGTCCCTTATTAGATGTTTTCCTCATTGTTCCCGTTCACCACAATTTTGAGAATGGCAAATTTGGGAATAGTTTTTCAACCCAGAACAAAAAATGTGCTTTTACGGTCACTACAAATAACTTGACCAGCTAAAACAGTACAGATTTGGTTGAATAGAAATGTCAGGCCTGTTTTTTTTTTGCGCTGTGTGACAGGTATAGGTTTAATCACAGAATTAGACTTCTATCTGCACGGTAGCGTGTGTCTTAGGTTTTTCTGAATGACACTATCAGCACCTTCAATGTAAGATATCCTTTTTGGGATAGATTTCAAGTAGGCCTCATATACCAGAAACTAGTTATTTTGAGAATGGCAAATTTGGGAATAGTTTTTCAACCCAGAACAAAAAGTGTGCTTTTACGGTCACTACAAATAACTTGACCAGCTAAAACAGTACAGATTTGGTTGAATAGAAATGTCAGGCCTGTTTTGCGCTGTGTGACAGGTATAGGTTTAATCACAGAATCAGACTTCTATCTGCACGGTAGCGTGTGTCTTAGGTTTTTCTGAATGACACTATCAGCACCATTAATGTAAGATATCCTTTTTGGGATAGATTTCAAGTAGGCCTCATATACCAGAAACTAGTTATTTTGAGAATGGCAAATTTGGGAATAGTTTTTCAACCCAGAACAAAATGTGTGCTTTTACGGTCACTACAAATAACTTGACCAGCTAAAACAGTACAGATTTGGTTAAATAGAAATGTCAGGCCTGTTTTTTTTTGCGCTATGTGACAGGTATAGGTTTAATCACAGAATCAGACTTCTATCTGCACGGTAGCGTGTGTCTTAGGTTTTTCTGAATGACACTATCAGCACCTTCAATGTAAGATATCCTTTTTGGGATAGATTTCAAGTAGGCCTCATATACCAGAAACTAGTTATTTTGAGAATGGCAAATTTGGGAATAGTTTTTCAACCCACAACAAAAAGTGTGCTTTTACGGTCACTACAAATAACTTGACCAGCTAAAACAGTACAGATTTGGTTGAATAGAAATGTCAGGCCTGTTTTTTTTTGCGCTGTGTGACAGGTATAGGTTTAATCACAGAATCAGACTTCTATCTGCACAGTAGTGTGTGTCTTAGGTTTTTCTGAATGACACTATCAGCACCTTCAATGTAAGATATCATTTTTGGGATAGATTTCAAGTAGGCCTCATATACCAGAAACTAGTTATTTTGAGAATGGCAAATTTGGGAATAGTTTTTCAACCTAGAACAAAATGTGTGCTTTTACGGTCACTACAAATAACTTGACCAGCTAAAACAGTACAGATTTGGTTAAATAGAAATGTCAGGCCTGTTTTTTTTTTGCGCTATGTGACAGGTATAGGTTTAATCACAGAATCAGACTTCTATCTGCACGGTAGCGTGTGTCTTAGGTTTTTCTGAATGACACTATCAGCACCTTCAATGTAAGATATCCTTTTTGGGATCGTTTTTAAGTAGGCCTCATATACCAGAAACTAGTTATTTTGAGAATGGCAAATTTGGGAATAGTTTTTCAACCCAGAACAAAAAGTGTGCTTTTACGGTCACTACAAATAACTTGACCAGCTAAAACAGTACAGATTTGGTTGAATAGAAATGTCAGGCCTGTTTTTTTTTGCTCTGTGTGACAGGTATAGGTTTAATCACAGAATCAGACTTCTATCTGCACGGTAGCATGTGTCTTAGGTTTTTCTGAATGACACTATCAGCACCTTCAATGTAATATATCCTTTTTAGGATAGATTTCAAGTAGGCCTCATATACCAGAAACTAGTTATTTTGAGAATGGCAAATTTGGGAATAGTTTTTCAACCCAGAACAAAAAGTGTGCTTTTACGGTCACTACAAATAACTTGACCAGCTAAAACAGTACAGATTTGGTTGAATAGAAATGTCAGGCCTGTTTTTTTTTTGCGCTGTGTGACAGGTATAGGTTTAATCACAGAATCAGACTTCTATCTGCACAGTAGTGTGTGTCTTAGGTTTTTCTGAATGACACTATCAGCACCTTCAATGTAAGATATCCTTTTTGGGATAGATTTCAAGTAGGCCTCATATACCAGAAACTAGTTATTTTGAGAATGGCAAATTTGGGAATAGTTTTTCAACCCAGAACAAAAAGTGTGCTTTTACGGTCACTACAAATAACTTGACCAGCTAAAACAGTACAGATTTGGTTGAATAGAAATGTCAGGCCTGTTTTTTTTTTGCGCTATGTGACAGGTATAGGTTTAATCACAGAATCAGACTTCTATCTGCACGGTAGCGTGTGTCTTAGGTTTTTCTGAATGACACTATCAGCACCTTCAATGTAAGATATCCTTTTTGGGATAGATTTCAAGTAGGCCTCATATACCAGAAACTAGTTATTTTGAGAATGGCAAATTTGGGAATAGTTTTTCAACCCAGAACAAAAAGTGTGCTTTTACGGTCACTACAAATAACTTGACCAGCTAAAACAGTACAGATTTGGTTGAATAGAAATGTCAGGCCTGTTTTTTTTTTGCGCTATTAGACAGGTATAGGCTTAATCACAGAATCAGACTTCTATCTGCACTGTAGCGTGTCTTAGGTTTTTCTGAATGACACTATCAGCACCTTCAATGTAAGATATCCTTTTTGGGATAGATTTCAAGTAGGCCTCATATACCAGAAACTAGTTATTTTGAGAATGGCAAATTTGGGAATAGTTTTTCAACCCAGAACAAAATGTGTGCTTTTACGGTCACTACAAATAACTTGACCAGCTAAAACAGTACAGATTTGGTTGAATAGAAATGTCAGGCCTGTTTTTTTTTTGCGCTATGTGACAGGTATAGGTTTAATCACAGAATCAGACTTCTATCTGCACGGTAGCGTGTGTCTTAGGTTTTTCTGAATGACACTATCAGCACCTTCAATGTAAGATATCCTTTTTGGGATAGTTTTTAAGTAGGCCTCATATACCAGAAACTAGTTATTTTGAGAATGGCAAATTTGGGAATAGTTTTTCAACCCAGAACAAAAAGTGTGCTTTTACGGTCACTACAAATAACTTGACCAGCTAAAACAGTACAGATTTGGCTGAATAGAAATGTCAGGCCTGTTTTTTTTTGCTCTGTGTGACAGGTATAGGTTTAATCACAGAATCAGACTTCTATCTGCACGGTAGCATGTGTCTTAGGTTTTTCTGAATGACACTATCAGCACCTTCAATGTAATATATCCTTTTTAGGATAGATTTCAAGTAGGCCTCATATACCAGAAACTAGTTATTTTGAGAATGGCAAATTTGGGAATAGTTTTTCAACCCAGAACAAAAAGTGTGCTTTTACGGTCACTACAAATAACTTGACCAGCTAAAACAGTACAGATTTGGTTGAATAGAAATGTCAGGCCTGTTTTTTTTTGCGCTGTGTGACAGGTATAGGTTTAATCACAGAATCAGACTTCTATCTGCACAGTAGTGTGTGTCTTAGGTTTTTCTGAATGACACTATCAGCACCTTCAATGTAAGATATCCTTTTTGGGATAGATTTCAAGTAGGCCTCATATACCAGAAACTAGTTATTTTGAGAATGGCAAATTTGGGAATAGTTTTTCAACCCAGAACAAAAAGTGTGCTTTTACGGTCACTACAAATTACTTGACCAGCTAAAACAGTACAGATTTGGTTGAATAGAAATGTCAGGCCTGTTTTTTTTTGCGCTGTGTGACAGGTATAGGTTTAATCACAGAATCAGACTTCTTTCTGCACGGTAGCGTGTGTCTTAGGTTTTTCTGAATGACACTATCAGCACCTTCAATGTAAGATATCCTTTTTGGGATAGATTTCAAGTAGGCCTCATATACCAGAAACTATTTATTTTGAGAATGGCAAATTTGGGAATAGTTTTTCAACCCAGAACAAAAAGTGTGCTTTTACGGTCACTACAAATAACTTGACCAGCTAAAACAGTACAGATTTGGTTGAATAGAAATGTCAGGCCTGTTTTTTTTTTGCGCTGTGTGACAGGTATAGGTTTAATCACAGAATTAGACTTCTATCTGCACGGTAGCGTGTGTCTTAGGTTTTTCTGAATGACACTATCAGCACCTTCAATGTAAGATATCCTTTTTGGGATAGATTTCAAGTAGGCCTCATATACCAGAAACTAGTTATTTTGAGAATGGCAAATTTGGGAATAGTTTTTCAACCCAGAACAAAAAATTTGCTTTTACGGTCACTACAAATAACTTGACCAGCTAAAACAGTACAGATTTGGTTGAATAGAAATGTCAGGCCTGTTTTTTTTTGCGCTGTGTGACAGGTATAGGTTTAATCACAGAATCAGACTTCTATCTGCACGGTAGCGTGTGTCTTAGGTTTTTCTGAATGAGACAATCAGCACCTTCAATGTAAGATATCCTTTTTGGGATAGATTTCAAGTAGGCCTCATATACCAGAAACTAGTTATTTTGAGAATGGCAAATTTGGGAATAGTTTTTCAACCCAGAACAAAAAGTGTGCTTTTACGGTCACTACAAATAACTTGACCAGCTAAAACAGTACAGATTTGGTTGAATAGAAATGTCAGGCCTGTTTTTTTTTTTGCGCTATGTGACAGGTATAGGTTTAATCACAGAATCAGACTTCTATCTGCACGGTAGCGTGTGTCTTAGGTTTTTCTGAATGACACTATCAGCACCTTCAATGTAAGATATCCTTTTTGGGATAGATTTCAAGTAGGCCTCATATACCAGAAACTAGTTATTTTGAGAATGGCAAATTTGGGAATAGTTTTTCAACCCATTACAAAAAGTGTGCTTTTACGGTCACTACAAATAACTTGACCAGCTAAAACAGTACAGATTTGGTTGAATAGAAATGTCAGGTCTATTTTTTAGGCACTGGGTGACAGGCTCAACTTTCCCCTGATGTAGTATATTGCCAAAAAATAACCACACTATTGATGGTTAAATGCACTTGGGTGATACAGGCTCAGCCTGCACCAGATGTAGTATATGGCCAAAAAATAACCAGACTGTTGATGGTTAAATACACTTCGGTGACACAGGCTCAGCCTGCAGCTGATGTAGGATATAGCACAAAATAACCACACTATTGATGGTTAAATACACTTGGTGATAGCTTGTGCTGGCGCACCACAAGTCACAAAATGGCCGCCGATCACCCCAGAAGAAAAGTGATCTAAAAACGCTCTGGGCAGCCTCAAAAAAGTGAGCAAGTCGATATTAGCACTTCAATGATCCACAGCTGCAGATCGATTACAGAATGAAGTCTTTTGGAGGAGTTAATCTGCCTAATCTCGCCCTAACGTCACAGCTGCAACCTCTCCCTATGCTTGAATCAGCAGAGTGACGTGCAGCGCAACGTGACCCAAGCTTATATAGAGGCTGGGTCACATGCTGCACTGGCCAATCACAGCCATGCCAATAGTAGGCAAGGCTGTGATGGCCTCTTGGGGCAAGTAGTATGACGCTTGTTGATTGGCTGCTTTGCAGCCTTTCAAAAAGCGCCAAGAAAGCGCCGAACACCGAACCCGAACCCGGACTTTTACGAAAATGTTCGGGTTCGGGTCCGTGTCACGGACACCCCAAAATTCGGTACGAACCCGAACTATACAGTTCGGGTTCGCTCATCCCTAGTATGGTGTGGTATATGGGGTACAAAGATAGTGGGGCCATTCTTCATCAATGGAAACCTCAAGGCCACTGGATATGCGAAATTGCTACATGATAATGTGTTTCCCTCTTTATGCACTGAAGCTGGCACGTTCCCTGAGTTTTTCCAGCAAGATGGTGCACCACCACATTATGGGTGTCAGGTCCGAGCATTCCTAGATGAACAGTTTCCTGGAAAGTGGATTGGTCGTCGTGGGCCAGTTGAATGTCCCCCAAGGTCTCACGATCTGACCCCCTTAGACTTTTATCTTTGGGGTCATCTGAAGGCAATTGTCTATGCTGTGAAGATACGAGATGTGCAGCACCTGAAACTACGGATACTGGAAGCCTGTGCTAACATTTCTCCTGCGGTGTTGCTATCAGTGTGTGAAGAGTGGGAGAAGAGGGTTGCATTGACAATCCAACACAATGGGCAGCACATTGAACACATTTTATAAGTCATCAGAAACTTGTAAATAACTCATGAAAGAATAAAGTTACGTTAAAACCAAGCACACCATTGTTTTTCTTGTGAAATTCCCAATACGTTTGATGTGTCACATGACCCTCTTCCTATTGAAAAAACAAAAGTTGGATTCAAAATGGCCGACTTCAAAATGGCCGCCATGGTCACCACCCATCTTGAAAAGTTTCCCCCCCTCACATATACTAATGTGCCACAAACAGGAAGTTAATATCACCAACCATTCCCATTTTATTAAGGTGTATCCATATAAATGGCCCACCCTGTAGAAGCCTGGTGAAACCAGGGGATTTCCGGGATAACACCCTTAGGACTAGCCCAAAGTTGGTTGGAACAGTGGGTCCACACTCATCGCCGTAAGACTGTTGTCTATGCTCCATACTAAGATATGGGATGCCCAAAATTCTGTCTTAGCAGTAGGCCTAGAAATTGTATAATAACTTTTTTGGTGCAAACAATATTCTCTCCTAATTTTACCCTTACCCTGCTTATCAACATTTCAAATAAGTCGCTATGATGCACACTTCAATAGAAAAACAAAAGTAACAATAATGGAAAAGCAGGCAGAGGGAGAATCAGAGGTATTCACACGGAATTCACCTATCGCAGAACCCTTTGAATATTGAATATGAAGTTTTGCTTTGAATTCTGAGAAAAGTAAAATAAATTCAATACTTTCTTATTGAAGGTTGACATTTATATATCATTTGAAGATTATGCAGTCATGTATTTTTGAACTGAAACTGTAAATAGAACTCAAAAATAGAGATAGAAATTCTACAATTGCTGAGTTTACAATTCAAGTAGTTGAATGTGTCTAGTCGGTAATTAAAAGGGTTATCCCACAATCAATATTTAAAACTAAAAAAATCCCAGGAAATTTGCCATCTCCAAAATCAGTTTGAAAGTAAGTTCACTGCCATGTAGGGTTGGTATCTCAAAGCACAACCATACTATTCTTGTGAAAATCTGATCCTCTAATTCTGAGAAATGCTTCTGTTTATTTTTTATGCAAATAAGCTGTCCACTGCACAATGGACAGGGCCAGGGGCGTAGCTATAGGGGGTGCAGAGGTAGCAGTCGCTACCGGGCCAAGGAGCCTGAGGGGGCCCAAAAACCCTTGTGCCACATAAGACACTGACATTATAGAAAGTGCATGCTTTTCAATTTACACCTCTGGCTGGAGGGAAAGGGTTAGGTCAAGAATTTGGCATGAGGGGGTGCCCTTTCAATGTTTGCCTCTGGCAGCAGGAAGGCTATGTGCTCACCTGCCCCTTGCCAACAAGCACTAAAGGAATGGGGGCCCAAGCTGAACTCTTGCACCAGGGCCCGTGAGCCTTTAGCTACGCCCCTGGACAGGGCACTCAGCTTGGTCCATCTGCGTCATTGCTACTGGTCCTGATAATTCAGGGACTGTAAATCAAACAAGGTGGGGAGGGCCCTGCCTCTGTGTTTGATCATCCTGGCAACCTTATCTGCATAAGATCTCATACTAGGCCTCTCTAATGTTAGAATGACCTACCAGGACCCTGCTACAGAGTCTATAAAATATTAGTTATGGATTATTATAAAGCTATATATGATTATTTTCTTCATCATTTCTCAAGATTGGAGGACTGTTTTTTTCACAAGAAAGATATGACTATATTTTGGGGGAACCTACATGGATGTATGCTTATTTTGAAACCAATTCTGAAGGTGCCAGACTCCCTTTAAAAGAAACTCTCTGATGCCCATATGAACCTTGCTTCTTTTCCATCTACTTTCATCCCTTATCACCCATTCATGCAGATTTCTTCACAAAGGAGACTGGGCAGTTTCTCAGGTCATATGTCCACCGTAGCTAACCAAAGAACTACAGTTCCTAAAATCTCCCTGCATCTCCTCTATGTTGCATGCACCTTTCTCTTGCTGCATAGGCAAGACATTGGATGTGGCGAAATACTTGAAGAACTACTCATGCTCGACTGGCTCATCAGAATTACTGGTGGAGGTGTCTAGTAGCAACATGGGATAAACGCTGATTGAGCTGCCATTATTGAGGGAGGTCAGTACCTGAAAAGACAAAAATGTTGAATTCATAGAATAGTTTTAGTGGAGAAATTCAGTGTGTAATTTGGACAACCAAGTACAATGTCCAGAATGAAGTGGCTGCAACTGTCCATAACACAATTAAATCTCTTTGGCCCTGCTTGGAAAATACAAATGCTATACATTTCATGAAAGTGCCACTAGTGTTACTCTTCTGAATGTGGTGCCATCATCCCCTCTCCATTCCGGGTCAGTATTTGCTTGGTTCATGCCTATCATCAGCCATTGTCCATTTTTGCATCTAGGTTTGCACAATTATGGAGCACTTGGAGTTTGCCTTTGGAGACTCCATGTCTAGTTAATATGCAATGATCTCAATGGGTATGATAAGATGTTATGGCATGAGGTCAAGGTATGAGATATGTGAGCTATTTATACTCTTATATGTGGTTGGTACACAATATTTGTATTAAGATTTTGGTCTGTAATCTCCCATTTGACTGTGCAAAACAAACCATAGGAGTTATTGGTGTTGGAGGTATGGTGGTCTTATACTTGTCGCAGTATTTTCCTGCACTGTTACCACTATATGTATTTTTGCTGTAATATGTATTTTATTTTTCTTCTTAAACAATAAAGATTAAGTTTATAATATATGTGTGTATTATCATTATTTTTGATTATCTCTTCTGAATGTGAGGTCAAATTCTGAATGATGCCAATGTCTGAACTGTGTCAAAAGGGTTTGGACTGCTTTAAAATTATTCTAATCTTATGAACTCCACCAACATAATCTTTTTACTCGCATTCAGGACACCATAAGATAATCTTTTGTATCAAATTCACTTTAAGTAAACTGTGTTTTGTTGTGTAATGGGTTTCCAGATATGGCCTTGTTTCTTATCGTTACCAGATTGAAAATCCCCATATAACTACTAAATATTCAATTATTTAGTTTTGATAAATGAGACATAAGGCAAATATCTATTTATACACTATTTGTATTCTCAGTTTTTGTTCAGCTAGCACCGTCAAATCATATTCATGTACCCAGGTCCCCTAGGTATAGATGTTCTAGGGATGTATTTTACTAAAGTTGACATTTTTCTCAAGGATCTTGCAATTTGTCTCCCTCTATTATGAGCTGTTCTGATTGTCTCGAGTTTGTGTGCTATACAGTATCACACATTATCCATTCGTCTTTGAGTTTCTTTAAATGTAAAAAAAAATTATTTACTTAAATGTAGCGTCAGTTCACAGACTTACTGTCTTTGTATGATATATTCAAGGTTATTCTACAAAAGGATTTCTAGTACAGAGCTCTGATATCAGCAATTTCCAAACCTTCCAGGATTGCTATCAGATATGGAAGCCTTACCCAAGAGAAAAGATGGTTAAGTTCGGATATGTGATCTTTATATAAATGGTTCCTACAATAACCTATGCGATAAATTATTTGTTTCATGGACTGAACAGAGAAGAAAAATGTCTTTACTGTTTGAACTGTAAAGTTAATGAACATGTTTCCAAAGGATTTTGTAATGGCTAAAAGTGTAAATAGCTTTAAGAAGGGGTTAGATATCTTCCTTGTACAACACAATATACATGGTTACTGCTATTAATATTCCTGGATCAACATTCTATCTGTCTAGTTGCCAGAGGCATCTTTAACAAGGGGCAAAAGGGGCAGCTGTGGCCGGCCCAGTTGCTCCTGGGGGCCCAAGGCAGCTGCCTCTTGAGCCCTGCTGGCCACTGCCCCGGGTGTCAGGCTGTCAGCTACACAGGGGGGTGCTGCCATGCCTGCCGGCACTCCAGGCATCGAACTGTGAGAGCTGTGATTCTCTTAAGAGAAAGGACCTTAGATGACATCATCACCATGTGACCAGTAACCTAGCAATATTACTGGTCACATGGCTATGAGGTAATCAAAGGTCCTTTCTACCATGAGTGTTGCTGCAGGAGAAGTTTGCCTTAACTGCGGAGCTTTTTTTGTGAAGATTACATCAGGAAAAGGTGACAGGGGCTGTATAATGTGGGGGGCTGTATACTGTGGGGTGCTGTATACTGTGGGGTGCTATACTGCTCTACTGTAAACTGTGGGGTGCTGTATACGGTGGGGTGCTGTATATTGTGGGGTGCTGTACTGCTCTACTGTATACTGTTGGGTGCTGTATACTGTGGGGCCTGTATACCATTGGGTTGCTGTATACTGTGGGGTGCAATACTGCTTTACTGTATACCTGGGGTGCTGTATACTGTGGGGTGCTGTATACTGTGGGGTGCTGTATATTGTGGGGTGCCATACTGCTCTACTGTTTACTGTGGGGTGCTGTATACTGTGAGGTGCTATATTCTGTATAGTTTGCGATGCTGTATACTGTATACTGTGAGGTGTTGTATACTGTGGGGTGCTGTATATTGTGGAGTGCTATACTGCTCCATACACATACTGTGGGGTGCTGTATACTGTGGGAGGCTGCATATTGTGGGGGGCTGAATACTGTGGGGTGCTGTATAGTGTGGGGGGCTGTATACTGTTGTGGGCTGTATACTGTGGGGTGCTGTATACTGTGGGGTGATGTATATTGTGGGGGCTGTATATTGTGGGGGGCTGTATACTGTGCGGTGCTGTATACTGTGAGGTGCTATACTGCTCTACTGTATACTGTGAGGTGCTGTATACTGTATACTGTGAGCTGCTGTATACTGTGGGGTGCTATACTTATCTACTGTATACTGTGAGGTGCTGTATACTGTATAGTATGGGGTGCTGTATACTTTGGTGTGCTATACTGCTCTACTGTATACTGTGGGGTGCTAAACTGCTCTACTATATACTGTATATTGTGGGGTGCTGTATACTGTGGGGTGCTGTATACTGTATAGTATGGGGTGCTGTACACTATAGGGTGCTATACTGCATACTGTGGGGTGCTGTATACTATAGGGTGCTATACTGCTTGCATACTGTGGGGTGCTGTATACTATAGGGTGATATACTACATACTGTGGGGTGCTGTATACTATAGGGTGCTATACTTCATACTGTGGGGTGTTGTATACTATAGGGTGCTATACTTCATACTGTGGGGTGCTGTATACTATAAGGTGCTATTCTGCTTGCATACTGTGGGGTGCTGTATACTATAGGGTTCTATACTGCATACTGTTGGGTGCTGGGGTGCACTGCAACGCTAGGGTGAGCCGAGCCCCGGTCTCCTTCCTGCAGAGCGGTGCCCACTACTAGCCCTGAGCCAAGCTGCCCAGAGCACTGATCCTGAGCTGCTGGAGTCTACAGAACTGGAAGTATTTACAGTCATTCACTGTACTCTACCAGGTGTGTGGATTATTATTTTTGTATGTGTTGTGGTAGAGAGCGTAATTGCATGCTAGGGTGTGGGAAGGCGGAATCCAGGGGCCCCTGAGCATGTCATAGCACATGGCTGACACCCCATGGTGATACAAGAAATTGGGACAGTGTCCTTTACAATTTCCTATGGATGGTGTTCTTGATGGAGTTTCCATTAACTGTGTGCACCAGGTTTATACCTTTCAGCCCTTTCTTCTAAGATGTCCAATGTGCAGCATGCATACGGTATCTCTTAGATAATCACTCAGGTATGTGGCCTTCTCAGCACAATGAGTGGTTTATGTATGTCTTACTATCCCTAACTGACTACATTACAAAGAATGTAGAAGGTGATATTAAAGGGAATCTGTCACCTGGTTTTATCATTTTAAGCTGTCACCATTGCCATGTTCAATAAACTACCTTATTTCCTGCAGTGGTCTTCTTTCTTCATTTTGTGTTGTCATTTTGATAAAAAAGCTCTTTTTCTGTTATGCAAATTAACCGCCAGGGTGCCCAGAGGGGCGTTTTTTTTCATCTCTGGAGCCCAGTAATGCCCCCCTGCAGTGCGCAGCCCGCCTTAATTTGAAGCCCAAGCACACCTCATGATCCAAAAATATCCTCCCACAGTCGAGGCAAATGGCGCCGCCTCCTCCGCTACGTCATCTTTAACCTTCTAGATACGCCCTGTTATTCTTCATGTCTGCTGCCGGAAATATGGTGCAGGCACAGTGCCACCGACTGCCTGCGCCTACGCGATCATAAAGCTCCTGAGGGCAACAGCCTCAAAAGTGTAACTGGGCATGCGCCAAGCCCAGTAACGTAATCTGAGCGCTGTTGCCCCAGGAGCTTTATGATTGCGCAGCCGCACTGCGCCTGTGCCAGATTTCCAGCAGCAGACATGAAGAATAACGCGACGTATCCGGAAGGTTAACGACGTAGCGGAGGAGGCGGCACCGTTTGCCTCGACTGTGGGAGGATATTTCTGGATCAGGAGGCAAGCTTGGGCTTCAAATTAAGGCGGTCTGGGCACTGCAGGGGGGCGTTACTGGGCTGGAGTTACAGACGGTTCTGTTTATATGATGTGTATCAGCATGGATTGAATGGAGGAGATCCCTCCTCGACTGTATTTTGGATCCAGAGGTTTATGGGGATAGATAGGGCATTCAGTTGTCGAGGTCTTCCCCCTCTTTTTCTTCCGTATGTCGGAGACAACATGCACTTGATAGTGAACAGTTAGTCCCGACAGTGGTCCGCATATAGAACGGTCGAAGTGTTTGTATGATATGATATGAATGACATCGGCCTATAGGTTACTGCTGAGATACATTGTTGCTTGAGCGCTTGTGCGGTAACAAGTATAGGCATGGACCTTAATTAACATGGCTGCCAAATGCAAGAATCAATCTGCGTATACTCTGAAGTTCAGTATCGTCATAATGACGTGGATGATACGTATGCAATCCAGAGCATTCGCAACAAGAGTTTCAGTACGCTAAGGTCGCCATTGTGGCTTGAACAGGATCGCGCCTCACCCTGTCAGTGAGTTCATATGAGGATTGCCGGTTACTTAACTTCAGTGAACAATAATCAATAGCACTTGGCACTTTTGGTTTTTAACCCATTGAATACCAATACACACAAGCACTTGCACTTTTATATATGTATTTTTATGATAATGGATTGTTGTACGGTATTTGATGAATCGTGTGCATATGGGATGCATATTATGAATAAGTTGTAACACTTGATCAATGGCACAGAGACACTTTATTTATTTTTTGTAATCACGATACAATATTGAATTACTAAATGGTTAAAAATATTGTAATGTCATGTGACACTTTGCTAATGAAGTGGGGGTACATATTTTGTTCACTGAGTCCCTTTTATTGCTTGAGAAAGGCTCAATTGTGGAGCCAAAACATCGCTGCTGCACCATGGGTGAATAAACTTTTTGTATTTTATTTTATCCTGCGTTGGAGTGCTGCTCTTTTTTGCACATTATACTGTATTTTGGGTAAGCTTTATTACCTTGAGCGTGCACCCGGCCATTTTAAACCTTGATCGGTGCTGCCTCCTATTTTGTCTATATATATATATATATATAGTGTAACGGGATTAGCTCACAGGATCACCATCTCCTGGGATAGACGGGCGCTGTTGGCACACAAAACACAGTCCGGCCCAAGCAAGTATGGTGCAACTGACCTCATGGATAAGGAGAAAAAAAGTAGAGGGTTAGTCAAAGACAACCCTGAATGAAATTCAGGGGGGGTCAAAGAGTAACTAGCAGGGTGCCAAAGGGTGCATCTTCAAAAATAATTAATGGTGATTGTAAAGGATCTCCTGACACCCCGACTGTGTACCTCCGTTGATGGATCCTTCCGAGGACTCCAAGCACTCCACTCGACACCGATACCACCACAGGAACCAGGAACAGGAACAGCTCTTACAAGAGCTAGGAGTAATAGCCAGGGGAGTATACACGTATAGCAATCCCCACACACATGAGACGAGGCTCTATGCAGGTCTCCTAGCAAGGGACACTCCCCCTGGGGCCCTTGTAGAAGACTGTGACAGTTTATATTTTAGCCAATCACATGCATTTACAGTATTGAAACCTTCCCAGCAATTGTACACAAAACCCCCCTCCCTCTGTCTGTAACGCAATCAACAAAATACAATGAGCATTGTCTTTGACGCAATCAACAAAATACAATGGGCATTGTCTTTGACGCAATCAACAAAATACAATTACCAAAACACATTGGGCTCTGCCTGTAATACAATTACCAAACAATGGGCTAACTTAATCACTCACAGACAGAAAACACACATTTTTCCCAAAACACAGAGAACACCTCAAAACCCCACATATCCCCATAATGTATACATTCATGGATAGCTCTGATCTGGGTGAACAACATATCCAAAAATCACCCAGATCCGAGCAGGGGTTCCCGAATTCCATGGAAGTCACATTTGGCTGACCGCAAGCATGGCTTTCCTGCCCAAAACAGTTCCACAGATTTAAGCTGCGCGGCCGGTCTGTCTACTCCTTCAAAGTTAGTATATGGGCCATAATCCTGAGGCAAGAGACTGGCAAACAGGCCCCTCCAAAACCCAGTGGCGAGGTTATTTTTGCCACACATCTCCCCCTCCCAGGGAAGACTAACCAGATACCTGACCTCACGCCGGTTAGTATGGCAGTCCACCCACAACCAAATACTGGACCTGTTGAATTTGGTAGCCTGTCTCTTTCCAGTGAGTCCACCAAGGTTATGTTGGTAACTGGTACTCTGTGTTGCTCCCTGGCTTGGAGTGGAGGTTGCTTTGTGGGCAGGGATCAGCGGTACTCTGCCCTGGTGCCAGCGCTACCACGGAAGAAGCCTGGTTGGAGCCTGGTTGTTGGAGGGGGAGACCGACTGTCTCCCCTTTGGATACCCAGCTTTGCTGCTGGAGGGGGAGTCCGACTGTCTCCCCTTTGGCTAAACAGCCCTGTTGCTGGGGGACAGGACCAACTGTCCCTACCCCCTGTGCTGTAAGTGCAGAGACTACAGTCCCATCTGCACTGTTGTGGGGCTTACTGTCTCCCCCTGGTGCGTTAAGCTGCCGCTGGGGAGAGGGGGTAACGAGCTCCTCTCCCATACATACTTCCAGCCGCTGGGAGGGCGACCAACCGTCTCCGCTCCCAATACAGTGTCCTGCTGCTGGGGAAAGGAGACTGGGCTCTCTATTCCCTGCTGGACACTCTGCCACTGGGGGACAGGACCAACTGTCTCTGCCCCCTGTAACTCAGCCTGCCGCTGGGGAATGGAGCCTGGGCTCCCAATTCCTAATAAATCACAATGCCGCTGGGGAGGGCGATCGACCGTCTCCGCTCCCAATACAGTGTCCTGCTGCTGGGGAAAGGAGACTGGGCTCTCTATTCCCTGCTGGACACTGCCGCTGGGGGACAGGACCGACTGTCTCTGCCCCCTGTAGCTCAGCCTGCCGCTGGGGAATCGAGACTGGGCTCCCAATTCCCAATAAATCACATTGCCGCTGGGGGACAGGACCGACTGTTTCTGTCCCCTGTAACTGAGTCTGCCACTGGGGAATGGAGACTGGGCTCCCAATTCCCTGCAGGACCGGTGGAGAGACCTTGGTCCCATCTCCACCGGCCCCCTGGGGTTCTTCCCAGTAAACCTCCACAATATCTTCCCAGCTGAAGAGGTCTGGTTCTGGGTCTGTCACTCTGCTCTCCTGCTGAGCCTTCTCACTGGAGTGGAACAGCTGCTGGTAGCCCTGTTCCAGCTTTATCTCCCGGGTCACCAGGTGGACCAGGTCCTGCTCAATCTTCCTGAGGGAAGGGGAAAGGAGATCCCCGAAACGCGTTTGGTGCTTTTCAAAGACATCCCCAACAAGTGACCCCCCTGGAAGTTCGGCTACTAATATCCGGAGATACACAAAGAAATTGGAGCGCTCCAAAGATAAAGACCCAGATTTTCAGCCATTCAAACTGGTCAGTACAAGTTTAAGTTCACCTCTCGCGATATTACACCCTGATCGTATAACCGGATCTGAGATTTGTGGATAACGATCGAGAGAGACCAGTGACGAATGAACCAGGTGGGACGCTAAACACTGAGAACCACGTGAATAAATACTGTGAGTAAAAATCAAAAGGATTGAATATTGGGACTGCAGGATAATCGACATTCACCTGTGAGTAACAACTTGGTGTCCGATTGGATACTTTATTGAACATTTATATCGGACAATTCCGAATGTTTGAAAAGGTGCCTTGCATGGATTTTGCATGTTATATTGCATACAAGAAAGGAATGCCAATACTATTATAAGGAATAGACTGACACTTTTGGCTTGCGATATTTTTTGCACATTCAGGACGTATGGTCCCCTTCTTTTGGACTTTTTTTTCGAGTTTTTATTGAAGTTTTAGATTTTAGGTATTTTTAGGGACTGATTTGTCTCCGCTGCAGCGATTGTTATTTTAATATTGTATTGTGATGTTGTATTTAATATATTTTGCCAATTAAATATTGTGTAACAACACTATTACTATTGCTCTATTTCCATGCGAGGGAGTGCCAGTCTCATACTACATAAAATGAATCAAGAGTTTATACAAAACATTGACTGGGAACATAAGGAAAACACAACAAAATGAAGGATATTGGAAACAATAAGGTTAGTTAATCTATCTAAATATAAATATAGGATTATTGTACCTCTAGTTGCAACGTCAGCGGAAGTGACGCTATGTAACCAGGGAAACAAGAAAACAAATATATCGGGAGTTTATCCAGGGGCCTGGCGAGAACATATACAGAATAGAGGATCAAAATACCGTGGATAACCAGAATAAACAATGTTACAAACAATAAATACAAAATATCTCAATGCATGGTATACCAAATAACACCATAATTAACATTGTTAGTATTATTAGTATTGTAATAAAAGAGAAGGGAAACCTGTTAGGGTAATATCTTTTCACATCAGGTTTTCTGTAAACAAAACAGAAGTATATAAGTTAAATCCTATAAAAAGGCATTTAATTAATATTCGCGATTTAAGCCTCCTGGCTCCAAGGTTTATAACCTATGGATCCAGAATGCCTCGCGTTTTTTTTTTAAACTAGACTCTTTCCCCTCCCCTGCGAAGAGGTTGTACTTGCTCAATAATTTGAAATCGTAATTGAGAGATGTTGTGGCGACAGCGATCAAAAGGAAAGGGTATAGGTAACAGCAAGTTTTTCTTCCTTATTGTCGACTTATGTTTCGAAAATCTGTCTTTCATTCTGGTCGATGTCTCCCCAACATACAATAATCCACAAGGACATTTCAAAATATAAACTATGAAACTACTATCACAGGTGAAAAAACCGTTAATAGGGAATCTCTCTCCAGAATGTGGATGTACAAAATATTCCCCTTTTATTACACTTGAGCAATGTATACATTGTAGGCAGGGAAATGTGACTCTTTTAGGGGTAGCAAGTGTCATGATAAGGTCTTATTGCTGCCTACATCAGCCCTGATAATGATGTCCCCAATGTTCTTAGATCTTTTGTAACAAATCATCGGTAACTGCTGGAATTCTGTAACTAATGGGTATGCCTCTCTTATGATGTTCCAGTGTCTATTTATGATGTTCCTAAATTTATTGATCCATGGGTGGTATTTTACGACCAATGGAATCCGTGGTTGTTTTTTTTGTAGACCCTGAATTGATGTGGAAGCATTTATTAAGTTCTGTTTCCAACAATGGTTGTGGGTACCCTCTCGCCCGAAATTTGTTTGACATTTCATTAATTCTCATTTCTTTATTTGTAGCATCTGAAACAATCCTGTCAACACGTCTATATTGCGAATAAGGAAGGAATTTTTTTGTTGCAGGTGAGTGATTGCTAGTGAAATGTAGAAGACTGTTACGGTCAGTTTCCTTGACATATAGGTCAGTTTGTAAGGATCCATTATCTTTTTTCATGACCCAGGTGTCAAAGAAAATGATTTTCGCATTATCCCAATGTATTGTGAATCGAAGTTTCTGACACACCGAATTCAGATACATAGAGAAGTCCAGCAATGACAGAATGCCACCCCGCCATACGCAAAAGACATCCTCAATAAAACGCCGCCATAATATACTATGTTTTCTATATAACTCATGATTGTAGATATACATATGTTCGAACTAGTGTTGATCACGAATATTCGAATTTTGAATTTTTATTGCGAATATAGGTACTTCGAAAATTCGCGAATATTTCGAATATAGTTATATATATTCGTAATTTCGAATATTCAAATAAATTTTTTCGATAATTTTTTATTTTATATATTTATTTATTTATTTATTTATTTTTATCAGTACACATGATCCCTGACTGCTTCTAGCTTGTGTGCCAATAAGAAGGCTGCAATATACTTGACTTTAGGAGTAGTAGTGTTTGCGAATTTTGCCCTATATTCGTTTTTTTTGAATATTCGCTATATTGCTAAATATTCTTGTTTTAGAATATTACGAATATTCGAAAAAACTAAGTTATAGCAATATAGAGAATATTCGAAAAAAATCGAATATAGAGCAATTTAGCTAATATAGTGCTATAATCTTTTTTGTCTAATAGTTGTAAATTGAAAAATTCGCAATAAAAAAATTCGAATACGAAAATTTGAATTCCAAAAATTCGCATATTACACAATCATTACCTTTCAGATTTTTTGAGTTTGCGAATTTTTGACGAATATTCTACAAAATATTCGTGAAATATCGTGAATTCGAATATGACCCCTGCCGCTCGTTCACTAGTTCGAACCACGACATGTAACTATTTGCGTATGGCGGTGCGGCACTCAAACCCATCGCAGTACCACGGCATTGTTGATAAAAACTATCCTGGAATAAAAAATAGTTTTCTCTTAACACAATCTCAGGGAGTTTAAAAAATAACTCTTTTTCTTGAGGTGAATAATTGGAGAACTCAAGAATCCATTCCACAGCTATAAGGCCCTTTGTATGTTGAATTGATGTGTACAAACTGCACACATCAAAAGTCACTAGTATATCTTCTTCACTTATGGTGAGATTTTTAATTTCCCTTAGAAATTGGCCAGTATCTAGTAAGGAAGATGGCATCTCTTTAGTTAAAGGTGTCAGAACTTTTTCTAAAAGAATGGCTGGTTGAGACAAGATAGAATTGGTGGATGCCACTCTGGGGGCGTCCCGGAGGTTGTGTTAAAGACTTATGAATTTTGGGCAGGGTAAAAAATACTGGAGTAATAGATTGATTAAAAAAGGTACAAAGTGCGGGCCGACAGCCAGCGCTCCCCTGGAGACCTCTCCTTCGGCCCTTTAACCCCTTCATTAATGAAGTATAAGAATATACACTCACCTAAAGAATTATTAGGAACAACATACTAATACGGTGTTGGACCTCCTTTTGCCTTCAGAACTGCCTTAATTCTACGTGGCATTGATTCAACAAGGTGCTGATAGCATTCTTTAGAAATGTTGGCCCATATTGATAGGATAGCATCTTGCAGTTGATGGAGATTTGAGGGATGCACATCCAGGGCACGAAGCTCCCGTTCTACCACATCCCAAAGATGCTCTATTGGGTTGAGATCTGGTGACTGTGGGGGCCATTTGTCACGGCTGAGGATGGGGAAAACCATCAGCCGTGCGATGTCAGCAGATGCAGTGGTCGCTGCGCGACCAGGACAACAGGATTAGGGAGCTGGTGACCTCCTAATCGCATCCCTAACCTGACCCTGACTCCTAGCTACATGAGCCGACCTTGATGGTAGGGGGGCTCATGCTCCGGAAGCTAGAAGTCCCTGCTAGCCCTCAAGATGGCCCTAAACTAGGAGCTGGGTAGACAGCCCGTTCCTCCTGGACACGGAGGAACAGGAGTCTAAAGTGGCCAAGTAACACAGACAAGGAAACATAAACAGACATATGGCAGTGACAG
This sequence comes from Bufo bufo, assembly GCF_905171765.1. Classification (NCBI taxonomy): domain Eukaryota; kingdom Metazoa; phylum Chordata; class Amphibia; order Anura; family Bufonidae; genus Bufo; species Bufo bufo. Next base: position 557,210,576 of record NC_053392.1, read on the forward strand.
GTAAGTGAGCCTAGTACCACACTTACCTGCCACAGACACACAACCTGGAACCCAAGTGCTGCTGTCCACAAACACCAAAGACAGAGCACACAACACACATCACAGGAAACCAGGAAACCATATGCTGCAATAAGAAACGACCAAACAAACATCTACCACACACCATACATGAAGTAAACACACAACCTCATAAACATAGAGAATCACAATTTATGACCACAAGGGTGGCCCTCACTGGCAGATGGAAATGTGACCAGGAGAGTTCCTCCAGCTTACAACAAGGCTGGAGTACCCCTCAGACATCAGGTCTAAACTGAGGCTTTATAGCCCATGCAGCCACACCCACAAACGGACACACCCAGTACACACACACACTAGGAAGGAGGTTAACCCTTCCAACACCAGGGAAGGGAAAACACCACTTAAAGGGGACGTGCACACAATAACATAAAACACAGTGCACACATACACACAAAACCGCATGCACAACATAGCAAGCTGCAATGGCACAGCTCAGACTGCTACGCTGCCACATACATACTGTTGCCAGCGGCAACCACAGGTGAGGCAAATACCACAGCCCTCACCTGTGATTGACAACCAAAGTAAACCGCTGACAACCGCATGCGGTTCAGGAGTCACGGTCATAGCCATGGCCGTGACACCATTTTAGTACAGTGAACTCATTGTCATGTTCAAGAAACCAATTTGAAATAATTCGAGCTTTGTGACATGGTGCATTATCCTGCTGGAAGTAGCCATCAGAGGATGGATACATGTTCTCATTCTGTTTACACCAAATTCGGACTCTACCATTTGAATGTCTCAACAGAAATCAAGACTCATCAGACCAGGCAACATTTTTCCAGTCTTCAACAGTCCAATTTTGGTGAGCTCGTGCAAATTGTAGCCTCTTTTTCCTATTTGTAGTGGAGATGAGTGGTACCCAGTGGGGTCTTCTGCTGTTGTAGCCCATCCGCCTCAAGGTTGTGCGTGTTGTGGCTTCACAAATGTTTTGCTGCATACCTCGGTTGTAACGAGTGGTTATTTCAGTTGTTTCTTTGTAAACCCTAGAAATGGTTGTGCGTGAAAATCCCAGTAACTGAGCAGATTGTGAAATACTCAGACCGGCCCGTCTGGCACCAACAACCATGCCACGCTCAAAATTGCTGAAATCACCTTTCTTTCCCATTCTGACATTCAGTTTGGAGTTCAGGAGATTGTCTTGACCAGGACCACACCCCTAAATGCATTGAAGCAAATGCCATGTGATTGGTTGACTAGATAATTGCATTAATGAGAAATAGAACAGGTGTTCCTAATAATTCTTTAGGTGAGTGTATATCATGGATAGCATAAGGGGCATAGAAGAACAAGCATGAGGAATAAGGATTGCTGGAACCATAAGTGCTTCATAAGGACATCTCTGAAGGGGGATAAATAGACATATAAGGGGGATAGATTAAAAATGTATGACTAAAGATATAAATATACAAAAAAATATAGATATAAATACATTAGAACTCGTCTAAAATATAAAATATATAATATACTGATAAAAATCGTCACAGAGATGTCGATCATCTCGAGATGTACATGTAAACCTGTGATTCTACGTATAATATTCTGAATTTAGCCTTGACCTTGAAAATAATATTAGTTTGCTTGTATGTGTATATTTATGTTAAAAATAAAATATCACTGTATATATTTTTTCAGCCAAAACACTTCAAACCTTCCTCCAAGAAACAACTAATAGTTGGTGTGTTCCAGGGCCTCATTAAGGCCAAAAGGGGATAGGGTATTTAAACGATATATCCACTACATCTCCTTTCTGGATAATTGCTGATAAGAGGATGGAACCCATTCTAGTGGGGTGACTTTCAGGATGGAAGAATTACTAGCGTGGTGTTCAAAGAAGTGTCTAGAAATGCTATGCGTCATAATATTACGGTTGATATTTGAACGATACTCGTTCATTCGTTCCCTCAGCGTTTGGGTGGTCCTGCTGACATATTGCAATTTGCATGGTCATTCTAATTAGTACACAACAATTAATTTTATGTTTAAGGGGGAATTTCTCACCAGACCCAGAAATGTTATTTTCCCTCCTATTATGAATTATCATACTACAGCATTTACACCTTTTGATATGACATTTGAAAGCACCTTTTATATTATTTTATGGATGAACTAAAAAACTCCTAGAGATCTGAGTATCTTAGTGATTATGGATTCAGAGTACTACCTGACAGAAGCGAATAGGATACTCTCGGACCCCGAATACTACAGAACCCTGGACGATGATCCTGCCGGATTATTTAAAAAATCCCTGATGGAACTAATAGAATTTGGCTATACTTCGGGAATCATCGACAAAAATGAAAGACAATTTCTTTCCCCACTTCATCCTTCAACAGCTAAGTTTTATTTTTTACCTAAAATACACAAATCTACCACCCACCCCTCGGGAAGACCTATTATATCAGGTATTGATTCACTTACATCGAATATTTCAGCATATGTCGATCTTTTTTTACAAAAACACTTTCAATCCCTTCCCTCCTACATCAGAGACACTTCTCATTTGATTTATCTCCTAAAACCATTCCAATGGAAAAACTTGTATATTTGGGTGACCCTAGATGTGTCCTCTCTGTATAGCAACATCAGACACGATTTTGGACTTGTAGCCATTAAACACTTTCTCGGTCAAGATTCTACCATGCCTGAGGTACAAAAAGAGTTCATACTTAGGGGCATAGAATTTATATTGCGCCATAACTTTTTTACTTTTAATGAGAGGTTTTATATTCAGAATAAGGGGACGGCGATGGGTACGAAGTTCGCCCCATCCTATGCGAATCTGTTTATGTGCTTTTTTGAGGAACAGTATGGCCTACTCTACCATCCAAAGATCAGATTTTACCGTTGATATATAGACAACATTATTTTCATCTGGGATGGCAGCGCGGAGGATCTTTTAGGCTTCACTAAAGAATTAAATAAGATTGAGTGGGGCTTAAATTTTAGCTTAGACCATCACCCCCATGAGGCCATGTTTTTTAGATATTCATATAAGGTCCAAGTCCAACTCGATAACAACAAAAACGCACTTTAAAAAAGTTGACTCAAACAGCTATTTGAAATTCACAAATTGCCATAATGCTAAATGTTAAAATAATGTCTCTTTTAGCCAGATGAAGAGGCTAAGAAGGAATTGTTCCAACGAGCATACCTTGAAAAGTCAACTATCAGTTCTCCTAAAGCGCTTCAAAGAAAAGGCTATCCGAAAACACTAATAACAGAATCCTTAAAAAGAACCCTGACGTTAGACCAACAAGAAGCCCTAAAAGCAAAACCAGTGAAAATAGACACCAAAAGAAACCCTCACCTCAATCTGGTCACTAGGTACAATGTTAAACATACCCTCATTAGAAAAATACTGACGAAACACTGGAACATTCTTCAAAAAGACCAGTTTCTGAAGAGCGTCCTACCTTCAGCTTCATCTCTAACCTTTAGGAGAGCGCAAACTTTGAAAAACATTATTGCCCCCTCTTAATTTTAAAAAAGATACTCAGATCTCTAGTAGTTTTTTAGTTCATACACAAAATAATATAAAAGGTGCTTTCAAATGTCATATCAAAAGGTGTAAATGCTGTAGTATGATAATTCATAATAGGAGGGAAATTCACATTTCTGGGTCTGGTGAGAAATTCCCCCTAAAGATAAAATGAATTGTGCAACTAGAAATGTGGTGTACTTATTAGAATGTCCATGCAAATGACAATATGTCGGCAGGACCATCCAAACGCTGAGGGAACGAATGAACGAGCATTGTTCAAATATCAACCGTAATATTATGACGCATAGCATTTCTAGGCACTTCTATGAACACCACGGTAGTAATTCTTCCCTCCTGAAAGTCACAGCACTAGAATGAGTTCCATCCTCTTATCAGCAATTATCCAGAAAGGAGATGTACTGGATATATCGTTTAACCACCTCAGCCCCCAGTGCTTAAACACCCTGAAAGACCAGGCCACTTTTTACACTTCTGACCTACACTACTTTCACCGTTTATTGCTCGGTCATGCAACTTACCACCCAAATGAATTTTACCTCCTTTTCTTCTCACTAATAGAGCTTTCATTTGGTGGTATTTCATTGCTGCTGACATTTTTACTTTTTTTGTTATTAATTGAAATTTAACGATTTTTTTTGCAAAAAAATGACATTTTTCACTTTCAGTTGTAAAATTTTGCAAAAAAAACGAGATCCATATATAAATTTTGCTCTAAATTTATTGTTCTACATGTCTTTGATAAAAAAAAATGTTTGGGTAAAAAAAAATGCTTTGGGTAAAAGTTATAGCGTTTACAAACTATGGTACAAAAATGTGAATTTCCGCTTTTTGAAGCAGCTCTGACTTTCTGAGCACCTGTCATGTTTCCTGAGGTTCTACAATGGCCAGACAGTACAAACACCCCACAAATGACCCCATTTCGGAAAGTACACACGCTAAGGTATTCGCTGATGGGCATAGTGAGTTCATAGAACTTTTTATTTTTTGTCACAAGTTAGCGGAAAATGATAATTTTTTTTTTTTTTTTTTTTTTTCTTACAAAGTCTCATATTCCACTAACTTGTGACAAAAAATAAAAACTTCTATGAACTCACTATGCCCATCACGAAATACCTTGGGGTCTCTTCTTTCCAAAATAGGGTCACTTGTGGGGTAGTTATACTGCCCTGGCATTCTAGGGGCCCAAATTTGTGGTAAGGAGTTTGAAATCAAATTCTGTATAAAATGACGAGTGAAATCCGAAAGGTGCTCTTTGGAATATGGGCCCCTTTGCCCACCTAGGCTGCAAAAAAGTGTCACATATCTGGTATCTCTGTATTCAGGAGAAGTTGTGGAATGTGTTTTGGGGTGTCATTTTACATATACCGATGCTGGGTGAGATAAATATCTTGGTCAAATGCCAACTTTGTATAAAAAAATGGGAAAAGTTGTCTTTTGCCAAGATATTTCTCTCACCCAGCATGGGTATATGTAAAATGACACCCCAAAACACATTCCCCAACTTCTCCTGAGTACGGAGATACCACATGTGTGACACTTTTTTGCAGCCTAGGTGGGCAAAGGGGCCCATATTCCAAAGAGCACCTTTCGGATTTCACAGGTCATTTTTTACAGAATTTGATTTCAAACTCCTTACCACACATTTGGGCCCCTAGAATGCCAGGGCAGTATAACTACCCCACAAGTGACCCCATTTTGGAAAGAAGACACCCCAAGGTATTCCGTGAGGGGCATGGCAAGTTCCTAGAATTTTTAATTTTTTGTCACAAGTTAGTGGAAAATGATGATTTTTTATTTTTTATTTTTTTTCATACAAAGTCTCATATTCCACTAACTTGTGACAAAAAATAAAAACTTCCATGAACTCACTATGCCCATCAGCGAATACCTTGGGGTCTCTTCTTTCCAAAATGGGGTCACTTGTGGGGTAGTTATACTGCCCTGGCATTCTAGGGGCCCAAATGTGTGGTAAGGAGTTTGAAATCAAATTCTGTAAAAAATGACCTATGAAATCCGAAAGGTGCTCTTTGGAATATGGGCCCCTTTGCCCACCTAGGCTGCAAAAAAGTGTCACACATCTGGTATCTCTGTATTCAGGAGAAGTTGAGGAATGTGTTTTGGGGTGTCTTTTTACATATACCCATGCTGGGTGAGATAAATATCTTGGTCAAATGCCAACTTTGTATAAAAAAATGGGAAAAGTTGTCTTTTGCCAAGATATTTCTCTCACCCAGCATGGGTATATGTAAAATGACACCCCAAAACACATTCCCCAACTTCTCCTGAGTACGGAGATACCAGATGTGTGACACTTTTTTGCAGCCTAGGTGGGCAAAGGGGCCCATATTCCAAAGAGCACCTTTCGGATTTCACTGGTCATTTTTTACAGAATTTGATTTCAAACTCCTTACCACACATTTGGGCCCCTAGAATGCCAGGGCAGTATAACTACCCCACAAGTGACCCCATTTTGGAAAGAAGACACCCCAAGGTATTCGCTGATGGGCATAGTGAGTTCATGGAAGTTTTTATTTTTTGTCACAAGTTAGTGGAATATGAGACTTTGTATGAAAAAAAAAAAAAAAAAATCATCATTTTCCACTAACTTGTGACAAAAAATAAAAAATTCTAGGAACTCGCCATGCCCCTCACGGAATACCTTGGGGTGTCTTCTTTCCAAAATGGGGTCACTTGTGGGGTAGTTATACTGCCCTGGCATTTTCCAGGGGCCCTAATGTGTGGTAAGTAGGTAAATGACCTGTGAAATCCTAAAGGTGCTCTTTGGAATATGGGCCCCTTTGCCCACCTAGGCTGCAAAAAAGTGTCACACATGTGGTATCTCCGTACTCAGGAGAAGTTGGGGAATGTGTTTTGGGGTGTCATTTTACATATACCCTTGCTGGGTGAGAGAAATATCTTGGCAAAAGACAACTTTTCCCATTTTTTTTATACAAAGTTGGCATTTGACCAAGATATTTCTCTCACCCAGCATGGGTATATGTAAAATGACACCCCAAAACACATTCCCCAACTTCTCCTGAGTACGGCGATACCAGATGTGTGACACTTTTTTGCAGCCTAGATGCGCAAAGGTGCCCAAAGTCCTTTTAGGAGGGCATTTTTAGACATTTGGATACCAGACTTCTTCTCACGCTTTGGGGCCCCTAGAATGCCAGGGCAGTATAAATACCCCACATGTGACCCCATTTTGGAAAGAAGACACCCCAAGGTATTCAATGAGGGGCATGGCGAGTTCATAGAATTTTTTTTTTTTTGGCACAAGTTAGCGGAAATTGATATTTTTAATTTTTTTCTCACAAAGTCTCCCGTTCCGCTAACTTGGGACAAAAATTTCAATCTTTCATGGACTCAATATGCCCCTCACGGAATACCTGGGGGTGTCTTCTTTCCGAAATGGGGTCACATGTGGGGTATTTATACTGCCCTGGCATTCTAGGGGCCCTAAAGCGTGAGAAGAAGTCTGGAATATAAATGTCTAAAAAAATTTACGCATTTGGATTCCGTGAGGGGTATGGTGAGTTCATGTGAGATTTTATTTTTTGACACAAGTTAGTGGAATATGAGACTTTGTAAGAAAAAAAAAAATAATTCCGCTAACTTGGGCCAAAAAAATGTCTGAATGGAGCCTTACAGGGGGGTGATGATAAATGACAGGGGGGGTGATCAATGACAGGGGGGGTGATCAATGACAGGGGGGTGATCAATGACAGGGGGGTGATCAATGACAGGGGGGGTGATCAATGACAGGGGTGGTGATCAATGACAGGGGGGTGATCAGGGAGTCTATATGGGGTGATCACCACAGTCATTGATCACCCCCCCTGGAAGGCTCCAGGGAGACACCTGTATGTGTTTTGCAGATCCGATCCATCTATCAGTGGATCCGTAAAAATCATGCGGACATCTGAATGGAGCTTTACAGGGGGGTAATCAATGACAGGGGGGTAATCAATGACAGGGGGGTGATCAGGGAGTCTATATGGGGTGATAACCACAGTCATTGATCACGCCCCTGTAAGGCTTCATTCAGACGTCCGGATGCGTTTTGCGGATCCGATCCATCTATCAGTGCATCCGTAAAAATCATGCGGACATCTGACTGGAGCTTTACAGGGGGGTAATCAATGACAGGGGGGTGATCAGGGAGTCTATATGGGGTGATAACCACAGTCATTGGTCATGCCCCTGTAAGGCTTCATTCAGACGTCCGGATGCGTTTTGCGGATCCGATCCATCTATCAGTGCATCCGTAAAAATCATGCGGACATCTGAATGGAGCTTTACAGGGGGGTAATCAATGACAGGGGGGTGATCAGGGAGTCTATATGGGGTGATAACCACAGTCATTGATCATGCCCCTGTAAGGCTTCATTCAGACGTCCGGATGCGTTTTGCGGATCCGATCCATCTATCAGTGGATCCGTAAAAATCATGCGGACATCTAAATGGAGCTTTACAGGGGGTAGATCAATGACAGGGGTGTAATCAATGACAGGGGGGTGATCAGGGAGTCTATATGGGGTGATAACCACAGTCATTGATCATGCCCCTGTAAGGCTTCATTCAGACGTCCGGATGCGTTTTGCGGATCCGATCCATCTATCAGTGCATCCGTAAAAATCATGCGGACATCTGAATGGAGCTTTACAGGGGGGTAATCAATGACAGGGGGGTGATCAGGGAGTCTATATGGGGTGATCACCACAGTCATTGATCATGCCCCTGTAAGGCTTCATTCAGACGTCCGGATGCGTTTTGCGGATCCGATCCATCTATCAGTGGATCCGTAAAAATCATGCGGACGTCTGAATGGAGCTTTACAGGGGGGTAATCAATGACAGGGGTGTAATCAATGACAGGGGGGTGATCAGGGAGTCTATATGGGGTGATAACCACAGTCATTGATCATGCCCCTGTAAGGTTTCATTCAGACGTCCAGATGCGTTTTGCGGATCCGATCCATCTATCAGTGCATCCGTAAAAATCATGCGGACATCTGAATGGAGCTTTACAGGGGGTTAATCAATGACAGGGGGGTGATCAGGGAGTCTATATGGGGTGATAACCACAGTCATTGATCATGCCCCTGTAAGGCTTCATTCAGACGTCCGTATGCGTTTTGCGGATCCGATCCATCTATCAGTGCATCCGTAAAAATCATGCGGACATCTGAATGGAGCTTTACAGGGGGGTAATCAATGACAGGGGGGTGATCAGGGAGTCTATATGGGGTGATAACCACAGTCATTGATCATGCCCCTGTAAGGCTTCATTCAGACGTCCGGATGCGTTTTGCGGATCCGATCCATCTATCAGTGGATCCGTAAAAATCATGCGGACGTCTGAATGGAGCTTTACAGGGGGGTAATCAATGACAGGGGTGTAATCAATGACAGGGGGGTGATCAGGGAGTCTATATGGGGTGATAACCACAGTCATTGATCATGCCCCTGTAAGGCTTCATTCAGACATCCGGATGCGTTTTGCGGATCCGATCCATCTATCAGTGGATCCGTAAAAATCATGCGGACGTCTGAATGGAGCTTTACAGGGGGGTAATCAATGACAGGGGTGTAATCAATGACAGGGGGGTGATCAGGGAGTCTATATGGGGTGATAACCACAGTCATTGATCATGCCCCTGTAAGGTTTCATTCAGACGTCCGGATGCGTTTTGCGGATCCGATCCATCTATCAGTGCATCCGTAAAAATCATGCGGACATCTGAATGGAGCTTTACAGGGGGTTAATCAATGACAGGGGGGTGATCAGGGAGTCTATATGGGGTGATAACCACAGTCATTGATCATGCCCCTGTAAGGCTTCATTCAGACGTCCGTATGCGTTTTGCGGATCCGATCCATCTATCAGTGCATCCGTAAAAATCATGCGGACATCTGAATGGAGCTTTACAGGGGGGTAATCAATGACAGGGGGGTGATCAGGGAGTCTATATGGGGTGATAACCACAGTCATTGATCATGCCCCTGTAAGGCTTCATTCAGACGTCCGGATGCGTTTTGCGGATCCGATCCATCTATCAGTGGATCCGTAAAAATCATGCGGACGTCTGAATGGAGCTTTACAGGGGGTTGATCAATGACAGGGGGGTAATCAATGACAGGGGGGTGATCAGGGAGTCTATATGGGGTGATCAGGGGTGATCAGGGGTGATCAGGGGCTAATAAGGGGTTAATAAGTGACGGGGGGGTGTAGTGTAGTGTAGTGGTGCTTGGTGGGACTTTACTGAGCTACCTGTGTCCTCTGGTGGTCGATCCAAACAAAGGGGACCACCAGAGGACCAGGTAGCAGGTATATTAGACGCTGTTATCAAAACAGCGTCTAATATACCTGTTAGGGGTTAAAAAAAAACACATCTCCAGCCTGCCAGCGAACGATCGCCGCTGGCAGGCTGGAGATCCACTCTCTTACCTTCCGTTCCTGTGAGCGCGCGCGCCTGTGTGCGCGCGTTCACAGGAAATCTCGCGTCTCGCGAGATGACGCATATATGCTTGACTGTGCGCAGGGCTGCCACCTCCGGAACGCGATCCTGCGTTAGGCGGTCCGGAAGTGGTTAAATACCCTATCCCCTTTTGGCTTTAATGAGGCCCTGGAACACACCAACTATTAGTTGTTTCTTGGAGGAAGGTTTGAAGTGTTTTGGCTGAAAAAATAGATACAGTGATATTTTATTTTTAACATAAATATACACATACAAGCAAACTAACATTATTTTCAAGGTCAAGGTTAAATTCCGAATATTATACGTAGAATCACAGGTTTACACGTACATCTCGATATATATATATATTTTTTTTATTTTATATATGCCATGGGTCTTGCTTGTATATGGTGTATGTAATTTACACCTACATAAATAGACATATACCTAGTGATAACTTACCTATGGCAATTTTTATTAGTATATTATATATTTTCGATAATAATATGTCTGTGACAATTTTTATCAGTATATTATATATTTTATATTTTAGACGAGTTCTAATGTATTTATATGTATATTTTTATTTATATTTATATCTTTAGTCATACAATTTTAATCTATACCCCTTATATGTCTATTTATCCCCCTTCAGATATGTCCTTATGAAGCCCTTATGGTTTCAGCAATCCTTATTCCTCATGCTTGTTCTTCTATGCCCCTTATGCTATCCATGATATTTATTCTTTTACTTCATTAATGCAAGGGTTAAAGGGGCGAAGGGGAGGTCTCCAGGGGAGCGCTTGCTGGCGGCCCGCACTTGCGTTCCTTGCCTCCTTCTGGCTCCTTTCTGCGGAGCGCATGCGCACAAACTCTGGTGCATTCCAGCTATGCGCTCCACGGATCGGAAGTCCTGTGTGCGGCTGCTGCTCCCTTTACATACTCTTTCACCCCCTGCCCCTGCATCCACCTACAACGCTTGGTAAGCGTTTTTTATGGTTTCTATAAGGAGGTTTCATATGCATGTATAATTATTCTTTTTATACTCAGATTAATGAGTGTGTTCCACTGTGGAACGCATCGCTTCCGGTATCGGAAGTGATGCTCTTGGCGTATTTACTGTTGCTCTTTGCAATCCCTGCACCTGTTTGACACACATGTATATAAACCTTTGTTTGCCATATTCTTTTCACTACTGCTCCTGAGGAAGGGGTTCTGAATAACCCTGAAACGTGTTGAGCCATCCTGTCGTTTTAATAAAGGAATTGACAAGACGGACCGTTTGAGAGACTGCTGTTTCTTCCAAAGATCCTACAAGCGACCCAGGCGAGGGAGGTAGTTTTGTGGGTGTCTTGAGCTTTATCCCACAAAACCCCTCCCTGGTGAAGTGAGTGACATTCATTCTAAATTGCTTTTAATTTTTTAGCTTCCAATCGCGTAGTCTAATTGTGGACCAAGTGTGGGTCAGTGGCACACTGAATCCCTAAGGGAAACAATGGACACCTGTCCATGGTCATAGACCTATACAGGTATATCAGTTCCTTTGATAAATTATTTGTGTTTGGTCATACATCCAAATACACCTTTGTGTGATAAGGTATCAGACATAGGTAGACTGGAAAACCGTAGTACCGTCTATATTTCTTGTAGATAGACTGGCGCCAGCAGTGTGGTCACTTTTTTAGGTATATATTTATTTTATATATATATATATATATATATATATACAGTACAGACCAAAAGTTTGGACACCTTCTCATTCAAAGAGTTTTCTTTATTTTCATGTCTATGAAGGCATCAAAACTATGAATTAACACATGTGGAATTATATACATAACAAACAAGTGTGAAACAACTGAAAATATGTCATATTCTAGGTTCTTCAAAGTAGCCACCTTTTGCTTTGATTACTGCTTTGCACACTCTTGGCATTCTCTTGATGAGCTTCAAGAGGTAGTCCCCTGAAATGGTCTTCCAACAGTCTTGAAGGAGTTCCCAGAGATGCTTAGCACTTGTTGGCCCTTTTGCCTTCACTCTGCGGTCCAGCTCACCCCAAACCATCTCGAATGGGTTCAGGTCCGGTGACTGTGGAGGCCAGGTCATCTGGCGCAGCACCCCATCACTCTCCTTCATGGTCAAATAGCCCTTACTTTCAAAGTTTTCCCAATTTTTCGGCTGACTGACTGACCTTCATTTCTTAAAGTAATGATGGCCACTAGTTTTTCTTTACTTAGATGCTTTTTTCTTGCCATAATACAAATTCTAACAGTCTATTCAGTAGGACTATCAGCTGTGTATCCACCTGACTTCTCCTCAACGCAACTGATGGCCCCAACCCCATTTATAAGGCAAGAAATACCACTTATTAAACCTGACAGGGCATACCTGTGAAGTGAAAACCATTTCAGGGGACTACCTCTTGAAGCTCATCAAGAGAATGCCAAGAGTGTACAAAGCAGTAATCAAAGCAAAAGATGGCTACTTTGAAGAACCTAGAATATGACATATTTTCAGTTGTTTCACACTTGTTTGTTATGCATATAATTCCACATGTGTTAATTCATAGTTTTGATGCCTTCAGTGTGAATCTACAATTTTCATAGTCATGAAAATAAAGAAAACTCTTTGAATGAGAAGGTGTGTCCAAACTTTTGGTCTGTACTGTATACATATTAGGTATTGCTGCATCTGTAAAAACCAGCTCTATAAAAATATCACATGACCTAACCCTCAGGTGAACACCATAAAAAATAAAAATAAAAACAGTGCTAAAAAAAACATTTTTTGTCACTTACTTTTACATAAAGTGCAACACCAAGCGATCAAAAAGGCGTATGTCCCCAAAATAGTGGCAATCAAACCGTCACCTCATCCTGCAAAAAATAAGACCCTAACTAAGACAATCGGTCAAAAAATAAAAAAGGTATGGCCCTAAGACTATAGAGACACTAAAACATAATTCTTTTTTCAAAAATGCTATTATTGCGTAAAACTTAAATAAATAAGAAAAAGTATACATATTAGATATTGCCACGACCATAACAATCTTTTCTCTAAAAATGTCACGTGAACACTGTAAAACTAAATAAATAAATAAAAACTGTGCTAAAACAACCAATTTTTTGGTCACCTTGCCCCATAAAGTGAAATAATGAATGATCAAAAAATCATATGTACCCAAAAATGGTACCAATAAAAACGTCAACTCTCCCAGCAAAAAACGAGCCCCTGCACCAGACGATTGGCAGAAAAATAAAAAAAATATGTTTTTCAGAAAATGGAGACACAAAAACATAATTTTTTTTTAAATGCTTTATTATGTAAAACTAAAAAAGAAACAAAGAAAATAGACATATTTGGTCTATAAAAATAGCACATGATCTATCCTGTCGGATGAATGTTGTAAAAATAAAAATTAAAAACAATGCCAAAACAGACTTTTTTTGTTACCTTGCCTCACAAAATTTTTTATATAGAGCAATTAAAAATGATATGTACCCCAAAATAGTACCAATAAAACTGGCACCTTATCCCTAGTTTCCAAAATGGGGTCACTTTTTGGGAGTTTTTTACTGTAAGGGTGCATCAGAGGGGCTTCAAATAGGACATGGCATTTAAAAACCAGTTCAGGTAAATCTGCCTTCCAAAAACCATACGGCGCTCCTTTTCTTCTGCGCCCTGCCGTGTGCCCATACATCAGTTTACAACCACATTTCTGTAAACCACAGAATTAGGGTAATAAATATTAAGTTTTGTTTGGCTGTTAACCCTCAATGTATTAAAGAAAAAAATTGATTAAAATGGAAAATCTGCCAAAAAAGTGAAATTTTGAAATGTCATCTCCATTTTCCTTTAATTCTTGTGGAACAAAGTTTGTAAAATCAGTTTTGAGTAGTTTGATGGGTGTAGTTTCTACAATGGGGTCATTTATGGGGGGTTTCCACTATGTAAGCCCCACAAAGTGACTTCAGACCTGAACTGGTCCTTAAAAAGTAGGTTTTGGAAATTTTCTTAAAAATTTGAAGAATTGCTTCCACACTAACGTCCTAAAAAAATAAAATTATATTTAAAAAATGATGCCAACATAAAGTAGACATATGGTGAATGTTAATTAATAAATATTTTATGAGGTATCTGTAACGGGGTTCCGAAGGTGCACTCGGTCCCCCATTACCCGCAGACCTGTTGCTTAGCTTTGGGAATGAGGATCTGTGTTTGACCTCATTCCCAGGGCGGCGTTACTAGCTGGGTGGCTCCCTGCTCCTAAGTCTGCCTTGAGCGCCGAGCTGATCACTCGGTGCTCGACTGGTTGGTCTGTCGGTCATGTGACGCTAGCCACGTCACATGACCCTCACTCCCCACTATAAATACAGGCAGCCTGCTGGCCACAGGTTGCCTGTTAATTTAGGTTCCACCTGTGATTTGGTCTTTCCTGGCGTACTACCCTCCTGCTGAATTCCTGACGATCCTCTGCCTGCTCCTTGTGTACTTTGCTGCTCTCCTGGTATTTATGACCCCGGCTTCTCCTGACAATTCTCTGCTTGCTCCCTTTGTACTTTGTAGCTTTCCTGGTATTGACTCGGTCCGTTCACGTCCTGTTGTTTGTCTGTTTGTCATCCCTGCACTTATTCCAAGTTAGGGATTCCCGTCCAGTTGTCCCCTGTCATTAGGACTCGTGAGGCAAGTAGGCAGGGCCAGGGGTAAGGGTGGAGCGCAGTGGTCACTTCCCTTCCCCCTGTGTGTGTGTGTGTGTGTGTACGCGACCGTTGCAGATTAACAGGCCCAATAACCACTGTATAATGAATCCTCTGGTGACCCCGACTGACCATGTCTCTAATCTGACGCAGAGGGTGCAGGAGTTAGGGGAAAAACTCAGTTATTTTGAGTTAGGGCAAGGTTCTTCCACTCCTCAGGCCTCCAGTCCGCATTTTGAGCCCCAGATTAAGCTCCCAGAACCCTTTTTTGGAGACCGGAAGAAGTTTCTCTCTTTTAAGGAGAATTGTAAACTTTACTTCCGTTTGCGCCCCGTGTCCTCTGGCCCCGAGAGTCAACGCGTGGGCATTATAATTTCCCGATTACAGGGTGATCCCCAGGACTGGGCGTTCTCTTTACCTGCTGTCGCCAGTTGTTTATATTCTGTGGAGGGGTTCTTTCAGGCCCTGGGTACCCTCTATGATGAACCAGACAGGGCTCTAGTAGCCGAGACGGCTCTAAAAGCACTGGTTCAGGGCAATCTACCAGCGGAGGAATATTGCACCCGAATTTAGAAGGTGGTGTGAACCCTCAGGATGGAACGAACCAGCCCTGAAGAGTCAGTTCAGGTCAGGTCTGTCTGATAAATTAAAGGATCTTCTGGTCAGTTATCAACTTCCAGAGACCTTAGAGGAGATGATGACCCTTGTTGTCCGACTCGACCGACGGGTTAGAGAGAGACGACAGGAACAACAGTTCTCTTCCCAGATGGTGGTCCAGCCAGAGGCCTATCCCAGAGACAAGGCTGAGGTCTCAACCGAGGAACCCATGCAGGTTGGCATGACCCGAGGGAATCTTCGCCGCAGACGTGGAGAATGCTTTTACTGTGGAGATCCTGACCATTGGATCAACCAGTGTCCTAAGAAGGTCCTCTCTGGCAAGTCTCGTAAGGCAAGGCAACCTAAAGACCAGGTACACCCTGAATTTTCTAAATGTAAGCTTTCGGTATCCATTACGATTTCTCTGGGAGTAGATAAATGGCCGGGTAAGGCCTTTATTGATTCTGGCTCAGCGGCTAGCTTTATTGACTCTGAGTATGCTGTAAGATTGGGTATTCCTATGTTTGCCTTACCAACTCCTATCCATGTCATGGCTATTGATGCTACTCCTCTTATTGGTGGTATGGTGAGCTTATGTACCTCGGAGATTTCTCTAACCGTGGGTGTGTGCCACTCAGAGAGATGTTCGCTTTTAGTCCTGGAGAACCTACCGGCTGAGGTGGTACTAGGGTTGCCTTGGCTCCGACTACAGAACCCCACTATAGATTGGTCCAATGGGGAGTTGGTGAGATGGGGGCCTAAGTGTGACTCGTGCTTGTCCGTGGTACAGGCTGGGGTCTCAGTAAAGTCTGATACTTTACCCACTGTTGTTATGGAATATTCTGATGTATTCTCATCACCAACCCCGAAGGTTCTATCCCCCCATAGACCTTATGATTGTACCATAGAGCTAGTAGAGGGGGCCAAGTTTCCTAAAGGACGAATTTATAATCTTTCTATGCCCGAACGCAAGGCCATGGAAGATTATATTAAGGAGAGCCTTGGTAAAGGGCATATTAGACCTTCTGTCTCTCCTATGGGGGCAGGGTTTTTCTTCGTTAAGAAAAAAGATGGTGGTCTTAGGCCATGTATCGATTACCGGAGATTAAATAAAATCACTGTCCAGAATAGATACTCCCTCCCATTGATTCCGGATTTATTTAACCAGGTTCTGGGGGCAGCCTGGTTTTCCAAAATTGACCTGAAAGGGGCATACAATCTAATCCGAATCAAGGAGGGAGACGAATGGAAGACGGCGTTCAATACTCCGGTAGGACACTTTGAATATCAGGTGATGCCTTTTGGACTCAGCAATGCCCCAGCTGTGTTCCAAAACTTCATGAATGACATTCTTAGGGAGTTCTTAGGTAAATTTGTTATTGTCTATCTTGACGACATTTTGATATTCTCTCCTGACTTCGAATCCCATGTGTCTCATGTTAAACAAGTATTAGAGGTGTTGAGGGAGAATCAGCTATCCGCTAAACAAGAGAAATGTGTCTTTGGTGTACAGGAGATTCTGTTTCTAGGGCATGTTCTGACTCCTCACGCCTTCAAGATGGATCCTGATAAGGTACTAGCAATTAAGGAATGGGTAAGACCTTCATCCTTAAAGGCCTTACAACGGTTCTTAGGTTTCGCCAATTACTATCGTAAATTTATTATGAATTTTTCCGGAATTGCTAAACCGTTGACCGACCTTACTAAGAAAGGGGCGGATTTGGAGAATTGGTCTACTGAGGCCATTTCTTCATTTGAAAAATTAAAAAAGGCATTCAGTAGCGCTCCCATTCTGATCCAGCCTGATCAGGAGAAACCTTTTATTGTGGAGGTGGATGCGTCCGAGGACAGCGCAGGCGCAGTCCTTTCACAAGGTCCTGCTAGCCTCACTAATCTGAGACCATGTGCCTTCTTCTCCAGGAAATTCTCTCCCACGGAGAGAAACTACGACATAGGGAATAGGGAGCTGCTGGCCATTAAATGGGCATTTGAGGAGTGGAGGCATTTTCTGGAGGGGGCAAGGCATTGTGTAACTGTTGTCACTGACCATAAAAACCTTATGTTTCTCGAGTCTGCTAAGAGGTTGAATCCCCGTCAAGCCAGATGGGCTCTGTTTTTTACTCGTTTTGATTTTTCCATTACGTTCAGGCCAGGAAGTAAAAATGTGAAGGCGGACGCATTATCTCGGAGCTTCCAGGTTTTTCAACCTACTGAGGTACCACCTGAATCCATCCTGCCAGCAAAAATATTCTTAGCAGCTCTTACCCAGGATATCTCGGCTCGCATTAGGTCTGAACAACATCTGGCACCGGTATCCACCCCAACAGATTGTTTGTTCCCGTACAATTTCGTCTCCAGCTGTTGGGTGAGTGTCACGATTCTGCCTTTTGTGGACATCCGGGTGTTGAGGGCACTAAGGATCTGGTTTCTAGATCTTATTGGTGGCCCACTCTAACTAGGGATGTCAAGTCCTATGTGTCAGCCTGTGAGGTTTGTGCCAGGTCCAAGACACCTAGGACTCACCCTTCTGGTAACCTACGACCCCTTCCCATTCCCAGTAGACCCTGGTCCCATATCTCGATGGACTTTATAACTGACCTACCGCCGGTGGAGGGTAAGACTGTAGTTTGGGTAGTGGTCGATAGGTTTAGCAAGATGGTCCATTTCATTCCCCTGTCTAAACTCCCGAATGCCAAAACCTTGGCGTCTATTTTTGTGAAAGAAATTGTTAGATTGCATGGTATCCCGGAAAATATTGTTTCTGACAGGGGTGTGCAGTTTGTGTCCAAATTCTGGAGGGCCTTCTGTCAAAAATGTAAAATTTTATTGTCTTTTTCCTCTGCCTACCACCCTGAGAGTAATGGGCAGACTGAATGCCTTAATCAGTCTGTCGAACAATTCTTGAGGTCGTATGTTGCTGATGACCAGCAATTATGGGTGAAATTTCTTCCATTGGCTGAATTTGCTTTGAATAACCGTGTCAATTCTTCTGCTGGGGTTTCACCTTTCTTTTGTAACCATGGTTTCCATCCCCGTTTCCATTCTGGGTCATCCGTCTCCTCCTCTAACCCTGAGGCGGATAGGCTCTCCTCTGAACTGTGACAGTTTGGGCCCGGGTTTAATCGAACTTAGAAAAGGCTCAAAGTTCTCAGAAACTCAAGGCCGATATGAGACGGTCAAGGGGGGTTAATTTATAGGTTGGGGATAAGGTATGGTTGTCCTCCAAGAATCTCTCTCTTAAGGTAGATTCTAAAAAGTTTGCTCCTCGTTTTATTGGACCATATAAGATCACGGAAGTGATTAACCCGGTATCTTTTAGGTTGGAGCTGCCCAAGTCATTCCACATTCATAATGTGTTCCATAAGTCTCTACTTAAAAAATATTTTGAACCGGTAGTACCATCGAAAGCCTCGCCCCCGCCGGCTCTTGTTAATGATGCTGTCGAGTATGTGGTGTCTAAAATAGTGGATGTCAGGAAGGTGCGTAATTCCTTGCAGTACCTGATTCACTGGAAGGGGTATGGACCTGAAGAGAGATCTTGGGTACCTGCCAGGGAGGTTCATGCTCCTAGACTTGTTCGAAAATTTCATTTAGAACCCCCGTTAAAAGCCATCGCCTGAAGTCTTGGGTCCGGTGGCCCCTCATAAAAGGGGGGGGTACTGTAACAGGGTTCCGAAGGTGCACTCGGTCCCCCATTACCCGCAGACCTGTTGCTTAGCTTTGGGAATGAGGATCTGTGTTTGACCTCATTCCCAGGGCGGCGTTACTAGCTGGGTGGCTCCCTGCTCCTAAGTCTGCCTTGAGCGCCGAGCTGATCACTCGGTGCTCGACTGGTTGGTCTGTCGGTCATGTGACGCTGGCCACGTCACATGACCCTCACTCCCCACTATAAATACAGGCAGCCTGCTGGCCACAGGTTGCCTGTTAATTTAGGTTCCACCTGTGATTTGGTCTTTCCTGGCGTACTTACCTCCTGCTGAATTCCTGACGATCCTCTGCCTGCTCCTTGTGTACTTTGCTGCTCTCCTGGTATTTATGACCCCGGCTTCTCCTGACAATTCTCTGCTTGCTCCCTTTGTACTTTGTAGCTTTCCTGGTATTGACTCGGTCCGTTCACGTCCTGTTGTTTGTCTGTCTGTCATCCCTGCACTTATTCCAAGTTAGGGATTCCCGTCCAGTTGTCCCCTGTCATTAGGACTCGCGAGGCAAGTAGGCAGGGCCAGGGGTAAGGGTGGAGCGCAGTGGTCACTTCCCTTCCCCCTGTGTGTGTGTGTGTGTGTGTGTGTACGCGACCGTTACAGTATCACTTTCTGTTTTAAAAGCAGAGAAATAGAAATCTTGAAAATTGTGAATTTCTAAAAAAAAATTTTGATTATTTTATAAATAAAGGGGAAATATATCGACTCAAATTTACCACTGTCATGAAGTTCAATGTGTCACGAAAAAACAGTCTCAGAATGGCTTAGATAAGTAAAAGCGTTCCAAAGTTATTACCACATAATGTGACACATGTCAGATTTGCTAAATTAGGCTGAAGAGGGGAAATGGCCCGGATGTGAAGTGGTTAAGAGCTAAAAGTGAGATTACACTTGGATTATGGCTCATTTAGTATGTGCGACTTTTGCAAAACTCCCAAAAAAGGCGCAACCTACACCAGGTAACCCCCTGGTGTATTTTTACACCTAAAGGTGTAAACCACTTTGCACTCACGTAAAATATATTACTAAGGTGCAACTGTTTATAAATTTGATGCAGACACACAAAGTAAAGCCAGACTTAAACTGACAAATGATAAATGACTCCCATAGTTTATATTTACCTTATTTTTCGCCCCATAAGATGCATTTTCTTTCCCCCAAAAGTGGGGGGAAAATGCCTCTGCGTCTTATGGGGCGAATGCTGCCATTTTTACTCTGTTAACACTGATACATCGCCGGCCGTGATGCTGCACAGCATGGCCTGCAATGTATCAGTGGGGAGGGAGGAGGGGCTTGAGGCTGGCAACTGGTGTTGGAATCGTGGCCGGGCTCGATGCAGTCATTGTACTCTACTACACCGGGCCCCGCTCACAGCAGTATTCATATGTAAAGTGTAGGCATGTGAGCTTTGTTAAAGTAATGCAATCCTCTGCAGCAGTATCGCAATCCACTGTAGTACTCACTATGAAACTATCGTAGCAGGCAGGGTGGCCGGTCACTCACTTTGTGACGAAGTGAGTGACGTTACACTGCCGGCCAGCCTGCCTGCTACGATAGTTTCATAGTGAGTACTACAGTGGATTGCGATACTGCTGCAGAGGATTGAAATACTTTAACAAAGCTCCCATGCCTATATGTTACATATGAATACTGCTGTGAGCAGGGCCCAGTGTAATAGAGTACAATGACTGCACCGGGCCCCGCTGCGATTCCAACACCAGTTGCTGACCTCCATCCCCTGTATTGGGGGTCACTATTTACACAGGGAAACTGTTATGGGGGGGGGGGGGGATCTGTGGATGACACATTATATATATCATAAGATGCTATATATGTGTCTTCCACAGATCCCCCCCCCATAGCAGTGTCATCTACAGATCCCTCCCATAACAGTGTCATCCACAGATCCCCCCATAACAGTGTCATCCACAGATCCCCCCATAACAGTGCCATCCACAGATCCCTCCCATAACAGTGTCATCCACAGATCCCCCCCCATAAAAATGTCGTCCAAAGATCCCCCATAACAGTGTCATCCACAGATCCTCCCATAACAGTGTCATCCACAGATCGCCCCCCAAAACAGTGTCATTCACAGATCCCCCATAACAGCGCCATTCACAGATTCCCATAACAGTGCGTCATCCACAGATCCCCCCATAACAGTGCGTCATCCACAGATCTCCTCCATAACAGTGTCATCCACAGATCCCCCATAATAGTGTCATCCACAGCCCACCATTAGTTCAAAACCCACCAAAAGCACACCTTTTGGTTCAAAATATATTTTTTCTTTTTTTCCTCCTCAAAAACCTAGGTGCGTCTTATGGGCAGGTGCATCTTATAGTGCGAAAAATATGGTAAATATTTATTTATTTGTTTAAAATGTTTGTATCATTTCAGGTGAATTTTTGGGATAAGGAATTGTGTGTATGCATGAGAAATAAAACTATGGGACTCATTTATGAACTGATATATGCCACTTTTGTTGCATGCCATTTTGTGGCAAAATCTGCAAGTTTTCCCCACTTTCCCCAGTTTTCCGACAGATGGAGAAAAGGTGGCTTGTGCAGGTAAAAGGGCAGGCTGGGAGGCTTGTCTCATTCATCATTTTCTAAGCCATTTTTTGGCGTAAAACTGGCTTAAATCTATGCCATTAAAGGAGCTGATGTAGAATTAAGTCTGTCACACGGCCTGCTGAAAGAAGTGCCAAAGTTATGTAGACACCAGCAGCTCAGACAGATTTTGGGTTTGGCTAATACTGTAAAATTTGGTGAAGAAATTATAATGGTATGGAGATGGTTGTATTCTTCCGAGTGTGAGCTAGGCCCCTTATTTCCATTGAAGGGTGTGGTGGAACTTGAGTGACCTGCACAGAGCCCTCATCTGAACCCAATTGTCTATTGGAAAGGGCAAAAAAGTAACTATGCTCCACAAGATTAGTAGATGTGGGGGTAGAGGCAGTGCTCCATATTATTATTATTATTATTATTTATTATTAAAGCGCAATTCATTCCATAGCGCTGTACATATGAGAAGAGGTATACATACATAATACAGACAATTGCACTAATCATACACAAGACGGGTTACAAACTGGTACAGAAGGAGAGAGGGCCCTGCCCGTGAGGGCTTACAATCTACATGGTATGGGAGAAGGACACAGTAGGTGCGGGTGAAGTTGGTCATGGCGGTATAGAGGCAGCAGGGTCACTGGTTGTAGGCTTGTCTAAAGAGGTGTGTTTTCAGGTTTCTTTTGAAGGATCCCACTGTAGGTGAGAGTCTGATATGTTGGGGTAGCGAGTTCCAGAGTATGGGGGATGCACGGGAGAATCTCGGAGTCAATTGTGGGAAGAGGCGATAAGAGGAGCGGAGAGAAGGAGGTCTTGTGAGGATTGGAGAGAGTACGTGTGGGGGTGTATTGGGAATGTAGCTTAGAGATGTAGGGAAGGGACAGGTTATGGACAGCCTTGTATGTATTTGTTAGTACTTTGAAGTGAATTCGCTGGGCAATGGGGAGCCAGTGAAGGGATTAGTAGAGGAGAGAGGCAGAGAAGTAATAGGGTGAGAGGTGGATTAGTCGGGCAGCAGAGTTGAGGATAGATTGGAGGGGTGCGAGAGTGCTAGATGGAAGACCACAGAGGAGAGTGTTGCAGTAGTCTAGGCGGGAGATGATGAGGGAATACATTTTTGCAGATTCAAAGTTAAGGAAAGCACGGATGCGGGAGATGTTTTTGAGTTGGAGGCGGCAGGTGGTGGAAAGGGCTTGGATGTGCGGTCTGAAGGAGAGGGCAGAATCCAAGGTCACTCCAAGGCAGCGGACTTGGTTGACCGGGGAGAGTGTGCAGCCATTGATCGTGATAGATGTTGGGGGGGTTGAGCAAGATGGGGAAAAGATTATGAATTCTGTTTTATCCATGTTAAGTTTAAGAAAGCGAAAGGCGAAGAAGGATGATATAGAAGATAGACATTGTGGGATTCTTGATAGTAAGGTGGTGATGTCTGGACCAGAGAGGTAGATTTGTGTGTCGTCAGCGTAGGAGTGATACTGAAATCCATGGGACTCTATGAGCTGTCCCAGGCCAACAGTGTAGCTAGAGAAGAGCAGGGGTTCTAGGACAGAGCCTTACAGGACACCAACAGAGAAGGAATGAGACGAGGAAGTGGTGCGGGAGTGGGAGACGCTAAACGTCTGGTCTGTGAGGTATGATGTGATCCAGGAGAGGGCCAGGTCAGTGATGCCAAGAGATGAGAGAGTTTGCAACAGAAGGGAGTGGTCAACAGTGTCGAAGGCAGAGGACAGGTCAAAGAGAAGGAGGACACAGTATTGTTTCTTGGTTTTGGCTGTCAGTAGGTCATTGGTGACTTTGGTAAGGGCAGTCTCAGTCGAGTGGTCGGGTCGGAAGCCAGATTGTAGGCGGTCAAAGAGGGAGCAGGAGGAGAGGTGAGAGGACAGTTCAGAATGGACATGTTGTTCAAGTAGCTTTGAGGCATATGGAAGAAGTGATATGGGGCGATAACTGGACAAAGAAGATGGGTCAAGTGAAGGCTTTTTGAGGATGGGTATAATGGTAGCATGTTTAAAAGCAGAGGGGAAGACACCAGAGGTTAGTGATAGGTTGAAGAGATGAGTTAGGGCTGGGATAAACACTGTGGTGAGGTTAGGGATGAGGTGGGATGGGATTGGGTCAAGTGCACTGGTGGTGAGATGTGATCTGGAGAGTAGAGTGGAGAGTTTTTCTTCTGTAATGGTGGAGAAGTGGGTTTTGGGAGAAGAGGACCAAGCAGTTGTGTAGAGGGTCTGTGGGGACTGTGTAGTGAATCTTTCTCTGATGTTGACTATCTTTTGTTTGAAATATTTGGCAAAGTCCTCAGCTGAGAAGAGAGGAGAGGGTGGGGGCGCTGGGGGATGAAGAAGGGAGTTAAAAGTGCTAAAAAGTTGTTTAGGGCTGTGGGCCAGGAAGATATGAGAGATGAGAAGTAGGCCTGTTTTGCATCAGCGAGTGAGGATTTGAATATGACGAGGGATTGCTTGCATGCGGCAAAATAATCTTTAGAATGGGATTTCTTCCATAGCCGCTCAGCAGCCCTCGAAGCTTGACTGAGTTTTTTTGTCAGGTTGGTGTGCCAGGGTTGTCTGTTAATTTTTCGGGTTTTGTTGTGTGTGAGGGGGCAACAGTGTCCAGAGCTGTACTTATTGTGGTGTTATATAGGGTGGTAGCAGCATCTGGGTCTTGGAGGGGACAGATGGTAGAAAGTGGGAGAAGAGAGTCAGAAAGCAAGCGAAAGTCGAGATGTTTAAGGTTCTTGCGGGGGTGTGCTAGTGTGTGGACCGGGGGAGCAGCAGAAGAGACCAATGAAGAGAAGGTGAGTAGGTTGTGGTCGGATATGGGGAGAGGCGAATTAGAAAGGTTAGATAGGGAGCAGAGGCGGGTAAAGATAAGATCCAGAGTGTGACCATCTCTGTGGGTGGGAGCTGAAGACCACTGTGATAGGCCGAAGGAGGAAGAGAGCGTCAGGAGTTTAGAGGCGGCCGAGTGGCAGGTGTCAATAAGGATGTTGAAGTCACCCATGATGATAGTGGGGATGTCGGCAGAAAGAAAGTGTAGTAGCCAGGTGTTAAAGTGGTCAAGAAAGATGGTGGCTGGGCCTGGGGGGCGGTAAATGACGGCTACTTGAAGGTTGGAGGGAGAGTAGATGCGAACAGAGTGTACTTCAAATAAGGTGAGCATAATGGAGGGTGGCAGTAGAGTTGGGCTGTAGGAGCAGGTGTCTGATAGGAGAAGACCAACTCCTCCACCATGTTTGCAGCCGGGGCGGGAAATGTGAGTGAATTGAAATCCACTATAGGAGAGTGCAGCAGGGGAGGAGGTGTCAGAGGGTGTCAGCCATGTTTCTGTGAGACCCAGAAAGTAAAGGTTTTGAGAGATGAAAAGTTCATGAATGTACGACAGTTTGTTACAGACAGAGCGTGCGTTCCATAATGCTCCTGCAAGAGGAACCAAAGGAGCAGGGGTCACAGGAATGGTTATTAGGTTTAAGGAACATAGTGTAGTTCTCATGCATTGGAGTGTATGAAAAAAGCAATCTTATGATTCGTTGTTATAGTTCACTAGGTGAACTATTAAAGAGTGTAAAAAAAAAAGAAAGAAATGTTTTAAGAATATAAAAAAAAAAAATTCTAATCACCCCCATTTCCCCAAAATTTAAATTCAAATACATAACTAATTTAAAAAGGTAACATCATGGGCATGACCGCACACGCTAAAGCGTTCATACTATTAAAATATACAAATATTTATCCCATACAGCAAACAATGAAACAGAAAAAATGTCCGACTCACCATTTTTTGGTTGCTTCATCTCCCACAAAAAATTGACTAAACAATTTTTGGTTTGACGCAGTTTACGTGTCCCCCATGCGTCACGTCACTGGGTCATGTGCCACATGGGGGACTTTGCTTCACCTAGTCATTGGGTGCAGTGGCCCCTTGACCCACATCAAACTGGATGTTGATGCTGGGAGATCTGATAGCTGCAGTAGAGCTTTGGAGAAAAGTTGCTGGAACCAAATGTTGGGGATCAGGTAAGTATAATTTTCTCTGTAGGTCCAATCAGGCTAGATGGTCTGCCCGAAATGTCTCTAGGGGAGAACAACCTTTTTCAACTAAAGTTTATTCAACTCAAAACACAACTCCAAAATTAGTTCAGACAAAAAGTTTATAATTTCGGATCCCTCTATTTACTGGTGTCTCCTTGCTCCTCTCTACTCCAGGGTGGTAGTGCAAACAGGATCCTAAGGCTGACTGTTCAGGAGGAAATGGCTGCATCACAGGAGAAAGAAAGATCCTTTTCAGCAGTCCATAATCTGATGCCACCTAGAGGCTTTATTCTATGTCAAATTAATATTGCTAAATGGAACTTCTGGCTGTTGAATGGGATCTCTCCTTCTCCCCTATGATGCAGCAGCTGTTTCCCATTTATCTGTCAAGGGTCTATTCAAATGTCTGTGTGTGTTTTGCGGATCCACGGATCAGCAAAACACGGACATCGGCGATATGCCTTCCGCGTTTTGCGGACCGCACATCGCCGGCACTTAATAGAAAATGTCTAATCTTGTCCGCAATATTTTTTTCGGGAACGGAATTGCAGACCCGGGTCTGCAATTCCGGATCCGGGCAGCACATTGTGCTGCCCCATAGAAATGAATGGGTCTGCAATTCCGTTCCGCAAAATGCAGAACGAAATTGCAGACGTGTGAATGGACCCTAAATCTTCCAATCCTGTGACGCACAATCTCATACTGCTGCTCAATGGCTCAGATTTACTGACAGTAAGTCTCTGAGCCAATCAGTATCAATGTGTGTCTATACTGACTCAATACTGCTGTCACCAATCCACTCCCTCAGTCTCCTGTGACATAATTTCTGTTACAAGAGAGAATACTAAGAGAGAGGGTCTGCTGTATGGACCATAGCAAAACTGACTCAAATTCTCACACTTAACAGACTTATCCAATGTCTAATATAAAATAAAATCACACACCATAGTACATGACAGTCTCTTTTTAACAACGCTAGAACCAGCCCTGTACCTCACATGGATCCAGAGATCTCCCCATTCATTGCTCTGCTAGATTTATATCAAGCTGACAGCTCAAGGGCGTGTCCATTCTGCTGCAGCTCTCTCTCTGAAAAACTGAGCATGTGCTGCCATCTTAGTGAGCCGGACAACACAATAAAAAAAAACTAAAGACAAACAGCAGGTGGTGCTAACCAGATATATTTTTTGTAGATAACTCAGTGGCTATGCTAAATTTTCAATTACATGCTATTACAAAAGTATTCAGATCCAGGTGCTGGTGTGAAAACTGTAGAATATTTTTTGTGGGACAACCCCTTTAACCTGATTGGTTTAGACTTACTGTTAGTAACTTTGTGAGCCAGTCATTATTAGTGTGAGAGTGTGTTAGTATTGACGCCATCCACGCAGGGGACCCACTATCCCATTCTTGTGTGACCATTCTTGTGTGACAGAACACAAGCCTGAGAGAGCAAATGAACAGCGGTTGTGCTGGATAGTGTTGAGCGCGAATATTCAAAAAGCTAATTTTTATCACGAATATCGGCATTTCAAGAATTCGCGAATATTCAGAATATAGTGCTGTATATTCGTAATGACAAATTTTATTTTATTTTTTAACACCGTACACATCAGGTGATCATCCCTCCCTTCTTCTAGCTTGTGGGCCAATGAGAAGGCTTTGTCACAGCAGCCATTTTCTAAAATTTATTGCAGTTATGAAAGAGACAGCAGTGTCATTCCTGTGCTCTGTGCTTTGTGTTATTACATTAGACAGTTAACTTATACACTCACCTAAAGAATTATTAGGAACAACATACTAATACGGTGTTGGACCCCCTTTTGCCTTCAGAACTGCCTTAATTCTACGTGGCATTGATTCAACAAGGTGCTGATAGCATTCTTTAGAAATGTTGGCCCATATTGACAGGATAGCATCTTGCAGTTGATGGAGATTTGAGGGATGCACATCCAGGGCACGAAGCTCCCGTTCTACCACATCCCAAAGATGCTCTATTGGGTTGAGATCTGGTGACTGTGGGGGCCATTTTAGTACAGTGAACTCATTGTCATGTTCAAGAAACCAATTTGAAATGATTCGAGCTTTGTGACATGGTGCATTATCCTGCTTGAAGTAGCCATCAGAGGATGGGTACATGGTGGTCATGAAGGGATGGACATGGTCAGAAACAATGCTCAGGTAGCCCGTGGCATTTAAATGATGGCCAATTGGCACTAAGGGGCCTAAAGTATGCCCAGAAAACATCCCCCACACCATTACACCACCACCAGCCTGCACAGTGGTAACAAGGCATGATGGATACATGTTCTCATTCTGTTTACGCCAAATTCGGACTCTACCATTTGAATGTCTCAACAGAAATCGAGACTCATCAGACCAGGCAACATTTTTCCAGTCTTCAACAGTCCAATTTTGGTGAGCTCGTGCAAATTGTAGCCTCTTTTTCCTATTTGTAGTGGAGATGAGTGGTACCCGGTGGGGTCTTTAGCTGTTGTAGCCCATCCGCCTCAAGGTTGTGCGTGTTGTGACTTCACAAATGCTTTGCTGCATACCTCGGTTGTAACGAGTGGTTATTTCAGTCAATGTTGCTCTTCTATCAGCTTTAATCAGTCGGCCCATTCTCCTCTGACCTCTAGCATCAACAAGGCATTTTCGACCACAGGACTGCTGCATACTGGATGTTTTTCCCTTTTCACATCATTCTTTGTAAACCCTAGAAATGGTTGTGCGTGAAAATACCAGTAACTGAGCAGATTGTGAAATACTCAGACCGGCCCGTCTGGCACCAACAACCATGCCACGCTCAAAATTGCTTAAATCACCTTTCTTTCCCATTCTGACATTCAGTTTGGAGTTCAGGAGATTGTCTTGACCAGGACCACAACCCTAAATGCATTGAAGCAACTGCCATGTGATTGGTTGACTAGATAATCGCATTAATGAGAAATAGAACAGGTGTTCCTAATAATTCTTTAGGTGAGTGTATATATAATTCAGAAAGTCAGTGTAGGTTAGATTGATCTATAATGTAGCTGATAGGTTCTAGTGTCCATACATACATAGTGCTGTGATGTCACAAGTTGCACGTATTGCGAAAAAATATGCGCATCATTAATTGCCGAAAATTTGCAAGCACAAATATATTGGAGCACTCTATCCTCATATAAAGCTATTCTAATGTTCTGCCGTGCCAACCATTTTCTCCAGTCTCAGGAAACTTATACCAGCTTGAAAAATGTAGCATAAGTGACCCACATCGGTATTTCGCACGCATTACGCGAATAATACATTGTCGATTTTCGCAATGAAGAATATAATCTCGAATTATATGACAAATCTTCTACAAAATATTTGCGAAATATCGCAAATTTGAATATTGCCCCTGCCGCTCATTACTAGTGCTGGATCTGGATTATATGGACCAGAAATGCCAGATGATGAGTCCATCCATGATGACCAGAATACATATTATATAATGAAAGTGGAAAATCTGTCACAGAGAATCTATCTTTAATAAAAGGGCAGTCTTCTCAAAAAAATTGGTCTCTAAGAGAAATGTCACTGCATATTGGGTCTACCATAAGGGAATGTGCAAATTAGATCTAAAGTGTGACAAAAAAATCCTCATGACCAGAAAAAACATCAAGACTGAAGTTAGCAAATAAACACCTTGTGGAAACATGGGGAGATATTATTACTAGTAATGTTAAAAAGGGGTTCCCTTATTTTTTCACATCAAGCAAAATCTTTACTTACTCTTTACACATCTGAAACATGTATTCTTCAGCGCTGCTCCAGATATGCACAACGCTTAAGGAGAAAATCACGAATATCAGCAGACTTCCTCCATTATAAATTTGTGCTTAAAACATACAATTCCGCCCTCAACGTTGCCAAACAGAAGTACTTCACCTCTCTTATCTCCTCATTCTGAAATAACCCAAAACGACTCTTTGACACTTTTTATTCCCTTCTAAGACCTAAAGTTCAAGAACCTGTCACTGACCTCTGCTGATAACATGGTCACTTACTTCAGAGATAAGATTGGCAATATCCGTAAGGAAATACTCTCCCAGTCTTCAACCAATTTCAATCCTCCTCCCTTCCACACTTTCATATGCCTTCTCTCCTCTTTTGACCCTATAACAGATAAAGAAGTCACCAGGCTTCTCCCTTCATCTCGACCCTTGTTGTTGCTTTGATTCATTCTAGACTTGACTACTTTAATTCATTACTAATAGGTCTCCCTCTCACTAAACTCTCCCCCCTTCAGGCTGTCCTAAATGCAGCAGCCAGGCTCATCTATCTATCCTCTCGCTATACTGATGCTACTCGCCTGTACCAGTCACTTCACTGGTTGCCCATCCACCACAGAAAACAGTTCAAACTTCTCACCCACAAAGCTCTCCACAGTGCTGCACCTCCATACATCTCCTTTTACCACCCTACTCGTGCTCTCTATTCTGTTAGTGGTCTAAGATTAAAATCCTCCATACTTTTTACGTCTCACTCCCATCTTCAAGACTTTTCTCGAGCTGCACCTCCTCTCTGGAATGAACTGCCCTGGAATATCAGGTCAATTCCCGACTTCCCTACCTTCAAACGTGCCATCTTTTCAGGGAGGCTTATCAAGCTTCCTAAACGGACTGTTCCCCTAGTAACCCCTCCCCCTCCCCCCAACTCAAATAACCCAAAATTATTCTTTGACACTTTCCAAGTTCAAGCTAGGGACTGGAGTAGATTTTCTGTCAGTTTTCTGATCTCAATTATTGTAAATGTGTCAGGCTGTGGTGGCCTTGTACCCTTATTTTAAGCTTTACCCAGCTTTTTAAAAAGGGCAAGAACAACATAAAAATAAAAGGTAGCACAATTTTTGCATAAAATGTCATTTCTGTCAAATTTACCGACTTTGTTATGCCAAAACCAGGCATAAAACCTTTGTAAATGCCCCCCTGTCCTGAATGAGGTGTATATCAGATACAAGAGTCAATTGCTCCAGTTTACAAGATTGTAACATTATTTTCTGCTCATGGCTTTCATTGTGTATTCTCATTACACACACACACAAGCAATAATATAGGGCACATCTGTACGTGCCAGGCTAATCATGTTCTGGCTGGATTTTATTTCATGCATGCTGTTGCCTTTGATCACTGAGTGGATTGGCCTTGTGTCTTTTCTTGATTGATTTTAGGAATGTTTCCAGTTCACCACATGAATCTTGCCTTAAAACACAGTATTGTAATTAACAATTGCCAGTGTTGATAATTTTACGCTGATCTACTTTAGCTTTATAGTGTATTTGTTACATTTTCACAAGTCACTTCTCTCTCTATTTACGTATGTACTCTTGCGTAGGGTTGCAAGTGACTCTTATTGAGGTGACTCATATTTTCCCACAGGATAAAGTGATTTTGCTTTCAGGTTGTGTATATTTTAGGAAATCTGCATGCCCCAAAGCAAAATCATTTCAGCACTACAATGCAAGGCTATGGCAACACTATAATCAACTGCTTTGTGCAGAAACTAACAAGTGAATCAAAGGAATAAACACTGTGATGATTACACCTGGCCTACAATTATATAACTTTAAATCATCCATTAATTCAACTATGAACACGTTTGGGGCATTTTAAATTTTTTTATTGCATGTATTTTAAAATATTTTTTGAAATCACAGTTTTTTATTAAAAATTCAGAACATTTTTTTTGTTCTGTAGCCTGCATGTATTCCAGTACATAGCTGCCTGCAGAATGCCGTTCACTGTAAAATCCCTCTGTCGTACTCCTTGATGGCTCATACTCCAGTGGCTCCTAAAAAGAACTGAGCGAATTTCATATTTTGAAATTCGTTTGGTGATAAAAGCAGAATTGCGTTATGGATTCCTTTACCACGGACCATAACGCAATTCTACGATGGAATGCTTAACGGAAAGCCTTTAGAGGCATTCCGTTATTCATTCCGTCATAATAGAAGTCTATGACCTGCATAACGGATCTGTCCCGTTTCCGTTATGCAGGGGAGTCCTCTCCTGCATAACGGAAATGGGACGGATCCGTTATGCGGGCCATAGACTTTTATTATGATGGAATGAATAACGGAATGCCTCTAAAGGCTTTCCGTTAAGCATTCCGTCGTAGAATTGCGTTATGGTCCGTGGTAACGGAATCCATAACGCAATTCTGCTTTTACCAACAAACGAAGCACAAACGAATTTCATAACATGAAATTCGCTCATCCCTACTCCTGAACCCTGATCTACTCTCAATTATGATGAAATCAAAGCTGATCAACTTGGATTTGATCACAAGCTTAGATCAGCATTCAAGAGAACAAAGGGCCGAAGATTGAGTCTTCAGAGAGCTTGTTTGAAGGCCTAAACAGTGAATATCATTGATAGCAATAAGGGTCCATTCACACGTCCGCAAATGGGTCCGCATCCATTCCACAATATCGGGAACGGGTGCGGACCTATTCATTCTCAATGGGGCAGAACGGGATGCGGAGAGCACACTATGTGACGAATTACTTAGTCACAAAGCACATTTTTTTGTAAGTAGCCACTCCCTTTCATTGCACCCTCAGATACCGAGTTCATACATGATTGCGGCATCTGAGAGTAAAAACTGAATTAACAGAAAAAATATATAAAATCATACTTACCGCCTCTATTTTCTGCCGAGGGGCTAGCCACCACCATCTTGCTTGAAGATCTGGCCGGCCGTCATACGTCACCACGCATGGGATTTCGGCCAAAATATTCAATCAAGATGGCAGCTCCCGGCCCGTCACAAGCAAATAAGGGGTAAGTATGATTTTTTATTTTGTTTTTTTACACTATTTCAGGTTAAATCAATAAACTACCACGAAGCACAAGGAAATTTGGCTTCGTGGCGAATCAAATTTATCCTGAAATTCAGATCGAATTCCACTTTGTTGGATTCAATTCGCTCAACTCTAGTTTTTCACACAATGCAGTTGAATAATGCATGTACATAAATAAAAGTAATATGAATCCTGTTTATCAGTCTGTAATTTTGCACAAGACTGAAGAAGAGTTGCAGCAAAAATACTCTTCTGAAATGGAGTTCTGGAATACTTTTCTGAAATGGAGCATAACATTTCTGAATTAAAGAGGTTTTCCAGGATTTGGTCCTTTTTAGCTAAGCCCCAACATGTGGCACCTAATGAAGAATCATACTCTGGTCCACAGCCCTGGCTCCGTTTTGAAGATCTTTTGCTTCCCAGCTTGTTTACTTCTGGCTAGAGTTGAGCAGACACCTGGATGTTCGGGTTCGGCAGGTTCGGCCGAACTTGACCCCGAACCCCATTGAAGTCAATGTGGACCCGAACTTTTGAGCACTAAAATGGCTGTAAAAATGTCATGGAAAGAGCTAGAGGGCTGCAAAAGGCAGAAAAATGTGCTTAAGAGAACGGCAAATGTGGATAGGGAAATAAATTAAAAAAACATAAGACCTTAAAAAAATAGAAATTAGGAATTATGTAGGAGGAAGAGGTTGAGGTGAATGGGTGGATGTGGCGGTGTAGGCTCATGTGGCGGTCTAGGTGGAAGCGGCGGCAAAGGAGGAATAGGTAGCCAACACAGATGTGTGTTATTTAGCATTTTTACATAGGGGTAGCCCCCAAAATATTGGGACATATAAAAAAAAAAGGAATAAGTGCACTTGAGTACAAGGATCGATGGTTGAGGCTGTTAGAACTGTCTATTCTGCACAAGGTACAGACAAGTCCTGAGGGATCCAAGCCTGGTTCATTTTAATGAACGTGAGCTTGTCCACGTTGGCTGTGGACAGGCGGATGCGTCTGTCTGTAATGACGCCTCCTGCCGTGCTAAATACACGTTCAGAGAGTACACTGGCTCCATATCAGCAGTTGTGGCCGGTTGTTGCGGCGAGGTGACAAAGCTTTTCCACATGTCGGCCATGCTAACCCTGCCTTCTGAGGTGACACAGCTGCATTGGCGACCTCTTCCTCCACCCCTGCCTTCGCCTTGTGCTTCCACTTGTCCCCCGGCGTCAGTCGGGAATGATCTCAGAAGCGCGTCTACCTGTGGGCGCCTGTAGTCGCGCATCTTCTGATCACACTCCAGTGAGGGAATTAAGGATGGCACATTGTCTTTGTAACAGGGATCCAGCGGGGTGGCCACCCAGTAGTCAGCACACATTAAAATGTGGGCAACTTTGCTGTCGTTGCACAAGCACTGCAGCATGTAGTCGCTCATGTGTGCCAGGCTGCCCAGAGGTGGAGACAAGCTGTCCTCTGTGGGAGGTGTATCGTCTGCATCCTCCGTATCTCCCCAGCCACGCACCAGTGATGGGCCCGAGCTGCGTTGGATGCCACCCCTCTGTGAACATGCTTCATCCCCATCCTCCTCCTCATCCTCCTCGTCCTCCAGTAGTGGGCCCTGGCTGGCCAAATTTGTACCTGTCCTCTGCTGTTGCAAAAATCCTCTTTCTGAGCCACTTCTAAAAGACTGGCCTGAAAGTGTTAGAGATGACCCCTCTTCCTCCTCCTCGTCCTGGGCCACATCCTCTTCCATCATCGCCCTAAGTGTTTTTTCAAGGAGACATAGAAGTGGTATTGTAACGCTGATAACGGCGTCATCGCCACTGGCCATGTTGGTGGAGAACTTGAAACAGCGCAACAGGGCACACAGGTCTCGCATGGAGGCCCAGTCATTGGTGGTGAAGTGGTGCTGTTCCGCAGTGCGACTCACCCGTGCTGCACCTGAAACTACACTATGGCCTGCTGCTGCTCGCACAGTCTCTCCAGCATGTGCAAGGTGGAGTTCCACCTGGTGGGCACGTCGCATATGAAGCAATTACACTGTAGAGCAGACAGCCGAGCGGTGGCAGGATGAGAATGCCGGAAGCGCGCACAGACGGCCCGCACTTTACGCAGCAGCTCTGATATGTCGGGGTAGTTGTGAATGAATTTCTGCACCACCAAATTCAGCACATGCGCCAGGCAAGGGATGTGCGTCAAACCGGCTAGTCCCAGAGCTGCAACGAGATTTCGCCCATTATCGCACACCACCAGGCCGGGCTTGAGGCTCACTGGCAGCAACCACTCGTCGGTCTGTTGTTCTATACCCCGCCACAACTCCTGCGCGGTGTGGGGCCTGTCCCCCAAACACATCAGTTTCAGAACGGCCTGCTGACGCTTACCCCTGGTTGTGCTGAAGTTGGTGGTGAAAGTCTGTCGCTGACCGGATGAGGAGGAGGAAGCCGAGTAGGAAGAGGAGGCAACAGGAGGCAAAGAATGATGCCCTGCAATCCTTGGCGGCGGAAGGACGTGCGCCAAACAGCTCTCTGCCTGGGGCCCAGCCGCCACTACATTTACCCAGTGTGCAGTTAGGGAGATATAGCGTCCGTGGCCGTGCTTACTGGTCGACGTATCTGTGGTTAGGTGGACCTTGCCACAGATGGCGTTGCGCAGTGCACACTTGATTTTATCTGATACTTGGTTGTGCAGGGAGGACACGGCTCTCCTGGAGAAGTAGTGGCGGCTGGGAACGACGTACTGTGGGCAGAAAGCGACATGAGCTGTTTGAAGCTGTCTGTCTCCACCAGCCTGAATCACAGCATTTCAAAGGCCAGTAGTTTAGAAATGCTGGCATTCAGGGCCAGGGATCGAGGGTTGCTAGGTGGGAATTTACACTTTCTCTCAAAGATTTGTGAGATGGAGAGCTGAACGCTTCCGTATGACATGGTGGAGATGCTTGGTGACGGAGGTGGTGTTGCTGGTGGCACAGACTTTGCTGGGCGACAGGTGCCAACATTCCTCCAGAGGCGGAGGAAGAGGCCGAGGCAGCAGCAGAAGAGGGAGCAGGAGGGGCCTGAGCCTTTCTTGGTTTTAAAGGTGCTTACTCTACTGCAGCCCATGTCTCGCAGGTAGATGCCTGGTCATGCAGGTTGTGCTAAGGTTCAGAACGTTAATGCCTCGCTTCAGGCTCTGATGGCACAGCATGCAAACCACTCGGGTCTTGTCGTCAGCACATTGTGTGAAGAAGTGCCATGCCAGGGAACTCCTTGAAGCTGCTTTTGGTGTGCTCGGTCCCTGGTGACGGTGGCCAGTAGCAGGTGAACTGTTTTGGCGACGGCTGCTCTGCTTTTGCACCCTGCTCCCGCTTTTGCTACGCTGTTGGCTCGGTCTCACCAGTGCCTCTTCCTCCGAACTCTGAAAGTCAGTGGCACGACCTTCCGTCCATGTGGGGTCTAGGACCTCATCGTCCCCTGTATCGTCTTCCTCCCTGACCTCCTTTTCGGTCTGCACACTGCAGAAAGACGCAGCAGTTGGCACCTGTGTTTCGTCATCATCAGAGACGTGCTGAGGTGGTATTCCCATGTCCTCATCAGGAAACATAAGTGGTTGTGCGTCAGTGCATTCTATGTCTTCCACCCCTGGGGAAGGTCTAGGTGGATGCCCTTCGGAAACCCTGCAAGTAAAGTCTTTAAACAGCATAAGAGACTGCTGCATGACTTGAGGCTCAGACAGGTTCCCTGATATGCTCGGGGGTGATGTGACAGACTGATGGGCATGGGTTTCAAGTGCCACCTATGCACTTTCTGCAGAAGACTGGGTGGGAGATAATGTGAACGTGCTGGATCCACTGTCGGCCACCCAATTGACTAGCGCCTGTACTTGCTCAGGCCTTACCATCCTTAGAACGGCATTAGGCCCGACCAAATATCGCTGTAGATTCTGGCGGCTACTGGGACCTGAGGTAGTAGGTTCAGTAGGACGTGTAGCTGTGGCAGAACGGCCGCGTCCTCTCCCTGCACCAGAGGCTCCTCCAACACCACTACCACGACCATGACCGCGTCCCTTATTAGATGTTTGCCTCATAGTTAGCGTTCACAAAGCAAAGTAAAAAGTGGTTAAGTTTGTTAAAAATAATTAACTGCCAATAAAAACCCTGATGTTGGGTATTGCACAAAAATTATATTTTTTTAAATCTATATGACAGCGGTATTTGTGGCCTAAATTTCACAGTAACTTATGCACGTCTAATCCCAGATGTGCAGTATATCAGAGGGTTTTTTCACCCCAGTAAGCACAAAGCCATATTTCTGGCCTAAATGTGACACTCACTTATGCACATCTAATCCCAGGTGTGCAGTATATCATAGGTTTTTTCACCCCAGTAAGCACAAAGCCGTATTTCTGGCCTAAATGTGACACTCACTTATGCACATCTAATCCCAGATGTGCAGTATATCGGAGGGTTTTTTCACCCCAGAAAGCACAAAGCCGTATTTCTGGCCTAAATGTGACACTCACTTATGCACGTCTAATCCTAGATGTGCAGTATATCAGAGGGGTTTTATAACCCCAGTAACCAAAAAGCCGTATTTCTGGCCTAAATGTAAAACTCACTTATGCACGTCTAATCCCAGATGTGCAGTATATCGGAGGGTTTTTTCACCCCAGAAAGCAGAAAGCCGTATTTCTGGCCTAAATGTGACACTCACTTATGCACGTCTAATCCTAGATGTGCAGTATATCAGAGGGTTTTTATAACCCCAGTAACCAAAAAGCCGTATTTCTGGCCTAAATGTGACACTCACTTATGCACGTCTAATCCCAAATGTGCAGTATATCGGAGGGTTTTTTCACCCCAGAAAGCACAAAGCCGTATTTCTGGCCTAAATGTGACACTCACTTATGCACGTCTAATCCTAGATGTGCAGTATATCAGAGGGTTTTTATAACCCCAGTAACCAAAAAGCCGTATTTCTGGCCTAAATGTGACACTCACTTATGCACGTCTAATCCCAGATGTGCACTATATGAAACAGATGTATTTTTTTCACCCCAGTAAGCAAAAAGTTGTATTTCTGGACTTGCAGACATGCAGATAGCCTATGCTGGTGCACTATCGTTGCATAAAATGGCTGCCGATTATGTATTGATATTGACTAACTGAAGGAAAAAAAGTTCGTTTTCAGTAGTTGTTGGCTCAGGGCACGCTTAAAAAAATTGTGCACTGCACCCACAAAACACATTTGCTGTAGATCGCTGAGTAAAGAAGCAGTTCTGAATCTTCATAAGATTTCTCCCTGATCTCTCCCTCACAGCAGCTGCAGCCTCTCCCTACACTAATCCGAGCAGAGTGACGGGCGGCGCTACGTGACTCCAGGTTAAATAGAGGCTGGGTCACATGCTGCAGTTGGCCAATCACAGCCATGCCAATAGTAGGCATGGCCTTTAGGGGCAAGCAGTATGACGCTTGTTGATTGGCTGCTTTGCAGCCTTTCAAAAAGCGCCATAAAAATCACTGAATACCGAACCCGAAATTTTACGTAAATGTTCGGGTCCGGGTGCCGAAAACCCTAAAGTTCGGTACGAACCCGAACTTTACAGTTCGGGTTCGCTCAACTCTACTTCTGGCTCATGTACAAATAGGGTCAGGTGCAGCCAATGACTGACCTCACTGGTAACATGTCCCCAAGCAGTATGTCACTACTGGGTCATGTGCTGCTTAGGGGCACATCACCGTTGAGGCCAATCTTTGATTGCGGTGTTGTGTATGACTCCATCCGTACCCTGGATGAAAGTGACCAAACTGGGGACTGGAAGATCCCAAATGTAGCCAGGATGCTAGAGCGGTTGGGCAGGAGGGGAGTATATTTCTTTCATTACTTACCTAAGGGACCTAATTAAAATGGACAAAATTCTGGAAGCCCCTTTAATGTTTCTGAAAGACAAAAAAAAACACTGTATTGTTAGTTGTAAGGGGTCCATGATCTGTAATGATCAGGGCCAAGAAAATTCTCAGTCTAGCCCTGATATAAGCCAGACAACTTTTACGTCCATTGTCTGCATATATTGTATAATGTAGAATACCAGCTCACTATGTCGGCGGTTTGAATGTATCCACGTGCTCGGCGTCCTGGTTTTTCAACCTCCTTATTCAGGTACAGAGAAAATGGGTAAATTCAGACTCCAGCACTCACTTTTTTTCTCGAAGTATCAAGTTCTCCATTTTTATTCAATAGTTACACACAGACAATACAGGGCTCAGGATCTCTCTGGTACAGGCTGTTGACGCGTTTCGAAAAAGTCTTATTCGTAACAGTGGAGTGCTTTTGGCGCTCTCAGGTTTAAATAAGAACTCAAGTGTGTTTGATTGACGCTATAGTTACTCCCACCTGTGACTATGCACTGGGTGGAGAAAAGAAATAGCATGGGGCAGTCATAGTTACTCCCCTTTTGCACAACACTTGTTTCAAACGGTTATCACCTGGAGCATCAAAATCCTTCCGATCAAATGTCTGACATACAGAGAGTTACATAACATTTCATTAAAAACAGATTTGTTTCAGTATGTACAGAAATCTCTTCCAGCATATTAAAATTGCATAGCATAGAAAAATAAAACAGGAAAAAGAGACAGGTATAGAAAGAAAAGAAAACTCTGCTAGAAAAATCGTTGCATTAGGTAGGGATCCATTCACATTGTGTGTGCGTTATTTCTTAGTTTCTTTTTCAAGAATAATTGTTGAGAAACTTTGTAAATAATACATGCTCATGATTATATACATTGGTATAATTCATGCACCGTATAAACGCAAACAGAAAAGAGAACAGAAGAAGGGCATAAATATATTGATCCATTTGTCACCGTGAATAATTAATAAAAGTGCATGATCTCCCTTCTTAGGTTAAGGCCCTTTGGATATCTTGTCTCCAATTTAAATATCCAAAAAGCCTCTCTCAGATTGACTTGATGTTTTATGTCTCCTCCTCTGGTGGATGTTTTTACTTGTTCTATAGCATATGTTTTGAAGTATTTAGGGCTACGGTTATGTCTGTCAATGAAGTGTCTAGCTGCGTTTGATATGTTGGTATAAGAGGGGTTATCTATGTAATTGAGGTGTTCTAAAATACGTTTTTTAAATTTCCTTATGGTGCACCCTATGTACATTTTGTTGCAATGTTCGCAGAGGATCACATAAACTACTGCCTTTGTATTGCAATTGATGTAGGACTTTATATCATAAGTCTGTGTCTGATCTGCATTACAAAAGGTTTTTGTATTTTGTACATAGTTGCAAGTTCGGCAGCGCTGACTGCCGCAACGTGTGAAACCCTTATGTCAGCCATGTGTCTATTTGTGGACAAGATTCACGTATAAACATGGACGGGGACAAGGAGTTTCCTATTGTTTGTGGTCTTTTGGATACAATCCTGCAACCCTCTTTAAGTACCGTATTAAGTATGTTGTCCTCATGTAGTACTGGAAGATATTTTTTAACAATATTACGGATTAGATTATATTGGCGACTATATGTCAGTACTAGAGTGGGTTGTGTTTTTTTTATTTTCAGTTTTGTTATTATCATTTGGCTCCTCTTTTGTACCTTTTAACTCCATAATATTGTTATTTTTTCTTGCAATAAATTCTGCTTGTTTTTGTATCCTTTCATTTCTACATTTATTTTTACCATACTTCTCTTTGGTTGTATTTTTATTTTTGTTATTATTTTCTTTGTTTTTGTTTTTGAAAAGCAATGATTCCCTGCAATTATTTTTGGCTATTTGTAAGCCTCTTGAGATCATCCACTCGGGATATTTTCTTTCCAAGAGGCGCCTCCATATTATTTGGCATTCACGTTTGAAGGCCTCAAGTGTATTACAATTTCTCCTGGCCCGTATAAATTCTCCCACTGGGATAGATTTGATAGTGTGGTGGCAGTGATGACTGTCTGCCCTTAGAATTGTATTCGCCGCAATTTTTTTGCGGTACGTTTCTGTCTGGATGACCTTATTAGGAATGCCCGTAAGTCTCAGATCCAAGAAGTTTATCATACTTGAATCCTCACTATATGTGAATTTAAGGTTATAGTTGTTATTTGGTATATATTGTATGAACTTGTGTATGGCAGGTACATCGCCACTCCAAATTATGAGCAGATCGTCGATGTACCTGCCATACCAGTTCAAACAATGGGCAAAAGGATTGTTGACATTATATATGTATTTTTGCTCCCAGTAAATCATGGTTAAATTAGCAAGGGCTGGAGAATATTTGGCTCCCATTGAAACACCTTTTGTTTGGAGGTAAAACACATTATCGAATAAAAAATAATTGTGGCACATGAGGAAGCGGGTTACATCCAGGACATAATCTATAAATTCATTTCCATAACCACTGTACTTGTGGAGATGATACTCCAATGCTTCAAGTGCAATGGAATGTGGGATAGAGGGGTATAATGCAACCACATCTACCGTCAACCATTTATATTCGGAATTCCATTTTTTGTTGTAGAATGATCGAAGGACTTCTGATGTGTCCTTGATGTAACCC
This sequence comes from Bufo bufo, assembly GCF_905171765.1. Lineage (NCBI taxonomy): Eukaryota > Metazoa > Chordata > Amphibia > Anura > Bufonidae > Bufo > Bufo bufo. The sequence goes on from NC_053392.1 coordinate 557,251,559, forward strand.
GGTGTCCTCTTGACCATAGGTTGGATTATGCAATCCAACCAATTGCCTAATCTTTCTGTTAGAGACCCTATACCACTAACTATAGGGCGAAGCGGTGGTGGATTTAGTTTTTTGTGCATTTTGGGGACTGCATGCATGATTGGGGTAATGGGATAATTTACGTTCATATAATCATACTGTTTTTGTGTGATAAATGCATGATTTAGACCTATTTTCAGGATATTTGTATATTCTATTTGGTATTTTGCAACGGGATTAGATAAGAGTTTAACATATGTATCATCCTCTCTCAAAATTTTTATCATTTGTTCATAATATACGTCCTTATCTAAGACGACAACGGATCCCCCTTTGTCTGCCATTTTTATAATTATTTTTCGGTTATCCGATAGCTGTTTAAGAGCTTGTTTCTGTTCTTTGGAGACATTGTGGGATACGTTGGCGTCTTTGAGAGTATCATGCACCTGTTTAAAATCCTTCTCAACTAATTCCTGGAATAAATCCATATTAGGAGTACGAGACATAAGTGGATAGAAGGAAGGATTTGAAGTTTTAAAGCTGTACATATTAAGAGAATTGGTTCCCTGTTCATGTTCCCCCTGGAGATCCTCCAGGCACGTCAGAGTTAACTGCTCCTGGAATTCCATTCCAACATATTGGTTGTACATAGTTGGAGTATCCGACATGTCTAAAGGATATCCAGGGGGAGGAACATCAAAAAAGTGTCTAGCTACTGTTAGTTGTCTAATAAATTTGTTAATATCCAACAGTGTCATGAATAGGTCAAAATTTACACTAGGCACGAAATTCAAACCCAATCTTAATACATTAATTTGTTCTTGTGTTAAAGTCTCTTAATATGTACAGCTTTAAAACTTCAAATCCTTCCTTCTATCCACTTATGTCTCGTACTCCTAATATGGATTTATTCCAGGAATTAGTTGAGAAGGATTTGAAACAGGTGTTGTGCAAAAGGGGAGTAACTAGGACTGCCCCATGCTATTTCTTTTCTCCACCCAGTGCATAGTCACAGGTGGGAGTAACTATAGCGTCAATCAAACACACTTGAGTTCTTATTTAAACCTGAGAGCGCCAAAAGCACTCCACTGTTACGAATAAGACTTTTTCGAAACGCGTCAACAGCCTGTACCAGAGAGATCCTGAGCCCTGTATTGTCTGTGTGTAACTATTGAATAAAAATGGAGAACTTGATACTTCGAGAAAATAAGTGAGTGCTGGAGTCTGAATTTACCCATTTTCTCTGCATATATTGCTTCTCTTTGACTTAGAAGGGTTCTGTCCTATTCTCCACCATATGATAGAGTTGTTCAGGAGGAACAGAGCTAAATGATCAGTTTCACCATTCTGGACCCAACATGCCCTTTAGTTGCCATGTCTGAATTTGATTAATGTGCCTATTACATTTAGCAGCCTTTCTCCTGAAAATATCTCTAAATCTGTCTGGAGAGGAGAACGCTGACATCCTTATTATTCTTTAATGTCTTTCTTTACCTTTTTTTTTATCTCTTTTGTGTAAACCAAGTGCTTCAGGCATTTTATTGTTGGCTAAATCTATGGAATGAATTTTCTGGCTATGTTATAAAAGGTCTGTCGAATAAGGTTATTTAAAATTACTTAGTGAAAGATCTTTTTGATGCTTTATTGTTCATGTATTTCATTTGGAAATACTCATTCATTATTCATTCATGCAAGCCTACAGTACATATAACAAATTGGTAATATATACATATATATATATATATATATATATATATATATATATGTATGTATACACTGCGTGCAGAATTATAAGGCAAATGAGTATTTTGACCACATCATCCTCTTTATGCATGTTGTCTTACTCCAAGCTGTATAGGCTCGAAAGCCTACTACCAATTAAGCATATTAGGTGATGTGCATCTCTGTAATGAGAAGGGGTGTGGTCTAATGACATCAACACCCTATATTAGGTGTGCATAATTATTAGGCAACTTCCTTTCCTTTGGCAAAATGGGTCAAAAGAAGGACTTGACAGGCTCAGAAAAGTCAAAAATAGTGAGATATCTTGCAGAGGGATGCAGCACTCTTAAAATTGCAAAGCTTCTGAAGCGTGCTCATCGAACAATCAAGCGTTTCATTCAAAATAGTCACCAGGGTCGCAAGAAGCATGTGGAAAAACCAAGGCGCAAAATAACTGCCCATGAACTGAGAAAAGTCAAGCGTGCAGCTGCCAAGGTGCCACTTGCCACCAGTTTGGCCATATTTCAGAGCTGCAACATCACTGGAGTGCCCAAAAGCACAAGGTGTGCAATACTCAGAGACATGGCCAAGGTAAGAAAGGCTGAAAGACGACCACCACTGAACAAGACACACAAGCTGAAACGTCAAGACTGGGCCAAGAAATATCTCAAGACTGATTTTTCTAAGGTTTTATGGACTGATGAAATGAGAGTGAGTCTTGATGGGCCAGATGGATGGGCCCGTGGCTGGATTGGTAAAGGGCAGAGAGCTCCAGTCCGACTCAGACGCCAGCAAGGTGGAGGTGGAGTACTGGTTTGGGCTGGTATCATCAAAGATGAGCTTGTGGGGCCTTTTCGGGTTGAGGATGGAGTCAAGCTCAACTCCCAGTCCTACTGCCAGTTTCTGGAAGACACCTTCTTCAAGCAGTGGTACAGGAAGAAGTCTGCATCCTTCAAGAAAAACATGATTTTCATGCAGGACAATGCTCCATCACACGCGTCCAAGTACTCCACAGCGTGGCTGGCAAGAAAGGGTATAAAAGAAAAAAATCTAATGACATGGCCTCCTTGTTCACCTGATCTGAACCCCATTGAGAACCTGTGGTCCATCATCAAATGTGAGATTTACAAGGAGGGAAAACAGTACACCTCTCTGAACAGTGTCTGGGAGGCTGTGGTTGCTGCTGCACACAATGTTGATGGTGAACAGATCAAAACACTGACAGAATACATGGATGGCAGGCTTTTGAGTGTCCTTGCAAAGAAAGGTGGCTATATTGGTCACTGATTTGTTTTTGTTTTGTTTTTGAATGTCAGAAATGTATATTTGTGAATGTTGAGATGTTATATTGGTTTCACTGGTAAAAATAAATAATTGAAATGGGTATATATTTGTTTTTTGTTAAGTTGCCTAATAATTATGCACAGTAATAGTCACCTGCACACACAGATATCCCCCTAAAATAGCTAAAACTAAAAACAAACTAAAAACTACTTCTAAAAATATTCAGCTTTGATATTAATGAGTTTTTTGGGTTCATTGAGAACATGGTTGTTGTTCAAAAATAAAATTAATCCTCAAAAATACAACTTGCCTAATAATTCTGCACTCCCTGTATAGGTAGTATATATTGGTAGTATATATAAAACTACAAGTAAAGACAGAAGATCACTATTGGAATCTGTCCCTTCAATGCAAGAATATTAAAGTTAGTGGATGTATATAGTGAGATGTATTTATGATCTAACCAGAGGTGGGCCCAGATAACAGAAAGCCTCCATGTGAGCATAGAATATGGGACACATAGCTCATCATAGAGCACCTCTTCATGTCCACCAGGTATTGTGAGCTATGAAATTAGTTAGCTCAGTCTCTTTCCTGCAAACTAACAGTGGAAAGCTGCTTTTAAAATCAATATTTTTGTATATATAAAAAAAAGGAATATATGATGATATGCCATGTTGTGATGATATGTGATATGAAATGGACTGTGCCTTTAAGCTGCTGTGAGATGCCAGTGAGGGAAATGTAAATGTATATGCACTACTGTGGGTAAGACATCGGCGGTAATGTATACTGATGACCCAATGGGCAGACTTTGACAGCGTACTGGCGGAATCAAATAACTTGGGTAGGATGTGATGGACATTGCAGAGATTGCACTTGAGATCTAGAGATCCTGGAATACCCCTTTACAGTCCTTAGCTATGTAGAGAGAAGATAAATACCAGTACTCTTCAGACCTCATAGTCGTCAGAAGAAGGTAGAAGCAAAAGCTTGTGCTGCTGGAGACCAATCCAGCATTTATTCCTACATGAACTAGCTTTAAAAGAGGAGGTGAAACCCTTTGTGATAACTGCAGTTATAGCCATATTCACTGCTGTCACTCTGAGGAGACCAGAGCCAGGGTGTCTATGACCAGGGAAACTTTTTATCTCTTAAGATGGGTGGGGGGGCTACATTACACCTTTTTCGGAGTTCTACTGATGGGGGTGTCTTTACTCTGTATTCCCACCATTATGTAATGAAATGCCTGCAAATGGAAGGGTGGCTTTATCCTGTATTCCCTTCCCTGCACCAAAGTCAAAATATAAGGCTTATAGCACGATCACTATGGTGACTATGGGTAGCTAAAATGGCTCTAAGGTTTGAAGCACCATACTTTAGGCAAAGGAACAGAAGGGGAGGTATCAGCTTCTCTATGCATTTCTGGCAGTCACTGGAGGAGGGTATAGTAATCCCATGGAACTCCTGGAAGACACCTCAGGATGGGAGCAATCCTGAACAAATAACAAATGGGAAGGAGGGGTCAAAAACTCCTCTAACCATTCCCGGAGCAGCAGGGTTACCCGTGTAGTTACTGGACCTGCCGGGACTTACCACTTGGTCCTAACTATGGGTATATAACACCGGGTGTAGATCATTAGTATTAAGTGTCCAGATAGGCAGTCCATTTAAAGGGGAAAGAGAACTAGAGCTGTAAAGCAAGGCACACAGAAGTAAGGTGCTACATATCTGGCTAAGTGCAAAAGTTAGTGCAATTTCACAATAAGTGCATGAAGGTCACATTGCGGCACCTAAAAGAGAATACACACAATGGGCATATAACATAGTAACATAGTAACATAGTACATAAGGCCAAAAAAAGACATTTGTCCATCCAGTTCGGCCTGTCATCCTGCAAGTTGATCCAGAGGAAGGCAAAAGAACCCTGTGAGGTAGAAGCCAATTTTCCTCACTTTAGTGGAATAAAAAATTCCTTCCCGACTCCAATCAGGCAATCAGAATAACTCCCTGGATCAACGACCCCTCTCTAGTAGCTATAGCCTGTAATATTATTAGACTCCAGAAATACATCCAGGCCCCTCTTGAATTCCTTTATTGTACTCACCATCACCACCTCCTCAGGCAGAGAGTTCCATAGTCTCACTGCTCTTACCGTAAAGAATCCTTTTCTATGTTTGTGTACAAACCTTCTTTCCTCCAAACGCAGAGAATGTCCCCTCATCACAGTCACAGTCCTGGGGATAAATAGATGATGGGATAGATCTCTGTACTGCCCCCTTATATATTTATACATAGTAATTAGATCTCCCCTCAGTCGTCTTTTTTCTAACGTGAATAACCCTAATTTTGATAATCTTTCAGGGTACTGTAGTTGCCCCATTCCAGTTATTACTTTAGTTGCCCTCCTCTGGACCCTCTCCAGCTCTGCTATGTCTGCCTTGTTCACAGGAGCCCAGAACTGTACACAGTACTCCATGTGTGGTCTGACCAGTGATTTGTAAAGTAGTAGGAATATGTTCTCATCACGGGCATCTATGCCCCTTTTGATGCAACCCATTATCTTATTGGCCTTGGCAGCAGCTGCCTGACACTGTTTTTTGCAGCTTAGTTTGCTGTTTATTAAAATTCCTAGATCCATTTCCATGTCAGTGTTACCGAGTGTTTTACCATTTAGTATGTATGGGTGACTTGCATTATTCCTTCCCATGTGCATAACTTTACATTTGTCAGTGTTAAACCTCATCTGCCACTTATCTGCCCAAGCCTGCAATCTATCCAGATCCCTCTGCAGTAGTATACTGTCCTCTTCAGTGTTAATTACTTTACACAGTTTAGTGTCATCTGCGAAAATTTATATTTTACTATGCAAGCCATCTACAAGATCATTAATGAATATATTGAAGAGAATAGGGCCCAATACTGACCCCTGAGGTACTCCACTAGTGACAGTGACCCAATCTGAGTGTGTACCGTTAATAACCACCCTCTGTTTTCTATCATTGAGCCAGTTACTTACCCATTTACAGACGTTTTCTCCGAGTCCGAGCATTCTCATTTTATATACTAACCTTTTATGTGGTACAGTGTCAAATGCTTTGGAGAAGTCCAGATACACGACATCCATTGATTTGCCGCTGTCAAGTCTAGAACTTACCTCCTCATAGAAACTGATTAAATTAGTTTGACATGACCGATCCCTCACGAAGCCATGCTGATATGGCGTTATTTGCTTATTTCCGTTAAGATGCTCTAACATAGCATCTCTCAGAAAACCTTCAAACAGTTTACCCACAACAGATGTTAAACTTACCGGCCTATACAGGGAGTGCAGAATTATTAGGCAAGTTGTATTTTTGAGGATTAATTTTATTATTGAACAACAACCATGTTCTCAATGAACCCAAAAAACTCATTAATATCAAAGCTGAATATTTTTGGAAGCAGTTTTTAGTTTGTTTTTAGTTTTAGCTATTTTAGGGGGATATCTGTGTTTGCAGGTGACTATTACTGTGCATAATTATTAGGCAACTTAACAAAAAACAAATATATACCCATTTCAATTATTTATTTTTACCAGTGAAACCAATATAACATCTCAACATTCACAAATATACATTTCTGACATTCAAAAACAAAACAAAAACAAATCAGTGACCAATATAGCCACCTTTCTTTGCAAGGACACTCAAAAGCCTGCCATCCATGTATTCTGTCAGTGTTTTGATCTGTTCACCATCAACATTGCGTGCAGCAGCAACCACAGCCTCCCAGACACTGTTCAGAGAGGTGTACTGTTTTCCCTCCTTGTAAATCTCACATTTGATGATGGACCACAGGTTCTCAATGGGGTTCAGATCAGGTGAACAAGGAGGCCATGTCATTAGATTTTTTTCTTTTATACCCTTTCTTGCCAGCCACGCTGTGGAGTACTTGGACGCGTGTGATGGAGCATTGTCCTGCATGAAAATCATGTTTTTCTTGAAGGATGCAGACTTCTTCCTGTACCACTGCTTGAAGAAGGTGTCTTCCAGAAACTGGCAGTAGGACTGGGAGTTGAGCTTGACTCCATCCTCAACCCGAAAAGGCCCCACAAGCTCATCTTTGATGATACCAGCCCAAACCAGTACTCCACCTCCACCTTGCTGGCGTCTGAGTCGGACTAGAGCTCTCTGCCCTTTACCAATCCAGCCACGGGCCCATCCATCTGGCCCATCAAGACTCACTCTCATTTCATCAGTCCATAAAACCTTAGAAAAATCAGTCTTGAGATATTTCTTGGCCCAGTCTTGACTATTCAGCTTGTGTGTCTTGTTCAGTGGTGGTCGTCTTTCAGCCTTTCTTACCTTGGCCATGTCTCTGAGTATTGCACACCTTGTGCTTTTGGGCACTCCAGTGATGTTGCAGCTCTGAAATATGGCCAAACTGGTGGCAAGTGGCACCTTGGCAGCTGCACGCTTGACTTTTCTCAGTTCATGGGCAGTTATTTTGCGCCCTGGTTTTTCCACACGCTTCTTGCGACCCTGTTGACTATTTTGAATGAAACGCTTGATTGTTCGATGATCACGCTTCAGAAGCTTTGCAATTTTAAGAGTGCTGCATCCCTCTGCAAGATATCTCACTATTTTTGACTTTTCTGAGCCTGTCAAGTCCTTCTTTTGACCTATTTTGCCAAAGGAAAGGAAGTTGCCTAATAATTATGCACACCTAATATAGGGTGTTGATGTCATTAGACCACACCCCTTCTCATTACAGAGATGCAAATCACCTAATATGCTTAATTGGTAGTAGGCTTTCGAGCCTATATAGCTTGGAGTAAGACAACATGCATAAAGAGGATGATGTGGTCAAAATACTCATTTGCCTAATAATTCTGCACGCAGTGTAGTTTCCAGGCTCTGTTTTTGGACCCTTTTTGAATATTGGCACCACATTTGCTATGCGCCAATCCTGTGGGACATTCCCTGTCAGTAAAGAGTTCGCAAATATCAGAAATAAGGGTCTGGCTATGACATTACTTAATTCCCTTAGGATACGGGGGTGTATGCCATCCGGTCCTGGCGATTTGTCTATTTTGATCTTTTTAAGTCACTGTTGTACTTCTTCCTGGGTCAGACAGGACACTTTTAATGGGGAATTTATTTCAACATTCAGCATTTCATCTGACAGTTTATTTTCCTCAGTGAATACATTGGAGAAAAAAATATTTAACAGCTTTGCTTTCTCCTCGTCGCTCTCTGCGACTCCCCCCTCATTACTCTTTAAAGAGCCGACACCTTCAGATTTATACTTTTTAACATTTATATAATTGAAGAACATTTTAGGTTAGTTTTACTCTCTTTGGCAATTAATCTCTCGGTCTCTAGTTTGGCCGCTTTTATTTGTTTTTTACATGTTCTGTTTTTTTCCTTATAGTTTTTCAGTGCTTCCGTACTACCCTCCTGTTTTAGTGTTTTATATGCTTTCTTTTTGTCATTTATTGCTTTCTTTACAGTTCTGTTTATCCACATTGGTTTCTTTTTGTTCCTTAACCTTTTATTCCCATACGGTATGTACCTATCACAATGAGATTTTAGGATGTTTGTAAAGATATCCCATTTTGTGGCTGTATTTTTTTTTTTGAGGACTTTGTCCCAGTTAGTTAGGCCTATGGCCTCTCTTAGTTGGCTAAATTTAGCTTCTTTGAAGTTTGGTATTTTTGTTCCTCCCTGTAGAAACGCTCTTTTGAATGATAATTGGAAGGTTATTACTTTATTGTCACTATTTCCCAGGTGTCCCCCAACCTGCACGTCTGTTGTTCTGTCAGGTCTTTTGGTTAATATTAAGTCCAGTATGGCCGTTCCTCTAGTCGGTTCCTGATCCAGTTGGGAGAGATAATTGTCTTTGGTTATTGCCAAGAATCTGTTTCCTTTATGAGATATACAAGTTTCAGTTTCCCAGTCTATATCTGGGTAGTTGAAGTCCCCCATAATAACCACCTCATTATGATTTGCCGCCTTGTCTATCTCGTTTAGTAGTAGATTTTCTGTGGACTCTGGTATATTAGGTGGTTTATAGTAGACTCCTATTAGTAATTTATTGTTGTTTTTAGCTCCATGTATCTCTACCTACAGTGACTCCACATGTTCATGTCCCTTACTTATATCTTTATAAGTGGGCTTTAGACGAGACTTTACATAAAGGCAAACCCCTCCCCCTCTCCGGTTTTGACGATCCTTTCTAAACAGACTGTAACCTTGTACATTAACTGCCCAGTCATAGCTATCATCCAGCCATGTCTCAGTTATTCCCACTATGTCATAGTCCTCCTCACACATCACTAATTCCAGTTCCCCAGTTTTATTAGTAAGGCTTCTGGCATTAGTATACATACATTTGAGAGGTTTATGTATATTTTTTACCCTACACCTTTCCTTCTGAACTGTTCTAGTCCCTCCTTCCATTCCTCCCCCAGTCCCACTACCTTGCCCCCGGTCTCTATCTGCACTATCTTCCCCTTCTATAGTGTAATTACCCTCCCCCCCAGTCCCTAGTTTAAACACTCCTCCAACCTTCTAGCCATCTTCTTCCCCAACACAGCTGCCCCTTCCCCATTGAGGTGCAGCCCGTCCCTACGATAGAGCCTGTAGCCGACAGAGAAGTCGGCCCAGTTCTCCAGGAACCCAAACCCCTCCATCCTACACCAGTTCTTGAGCCACTTGTTAATTTCCCTAATCTCCCGCTGCCTTTCTTGTGTGGCCCGTGGTACAGGTAGTATTTCTGAAAATACTACCTTTGAGGTCCTTGCCCTAAGCTTTTGACCTAAATCCCTGAAATCTTTTTTAAGGACTCTCCACCTACCCCTAACTTTGTCATTGGTTCCGATATGGACCATGACCGCTGGATCTTCTCCAGCCCCTCCCAGTAATCTGTCAACCCGATCCGCGATGTGTCAAACTCTAGCGCCAGGAAGACAGCACACTGTTCGGCGATCACGGTCTTTGTGACAGATTTCCCTATCTGTTCCCCTAATAATTGAGTCTCCCACTACCAGCACCTGTCTGCCCTGCCCTGCTCTCCTGGTCCCCTGCTTACCGGAGCTGACATTCCCCTGACTGGCAGAGGAAGTGTCCGGCTGCGGCAGTGCCGTCCCTGGACTGATATCCCCCTCATCTGCCAAACGTGCAAACTTGTTGGGATGTGTCAGATCAGGGCTAGCCTCCCTGGCACTCTTCCCTCTACCCCGCTTTCTAACTGTTACCCAGCTAGCTACCTCACTTTCCTCAGCCTCCTCTCTGTCACCCTCCCCCTCATCTACCCCAAAGAGTGCTTGCTCGGTGAGAAGCAAACTTTTTTGCAAATTGTCAATGCCTCTCAGTGTTGCAACTTGCCCATTTAGAGACTCGATTAGCGATTCCAAATGGGTAATTTGCTCACATCTTGAACAAAGATATACACCCTCGAACGGCTGTTCCAGGACTGCATACATCATGCAAGATGTGCACTGGACTGCGTTGTCAATTGTGCAACACATACTAAATGGGGATTACACCACAAAAGCGAAAAATACAATACAATGTAGTAATAAGTTACAGGCTAATTGCAGTCCCCCACTGAAGTCCCTGAATCTAAAGTCACTTAATCTTAAGTCACACACTTACGCAACCACACTTAATCAAGCACGCATCGCGGTCAAACTCGCGTTATATATCTCCTTATATAAATATAAATGCAGCTCACTGCACCAGCCTGGTTTGCTTCCCCTCTGGAATCAAAAATGTTGCTCAACCTGTAAACTTAAGTGTAAAAACAGTGCAATAATATAGCAATTAAAATCACAAAGAGCTCAGGTACACGTTTGAGTCCTTTCTTTGAGTGCAGGCTTGTTACGTTGCATAACCTGTAGATATATTGAGAAAGACAGTGCAAAAACGTTAGGCATTTATTAGTGCAATAATACGCTCAAATATGACTTGAGTCCTTTAACTTGAAGTGCTTTATGTAGAATCCTCTGGAAACAGGTAAAAGTCAATTGTAATCCACAGGAACAATAAAGTTAATTGTAATCCAATAAGAGGCATAAAATGTTATGTAAAAGCACATAAAATAGCAGCATAATGAGAACCATAGTTCCATGAGGCTCTCAAGTAACCTGAGAAAGGGGATAAAACAATGTAAAACTTGGTTGCAAAGGATTAAAGTAGTTGAAGATGGGGGGAGTCCTCACCAGAGTAACCATCCAGCTGAGGCTGTAACTAGTGGCAACTGGAAACAACAAAACTGGCCAACAGTCTCTCAGTCTTCAAGACCAGTCCACGATGTGGTTCCCATTAGTCCTTTATTTTTGAATGAGAAAGGCATTTAGAGAAGGACTTCCATGTCCTCCTCGCTGCTAGAGCTACTGAAACTCTTAAAGGTCGCTCTTGCCTTTAATAACTCAGCTTTGCGGCTGTAGTGGTGCGCCACTGCCCTCTTGTGGTTTCTTTTGGAATTGGTTGTGCAGTCAGCCTGGCAAACGCTGCAGTGACCTGCTGCAGACAGGGATCCCTTGCCGGTGCAGAGGTGGACAATATCTCCGGCTGAAGGGGTTCTGGAATGCAAACTGAGGGTGCCTGGGGCAGTTTCCAGTGCAAAATGTAGGGTTGCACCCTGGAGTTAAAGGTTAGAACTGTCTGGGGTCTCCGGAAGACATCTAACCCTCCCTGCAGAGCCTGGGTCTTACTGCCAGGTCTCTGGGGTTAAGGCAGGGGACAATGGTTTAGCCAAAACAGGGCCTTGAATGGAGCGCATTGGGGTGTACTCGACTTGGTCACCCACTTATAGACTGTGTCGGGCCTGCGGCAAATAGGGATGCTTCACGGAGCGGCGACCCACAAATATTTTGGCTCTGGAATAATTGTTCTGGAGGAAGCCCACTCCTCATTGTATGGAGAACCAGAGGACTGTCCCTGTCCGTCTGGTGAGCTTAGGGTCTCCAGGCTGGGGGTCATCTAAAACTTGTTTGACCCACTCCTCTATGGCAGTCTTGTACTACCACGGGGTCTTGTTGGGGCCGGTTATCTCCAGCGGGACCTCTAGATTGAGCTGCTCTGGCCTGGGGCTGTCTCTTCTGGGCTGCAGAGTGGAAACTCCGTCCGCCTCCACTGCTTCTGGGCGGCGGTCATCTCCTCCGGTGGTGCGACTGGCTTTTGGACTGGGACGTAGGTCGTTGGTGTTGGTGGTGACGTGGTTGGTGCAGTCGGTAAGAGGGCAGAGGTGGTCATCTCCTCTGGTGCCTTGATAGCTGCTTCCGTGGGAGTGGGCTGGATGTTGGCGGCCATCTTGGGTGCAGAGTCAGCCTTTGCAAGGGATCCACTGCCTCCGGGATCATCGCCAGCGTCGAGGGGCCATTCTTCTGGACCAGCTGGGATACGCGGATCTCCGGTGGGTACTGTTCGTACACTGGCTCCCTGTTGAAGAGCATCTCTCCCCACTTAGGTTGTGGGAACGCCATATTCCTTGCGTCTTCTCTCTCAGGGAATGAGGGTGGAGCCCAGAGGGAGGAGTCTTCACTCCCTTGGCTCATATTGCAAAAATCTTGGTGGGCAGTCTTGAGTTTTCCCGCTTCTAGGGGATGTAGACATAATTTTCGCGCTCCTGAGAGGGCGTTCTTGAGTTTTCCCACTTCCAAAGGGCATGAAAAAGCAGCGCCATTGTAAAAATATGGCAGATTAACCCCTGAAGTGCCAGTGCTCACTGTGTAGCGTCTTATGGCACCTCAATAACAGCAATAAAAGTCAGTTTTCGGGGTTTTGGCACAATTCTAAGATCTTGCAGTACTGTTAAACATACAATTTGATCCTGTTGGCGCACAGTTGGATCCTGTTATGGCAGGGATAGGCACACAATCCAATCCTGTTGTAGCAGGGATAGCACACAATTCGATCCTGTTCGTGACGCCAAATTTGCTGTGACCAGGAACGGATACAGGCTGACGCCACTTATGCAGTGGGTCAGGATATGGTTAGATAACAGTTTGTAGTTTGTTTGTGACGCCAATTTCAGCGTGCACAGGGTACTCTATCACAGGGCCCTCCTAAGGTGTTATAACGCACGTCCCAGGTTAGGAATGCCAGAGTGGTGTAATGGCCTATGATTAGGGTTGAGCGAACCCGAACTGTAAAGTTCTGGTTCGTACCGAACTTTAGGATTTTGGGACCCCGGACCCGAACGTGAACATTTTAGTGAAAGTTCGGGTTCGGTGTTCGCCGCTTTTCTTCAAAAAACAGTATTTTCCAGATCTGCAAGTGTTAAATTCAAGTTTAATATCTACAGCTTTCATATTCTGTTAGCAAAAAAATACTTTTTTGGCAATCTACAACATCTGTATTAGTCAGTGTGCAATTTAAGGTAGAAATACACCCATCATTTTCTGGGGTTTGAAAAACACACTTTTTTTTCCTTCAAAAAACAGTATTTTCCAGATCTGCAAGTGTTAAATTCAAGTTTAATATCTACAGCTTTCATATTCTGTTAGCAAAAAAAGACTTTTTTGGCAATCTACAACATCTGTATTAGGCCTCATGCACACGACCGTTGTGTGCATCCGCGACCGTTGTTCCGTTTTTTTGGTAAGGTCCTCCCACCTATCTCCCCTCCAACCAACATACAGCTGCGCTGCCCGTACATGCGCATGGACATAATCGGAATCACCAGCTCTACCTTATAACTCTTGCCCACACTCTAGTAATACATTCTACTGCCATTTGCTGATAAAGCATCTGCGTCTGACCTAAGTACCGACCGTTCATGCCCTATGTTCTCTGCGCATGCTCCAGGACTTAGTGACTCGTTCTGCTTTTCTTCCGATGTCAGTGCGCATGCGTCCGAACTTAGTGCCGATGTCAGATGCCTTCTCATCACTGGGCATGCTCAGGTACTTGGTTTCTGCGCCCCTGACTGATTCTACTAAGTCTGATTTTCAAGCGCTACGAACGGTCCTCTTTTTGATCACTTGGATCATGCCTCGGTTGCGCATGCTCATATACATGAAGGTCCGCGCTTCCTACCTCTTATATTATGCGCTTACATCCAAGTTATTTACTGGTCTTCCGTATCATCTATTCAATGGGCATATTCGGGTGCTTTATGATGTTCACCCTGCTTCCCGATGTCCATGCGCTTATGTTTCAAGATGGATAGTTGTTCTTTGCTTTTACTGCAATGCCTATTTTTGGCTTTCCCGTCTAAGTACTTTTCATAAATGATAGTATTCTGTGAATATATGTATTAATGCAATTGGGTGTTGTGATTTATTATGCCGACTTATAGGGCTACTGTGTTTGAAATCTTCACAGCTATGCTAATCTTGGCGGTGTATTGTCCTTTTGAGTCTCATGGTGACCTATAACCCTGTAGTGACCTGATTGAACCAACCTCCTCCCTGTGTTATTAAATCTGATTTCCCGGTCCCCTTTATAACATGTATAGTGTATGAATTCCCTTATTTTATATATTCCCTAAGTGAGGTTCCAGGATTTCCTGTACCCTATTAATCCCGCAGTGTGATCTTAAATTCTTCCATCTAATAGTGGGAGTAATTAATCTCCTAATGCATCTTCTATGTTCCTTGCTGTGAGTGATTTCAATGTATTCTTACTGTTCGTGATGGTACTAACTTATTCTATTCTACATCAGCTTTTCTTTTGTTCTTTTATTAATAGATGTCAAGGTTATTCCCGCTCTCCATCATGCATGGCTGTTACCAGGTATGTATATTGTTTTATTACTTTACTTTTATTTTATTTATTTGCTTCTGATTAGATATTTGCCTGTTTTCTAATTATAATTTTTATTACTTCCTGTATTGATATGCATTGTTACTGTTGGTGGAGAACCCTCTCAAGTGGTGTAATTTATTAGTTGCAGCATAGACATGTATCTTACTTTTGTTACATTGCGGGATTGTGGAGGTACCAGATTCCCTGCCTTTCCTGTTCATGTAAAGAAGTGTCACGGCTGTATGTGAGCAACAATAGTATACACAGTAAAAGAGCTACTGACCGGACCCAAACTAGGGAGGATAAAGGGTGACCCCTGTCAGACCCTCAAAGCTCTCCCTATTCTGCTAAAGCACATGCCCGGATCCAAATGGCGGAATGAGGCATGCCCACGTGCCTAAGACTGATGACCACTGTAACCCCTACAATAGTGGAAGGGGCACGGCCACCGGTGCCCTACTCAGTATATGGAGGGAACCGTGGCCACCTCAGATCTAGTCAGAAAATAATCAGGTACACAACAATGTCTGTACACTTAGCTGAAGGTGTTGCAGCCACAGAGAAGACGGATCCAAGGACAGCTGGCAATATCCGGAGTGCTTGCTGCAGCAGAACACAGGTCCAGTGAACTGATAGCTACAAGTGAAGATACTAAAGCAAGAGCTACAACTGAAATGAGAACTATAATCCACGCCCTACAATAGGAGGAGGGGTGATATAAAGAGAGGGAAATCAAATGCATGAGGAACAGCTGGGAGGAAGGAAACCAAAAGTAAACAGAGCAGTGAGAACTCCTCCCAGCTCTAGTAGTGACATCATCACAGGGGTGGAGAAACAGAGCTGTGAGAACGTCCCAAAGCTCTGGTAGTGACAGTACCCTCCCCTCTACGGGTGGACTCCGGACACCCAGGACCCACCTTCTCAGGATGAGCCCTATGAAATGCCCTAATGAGGCGAGTGGCTTTAATGTCCGACACCGGAACCCACATCCTCTCCTCAGGACCATAACCCTTCCAATGAACGAGGTACTGAAGAGAACCGCGGACAATGCGAGAGTCCACAATTCTGGAAACCTCAAACTCCAGATTGCCATCAACCAAAATCGGAGGAGGAGGCAAAGAGGAGGGTACCGTGGGCTGGACATATGGTTTTAAGAGAGATCTGTGAAATACATTATGTATCTTCCAAACCCGTGGAAGATCAAGACGGAAGGCAACAGGATTGATGACTGACAAGATTTTATAAGGCCCAATAAACTTGGGACCCAATTTCCAGGAGGGAACCTTCAGTTTAATATTTCTTGTAGACAACCACACCAGATCACCCACATTCAGGTCCGGACCAGGCACACGTCTCTTATCAGCCACACGCCTATACCTCTCACTCATCTTTTTAAGATTACTCTGAATCTTTTGCCAAAT
The DNA here is from genome assembly GCF_905171765.1 of Bufo bufo. Taxonomy (NCBI): domain Eukaryota; kingdom Metazoa; phylum Chordata; class Amphibia; order Anura; family Bufonidae; genus Bufo; species Bufo bufo. The sequence continues at coordinate 557,267,742 of NC_053392.1, forward strand.
GGTAGACAAAGACGAGGAAAATCTCTCCTCCTCAGGTAAACCAGAAAGAGCCCCTCCCGAGAATGTCCCAAACTGCGGATGGAACCCATATGCACCAAAGAATGGTGACTTATCAGAAGATTCCTGACGACGGTTGTTCAGAGCAAACTCAGCAAGAGGGAGAAATGAACACCAATCCTCCTGGTTCTCTGCCACAAAACAGCGCAAATATGTCTCCAGATTCTGATTGAGGCGCTCAGTCTGACCATTCGACTGCGGGTGAAAAGCAGAAGAGAAGGACAGCCGAACCCCCAGGTGAGAACAGAAAGCCTTCCAGAACCTGGACACAAACTGCGTGCCTCTATCGGAAACAATATCAGAGGGAATGCCATGCAATTTAACAATATGGTCGACAAAAGCTTGCGCCAACGTTTTAGCATTGGGTAAACCAGGGAAAGGTACGAAATGAGCCATCTTGCTAAAACGGTCCACCACCACCAGGATCACCGACTTCCCCGAGGAACGAGGAAGATCCGTGATAAAGTCCATGGACAGGTGTGTCCAAGGACGGGAAGGTATGGGTAACGGGAGAAGGGAACCTGAAGGCCGTGAACGAGGGACCTTAGCGCGAGCGCACGTCTCACAAGCAGCCACAAAACCCTCCACCGACTTACGAAGAGCCGACCACCAAAATCTCCGAGCAATGAGATCTACCGTGGCTCTACTCCCGGGGTGACCAGCAAGAACCGTATCATGATGCTCCTTAAAGAGTTTGTGACGTAGCTCAGGAGGCACAAACAACTTCCCAGAAGGACAACGGGCAGGTGCCTCAGTCTGGGCAGCCTGGACCTCGGCCTCCAAATCGGAATATAGAGCAGAAACAACTACCCCCTCCGCCAAAATGGGACCCGGGTCCTCGGAGTTTCCTCCTCCCGGAAAACAGCGAGAGAGAGCATCAGCCTTCACATTTTTTATCCCAGGTCGAAATGTAACAGCAAAATTGAATCTGGAGAAGAACAGAGACCATCTGGCCTGTCTCGGATTCATACGCCTGGCCGACTCCAAGTATGCCAGATTCTTATGGTCGGTAAAAACGGTGATAGGGTGCCTGGCCCCCTCCAACCAATGGCGCCATTCCTCGAAAGCCAACTTGATGGCCAACAATTCCCTATCTCCCACATCATAGTTTCTCTCTGCCGGGGAGAGTTTTTTAGAGAAAAAGGCACAGGGTCGCCATTTGGCAGGAGAAGGGCCCTGGGACAAAACCGCACCCACACCCACCTCGGAAGCATCCACCTCAACAATAAAAGGTAAGGAAACATCGGGATGCACCAAGACGGGAGCAGACGCAAAACTCTCTTTAATCTTAGAAAAGGCTGCAAGCGCCTCCTCCCACCAAGAGGAAAAATCCGCCCCCTTTTTTGTCATGTCAGTAAGGGGTTTGACAACAGAGGAATAATTCAAAATGAACTTTCTGTAATAGTTCGCAAAACCCAGAAAGCGCATCAATGCCTTCTGATTCTCAGGAAGCTCCCACTCAAGTACAGCACGGACCTTCTCCGGATCCATGCGAAAACCAGAAGCAGAGAGGAGAAAACCCAGAAATTGAATCTCCGATACCATAAAAAGACATTTCTCCAGCTTTGCGTACAATTTATTTTCCCGCAGAATCTGCAGAACCTGAAAAAGATGATCCTGATGGGTCTGAACATCAGGGGAAAAAATCAAAATATAATCAAGATACACCAATACAAATTTCCCCATTAAATGGTAGAAAATACTATTAACAAAATGCTGAAAGACTGCCGGAGCATTCATCAGGCCGAAAGGCATAACGAGATTCTCGAAATGCCCGTTAGGGGTATTAAAGGCCGTTTTCCATTCATCCCCCTCTCTGACCCTGACCAGGTTGTACGCGCCTCTCAAATCCAATTTGGAAAACACCTTGGCCCCAACAATTTGGTTGAAGAGGTCCGGGATCAGAGGAAGGGGATAGGGATCGCGAATCGTGATACGGTTCAGCTCCCTAAAATCTAGGCAAGGTCTCAGAGAGCCATCTTTTTTTTTAACAAAAAAAAAACCCGCGGCCACAGGTGACTTTGAGGGACGAATATGCCCCTTCTCGAGACTCTTGGAGATATAAGTTCGCATTGCGATTCTTTCTGGTTGTGAGAGATTGTAGAGGCGTGCTTTTGGCAGCTTGGCGCCGGGAATGAGGTTAATGGGACAGTCAAACTCCCGGTGAGGAGGTAGCTCCTGAACACCGCTCTCGGAAAACACGTCCGAGAAATCAGAGAGAAATGATGGCACAGTTTTAGTAGACACCTCTGCAAAAGTCGCTGTGAGACAATTCTCTCTACAAAAGTCACTCCACTCATTTATTTGCCTTCCTTGCCAATCAATAGTGGGGTTATGTCTAGTGAGCCAGGGTAACCCCAAAACTAGAGGAGAAGGCAATCTGTTAAGGACAAAACAAGATATATCCTCCACATGAGTGTCACCTACAGCTAGCCGGATATTGTGAACAATGCCCTTTAGAGATCTCTGTGAGAGTGGAGCAGAGTCAATAGCAAAAACAGGTATATCCTTTTCTAATGTGCAAACCTGAAAACCATGCATGGCTACAAATTGAGTGTCAATAAGATTGACGGCTGCTCCACTATCGACAAAAATCTCACAAGAAATGACTTTGCTCTCTAGCACCACCCTGGCAGACAGGAGAAAACGGGAACTGCAGGTCACAGGAAAAGCATCAATTCCTACATCAACTTTGCCCAAAGTAGCAGATGAAGCAGAATTTGATGATTTACCTTTTGAGGTTTTTCTCTTATTATCGCTCTTAGTACAGTTCAAGAATCTCCTAGAGGGACAAACATTTGCCAAATGACCTATGCCCCCACAACAAAAACACACCATACTCTGGGGACTAAATCCTCTTTTATCAGGGGCAAGTCGACCTAGCTGCATGGGCTCCTCCTCAAAGGGGAGCGAGACAGGATGAGGCCCCTGCACACTGAATGAGTCCGCACCACTGCCCCTAGACTGACAATGGCTGGACAGAGAGGTCTCGTTTCTTTCTCTTAGACGCCTGTCAAGGCGTACCGCCAATGACATGGCAGACTCTAAGGACGTTGGTCTCTCATGGAAAGCAAACGCATCTTTCAATCTCTCTGAGAGACCATGACAGAACTGACTCCAGAGTGCAGCATCAGTCCAACCCGAATCAGCTGCCCATCTCCGAAATTCAGAACAATAAAGCTCCGCAGACAGTTTGTTCTGGCATAAAACACGTAAGTTAGATTCGGCCAGAGCAACACGATCCGGGTCATCATAAATCTGCCCCAGGGCCACAAAAAATCTTTCCACGGATCGAAGGGAGGGATCCCCTGATGGCAGCGAAAAAGCCCAAGTCTGAGCATTACCCCTGAGCAGGGAGATGACAATCCTCACCCTCTGCTCCTCCTTACCAGAGGAGTGGGGACACAAGCAAAAATGGAGTTTGCATGCCTCTCTGAAGCAAACAAAATTCTCACTGCCCCCGGAGAACGTTTCCGGAAGTGAGACCTTTGGCTCGCAACAGACTCCATTAGCCGGAGCAGAGCCCAATGCTTGAAGCTGAGTCATAGATTGACGGAGATCCGCTACTTCCAAAGAAAGACCCTGCATGCGGTCAACCAGGCCAGAAAGCGGATCCATGTCAAAAAAGGACGGTTTTGGTGGATTATAATGTCACGGCTGTATGTGAGCAACAATAGTATACACAGTAAAAGAGCTACTGACCGGACCCAAACTAGGGAGGATAAAGGGTGACCCCTGTCAGACCCTCAAAGCTCTCCCTATTCTGCTAAAGCACATGCCCGGATCCAAATGGCGGAACGAGGCATGCCCACGTGCCTAAGACTGATGACCACTGTAACCCCTACAATAGTGGAAGGGGCACGGCCACCGGTGCCCTACTCAGTATATGGAGGGAACCGTGGCCACCTCAGATCCAGTCAGAAAATAATCAGGTACACAACAATGTCTGTACACTTAGCTGAAGGTGTTGCAGCCGCAGAGAAGACGGATCCAAGGACAGCTGGCAATATCCGGAGTGCTTGCTGCAGCAGAACACAGGTCCAGTGAACTGATAGCTACAAGTGAAGATACTAAAGCAAGAGCTACAACTGAAATGAGAACTATAATCCACGCCCTACAATAGGAGGAGGGGTGATATAAAGAGAGGGAAATCAAATGCATGAGAAACAGCTGGGAGGAAGGAAACCAAAAGTAAACAGAGCAGTGAGAACTCCTCCCAGCTCTAGTAGTGACATCATCACAGGGGTGGAGAAACAGAGCTGTGAGAACGTCCCAAAGCTCTGGTAGTGACAAGAAGTTCTATAACAGTCTAATTTTTACACTATAAATTAGTTTGCAAGTATTTTTGGAATCTCTTTCATAGAAATGATACATACGTAAATCCCTCATTTAAACCGTGCGGGGTTAGACTATGTAGGCGGTATATCCACCGTGCTTCCTCCTGCTGTAGCCGTTTGTCCAGCTTGCCCATCCTTGGGCCTAGTTTTAATTTCTGGATTCCCTATATTTTTAAACTCTGAGTGTTACCATTATGTACATTTTGCACGTGTCTTGCAAGGGGTGTATCACTAAGAGTATTGATAGTGCTGGGGTGTTTTGAGATACGCCTTCTCAGTTCTTGTGTGGTTTTACCCACGTAGATTTTTTGACAGCCACACTGTATGGCATATATTACTCCCATTGATTTACAGTTTATATACTCTTTGATCTGATACTTTTTGTTGTCAACTGGGTTGTAAAATTCTTTTTTTGGTATCATTCTCCCACAGAAGCTACAGTCACCACATGGGTATGACCCTACCGTATGGAGCCAGGTAGGTCTCTCTTGTTTTTTGTCTTGCAAAAAATGGCTATGCACCAATTTCTCTCTTATATTTTGCCCTCTCCTGTATGTGATGGCTGGTCTGTGGGTAATGATCTCTTTTAGTTCATCATCTGAGAGCAATATATGCCAGTGTCGTCCTAAGATGTTGCGTATTTTTTCGTGCTGTTCCTCATAGTTGCCTATACATCGTAGCACTTCTCTATTTTGACTTACTTGTTGTTCGCCCCTGCGAAGTAGAGTAGTTCTGTCACTTTTTTTGGCTCTATTATACGCATAGTGTAGGGTTTTCTTCGGATATCCTCTTGCCAGGAATCTATTGTACAGGAGCTTACATTCTTCCTCAAAGGTTTCTGGAGTAGAACAGTTTCGTTTTGCCCGGAGATACTGCCCTATTGGAATGCCCTTTTTAAGGAAAGTGGGATGATGGCTTTGCCAGTGCAAAAGACTGTTTGTAGACGTAGGCTTCCTGTATATGGTGGTGCTGACGCTGCCATTATTTTAAAGCGAAATCCTAAGATCTAAAAAATTGATAGTTCTTTTGTCTATTTATGCGGTAAACTTCAGACCTAGAGGATTGTCATTTAATTCCTTGACAAATTCAAGGAAGTGTGTTCTCGTGCTGTCCCATAGTATTAGAATGTCATCAATGAAACGACCCCAATATAGTATGTGTTTAGTGAATAAGTGATTCTCCTCTGTGAATACAGTGCATTCCTCTCACCACCCTAAAAACAAATTTGCAAAGCTAGGCGCACAGATCGTCCCCATAGCTGTCCCAGTGACCTGCAAATAAAACTTACCATTAAAAATAAAGTAATTGTGCGTTAACAGAAATCGTAATAGTGCTAAAATAAAAGTGTTGTGCTCTTGATATTGTGAGCCTTCGGTGTTTAAATAATATCTGATTGCCTCTAGGCCTAAGTCATGTTGGATGCTGGTGTAGAGTGCTTCTACATCCAGACTTGCTATCAACGTGGTCTTGTTGACTTGGATATCCTGGAGCTTGGCCAGCGTATCCTTCGTGTTATTAAGGTAGAGTATAGCAAGGGGAGTATAGCAAATCTTCAGTGTATAGCAATCCCCCAGCTGTCGATCAGTTACCCAAACACCAGCCTCAACTTGGTAAAGGGTAAAAACAGGAACTCTTTATTGAGGGCTACCCGCCCGTATTTATGCAGGTCCCCATCTGCTGGACACTCCCCTAGGGGACAAGATGGAAGACTGTGACACAGGACAGATATGCAGCAATTCAGGATACACAGACACAATACATCCCCACAATGCATCATGGTTTCCTCCTCTCTGCCCTGGAGACGTAACAGGGATTAAACTGATAAGAATAGAACAACATAACACATCACAACTATCTGGTGGCACATTAGACTGCACGCGCAGTGCCCCAAATTTGAAGTAGGAGGACCGACCAAGCATCTTTTTCCATCCCCCCGTTCCTAAAATCGATGCCATATACACGTCCCCTGATAAGGGACGTAACAGGGATTAAACTGATAAGAATAGAACAACATAACACACCACAACTATCTGGTGGCACATTAGATTGCACGCGCAGTGCCCCAAATTTTAAGTAGGAGGACCGACCAAGCATCTTTTTCCATCTCCCTGTTCCTAAAATCGATGCCATATGCACGCCCCCTGATAGGGGACGTAACAGGGATTAAACTGATAGGAATAGTACTACTTAACACACCTTATAATAACGCAGAGAGAGGCAATGCAGAGAGAGGAGTCTGAAGAAGAGGAGTCAGAGGAGGAAGGTTGCTTTGAGGAGGTGGAAAACCAAACACAGCAGGCGTCCCAGGGGGCTTGTTGTCACCTTTCGGGGACCCTTGGTGTTGTATGTGGCTGGGTGGAGGAAGAGACCTTCAATGACATCAGTGAGGAAAAGTAACGGGACATGGCTAGCTTGGTATGCAACCTTGTGCAAATGGGGAGTTTGCGGTTGTGCAAATGGACTGTTTGTGGTTGTTTGCGGTGCGTTAAATGGGGAGTTTGGTCTGTCACTGTGAAGTGGGCGTAACCCTTACACTACCTGATTGATACAACATCATACCTGATGTTTTAAAGCACGTTATTCCAAACAATTTAGGAATGTTAGGTGATTTATGCCCTTTATGGATTAAAACCAGACTCTGCGTCAACTAGGTAATTTTCCATGGGAGTTTTGCCATGGATCCCCCTCCGGCATGCCACAGTCCAGGTGTTAGTCCCCTTGAAACAATTTTTCCATCACTATTGTGGCCAGAAAGAGTCCCTGTGGGTTTTAAAATTCGCCTGCCTATTGAAGTCTATGGCGGTTCGCGAACATTTGCAAAAATTCGCGTTCGCCGTTCGCAAACGAAAAATTTTATGTTCGCGACATAACTATTGTCCATTAAGCAGTGTGCGCCTTATTGTCTGAGCTGAAACTTCAGTACCCACATCTGACAAATCTTTTTTCAGTTCCTCAGCAGTCACACGGGGACTTTTCTCCACTTTGCGCTTCAGGTAGCGCTTAGCAGTCGAAGTCAACATCTTCTTTCTGCCACGACCAGGTAGCGTTTCAACAGTGCCCTTTGCCTTGAATTTGCGAATGATGCTTCCTATGGTGTCTCTTGGTATGTTTAACATCTTTGCAATCTTCTTATAGCCATTGCCCTTCCTGTGAAGAGAAATCACCTCTTCTCTTGTCTTCCTGGACCATTCTCTTGACTTCACCATGTTTGTAAACACACCAGTAAATGTCTAGAAGGAGCTGAGTATCACAGTCCTTTTAAATCTGCCTAATTGGGGCTTATTATGCTTGATTGCTGCTCCTTGACATCCACAGGTGTTTTCAATACATGATCGAAAACACTTGAATGAACCTCTGTTCTTAAGAGTGGTAGTCTTTAACCCCTTAAGGACCGGGCTCATTTTCACCTTAAGGACCAGGCCATTTTTTGCAAATCTGACCAGTGTCACTTTAAGTGCTCATAACTTTAAAACGCTTTGACTTACCCAGGCCGTTCTGAGATTGTTTTTTCGTCACATATTGTACTTCATGTCACTGCTAAAATTGGGTCAAAAAAGTTAATTTTTTTGCATAAAAAAATACAATTTTTACCAAAAATTTTGAAAAATTAGCAAATTTCAAAGTTTCAGTTTCTCTACTTCTGTAATACATAGTAATACCCCCAAAAATTGTGATGACTTTACATTCCCCATATGTCTACTTCATGTTTGAATTGTTTTGGGAATGATATTTTATTTTTTGGGGATGTTACAAGGCTTAGAAGTTTAGAAGCAAATTTTGAAATTTTCAGAAATCTTCAAAATCCCACTTTTTATGGACCAGTTCAGGTTTGAAGTCATTATGTGAGTCTTAGATAATAGAAACCTCCCAAAAATGACCCCATTCTAGAAACTACACCCCTCAAGGTATTCAAAACTGTTTTTTCAAACTTTATTAACCCTTTAGGTCTTCCACAAGAGTTAATGGCAGATGGAGAAACAATTTTGAAATTTCTATTTTTTGGAAAATTTTCCAATATAATCAATTTTTTCCAGGAGTAAAACAAGGGTTAACTGCCAAACAACACTCAAAATGGGTTGCCCTGATTCTGTAGTTTGTAAAAACACCCCATATGTGGTCGTAAACTACTGTTTGGCCGAACGGTAGCACATAGAAGGAGGGGAACACCATATGGGTTTTGGAAGGCAGATTTTGCTGGACTGGTTTTGTTTATACCATGTCCCATTTGAAGCCCCCTGTTGCACCCCCAGTATAGAAATTTCAAAAAAGTGACTCCATCTAAGAAAGTACACCCCTCAAGGTATTCAAAACTGGGTTTACAAACTTTTTTAACCCTTTAGGTGTTCCACAAGAGTTAATGGCAGATGGAGAAACAATTTTGAAATTTCTATTTTTTGGAAAATTTTCCAATATAATCAATTTTTTCCAGGAGTAAAACAAGGGTTAACTGCCAAACAACACTCAAAATGGGTTGCCCTGATTCTGTAGTTTGCAAAAACACCCCATATGTGGTCGTAAACTACTGTTTGGCCGAACGGCAGCACATAGAAGGAGGGGAACACCATATGGGTTTTGGAAGGCAGATTTTGCTGGACTGGTTTTGTTTATACCAAGTCCCATTTGAAGCCCCCTGTTGCACCCCCAGTATAGAAATTTCAAAAAAGTGACTCCATCTAAGAAAGTACACCCCTCAAGGTATTCAAAACTGGGTTTACAAACTTTGTTAACCCTTTAGGTGTTCCACAAGAGTTAATGGCAGATGGAGAAACAATTTTGAAATTTCTATTTTTTGGAAAATTTTCCAATATAATCAATTTTTTACAGGAGTAAAACAAGGGTTAACTGCCAAACAACACTCAAAATGGGTTGCCCTGATTCTGTAGTTTGCAAAAACACCCCATATGTGGTCGTAAACTACTGTTTGGCCAAACGGTAGCACATAGAAGGAGGGGAACACCATATGGGTTTTGGAAGGCAGATTTTGCTGGACTGGTTTATTGACACCATGTACCCTTTCAAGCCCCCTGATGCACCCCTAGAGTAGAAACTCCATAAAAGTGACCCCATCTAGGAAACTACGGGATACGGTGGTTGTTGTTTTGGGACTATTTTTGGGGTAAATTTGATTTTTGGTTGCTCTATTTTACTCTTTTTTGAGGCAATGTAACAAAAAAATTAAATTCTAAAATTGTTTCTACATTCGCGATTTAGTTTTGTGGAACACCTAAAGGGTTAACATAGTTTGTAAAGTAACTTTTGAATACCTTGAGGGGTGTAGTTTCTTAGATGGGGTCACTTTTTTGGAGTTTCTAGTCTAGGCTACATCAGGGGGGGCTTCTAATGGGACATGGTGTCAAAAAAAAACCTGTCCATCAAAATCTGCCTTCCAGAAACCGTATGGAGTTCCCTTCATTCTATGCCCTGGCGTGTGGCTATATAGCCATTTACGACCACATATGGGGTGTTTCTGCAAACTACAGAATCGGGGCAATAAATATTTAGTTTTGTTTGGCTGTTAACCCTTGCTTTATTTCCGGCAAAATGTTTTCAAATTGAAATTTTGCCCAAAAATGGGTGTTTTGGCACAGTTTTTATTTTATATTTTTATCACCGTTCATCAGAGGCGTTTGGTCAAAGGCAGGGGGGGGGTCTGGGTTAGGGTTAGATGGATAGATGGAAGTTTGGAATAAAAGTCTTTTTTTTTTTTTTTCCTAACTAACTTTTCCCTTCTTTCCCTGCCTAACGGTGCCTCTCCCTCACTGACCCTAACCTACCTGGGTGGCGATGGGTGCAGGAGGGTGATGGATGGCGATTGTGGGGACACAGGAGCTCGTTCTGGACGGTGCTGCACGGTCAGGGTGCTGGACAGGAAGAGGAGGGGAGAGAGGAGCGCAGGAAGTTTGAATCTCGCGCCTCTCTCCCCTGCACCAATCAGCACCCTGGACAGCGGCGTTCAGCACCAGGGCCAGCACCGCCTCTCCAAATCCTCGGACTGTGATAGGTGGTGTAAAATTACGCCACCGATCGCAGTCTTTTTCCGGTTCATCGGGTCACAGGACACCCGAATGGACCGGAAACGCAGAAAACCGCAGGTCTGAATTGACCTGCGGTTTTCTGCGATCGCCGATACGGGGGGGTCAAATGACCCCCCCCTGCATGGTTACGGGATGCCGGCTGAATGATTTCAGCCGGCGCCCCGTTCCGATTAACCCCCGCGGCGCCGGAATTCCGAATTTAAGTCAGGACGTACCGGTACGTCCTTGGTCCTTAAGGACTCGGGAAATAGGGCGTACCGGTACGTCCTATGTCCTTAAGGGATTAAGGGGTTGTATAATTGTGTCAATGAAGAAATCACAAAAAAAAAACATTTAATACTGTATTACAAAAAAAATTGATGTCATTTTAGTTGCATTTGGTTCTTTAAAAAGTCCTTGTAAGATTTAATTCTGAACACAATTACAAATGTACACTAAATTCCCTAAAGCCCTTTACAGCATTGGGGGTTGAATAATTTTGAACACAACTGTAAGATGTCTTATTCAATTAATAGTTATTAAACATGCCCCCCAACTCCTAATAGTACCTTACATCCTAACAGCTTCTGTACAATGCCGGCAGGCAGGCCGGGCGGCCGGCGCATCCCTCACTGATGTCACTTGCCTGCGCCGCCTGCTTCATTCATAAAGTAGGCGGCGCAGGCACGTGACATCAGGGAGTTACGCTGCCACCCGCCCGGCCTGCCTGCCCTTATTCTACAGAAGCTGTTAGGATGTAAGGTACTATTAGGAGTGAGGGGGCATGTTTAATAACTATTAATTGAATAAGACATCTTATATTAGTATACCGGAGCGGCGGGGCTATAGTACACTGACTGCACCGCCCCGCCGCTATTGCCGGCCCCCAGCTCCTCCTCCCAGTCTCTCCCCGAGTCCCCGCTCGCTCGTACATCGCAGCTTGTGATGTAAAACTGCAAGCATTCGCCCCATAAGACGCAGGGGCATTTTCCCCCCATTTTGGGGGGAGAAAAAGTGCATCTTATGGGGCGAAAAATACGGTAACAGGATGACTAAGGCTTGACACTCAATTTCTGTTTAAGTCACACAGTTAGATTGCTGGTATACCTTGTGTCTTGTAGTAATCCCACATATATATGCTGGTTTAACTAAATTTAACAATCCCCCCAAAAAAATTTCATTTTCATTCCAACCATGCGGAAACCGAAAATACGTAAACGGATAATTGAGGCATGATGCTCAACTTCAACTTGACACACACAGGTAAATTGCTGTCACACTGTGGGTATCTGCTTAATTGAATTGAATGCACCCCCCCAAAAAAAAAAAAATATATATATATTTGTGTAAGGGGCTTACGGTAGTACAGTGAAGAGCCCTGGGAAAGCAGGGAATAAGTGTAGTCGGTTGTGGTGTGCCGAAACCGAGGATGAGGTAGGCCTGAGAAAGAAGAGGGCCTACCCAAGGAAAAGATATGGAAGAAATGAGTTGTAAATGAGTGGAGTGGTGGGAGGGTCAAAGCTCAGACCTCAATGATGCAGGAGCCAGGTAAGGGGAGTGCCCTAAATAGGCTGGAGGCGGACCTCAGCCCCTCCCACAAATCCAGGCAATCTGCCTTAATACTTGTGTAAGGGGCTTACGGTAGTACAGTGAAGAGCCCTGGGAAAGCAGGGAATAAGTGTAGTCGGTTGTGGTGTGCCGAAACAGAGGATGAGGTAGGCCTGAGAAAGAAGAGGGCAAAAATGGAAATAACCAGTTTATTGTAGCCAATTGATGTATCAATGCTTAACCCGACATGTTTTGGAAAGCCACTCTTAAACTCTTGTGTTGGATTGGGGAATGTATTGCGCGTTAGCGGATGACTCCCAGCGCCCCAATCCCCTGATGCCATGAGTGAGGATGTTGGCACTGGAGGCCGTGGACGTGGCTCCAATGCGAAAGGAGTGCCCTGAGTAGTTGGCTGCGTTGAGGCCTAGTTGTGTGAGGGATGACCCGACATGGGTCATGAAGGTGGTGGTGGTGAGTACCGAACCATGTAGTTGAAGTAGCGGTTGAGAGGGTAGAACTTGTGACGCTGATTGTGAGCATCCAGGACCCTGACTGGACACCATCTGTTGTGCGTGGGGTAATATGAAATGTTGACGGGTGAGTGCTGACTATTCTTGGAGTGAGGTAAGAACAGGATGTAGTGAACCATGTGTTTTGACAAGTGGGAGACAAGAAGACAAGGTGAGGTTCGGGTCGAGGAGGCTGTAGTGAATTTCCCGGAACTCAGGAATCCGTAGAAGGTCAAGTAAATGCCATATTGATGATGGAGTTGGTATCTGTTTCCAGAGGCGTGGCGTCCAGTAAGTCGGATAATGCTTTGAAGATATGATTGATTATGGGTAGCCTCTGGGCTGGACGTGCGGGTTCCGTTTCCTGAATACCTCTGAGTATGGATTTGATCTGGTGCGAGGACATGAAGCTGATGTTATTGGGGTGTATGATTAGCATATGATGTTGAAATGCCAGTGAGATATGGTTTGATGGTGTTGTATGACATGAGTTTGAGGTGGCAAAAAGAAGCCAACCCCGGAAGAGACGTCATGACAAAAAGGGTGCGTGATGTTGTGTTCCAACAGGACCTGTTGAATAGTGTGAACGCTCTGTCGTATGTTCTATGTGTATCGTCTGATAGTGCTAAGCGGGACAAAGACTGGCTATGCCGCATGATGCCTTCTAATCCAGAATGAGCTGTTTGAAATGATGGAGTGATGGAGGCCGTGGGTAACGCTGATGGGAGAGCTTGATGAAATGCCTGAAATTTGACGTGAGACAGACTGTCAGCTGCCGTAATGCCCACCCCCGGGACATAGAAACAATGCAAGAAGAAAATATTGCAAGCGGCCAACCAAGGAAGTCTCCGCAGAAACCTCACGATTGTGAGAGATTTAAAACAATCCTGTTGATGAACTGGCAGGTCGTATGGTTGTCTGAATAGCACCGGAACGACATGTTGCCCATGAATGACCCCACGCTACGGCCGCCGCCACGATAGGGTAGATCTTGAAAAGCGCTGAGGCAGTGGAGAATCCTTCCAACCCCGGACCGCAGGAGGCCAGCTGCCCCACAGCCAATCGTTCCCAAAAATGGCCGCGAAGCCTGTGGTAGATGCCGCATCTGACCAGATAGAGGGGGAAGAGTCCGACGGCTGAGGGAGAAACAAGCTCCCGCCATTCCAGGTGGACAGAAATCTCCCCCACATGCCCAGACCTGCCTGCAGCGTGGGCATCCAGGGACAACCTGTGCGAGTCGTGTAGGAAAAGGGGAGAGGTGCAGGAGCCGTGATATAAATGAGCGACACTGAGGTGGATGCGCATGGCAAAGATCAGGGAGCCCAGCAGGGACTGCAGTTCTTTGCGGTTGCCGGTGCTGAGTTGAAGGTAGTTGCCTATGTGGGCGAGAATGTCCTGGATCTTCCCGGATGGCAAACTGGCTGAATCCAACTGGGTACCCAGGAAAGGTGATGACCGTGTCTGGCCCTTCTGTCTTCTTGGTGGCGATGGGTACCCCCAGTTCCTCCTCCGGTATTATGTGCGTCGGGCTGACTTCCTGGTCCTCCAGGCTAACGGTCGACGTGATCACTGGCAATCCGGCCGGTGACGCTGCCGGTGGTGGCCCCGCCAAGGAGAGGGTCGCAGTGACCGATTCCAGCCTCTCCAACCTCGCGTTGACTTTAGACATGGATGACATTTAGGGAGGACAGCATGGTATGTATATCCCCTGTGCTGGACTGGCTAGGTCCTCCCCTGCCTCCCTGTTATCGATTGGCGTGCGCAGCAGCTGGAAAAGCTCTGCTTCCCTCGCCGTGGCGGGGAAGGGAACATGCCGTCACCTTGACTCCGTCGTTATGCGCGGGATTGCCCAGGATCTGATGGGTGCTGGACTGGCTAGACCGTCTCCCTGGGTAGCAGTGACGGATCTAGCAGGGGTGCCAGGTAGGGAGAAGTTCTCTTTCCCTTCCAGAGACATAGTAAAACAAAACAGTTGATTAGCTTGGGGAAACACAGGATCGTGCTGGCTAGCTAGGCCGGACGGCGAAAAAATTATACTTGCATGGTGACAGATGAGGCCCTGCTAATTGCCAAGCGGCTTGAGATTCTCTACCTATGATTTGGCGCGAGGGGTTAATGAGGCCACTTGTGGTAGTGGCAGGAGCGTTGGCCTCTCGGTGACTGTAAGACAGGACTAGGGGAAGGGAGTGACAGGTGAGGCCCTCTCTATGCAACACGCGAGGCGGCTTACTAACGAGGTGGCGCGTTGGGCGGGTGCCTCTGTACGTTTGAGGCGGGGTGTCGGCCTCGCGGGACCACTAACTGCTGGCGAAGCCAAGAAGGGGGTAACCTAGTGGGATGATGGTGCCCCTAAAGCCAGCACGCTGACCCTAACGGGATTATTCGAAATGTAAGGAAGACTTTTGTTAATGAGCAGGTGAACGTACCTGGTGGTAAGAAAAATTCTCCGGATACATGGTAGTGCAAAATACAATATAGGTTGACCGCCTGAAAAAAGAAAGGGGGAGGGTAGACATAAAATAGTGTGATGAAATGTGCAAATGCATATGGTACATATACACGACCGGGAGGATCATGGCGGTTGTTCATGAAACGACAGCTTGCGCCTGGTGTGAAAAGAGACCAGTGCGTGCCGTGTGGCCATGCCCAGGCGGAAAGCGCGTGCCGGCAATTTAATGGAATATTTGGACCGTGTCCCTGCAATTTCCACCTATTTATTGATTATGATGAAACAATTATAATATATATTTATTTATTATTATTATTATTATTATTATTATTTTTTTTTTTTCCGGATGACTCCTCCCCCCAGTGCTTCCATTATTAAATTTTTATTTATTTATTTTTTAAGCTGATGACCTATCCAAAGGGTAGATCATTGTTAGCAAAAGGTGAAGAACCCTTTTGAGACAGTCTCTTTGCAGCTGAGTGTGTGTATGGGAAGTTATGCCCTTTCAGCCAGAAGAGCATTTATAAGATCATGCATTGATTTTGGACAAGAGGGCCTGGCTTATAATCTTCATGTTTATTCCAAAAGGTGTTTGATGGCGTTTTTTTTTTTTTTTCTTTATTTATTTTTCTTTTCTTTGTGTGGACTGCTGGGGTGTTATGACTGTAAGGGGCGTGCTGGAAGGCTCCCCTGCCGTCCGACGGCGCCCCCCCGCAACAGAAGCGGCGCGCACGGCCGCCGGGACACCGCGCACGCGCCGACGGAATCGCCGCGCATGCGCAGAACCCCGGCCGCGCATGCGCAGACCAGGCACCAGGACGCGGCCGGGCGCCATCGGCCGCGCGGCAGGAGGAGCGGTAACCAGGCAGGAGGCGGTGGGGAGGGGATGTCCGCGCCGCGGCAAGCCCAGTGAAGTTTGAAATGAATGGGGGGTGTGCCCCCGTGACAGCGCACCTAAATGACCGGGGGGGGGGGGGACCATGAACGTTGTTGGTGAAGTGAAAATGAATCATGTGGAACATGCTTGGAGGATTATGTGACTGTTTGTAAGGAGTGACATTTTGGAGCATAGGAAAAATGAAAGCCATTTATTTTTGAACCCATTCGTCCGGAGTCCCACCACGGCCGCCGGGACACCGCGCATGCGCCGATGAAATCGCCGCGCATGCGCAGAACCCCGGCCGCGCATGTGCAGACCAGGCCCCAGGACGCGGCCGGGCGCCATCGGCCGCGCGGCAGGAGGAGTGGCAAACAGGCAGGAGGCGGTGGGGAGGGGATGTCCGCGCCGCGGCAAGCCCAGTGAAGTTTGAAATGAATGGGGGGTGTGCCGGGTGTACCGCAGCTGGCCCCTGTGCTGTGTACCTGGAAAACGAGGAGGGGAGGGGAGGGGAGGGGGGGGGGGGAGGGCATGAATGTTGGAGGGGTGAAAACCCAGAAATGGGGAATGGGGCTAGAACCATCAGGGGGCTGACCGGAGTGACGGTCCTGTGGGGAGACGCCAGAATAGGCATGAGCAATGAGCTGCCGGTGATTGCTGCGAGCAGCCGTGACATGGATGCAGTGTGTGTGAAAAGAACCATGGAAAAAAAGGGGGGGGGGGGGGATTTAATCCACGAACCATTGGTCGCATGCTGCCAGAGCTGTTGACCGGAATGGTGGTGCGGTTTGTGAATGAATATGCATGAAACAGGTGTGACAGAAATGAATGCTGGTGACTTGCATGAAAACCGTGACATTGGTGCGCATTGATGAAGTGAGATGAACCGGTACAGGGGCAACCGTGAGGCCCTGCTGTACCATATGAAATAACTCATACGCATTTGTGCTCCTGCAGCCGTGCACATGAACATGAGGAGGGGGGGGGGGGCATGAATGTGGATGATTGTGGGGTGATATGGACTGAAAAAGAAATGGGGAACGAGCCTGGACCCCAGGGGTGCTGACCGCAGTGTTGTGCCTGTGGGAAGATTGCTGAACGAGACATGACAAAATGAGATACTGGTGACTGTGAGAAAGCCGTGACATTAGCGCAGCGTCTATGAAATGAAATGAAACTGAAATGGGGGATTAGGCCAGAAACCATGCCGCATGCTGCAGAGGTGTTGACCGGAATGGTAGCCCGGTGTGGACAAATTGCGCATGAACAAGGCGTGACAGAAATGAATACTGGTGACTTGTATGAGAAAACCGTGACATTGGTGCAGCGTATGATGAAATGAAATGAACCGGTACAGGGGCAACCGTGAGGCCCCGGCTGTACCTTATGGATGACTCAGAAACCACTGCCTGCATGCCGCAGGGGTGTTGACCGGAGTGGTGATACGGTGTAGATAAATTTATGCATGAACGAGACATGACAGAAATGAAATGCTGGTGACCTGGGCGAGAAAGCTGTGACATTAGTGCAGCATTCGGTGAAATGAAATGAACAGAAATGGGGGATTGCCCAGGAAACGACTGCATGCTTGCCGCAGGGGTGCTGACTGGAATAATGGTACCATGTAGACAAATTGTGCATGAACAAGGCGTGACAGAAATGAAATACTGGTGACTTGTATGAGAAAACAGTGACATTGGTGCAGCGTTTGGTGAAATGAATTGAACAGGTACAGGGGGCAACCGTGAGGCCCCGGCTGTACCGTATGGATGACTCGCAGTTTAACGGGCAAACGTGACCCACAGTGAACCTGAGTAAAGCCGGAAAAATAGAACCGAAATGCTCCAAATCCAGAACCGATGGCAACGAAAAACTCCCAGGAATTCAGTGACTCGCAGGCAACTCTCCAGACATTCCACAAGCGACCTCCTCTGTCAAAAGCTCAGACCTCAATGATGCAGGAGCCAGGTAAGGGGAGTGCCCTAAATAGGCTGGAGGCGGACCTCAGCCCCTCCCACAAATCCAGGCAATCTGCCTTAATACATATATTGTGATTGTGTGGAAACTGAAAATTCATAAATGGAGAATGGATGATTGAGGCTTGACACTCAATTTCAACTGAACGCACACGGGTGTATTGCTGTAAGAATTATGTACATATGCTGCTTAATTAAATTGAAACCCACACCCCCCAAAAAAATAAAAATTGTGACCGTGTGGAAACTGAAAATATGTAAATGGAAGATTGAGGCGTGATGCTCAGGTAGATTGCTGCCACACCGTAGGTATTAAAAGTTCCTAACACAAATATACAAAATTTGTATATAAAATTTGTCCCAAACCACAAAGACCCTTGGAGCGCAGCAGGTCTGTAGTGAAGTAGGTTCCAAAAAAGACCGTGCAGCTCAAACTCTTTCCATAGGAGCGTGGATGAATAAGGTAGGTGGATGGTATCTTTAGATGCACTCGATCACTGGATTTAAGGTTCCCTTCACATTCAGATTTCTCACCTCCCTGATGGTAAATTAGAGGACTGAACATAGTGAGGTACGGCAACAACTCATTAAACAATTGGTTTTATTATACTCACATAGATAAAAAGTCTCATGCATATAAAAGTATAAAATGATGCTCAGATTCCCATGCCCGACCCGGGTTTCGCCTTTGCTTGCTTCATCAGGGGCTGCTCTGAATACACTTGTTCTCCCCACTCTTTTATACTCAGGTGAGTACAAATTAAATAGACCATTTAAACAATCCCAGAAGTGCAACTCCAAAAAACTCCATAAAATCGGCAATACAGACAAGTCTTCTATAAAATCATCCTCAATCAACACATTTTCTAATATGGCAAATAAATTGTTTTTCTTCTACCTCACAGTTTACATATGAGCAAAAAACGCATTCCTCTTCTCTAGCCCTATTCACATACAAAAACGCACATGTTCATAAAACCACAATTTTTAATAAAAAATCTTAAAACCCCTTCAGACATATCTTGATATTGGCTTGATAAAAAATGCAGTAAGAAAAAACTGGGCGGTTTAAAAAAAGGGTTAATTCCAGATAAGCCAACTGTAATATATAAGAAAGCACCAAATAATAAAGATAAATTGGTTCACAGTTGTTTGCCTATACATCAACAAAAAAGTAAAAACCATCGATTCACTTGGTGCAGTTTCTGTGCGGTTTGCAAGGCGCGCACAAGAGAAAACAGACAAATTAGAACCGAAGAGGTGACTTCAAACAGCAAGGGAGTAACCTACAATGTATGGGGGTCATCTACATGCTGGCCTCCAGTATGTTGGACAGACTTTTAGGAAGTTGAAAACTCGCTTACAGGAGCATTTAAGAAACATCAAAAAAGGAGTTGACACACATAGTGTTTCAGCTCACTTCAAGAAAGCACATAATAAAAACCCACAGGGGTAAAAGTTTGTGGGGTTGGAAAGGGTTCAGATGAATTGGAGAGGGGAGGATCTGATAAAAAAAAAAAATAAATAAAAGAGGTCGAATGGATTTACCGTCTGGGTACACTGCAACCCGATGGGATAAATATAGAATTTGACATCAAGACATGCCTGAAGGGGTGATGAAAGACACCCAAAACAACCACGGTTCCATCAATATGGTTATAAATTATGTGTTTTTCAAGTGAATAATGCTGGAGAAGAGGAATGCGGTTATATCCGTATTGCAAGCTGATACTAAGATATGTCTGAAGGGGTTTTAAGATTTTTTATAAAAAATTGCGGTTTTATGAACATGTGCGTTTTTGTATGTGAATAGGGCTAGAGAAGAGGAATGCGTTTTTTGCTGCTGTGTAAACTGTGAGGTAGAAGAAAAACTATTTATTTGCCATATTAGAAAATGTGTTGATTGAGGATGATTTTATGATTTTATAGAAGACTTGTCTGTATTGCCGATTTTATGGAGTTTTTTGGAATTGCACTTCTGGGATTGTTTAAATGGTCTATTTAATTAGTACTCACCTGAGTATAAAAGGGTGGGGAGAACAAGTGTATTCAGAGCAGCCCCTGATGGAACAAGCGAAGGCGAAACCCGGGTCGGGCATGGGAATCTGAGCATCATTTTATACTTTTATATGCATGAGACTTTTTATCTATGTGAGTATAATAAAACCAATTGTTTAATGAGTTGTTGCGGTACCTCACTATGTTCAGTCCTCTAATTTAACATCAGGGAGGTGAGAAATCTGAATGTAAAGGGAACCTTAAATCCAGTGATCGAGTGCATCTAAAGACACCGTAGGTATTGCTGCAGTAATCACATATATATGCTACTTATTTATATTTTGAACTCTACAAAAAAAACAGATTTCTGTGAAAATGCAGAGACAAAAATGCAAGTATTTGCTTGCAGGTAGGTGCTCTAGAGGCGCACCCACACTACTGACAGCAGGCACAGCTACAGGTCCTGTCTCCTCTATCCCTGTAATCTACCCTGCTTTTCTCTTTTGTACACAACACACACAATTCTTCTTTGGAATCCTAGCCTTTCCCTTCACTGTCCCTGGCAATACACTTGATTGATTGATTTCTGACTGTCCCTGATTGATTTTTCACTGTCCCGGACTCCCTAAGACAGCTTTTCTTGCAGACATTGTCATACACAACCCTCTCTCAAAGCCCAGCACCTGGAGCATTGATTGGCTCATCCAGGCTGTTTGTTAGCCTGGGAGCCAATCAGGGAAAGCTCTGCCCCCCACTTCCTCTCAGGTTTATGTGAGAGCCCTTCTTCTTCCTCCCTACTGCCTTTTTTCCACCGACATGTGCACTAAAATTGTGCTACGTGCCGTTTTAGTGGATTAGTTCAAAACAAACCTGGAAAGATTCGGGTTCGTCTGCTGTCCAAAAAGTAGCAAAGTTGTGGTCCAAATCCAAACTGCTTTGCTCATCCTTACAGTATCTCCCAGTAAAAAAGTATCTCTGCTTATATTTAAAAAAAAAAATGTTCAATTCAGATTGTTAGAAAAATATGTCATAGCCCTCACTTACTGATGACCAGCAACAAAAGCATTGCTACATTATTGCAAAAATATTTCTCCTTGGCTTGGTGATATGCATATACCTCTGTGGGCCAAACCAATCAATCACAAGTCTTGTAGGCTGAAATAAAGGAATTTACAGGTGAAATTTGTTTCAGTGGGGAGTTAAATGTATTCTGTACTAATATAAGTCTTTCTAAGCAACACATTATATTTAATCTATAGGAACAAAGGCATTGCTATATCAGATGCTTTCATACCCCTGCCGCTATAAAATAAACCATATTGCAATGTTTACTGGTAGCTACTATTTAAAGACAGATGTGACTGTAAAATATTTCCCAGTGGTGTACATCTTGAATTTTCTGCTTCTTTAGGATCAATTCAAAGAATTACCAGTTCTTTGCATTGTGTTATTAAAGGAATTGTACACGAGGCGATCACTGGGTACCTGGCAACAAATGCTCAATTTCCCAGCAGTGCCACCACAGTTCAAATGAAGCATTACATGGTATCAATTGAAATCAGTGGGCTTTCTGCTCAATGCTTGGATGTGGTAGATCAAAACAATTTTGAGATTGCTTGAAGCCCCTGCTTTTTATGGCTTTTTGTGCAAAACAATAATACATACGTCTTAAAGATAAATTCTTCTTTCTCCACTTATCAGTTTCCTCTACCCCTCCCCCTGCCTCATGCAGTGTCTGCAATTTAAATGTATCATTCAGTTCAGTAGTACAGGGTGGGCCATTTATATGGATACACCTTAATAAAATGGGAATTGTTGGTGATATTAACTTCCTGTTTGTGGCACATTAGTATATGTGAGGGGGGAAACTTTTCAAGATGGGTGGTGACCATGGCGGCCATTTTGAAGTCGGACATTTTGAATCCAACTTTTGTTTTTTCAATAGGAAGAGGGTTATGTGACACATCAAACTTATTGGGAATTTCACAAGAAAAACAATGGTGTGCTTGGTTTTAACGTAACCTTATTCTTTCATGAGTTATTTACAAGTTTCTGACCACATAAAATGTGTTCAATGTGCTGCCCATTGTGTTGGATTGTCAATGCAACCCTCTTCTCCCACTCTTCACACACTGATAGCAACACCACAGGAGAAATGCTAGCACAGGCTTCCAGTATCCGTAGTTTCAGGTGCTGCACATCTCGTATCTTCACAGCATAGACGATTGCCTTCAGATGATACGAGATGTGCAGCACCTGAAACTACGGATACTGGAAGCCTGTGCTAGCATTTCTCCTGCGGTGTTGCTATCAGTGTGTGAAGAGTGGGAGAAGAGGGTTGCATTGACAATCCAACACAATGGGCAGCACATTGAACACATTTTGTAAGTGGTCAGAAACTTGTAAATAACTCATGAAAGAATAAAGTTACGTTAAAACCAAGCACACCATTGTTTTTCTTGTGAAATTCCCAATAAGTTTGATGTGTCAAATGACCCTCTTCCTATTGAAAAAACAAAGTTGGATTCAAAATGTCCAACTTCAAAATGGCCGCCCTGGTCACCACCCATCTTGAAAAGTTTCCCCCCTCACATATACTAATGTGCCACAAACAGGAATTTAATATCACCAACCATTCCCATTTTATTAAGGTGTATCCATATAAATGGCCCACCCTGTATAATCTACCTTCAGTGAGGCTGTAATGATGACGGATAATCAGTCTCAATGAGAGATCAGGTTAGATTTGTATTTGTATATGAAGAGGGAGGGGAGAAAGAATATGGAGCTGCTGCAGACAGACAGAAGCAGAGAGAGGCTGCTGCATCTAGTACATGTTTTACTATCCCACCATAGTTCTGGATTCACGGCAACACTGTCCAGTATAATGTGCAATGTACTACATGCTGCTGCTGCTGTGTGTGTGAGAGAGAGAGATAGGTGAGCAGGATCTTTTCTTCTCTATGTGTGGTGTGTATGAGAGACATCATAGCAGGTAGTCTCCTGAGCTGAGCATAGGGACAACTGACAATTCCATATGGAGCTTGCGCTGTGTACACACATGATGCTACAGTATATTCTGAAAATTCATCAAATTCTATATGTTGGAGCTGAATGCATTCAATGTGCCATCGAATGATGTCTCTGTATAGTACTGTAGCACTAGCATTTCAGGTTTGGATAATCCATGGTTAAAAACGAAGAAAGAATCATATTTCTTTTAACCGTCATCACCTGAGCTCTGCAATACCTAAAGCAAGTGTCATTACATCTATCTGTTATAAATGGTAACCTACCTTATAATTTTCCTATGGGGGCAATTCATCAAGGCAAGATCATTAATGTCAGAAGATAAGAAAAAAATAGAACCTGTGACCTTTGTGTAACTATAAATTCAGTTTTTTAAACACCAAGTAAGACATTCTCATAAAGAAACTGAAGGAAGAAAGGGATGACCGCATTATGAAGAGGGTCTTAAAAGCTTTTTATCTAATAGTTTTGTTCTGTAGCCTTGAATTAATCCCACAGACATTGCACTTCCCGATTTATGAAAATAAATGGGGTTATTATCTCTTTGTTATACCTCATGCTTTATTAATATTAAAGAAAAATGTAAAGACGGGGGGCACTCTATAACTGGCAATATATGGACTAAGGCAATAATCTAAATACCGTTTATTTGATAGTTTCACATCATAAAAACACAAACCAATTGCAATAAAATCATGGATCCAAAAATATAATCCTATAAGATAGATATAAAAACAATATAAACAAGATCTTAATCAATATACCCCCTGTAGTAGTGATATCTGTATAATACAATCTATAGGTGGTGTTATATCGCAATCTATGCTGATGGCATTATATAGTATGATCTTATTGAGTAAATGATCCTATTGAGTAGATGGTCCCCCTATCCTGGGACATACAGTATAACAGTATATATATTTTAGGACCCAGGCCCATTCCGTCCCAATGATATCAACAGTCATTATAAGTGGGGCAAAGTCCTCCAATATACTCGTTCACCTGTATATGCTTTTAATAGTTTGTCCTGCAGACCCTTCTAGTATAGAAGTGTCCGATATTTGGACCGTTTAGCCCGTGGATTGAGACAAAATATACTGCTATGTTTAGTACGTTACCAATCCCGTAACAAATATGTTAGACCGTTCTGTATCCCGGCTCCTTGACCGGAGCCGTCCAGGAAACAGGCTTACGGACCTCGCGGGACGCCCCAAAGGTCCTTGCAGCTCAACGAACAAGCGCGTTTCCTGGACAGCTCCGGTCAAGGAACCCGGATACAGAACGGTCGAACATCTTTATTACGGGAATGCTAACGTACTGAACATAGCAGTATATTTTGTCTCAATCCACAGGCTAAACGGTCCAAATATCGGACACTTCTATACTAGAAAGGTCTGCGGGACAAACTATTAAAAGCAGTGACCCCTCCTGCCATACAGGTGACTGGATATATTGGAGGACTTTACCCCACTTATAAAGACTGTTGATATCTCTGGGATGGCATGGGCCAGGGGTCCTAAAATATATATACTGGGGAAAAGAAAAGAACAGGAGGCAGTGCCTCGTGTGTAGAACCGTCTGTCTGGTTATTGCAAAAAACACAGTTTATGCTTACCATTTAGGGTTGTGAGAAGTCACAATGCCTGTAAATCGCCTCGGGAGAGGGCCTTCATGGCTCAATGCTCGTGCCAATGTAGCTGTCCAATGTACAGTGCTACGGATACAGCACTACGGATGTATGTTGGTGCAGGGGATAGCAGAAGAAACTATAGTCCGTTTGATATTTATGACGTTCTGGGGCATGTACTGCGCAGCTCCCGATTTTTGGGACAAAAGTTAAAATCTGGATGCATGCTAGCAATAAGTAAATAAATATTATGCAGATCCAGATTTTTGAACAGAGAATAAAACATAAATAGACGCTGATTATAAATAAATAAATGAATGAAAGGGGTTCAGGATTAGCTGAATGATGCTAGGCTATACTAAAATCAAAATATTAGCAATATAAGGAAATATAAAAAATGTGTAAAGTGTAAGAGATACCAGCGAAGTTGTTGGGGGCTTTTTCTTTGTTATCCTATGATATAGGGGGCTATAATACTATTTTGCTGATTTCTACTACTGTGACCATTGAGGGTTACCCTTGATTGCCTTAGTGATGCCCGACATTTTTTCTCCATGATATACTGGGGGTCATGATGTGCTTTTTTTTCTATATCTCGTTAAGTTGCCATAGGGTTTGGTATAGTATGAAAATGACACTGGCAGCGTCAACTGTAGTAGACAGGACGTTCTAACCCTATTTTCATGATATCTATGTGTCCAATATTTTATTTGGAGAATAGAGAGCTTAATTCTTTCGTATCAACAAAGCCAGGGGGAGGGGGATTTTCTTCTATTCAGTGGTATGGATTATAGGATGGTCTCACTAATCTCGTTCAATCCGTATGGGGTCAGGGTGTCCAGTTGGTAAATCCAATATACCTCCCTTCTCTGGAAGCTACTGAACCTATTGTATGGATTGTCGGGTATGTGATCAATTGGAGTAATTTTTAGTGCATGTTTATTTTTTTCTGGTGTGGATGCACAGTGCCTAGAAATACTGTGTTTCGCACACTGTTTTTGTATTTTATATCTATGCTGGTTTACTCTGCAGTGTAGCGGTTGTGTCGTGCGTCCCACATATTGAAGGCTGCATTCGCACTCGATCAAGTATATGACGTAACTGCTTTGACAGGTTAGATGATTTTTTATCGTAAAAGTGGCGCCATTCTTTGTTGAGGTAAAAGATGTACTGTTGTGTGTGATCATAGTACAGCATAGGCAGCGTTTTGCTTCACATTTGTAGCTGCCCGCGTTTTTTTTTGTAGTATTATTTCGTATCCTGATATGTTGCTTTGGTTTACTTGGAGCGAGAGTACATTTAATTGTAGGTGCTCTTCTATAAATAATCACAGGTTTTTTAGGGAGATATTTTTCAAGGTAGGGGTCTTGTCTCAGAATATGCCAGTGCTTTGTTAGTATTGCGCGGATGGCTTTATTACAGGTGTTATATTGTGTAATAAGGTTTAGATGTTTTTCCGTTTGTGTTTCTTCCTCCTTTACTTTACTCATCAAGCATTCTTTTTGTGTATTTTTGGCGCTCTTCTGATAAGCATTTTTTATCAGTTTTCTTGGGTATCCTTTATCTGTAAACCTTTTTTGTATAATTTTTTCTTGTTGTGTGAAATCTATGTCCTCTGTACAGTTACGTCTCCCACGCTTATATTGGCTATATGGGACGTTCTGTAGCCATTTTTTGTGGTGAAAGCTCTTGTAATGTATGTATCTATTAGTGTCCAGTTGCTTGAAGAACGTTTTAGTTGTAAGGGTATTGTTTTTGCTGGTAATGGTGATATCTAAGAAGTCTATTTCAGTTTTGTGGTAATTCGGGGTGAAGGAGATCCCCCAATCTGTGTTGTTTAATTGTTCACAGAAATCTAATGCTGAGCTCTCATCCCCATCCCAGATGATAAAGATGTCGTCTATGTACCTTTTGTAATAAATAATCTGTTTTCTCTGGTGGGGGTTATTGTAAATATGTGTATTCTCGAATTGGCCCATAAATATATTGGTAAAAGACGGTGCCACTTTCGTGCCCATAGCAGTCCCCCGGCATTGGTGATATATGGAGTTGTTGCAGAGGAAAAAATTATTTTCTAGGACAAAGCGTAGGCCTTCCAGTAAAAATTGAACTTGTGGGGGTTTTGGTGTGGGGTCATTATGCAGTGTGGTTTCTACACATTTAATACCTAAATTATGTTGGATGTTGGAATAAAGTGCTGATAAGTCCATAGTGAACAGCGCATAAGTATCTTTCCATGTAATATTAGCCATTTCTTGGATCAGCTGTCTAGAATCGTGTAAATAACTGGGTAGATTGCGCACATAGGGTTGGAGAAATAAATCTAAATAGTGGGACAGGTTGCTTGTTGCTGAATTGGTGTTAGACACGATGGGCCTTCCTGGAGGGTTTTCTATATTTTTATGTATTTTGGGAAGATGGTAAAAATATGTATTGGACGGGAATTTTGGCGTGATAATTTTTTTTTCTTTTTTGTTTATATGCATTTTTGATAATGTTTGTTAGTCTCTTCTTTACGTCTGGAAAGCGATTTTCAGATATTATGCGGTAATAATCCGTGTTTTTAAGGATATTTTGGGCTTCCTTTTCATAGTCTTCTAGATTTTGTACGACTATTCCCCCCTACCCCTTGTCGGCTACACACATATTTACAATAACCCCCCACCAGAGAAAACTGATTATTTATTACAAAAGGTACATAGACGACATCTTTATCATCTGGGATGGGGATGAGAGCTCAGCATTAGATTTCTGTGAATAATTAAACAACACAGATTGGGGGATCTCCTTCACCCCGAATTACCACAAAACCGAAATAGACTTCTTAGGCTACTTTCACACTAGCATTCGGGTGTCCGCTTGTGAGCTCCGTTTGAAGGGGCTCACAAGCGGCCCTGAACGCATCCGTCAGACCCCAGACGGATCCGCTCTGAACGGTAGTGTGAAAGTAGCCTTAGATATCACCATTACCAGCAAAAACATTTATTTATTTATAATCAGCGTCTATTTATGTTTTATTCTCTGTTCAAGAATCTGGATCTGCATAATATTTATTTACTTATTGTTAGTATGCATCCAGATTTTAACTTTTGTCCCACAAATCGGGAGCTGCGCAGTACATGCCCGGAACGTCATAAATATCAAACGGACTATAGTTTCTTCTGCTATCCCCTGCACAGACATACATCCGTAGTGCTGTATCCGTAGCACTGTACATTGGAAAGTTACCTCGGCACGAGCATTGAGCCATGAAGGCACTCCCCCTCCTCTCCCGACTGCCACCAGTCATGAGCCGGACACAGGACGACTCCATCCACTGCCGCCCCGAACACAGTCGCCTCGGATGGTAGCGAAGCCGGGCATGCACGCCTCCGGCTGTCACTCTGAGGCGCGTCATACCGCTGGGACACCGCCACTAAACATCGCAGTCCCGAACGCTGCCACCTCGGAGAGTAGCAAAGCCCTGCATGCGTGGCTCAGGCTGTCACTCTGAGGTGCGTCATGCCGCTGGAACACCGTCCACAAACATCGCAGCCACACTTGGCACATTAGCGAAGGCTGCTCCCACGCTCCAGACACTCCCATCACGGCCCGCCCCTGAACCCCTCCCCCCCGCCCCTCACTGGCCGTGCACATTGCGCTCAAACAGAGTGCATAAATAAAACAGTAACAATCACATGTCTGTTATATGTAAGTTTTATTGTCCTGATGAAGGGGGCGTTCGCCCCAGAAACCTGTCGACAGTCTTCTGAATAAAGAACTCCTTTACCTACACCATCTTGGTCCTGAGTTCGTCTGCATCAGCGCCACTGGAAAAGGTCTGGTTTTCTTCTCATCCACAAAATATATATACTGTTATATGTCCCAGGATCGGGGACCATCTACTCAATAGGATCATACTATATGATGCTACCAGCATAGATTGCGATAGATCACCACCTATAGATAGTATTATACAGATATCACTACTACAGAGGATATATTGATTAAGATCGTGTTTATATTGTTTTTATATATATCTTACAGGGTTATATTTTTTATCCATGATTTTATTGCAATTGGTTTGTGTTTTTATGATTTGAAATTATCAAATAAATGGTATTTAGATTATTGCTTTAGTCCATATATTGCCAGTTATAGAGTGCCCCCCGTCTTTACATTTTTCTTTATCTTTACTGCGGTATTGGGGATACCTAGGGGTGTGTACCTTTCCGATTTTGGTATCTTGGTCGAGCCGCTATAACACTATCCACTTTATTAATATTAGAAGATGTGATTTTTATACTTATATTATTAAAAAGGTATATTTTCAATGATATGCTTGCACAAGGTCATTTATGATGTGCATGTTACATAAGTGCTTTAGTGGTTCACTGCTTGCAAAAAACACAAATGCCGACACTAGTGATACAATGCATGATATCATGATGCGATATAAAAACAATACATCATATGGGCAAACACATTTAAAATAACCAAAAGGACTGTCAATCTAGTTAACCTCATCCACAGCAGCCCCTTTATTGCCTCCACTCCCGGCGACTTCAACCATGGCAGAGGTGTCGCCAACTCCAGCCACACTTAAACGCACCCCCTCCCCAACCGCCGGCGCAGCAGCCCAAACGGCGGCTGGAGACGACACAGCCCCGGTCTTCCACCGCGACAATAACGACCACATACCCGTCAACAATTCATGCGCCAACCCCTCCTCCCCCGACAACGCAGTCACCCCCCCCAACAGGATCCTGACCCGACGTCCTCTCACCTGGCTGTCCCTGGGGCATCCTCCCAGCAGCCGCCGACCTCACCGATGCTCCTCTCAGCGTCGACCCAGCCGATGACCTGGACGTTGAAGGACACGCGCCGTCCGCATCATCCATCCGACACCCGATCTCCCACAATTCCTGGCTGACTTCTCCTTCCTCCAAAGACTGATCAGCCGCGAAACCCCCGCCAGAATCCACGTGGCGTGGCTGCGTAGGCGCCAATTCCCTGCACGCCGGCCCACCATCAAGTGGCCGCTCCACAACTCCCAACTCAGGGACATCCCGTCCCAGCTCCACGGCCTCTCCACCGCGAGCCGCAACTTGAACTCCCGCAGAAAAACCGACGACTTGCTGCACCGTGGGCAGAGCAAAGTCCAGTCCCACAGCCAGCGCATCACTCATCAAACTTCTGCCTGGTACAGCGGACCGACCAGCAGGTGGCGACATTGCAGCACTCCTCAGACCACTGCCTGGTGCTAAGGACCGACCAGCAGGTGGCGACATAGTAGCTCTCCTCAGACCACTGCCTGGTGCCGAGGACCGACCAGCAGGTGGCGACATCTCCTCATTCCCCCTACTGCTGCCTGATACCGCGGACCTACCAGCAGGTGGCGACAATCCAACACCATCCCGGCGAAGCTGCTCATCAGAAGACTGCCGCCGTCCTGCAGACCAGGACCGTGACGCCGCCCGCCACCTCCTGGAATCACCGCCCGCTGCCTGGCCCCCACCAGAGGTAAGTGAGGCCGCATCCACATGTCCCCCTTCTCTGCTGCTACCGCGGGTCACCATCTCAGACCGCGGCGCCGCCTGCTGCTCCCTGGATGATCCGCCGACCGCAAGGCCCCCACCGCCAAACAGTGAAGCCGCATCAAGCCGGCCTCCTCCATCGCTGTCACTACCGGCCTCACTAACAACCCGGCCGCCCCCCCGCACACTGCCCCGAGCCGCAAAACCGCCGCGCGCTCCCCCCCCCCCCGCCGGGAACGGGACACCCGCTGGGTACTACCCCTCACCTCCCCAGCAAGTGCACGACGCAGCGCCTGAATCCTCCCGCTGCGCCGGCTGGCAGAAACACTTGCCACCCCAGCCGACCGCAGCGGAGGGTCCCCAGCGGGGCTCCTCAAACGCTGCCGAGCCCGAGGGGTCGCCTCCGGGCTCAAACGTTCAGGCGGCACCGATCTCCTGGCCCTCAACCTCCCCCCCGCCGCAACCGGAGGCACGCTAGGGGCCCCCACCGCAGCCTGCAAACTACTAACCAGTCAAGCAGAACCATGCTGTTCTGACGCTGCCCGCACCGCTGCCATCAAATCCTAAAGAGACGCCATAACGCTGCACTATCCCGCACTCAACTCGCCAAGGCGCAACGGACTCTGGTGCCGTTCCCGCCCCTAACCCCAGACTATATACGGCGCACGAACTGCCCTGCCACCCCCACAAACCCTCCCCCGAAACACTACACCCCTTCCCAACCACCTTAACCCTAACCTGCCTAGAAACGTCCCCCTTCCAGTCAATTTCCACTGCGCTACATCTGCGCCTCGCTCCGTTGTCATACATTTGGTCATCCTCAATGTACACCTGCGTATCCAAATACTGCACCCGGTCAACCGATGCCGTTAACGTAAATTGGATCTCCCGATCTCCCAATGGGCGCGGCGATGGGGTCCAATGCCGCGCCCACGTATGCGAATATTTTTGTGCGGTCATTTGAGGAACGTCTTGTCTATGTATCGCCCCACTTCAACCAGGTTTTGACGTGGTGGAGGTACATAGACGATATCTTCCTCATTTGGTCCGGCACCATGGAGCAGCTGATGGACTTTCATGTATTTTTGAACTCCCTTGATCGTTAACGGCATCGGTTGACCGGGTGCAGTATTTGGATACGCAGGTGTACATTAATGATGACCAAATACATATGGATTTGAACATTAAGTCCACTGATAAGAACACATTATTGCATTTTGCTAGTGGACATCCAAGAAGGATGGTAAATTCCTTACCGTTTAGCCAAAAGCTTAGAGTACGGAGAATAGTGGATAAAGATGAGAATAAGAATTTGGCATTGACTAACATGGAACAATCCTTTATAAACAGGGGTTATCCTAGAAAGTTAGTGAAAAAACATGCTGACAGAGCAAGAAAAATCCCTAGAGAGGAGTTGTTAACCTTAAAAAATAGACAGGCTGGCGATAGATTACCTTTTGTGTCATCATACAATGAGTTGAGCCCAAATATTGAAAGGATAGTGAGGCGCCATTGGGGGCTACTAAGTAGTGGTCACCCCAGTATAGTCGCCTTCAAAAATCCGCCTATGATGGCATATAAAAGAGCAGGGAACATTAGGGATAAGGTTGTACACTCTAGACTGCCCGAAAAGGGTCAGTTTAAACAGACGTTTTTGAAGACAAGGCGCACAGGCTCTTTCCCGTGTCTGGGATGTGTGAACTGTAAACTGATGGACAAAGGATCGGTGTTCGCACATCCAGACACGGGGGAAGTCTTTAACATAAGACACTATCTCACTTGTGATTCGTCATGGGTGATATATGTTTTGTGGTGCCCTTGCAAAAAGCTCTATGTGGGTGAAACCACATGCGATATGAAAACCAGGTTGAATAACCATAGACAGTCCATTAGAAATAAAAGAAGAGATTTGCCCGTGTCAAAACATTTTTTTGAAAAAAACCATAAGGAAAATGACCTGAGATTTATGATCTTGGATCATGTAAAACCATTAGATAGAGGAGGTGATCGATTAAACATTTTAAAGAAAACTGAACTCAGGTGGATTTTTCGGCTTGATACTTTGAAACCCAAAGGGTTAAATGTCGAATTTAGGGTGACAGGAGGAATGGTCAGTTAATACCCCTCCGTAGTGCTTATGCTCTAATGTATTTTGCATGCTGTATGGGGTGAACCCAATGGAAGCTACAGGGATCAATGTATGTGAATACGCGATGTGTTTCCAGACATGTATTGTTTGAATTTTCAATTCAGGCGTTTACCTGAGCTGGGTGATAGTTTCTGGTAATAGGGAATTGAAGAAATAAGAAGCGCAAGGTATTGCCCAAATGAGTGCCCGTTTGTAAAATGGCTGAATAGACTTGTGACGTGGCGCGGTCGACTGCTGCGGCGCACGGGCGCACGTATGACGCGCGTGTTGGACGCTGGCACAGCCGATCATACGTCACGACGCTGGTCTCCGCCTATGGATGACGCATGGTGGTTATGTACTGCGTCACAAGGGGGGAAGGACCGACACATGCGCACTGAGGAGGAATAGACGCGGAAGAGTGCCGTGCCTCCACAGAAGTTAAGACGCCTTCTCCTTCTATTCCTATACAGAACCCCCAGCAAGGTATTACTGCACTTAAGTTTTTTATTGCACCATGCACTTTACTTTATGCACTTGTATACACTTATCATGTTGATGAATTATGACTGGAAATATGAATAACCATACTGAAGTCCTCGGTATCCATGTTAACATTTGGAGTTGATTTTATGAATTGTAGCTTACCCGAGGAGGGGAGTGCACTGTTGTTTGATTGGTTGATGAACTAATTGGTAAAAATGTGGAGATGTATTTATATATGCACGTATGCACTTTTATGTTCACTTGACTTGAGAAAGGTTCTGTGAGAGAACCGAAACGTTGTCTATTTTTGACATGTGTGAATAAAACTACACGTTTTTTACTTCAAGGAGTGCTGCGGATTTTCTTCTGTTGTTTCATCGTCCTGTATCGGGGGACCACCGCGGGCACCTTATAGCTACAGCTGCATGAGAAGGAGTGCTGCCTGACCTTTTCTATGTATATATATATATACACACACTCACCTAAAGATTTATTAGGAACACCATACTAATACGGTGTTGGACCCCCTTTTGCCTTCAGAACTGCCTTAATTCTACGTGACATTGATTCCACAAGGTGCTGATAGCATTCTTTAGAAATGTTGGCCCATATTGATAGGATAGCATCTTGCAGTTCATTGAGATTTGAGGGATGCACATCCAGGGCACGAAGCTCCCGTTCCACCACATCCCAAAGATGCTCTATTGGGTTGAGATCTGGTGACTGTGGGGGCCATTTTAGTACAGTGAACTCATTGTCATGTTCAAGAAACCAATTTTAAATGATTCGAGCTTTGTGACATGGTGCATTATCCTGCTGGAAGTAGCCATCAGAGGATGGGTACATGGTGGTCATGAATGGATGGACATGGTCAGAAACAATGCTCAGGTAGCCCGTGGCATTTAAACGATGCCCAATTGACACTAAGGGGCCTAAAGTGTGCCCAGAAAACATCCCCCACACCATTACACCACCACCACCAGCCTGCACAGTGGTAACAAGGCATGATGGATACATGTTCTCATTCTGTTTACACAAAATTTGGACTCTACCATTTGAATGTCTCAACAGAAATCGAGACTCATCAGACCAGGCAACATTTTTCCAGTCTTCAACAGTCCAATTTTGGTGAGCTCGTGCAAATTGTAGCCTCTTTTTCCTATTTCTAGTGGAGATGAGTGGTACCCAGTGGGGTCTTCTGCTGTTGTAGCCCATCCGCCTCAAGGTTGTGCGTGTTGTGGCTTCACAAATGCTTTGCTGCATACCTCGGTTGTAACGAGTGGTTATTTCAGTCAACGTTGCTCTTCTATCAGCTTGAGTCAGTCGACCCATTCTCCTCTCTGACCTCTAGCATCCACAAGGCATTTTTGCCCACAGGACTGCCGCATACTGGATGTTTTTCCCTTTTCACACCATTCTTTGTAAACCCTAGAAATGGATGTGCGTGAAAATCCCAGTAAATGAGCATTTTGTGAAATACTCAGACCGGCCCGTCTGGCACCAACAACCATGCCACGCTCAAAATTGCTTAAATCACCTTTCGTTCCCATTCTGACATTCAGTTTGCAGTTCAGGAGATTGTCTTGACCAGGACCACACCCCTAAATGCATTGAAGCAACTGCCATGTGATTGGTTGACTAGATAATTGCATTAATGAGAAATAGAACAGGTGTTCCTAATAATTCTTTAGGTGAGTGTATATACACAGTGCTGCCCATAATTATTCATACCCCTGGCAAATTTTGACTTAAAGTTACTTTTATTCAACCAGCAAGTAATTTTTTGACGGGAAATGACATAGGTGACATTATTGTGGAAAAAAAAATAGATCAGCTTTTATTTTCATTTGAGCAAAAAGTGTCCAGTCCAAAATTATTCATACCCTTTTCAATAATCAATAGAAAAGCCTTTATTGGCTATTACAGCAATCAAACGCTTCCTATAATTGCAGACCAGCTTTTTGCATATCTCCACAGGTATTTTTGCCCATTCATCTTTAGCAATGAGCTTCAAATATTTCAGGTTGGAGGGTCTTCTTGCCATCACCCTGATCTTTAGCTCCCTCCACAGATTCTCAATTGGATTCAAGTCTGGACTCTGGCTGGGCCACTCCAAAACGTTAATGTTGTTGTCTAGTAAGTACCATTTCTTCACCACTTTTGCTGTGTGTTTTAGGTCATTGTCATGCTGAAATGTCCACTGTGAACTGGTGCCCAAGGCCAAGTTTCTTTGCAGACTGCCTGATGTTGTCGTTGAGAATCCTCATGTATTTCTCTTTTTTCATGGTGCCGTTTACTGTGATTAGGTTCCCTGGTCCATTGGCTGAAAAACACCCCCAAAGCATTAGGTTCCCACCACCATGTTTGACAGTGGGGATGGTGTTCTTTGGGTTGAAGGCTTCTCCTTTTTTATGCCAAATGAAGGAAACATGATTGTCTTCTTCTTTGTCCAGATGAGCTTTTGCAAAGGCCAAGCAAGCTTTTGTGTGCCTTATTACTTGCTGGTTGAATAAAAGTAACTTTAAGTCAAAATTTGCCAGGGTTATGAATAATTATGGACAGCACTGTTTATATATATATATATATATATATAAAATAAAAATATGGCAGCACCAACCAAAAAAAGGAAAGTGGGTGCTAGCTCAAAGGGAAAAGCTTACCCAAAATTTATAATAGAAAAATAGAGCAGCACTCCAAAGTTGCGGTAAAAAAGTGATGTTTTTATTCACCCATTGGTGACGCAACGTTTCGGCTCTAACATGAAGCCTTTCTCTAGGAGAAAGGCTTTATGAAACGTAGAAAGGCTCCAAAATGAAGCCTTTCTCTAGGAGAAAGGCTTCATGTTGGAGCCGAAACGTTGCGTCACCAATGGGTGAATAAAAACATCACTTTTTTACCGCAACTTTGGAGTGCTGCTCTATTTTTCTATTATATATATACAGTACAGACCAAAAGTTTGGACACACCTTCTCATTCAAAGAGTTTTCTTTATTTTCATGACTATGAAAATTGTAGATTCACACTGAAGGCATCAAAACTATGAATTAACACATGTGGAATTATATACATAACAAACAAGTGTGAAACAACAGAAAATATGTCATATTCTAGGTTCTTCAAAGTAGCCACCTTTTGCTTTGATTACTGCTTTGCACACTCTTGGCATTCTCTTGATGAGCTTCAAGTAATCGAAGCAAAAGGTGGCTACTTTGAAGAACCTAGAATATGACATATTTTCAGTTGTTTCACACTTGTTTGTTATGTATATAATTCCACATGTGTTAATTCATAGTTTTGATGCAATCATAGTCATGAAAATAAAGAAAACTCTTTGAATGAGAAGGTGTGTCCAAACTTTTGGTCTGTACTGTATATATATATATATATATATATATATATATATATATACACACACACACACACACTCATACATAAGAATATACATACAGTATGTCTGTGTACATATACTGTGTATATATACAGTGTCGTGCAAAAGTATTCACCCCCCTTGACTTTTTTCGTATTTTGTTACATTACAGCCTTAAAGTCTATGTTTTGTTAATCTGAATTTTATGTGATGGATCAGAACACAAGAGTCTAAGTTGGTAAAGTGAAATAAGAAAAATATATAAATAAAACTATTGTTTAGAAATAGAAAAACAGAAAATTGGCATGTGCGTATGTATTCATCCCCTTTGTTAGGAAGCCCATAAAATGTGCTCTGGTGCAACCAATTACCTTCAGAAGTCACATAATTAGTGAACTGATGTCTGCCTGTGTGCATATCAAATGTCACATGATCTGTCCACAAAGGCTGCAACACCTAAGCAAGAGGCATCACTAACCAAACACTGCCATGAACACCAAGGAACTATCCAAACAAGTAAGGGACAATGTTGTTGAGAAGTACAAGTCAGGGATAGGTTATAAAAAAATATTCAAATCTTTGATGATCCTCAGGAGCACCATCAAATCTATCATAACCAAATGGAAAGAACATGGTACAACAGCAAACCTGCCAAGAGACGGCCGCCCACCAAAGCTCACGGACCGGGCAAGGAGGGCATTAATCAAAGAGGCAGCACAGAGACCTAAGGTAACCCTGGAGGAGCTGCAGAGTTCACCAGCAGAGACTGGAGTATCTGTACATAGGACGACAATAAGCCGAACGCTCCATAGAGTGGCCAAAAGAAAGCCATTACTTTCAGCTAAAATCAATAAGGCACGTTGTGAGTTTGCGAAAAGGCATGTGGGAGACTCCCAAAATGTATGGAGGAAGGTGCTCTGGTCTGATGAGACTAAAATTTTACTTTTCGGCCATCAAAGAAAACGCTAGCAGCCGGGACTGGGAAACTGGTCAGAGTTGAGGAAAAAATGGATGGTGCTAAATACAGGGTTATTTTTAAGCAAAACCTGTATCACTCTGTGCGTGATCTGAGGCTAGGATGGAGGTTCATCTTCCAGCAGAACAATGACCCCAAACACACTGCTAAAGCTACACTTGAGTGGTTTAAAGGGAAACATGTAAATGTGTTGGAATGGCGTAGTCAAAGCCCAGGTCTCAAGCCAATAGAAAATCTGTGGTCAGACTTAACCCTTTCAACCCCAGGCCTGTTTTCACCTTCCTGCCCAGGCCATTTTTTGCAAATCTGACGTGTCACTTTATGTGGTGATAACTAGGGATAAGCGAACCCGAACTGTATTTTGGGGTGTCCGTGACACGGACCCGAACCCGAACATTTTCGTAAAAGTCCGGGTTCGGGTTCGGTGTTCGGCGCTTTCTTGGCACTTTTTGAAAGGCTGCAAAGGAGACAATCAACAAGCATCATACTACTTGCCCCAAGAGGCCATCACAGCCTTGTCTACTATTGGCATGGCTGTGATTGGCCAGTGCAGCATGTGACCCAGCCTCTATATAAGATTGGGTCACGTAGCGCTGCACGTCACTCTGCTGATTCAAGCATAGGGAGAGGTTGCTGCTGCGACGTTAGGGCGAGATTAGGCAGATTAACTCCTCCAAAAGACTTAATTCAGTGATCGATCTCCAGCTGTGGATCATTGAAGTGCTAATATTGAATTGCTCACTTTTTTTAGGCTGCCCAGAGCGTTTTTATATCACTTTTTTCTGGGGTGATCGGCGGCCATTTTGTGGCTTGTGGTGCGCCAGCACAAGCTACCACCAAGTGCATTTAACCATCAATAGTGTGGTTATTTTTTGCTATATCCTACATCAGCTGCAGGCTGAGCCTGTGTCACCCAAGTGCATTTAACCATCAACAGTGTGGTTATTTTTTGGCCATATACTACATCAGGTGCAGGCTGAGCCTGTGTCACCCAAGTGCATTTAACCATCAACAGTGTGGTTATTTTTTGGCCATATACTACATCAGGTGCAGGCTGAGCCTGTGTCACCCAAGTGCATTTAACCATCAATAGTGTGGTTATTTTTTGGCCATATACTACATCAGGGGCAAGTTGAGCCTGTCACCCAGCACCTAAAAAATAGACCTGACATTTATATTCCTCCAAATCAGTACTGTTTTAGGCTACTTTCACACTAGCGCTTGATCGGATCCGTTCTGAACGGATCCGATCATATTAATGCAGACGGAGGCTCCGTTCAGTACGGATCCATCTGCATTAATAACTTAGAAAAATTTCTAAGTGCGAAAGTAGCCTGAGCGGATCCGTTCAGACTTTCAATGTAAAGTCAATAGGGGACGGATCCGCTTGAAGATTGAGCCATATGGTGTCATCTTCAAGCGGATCCGTTCCCATTGACTTACATTGTAAGTCTGGACGGATCTGCACGCCTCCGCACGGCCAGGCGGACACCCGAACGCTGCAAGCAGCGTTCAGCTGTCCGCCTGGCCGTGCGGAGGCGAGCGGAGCGGAGGCTGAACGCCGCCAGACTGATGCAGTCTGAGCGGATCCGCATCCATTCAGACTGCATCAGGGCTGGACGGAAGCGTTCTGCTCCGCTCGTGAGCCCCTTCAAACGGAGCTCACGAGCGGACAGCAGAACGCTAGTGTGAAAGTAGCCTTAGCTGGTCAAGTTATTTGTAGTGACCGTAAAAGCACAGTTTTTGTTCTGGGTTGAAAAACTATTTCCAAATTTGCCATTCTCAAAATTAGTAGTTTCTGCTATATCAGGCCTACTTTAAATTTATCCCAAAAAGGATATCTTAGATTCAAGGTGCTGATAGTGTCATTCTGAAAAACTTAACACACACGCTACCGTGCAGATACAAGTCTAATTCTGTGATTAAAGGTATATCTGTCACACAGTGCGTAAAAAATAGGCCTGACATTTATATTCAACCAAATCTGTACTGTTTTAGCTGGTTAAATTATTTGTAGTGACCGTAAAAGCACAGTTTTTGTTCTGGGTTGAAAAACTATTCCCAAATTTGCCATTCTCAAAATTAGTAGTTTCTGCTATATCAGGCCTACTTTAAATCTATCCCAAAAAGGATATCTTAGATTCAAGGTGCTGATAGTTTCATTCTGAAAAACTTAACACACACGCTACCGTGCAGATACAAGTCTAATTCTGTGATTAAAGGTATATCTGTCACACAGCGCGTAAAAAATAGGCCTCACATTTCTATTCAACCAAATCTGTACTGTTTTAGCTGGTCAAATTATTTGTAGTGACCGTAAAAGCACAGTTTTTGTTCTGGGTTGAAAAACTATTCCCAAATTTGCCATTCTCAAAATTAGTAGTTTCTGCTATATCAGGCCTACTTTAAATCTATCCCAAAAAGGATCTCTTAGATTCAAGGTGCCGATAGTGTCATTCTGAAAAACTTAACACACACGCTACCATGCAGATACAAGTCTAATTCTGTGATTAAAGGTATATCTGTCACACAGCGCGTAAAAAAAAGGCCTCACATTTCTATTCAACCAAATCTGTACTGTTTTAGCTGGTCAAATTATTTGTAGTGACCGTAAAAGCACAGTTTTTGTTCTGGGTTGAAAATGTATTCCCAAATTTGCATTTTCAAAATTGTGCTGAACGGGAACAATGAGGAAAACATCTAATAAGGGATGCGGACGCGGACGTGGACATGGTCGTGGTGGTGTTAGTGGACCCTCTGGTGCTGGGAGAGGACGTGGCCATTCTGCCACAGCCACACGTCCTAGTGTACCAACTACCTCAGGTCCCAGTAGCCGCCAGAATTTACAGCGATATTTTGTGGGGCCCAATGCCGTTCTAAGGATGGTAAGGCCTGAGCAGGTACAGGCATTAGTCAATTGGGTGGCCGACAGTGCATCCAGCACGTTCACATTATCTCCCACCCAGTCTTCTGCAGAAAGCGCACAGATGGCGCATGAAAACCAAGCCCATCAGTCTGTCACATCACCCCCATGCATATCAGAGAAACTGTCTGAGCCTCAAGTTATGCAGCAGTCTCTTATGCTGTTTGAAGACTCTGCTGCAAGGGATTCCCAAGGGCATCCACCTAGCCCTTCCCCAGGGGTGGAAGAGATAGAATGCACTAACGCACAACCACTTATGTTTCCTGATGATGAGGACATGGGAATACCACCTCAGCACGTCTCTGATGATGACGAAACACAGGTGCCAACTGCCTCGTCTTTCTGCAGTGTGCAGACTGAACAGGAGGTCAGGGAGGAAGACTGGGTGGAAGACGATGCAGGCGACGATGAGGTCCTAGACCCCACATGGAATGAAGGTCGTGCCACTGACTTTCAGAATTCGGAGGAAGAGGCAGTGGTGAGACCGAGCCAACAGCGTAGCAAAAGACAAAGAGGGAGCAGTGGGCAAAATCAGAACACCCGCCGCCAAGAGACTCCGCCTGCTACTGACCGCCGCCATCTGCGACCGAGCACCCCAAAGGCAGCTTCAAGGAGTTCCCTGGCATGGCACTTCTTTAAACAATGTGCTGACGACAAGACCCGAGTGGTTTGCACGCTGTGCCATCAGAGCCTGAAGCGAGGCATTAACGTTCTGAACCTTAGCACAACCTGCATGACCAGGCACCTGCATGCAAAGCATGAACTGCAGTGGAGTAAACACCTTAAAAACAAAGAAGTCACTCAGGCTCCCCCTGCTACCTCTTCTGCTGCTGCCGCCTCGGCCTCTTCTGCTGCTGCCGCCGCCTCGGCCTCTTCCTCCGCCTCTGGAGGAACGTTGGCACCTGCCGCCCAGCAAACATGGGATGTACCACCAACACCACCACCTGCGTCACCAAGCATCTCAACCATGTCACACGGCAGCGTTCAGCTCTCCATCTCCCAAACATTTGAGAGAAAGCGTAAATTCCCACCTAGCCACCCTCGATCCCTGGCCCTGAATGCCAGCATTTCTAAACTACTGGACTATGAAATGCTGTCATTTAGGCTGGTGGACACAGACAGCTTCAAACAGCTCATGTCGCTTGCTGTCCCACAGTATGTTGTTCCCAGCCGCCACTACTTCTCCAAGAGAGCCGTGCCTTCCCTGCACAACCAAGTGTCCGATAAAATCAAGTGTGCACTGCGCAACGCCATCTGTGGCAAGGTCCACCTAACCACAGATACGTGGACCAGTAAGCACGGCCAGGGACGCTATATCTCCCTAACTGCACACTGGGTAAATGTAGTGGCGGCTGGGCCCCAGGCGGAGAGCTGTTTGGCGCACGTCCTTCCGCCGCCAAGGATCGCAGGGCAACATTCTTTGCCTCCTGTCTCCTCCTCCTCCTACTCAGCTTCCTCCTCCTCTTCTTCCACCTGCTCATCCAGTCAGCCACACACCTTCACCACCAACTTCAGCACAGCCCGGGGTAAACGTCAGCAGGCCGTTCTGAAACTCATATGTTTGGGGGACAGGCCCCACACCGCACAGGAGTTGTGGCGGGGTATAGAACAACAGACCGACGAGTGGTTGCTGCCGGTGAGCCTCAAGCCCGGCCTGGTGGTGTGCGATAATGGGCGAAATCTCGTTGCAGCTCTGGGACTAGCCGGTTTGACGCACATCCATTGCCTGGCGCATGTGCTGAATTTGGTGGTGCAGAAGTTCATTCGCAACTACCCCGACATGTCAGAGCTGCTGCATAAAGTGCGGGCCGTCTGTTCGCGCTTCCGGCGTTCACACCCTGCTGCTGCATGCCTGTCTGCGCTACAGCGTAACTTCGGCCTTCCCGCTCACCGCCTCATATGCGATGTGCCCACCAGGTGGAACTCCACCTTGCACATGCTGGACAGACTGTGCGAGCAGCAGCAGGCCATAGTGGAGTTTCAGCTGCAGCACGCACGGGTCAGTCGCACTGCGGAACAGTACCACTTCACCACCAATGACTGGGCCTCCATGCGAGACCTGTGTGTCCTGTTGCGCTGTTTCGAGTACTCCACCAACATGGCCAGTGGCGATGACGCCGTTATCAGCGTTACAATACCACTTCTATGTCTCCTTGAGAAAACACTTAGGGCGATGATGGAAGAGGAGGTGGCCCAGGAGGAAGAGGAGGAAGAGGGGTCATTTTTAGCACTTTCAGGCCAGTCTCTTCGAAGTGACTCAGAGGGAGGTTTTTTGCAACAGCAGAGGCCCATCACTGGTGCGTGGCTGGGGGGAAACACAGGACGATGACGATACGCCTCCCACAGAGGACAGCTTGTCCTTACCTCTGGGCAGCCTGGCACACATGAGCGACTACATGCTGCAGTGCCTGCGCAACGACAGCAGAGTTGCCCACATTTTAACATGTGCGGACTACTGGGTTGCCACCCTGCTGGATCCCCGGTACAAAGACAATGTGCCCACCTTACTTCCTACACTGGAGCGTGATAGGAAGATGCGCGAGTACAAGCGCACGTTGGTAGACGCGCTACTGAGAGCATTCCCAAATGTCACAGGGGAACCAGTGGAAGCCCAAGGCAAAGGCAGAGGAGGAGCAAGAGGTCGCCAACGCATTCTCTGCTGACATGAAGCCTGAATCTCTGTTACGGGACCTCTC
The DNA here is from genome assembly GCF_905171765.1 of Bufo bufo. Taxonomy (NCBI): domain Eukaryota; kingdom Metazoa; phylum Chordata; class Amphibia; order Anura; family Bufonidae; genus Bufo; species Bufo bufo. The sequence goes on from NC_053392.1 coordinate 557,310,256, forward strand.
TCCTCTGCCTGGGCGCCTGGGCCTAAATATGTGACAGTGGCCTGTTCCAGTGGTGGGTGATGTGAAGCCTGATTCTCTGCTATGACATGAAGACTGATTCTCTGCTGACATGAAGCCTGAATCTCTGTTATGGGACCTCTCTCCTCTGCCTGGGTGCCTGGGCCTAAATATGTGACAGTGGCCTGTTACAGTGGTGGGTGACGTGAAGCCAGATTCTCTGCTATGGCATGAAGACTGATTCTCTGCTGATGTGAAGCCAGATTCTCTGCTATGGGACCTCTCTCCAATTGATATTGGTTTATTTTTATATATTTTATTTTCATTTTAATTAATTTCCCTATCCACATTTGTTTGCAGGGGATTTACCTACATGTTGCTGCCTTTTGCAGCCCTCTAGCTCTTTCCTGAGCTGTTTTACAGCCTTTTTAGTGCCGAAAAGTCATCCAGGTGTTCGCTCAACTCTAGTGATAACTTTAAACCACTTTTACTTATACAGGCCATTCTGAGATTGTTTTCTCGTCACATATTGTACTTCATGACAATGGTGAAATTGAGTAAAAAAAATGTATTTTTATTTATAAAAAAAAGCATTATTTCCAAATTTTAATTTCTCTACTTTTATAATAGATAGTAATACCTCCAAAAATAGTTATTACTTTACATTCCCCATATGTCTACTTCATGTTTGGATCATTTTGAAAATTTCATTTTATTTTTGGGGATGTTAGAAGGCTTAGAAGTTTGAAAGAAAATCTTGAAATTTTTTGGAAAAGTTCCAAAACCCACTTTTAAAGGACCAGTGCAGGTCTGAAGTCACTTTGTGAGTCTCACATGATAGAAACCACCCAAAAATGACCCAATTTTAGAAACTACACCCCTCAAGGTATACAAAACTGATTTTTACAAACTTTGTTAACCCTTTAGGTGTTTCACAAGAATTAATGGAAAATGGAGAGGAAATTTCAGAATTTCACTTTTTTGGCAGATTTTACATTTTAATTCATTTTTTCCAGTAGCAAAGCAAGGGTTAACAGCCAAATAAAACTCAATATTTATTACCCTGATTCTGCGGTTTACAGAAATACCCAACATGTGATCGTAAACTGCTCTACGGGCACATGGCAGGGCGCAGTAGGAAAGGAACGCAATATGGTTTTTAGAAGGCAAATTTAGCTGAACTGGTTTTTAGATGCTATGTCCCATTTAAAGCCCCCCTCATGCACTCCTACAGTAGAAACTCAAAAAAGTGACCACATTTTGGAAACTACGGGATAAGGTGCCAGTTTTATTAGTACTATTTTGGGGTACATATGTTTTTTAATTGCTCTATATTACGCTTTTTGAGAGGCATGGAAACAAAAAAATTGATGTTTTGGCACAGTTTTTATTTTTTATTTTTACAGCGTTTACCTGAGAGCCATAGCTTTTTTATTTTTTGACCGATTTTCTTAGGTAGGGTCTCATTTTTTGTGGGATGAGGTGACGGTCTGATTAGTACTATTTTGGGGGGCATACACCTTTTTGATCACTTGCTGTTGCAATTTTTGTGATATAATGTGACAAAAATGGCTTTTTTTACATTTTTTTTTTTTACAGTGTTCATCTAAATGTTGAGGTCATGTGATATTTTTATAGAGCTGGTTATTACGGACGTGTCGATACCTAATATGTATACTTTTTTATTTTTTTCACTTTAGCACAATAATAGCAGTTTTGAAGCAAAAAAGAATCATATTTTAGTGTCTCCATAGTCTGAGAGCCATAGCTTTTTTATTTTTTGACCGATTCTCTTAGTTAGGATCTCAATTTTTGTGGGATGAGGTGACAGTCTGATTGGTGCTATTTTGGGGTGGCATACGCCTTTTTGATCACTTGCTGTTGCAATTTTTGTGATGTAATGTGACAAAAATTGCTTTTTTTTTTACAGTTTTTTTATTTTATTTTTTTCGGTGTTCACCTGAGGGGTTAGGTCAAGTAATATTTTTATAGATCTGGTTGTTACTGACGTGGCGATACCTAATATATATATATATTTTTTTTAATGTATTTTCACTTTAGCACAATAATAGCATTTTTTTTTTATAGATCTGGTTGTTACGGACGTGTTGATACCTAATATGTATACTTTTTTTTTTTTTTTCACTTTAGCACAATAATAGCAGTTTTGAAACAAAAAAAAATGATGTTTTAGTGTCTCCATGTTCTGAGAGCTATAGTTTTTTTTGGGTGATTGTCTTAGGTAGGGGCTCATTTTTTGCCGTATGAGGTAATGATTTTATTGATACCATTTTGTAGAACATATGCCTTTTTGATCGCTTGGTGTTTTTTACACCGTTTTTATTTTAATTTTTTTATGGTGTTTATCGGACAGGGTGGATCATGTGATATATTTATAGAGCTGGTCATTACGGATGTGGCGATACCTAATATGTGTGTTTTTTTCTGTTTTTTATTATAAAATAAGGGGAAAGGGGCGTTTTTTTCTTTTTTACTTATTCATTTTATTACTTTATTAATTTTATTAAAAACACTTTTTTTTTTACTCTTTTTTCTTCACTTTATTTATGATGTTCACTTTTGGGGGTCTGATCCCCTCTGCAATGCATTACAATACATCTGTATTGTAATGCATTGCATGTTATTGTATGACACTGAGTCATACACTAACAGGTTGCCTAGGAGACCCAGCCTGAGGCTGGATCTCCTCGGTAGAGATGGCCCGAACTATCCGACGGCGAACAGTTCCCGGCGAACATAGCTTGTTCGCGTTCGCCTCTGCCGGGCGAACACATGCGATGTTCGGTCCGCCCCCTATACATCATCATTGAGCAAACTTTGACCCTGTACCTCACAGTCAGCAGACACATTCCAGCCAATCAGCAGCATACCCTCCCTCCCAGACCCTCCCACCTCCTGCACAGCATCCATTTTAGATTCATTCTGAAGCTGCAGTCTTAGTGAGAGGAGGGAGACTGTAACTGCTGCTGATTTAATTGGGAAATCGATAGCTAGGCTAGTGAATTCAGTGTCCACTCCAGTCCTGAAAGACTCATCTGATCTCTGCTGTAAGGACAGCGTCCTGACAGCACCCCAAAAAGCCCTTTTTAGGGCTGCAACATTAGTCTGCTTTTTTTTTTTCCTTTATATACATATTGCAGTTGCCTGGCCTGCCTGTGTGTGAGGAGCTGCAGGCCCACAGACTGTAGTGTGCCCACTGCCAGTGCTCACCCCTGTCATTCCGTGTGGCACAGGACTTTGCTTAAAAAAAGGCACTTAATTTTTACACTTTAATCTAAGGTTAGTTGCCTGCCAGTGTGTGTCAGGCTGACTTCCACTGACTGTAGTGTGCCCACTGCCAGTGCCCACCACTCATACCGGCTGGCACAGGACTTTGCATAAAAAAGGCATTTAATTTTTACACTTTAGTGTAATTTCAGCTGCTTGCCTGCTGCTAGTGTGTGTCAGGCCGACTTCAACTGACTGTAGTGTGCCCACTGCCAGTGCCCACCCCTGTCATCCCGTGTGGCACAGGACTTTGCTTAAAAAAAAGGCACTTAATTTTTACACTTTAATCTAAGGTTAGTTGCCTGCCAGTGTGTGTCAGGCTGACTTCCACTGACTGTAGTGTGCCCACTGCCAGTGCCCACCACTCATACCGGCTGGCACAGGACTTTGCATAAAAAAGGCATTTAATTTTTACACTTTAGTGTAATTTCAGCTGCTTGCCTGCTGCTTGTGTGTGTCAGGCCGACTTCAACTGACTGTAGTGTGCCCACTGCCAGTGCCCACCCCTGTCATCCCGTGTGGCACAGGACTTTGCTTAAAAAAAAGGCACTTCATTTTTACACTTTAATCTAAGGTTAGTTGCCTGCCAGTGTGTGTCAGGCCGACTTCAACTGACTGTAGTGTGCCCACTGCCAGTGCCCACCCCTGTCATCCCGAGTGGCACAGGACTTTGCTTAAAAAATAGGCACTTAATTTTTACACTTTAATCTAAGGTTAGTTGCCTGCCAGTGTGTGTCAGGCTGACTTCCACTGACTGTAGTGTGCCCACTGCCAGTGCCCACCACTCATACCGGCTGGCACAGGACTTTGCATAAAAAAGGCATTTAATTTTTACACTTTAGTGTAATTTCAGCTGCTTGCCTGCTGCTAGTGTGTGTCAGGCCGACTTCAACTGACTGTAGTGTGCCCACTGCCAGTGCCCACCCCTGTCATCCCGTGTGGCACAGGACTTTGCTTAAAAAAAAGGCACTTCATTTTTACACTTTAATCTAAGGTTAGTTGCCTGCCAGTGTGTGTCAGGCCGACTTCAACTGACTGTAGTGTGCCCACTGCCAGTGCCCACCCCTGTCATCCCGAGTGGCACAGGACTTTGCTTAAAAAATAGGCACTTAATTTTTACACTTTAATCTAAGGTTAGTTGCCTGCCAGTGTGTGTCAGGCTGACTTCCACTGACTGTAGTGTGCCCACTGCCAGTGCCCACCACTCATACCGGCTGGCACAGGACTTTGCTTAAAAAAGGCATTTAATTTTTACACTTTAATGTAATTTCAGCTGCTTGCCTGCTGCTAGTGTGTGTCAGGCCGACTTCAACTGACTGTAGTGTGCCCACTGCCAGTGCCCACCCCTGTCATACCGAGTGGCACAGGACTTTGCTTAAAAAATAGGCACTTAATTTTTACACTTTAATCTAAGGTTAGTTGCCTGCCAGTGTGTGTCAGGCTGACTTCCACTGACTGTAGTGTGCCCACTGCCAGTGCCCACCCCTGTCATACCGAGTGGCACAGGACTTTGCTTAAAAAATAGGCACTTAATTTTTACACTTTAATCTAAGGTTAGTTGCCTGCCAGTGTGTGTCAGGCTGACTTCCACTGACTGTAGTGTGCCCACTGCCAGTGCCCACCCCTGTCATACCGAGTGGCACAGGACTTTGCTTAAAAAATAGGCACTTAATTTTTACACTTTAATCTAAGGTTAGTTGCCTGCCAGTGTGTGTCAGGCTGACTTTCACTGACTGTAGTGTGCCCACTGCCAGTGCCCACCACTCATACCGGCTGGCACAGGACTTTGCTTAAAAAAGGCATTTAATTTTTACACTTTAATGTAATTTCAGCTGCTTGCCTGCTGCTAGTGTGTGTCAGGCCGACTTCAACTGACTGTAGTGTGCCCACTGCCAGTGCCCACCCCTGTCATACCGAGTGGCACAGGACTTTGCTTAAAAAATAGGCACTTAATTTTTACACTTTAATCTAAGGTTAGTTGCCTGCCAGTGTGTGTCAGGCTGACTTCCACTGACTGTAGTGTGCCCACTGCCAGTGCCCACCACTCATACCGGCTGGCACAGGACTTTGCATAAAAAAGGCATTTAATTTTTACACTTTAGTGTAATTTCAGCTGCTTGCCTGCTGCTAGTGTGTGTCAGGCCGACTTCAACTGACTGTAGTGTGCCCACTGCCAGTGCCAACCACTGATACCGGGTGGCACAGTAGCTTGCCGATAAATAAGGCATTTAATTTTTAGACAGTAGTCTAAATTCAGTTGCTTGCCTGCTGCCAGTGTGTGTCAGGCCCGCTTCCACTGACTGTAGTGTGCCCACTGCCAGTGCCAACCACTGATACCGGGTGGCACAGTAGCTTGCCGATAAATAAGGCATTTAATTTTTAGACAGTAGTCTAAATTCAGTTGCTTGCCTGCTGCCAGTGTGTGTCAGGCCCTCTTCCACTGACTGTAGTGTGCCCACTGCCAGTGCCAACCACTCATACCGGGTGGCACAGTAGCTTGCCGATAAATAAGGCATTTAATTTTTACACTTTAGTGTAATTTCAGTTGCTTGCCTGCTGCCAGTGTGTGTCAGGCCCGCTTCTACTGACTGTAGTGTGCCCACTGCCAGTGCCAACCACTGATACCATCTCCCCGTTCGAAAAATCTATTCAATAAATGGCACCCAGATTGGGGACGTTAGAGGGATTAAACTGATGAGAATAGTACTACAGAAAATACCACTCATATCGGGTGTGACAGTAAATTGCACGGCGCAGACGCAGTCACCGTGGATAAAAACAAAGGGGAGGGAGCCAGCGTTTTTTTAACCATCTCCCCGTTCGAAAAATCAATTCAATTGACCTTTCGGGGACCCTTGGTGTTGTACGTGGCTGGGTGGAGGAAGAAACCTTCAATGACATCACCGGGACGTGGCTAGCTTGGTATCCAACCTTGTGCAAATGGGGAGTTTGCGGTTGTGCAAATGAACTGTTTGCGGTGCATTAAAAGGGGAGTTTGGTCTGTCAATGTCTGTGATGCGGGCGTAACCCTTACACTACCTGATCGATACAACATCATACCTGATCGTATACACACACTGGATGTTTTAAAGCACGTTATTCCAAACAATTTAGGAATGTTAGTTGATTTATGCCCTTTATGGATTAAAACCCGACTCTGCGTCCACTACGTAATTTTCCATGGGAGTTTTGCCATAGATCCCCCTCCGGCATGCCACAGTCCAGGTGTTAGACCCCTTGAAACAACTTTCTCATCACTATTGTGGCCAGAAAGAGTCCCTGTGGGTTTTAAAATTCGCCTGTCTATTGAAGTCTATGGCGGTTCGCCCGGTTCGCCAGTTCGCGAACATTTGCGGAAGTTCTCGTTCGCTGTTCGCGAACTGAAAATTTTATGTTCGCGACATCACTACTCCTCGGCACCCGTAGAAGGCAGTTCCCGATCCCGTGCAACGCATTGGGCAGCCTCTGCACAGCATCGGGCTGCCTTGTGTCGCATCGGGTCCCCGCCAAAGCAGCGCGGGGACTCGATGTGATCACTCACCCGACACAAACCTCTTCTATGTCGCGGTCAGCGTGGACCGCGGCATAGAAGGGGTTAATCCTCTGGCATAGGCTTTTACAGCGATGCCGGCGGATACAGCAGGGGCCCGGCTACCACGGACTACCGGGCCCCTGCAGTGATCGCACGCGCACCGCTCCGGTGCCCGCGCGATCACTATGACGTACTATTACGTCAAATTGCAGGAACACAGTGGTTCCGATGACGTAGTAGTACGTCTTAGGTCGGTAAGGGGTTAAAGATTGCTGTTTACAAATCGCAAACCATCCAACTTGAAGGAGCTGGAGCAGTTTTGCAAGAAGGAATGGGCAAAAATCCCAGTGGTAAGATGTGGCAAGCTCATAGAGACTTATCCAAAGCGACTTGGAGCTGTGATTGCGGCAAAAGGTGGCTCTACCAAGTATTGACTTTAGGGGGTTGAATAGTTATGCACATTGACTTTTTCTGTTATTTTATCCTATTTGTTGTTTGCTTCACAATAAAAAAACAAACATCTTTAAAGTTGTGGGCATGTTCTGTAAATTAAATGATGCAAATCCTCAAACAATCTATGTTAATTACAGGTTGTGAGGAATCAAAATACCAAAAAAATTGAAATAAAACAACCAAGATGTGCTATAACTGCAGACTGCCAGCTTTAATTTGAGGGTATTTACATCCAAATCAGGTGAACGGTGTAGGAATTACAACAGTTTGCATATGTGCCTCCCACTTGTTAAGGGACCAAAAGTAATGGGACAATTGGCTTCTCAGCTGTTCCATGGCCAGGTGTGTGTTATTCCCTCATTATCCCAATTACAATGAGCAGATGAAAGGTCAACAATCAAGAGAAGACTTCACAAGAGTGAATACAGAGGGTTCACCACAAGATGTAAACCATTGGTGAGCCTCAAAAACAGGAAGGCCAGATTAGAGTTTGCCAAACGACATCTAAAAAAGCCTTCACATTTCTTGAACAACATCCTATGGACAGATCAGACCAAGATCAACTTGTAACAGAGTGATGGGAAGAGAAGAGAATGGAGAAGGAAAGGAACTGCTTATGATCCTAAGCATACCACCTCATCAGTGAAGCATGGTGGTGGTAGTGTCATGGCGTGGGCATGTATGGCTGTCAATGGTACTGGTTCTCTTGTATTTATTGATGATGTGACTGCTGACAAAAGCAGCAGGATGAATTCTGAAGTCTTTCCGGCAATATTATCTGCTCATATTCAGCCAAATGCTTCAGAACTCATTGGACGGCGCTTCACAGTGCAGATGGACAATGACCCAAAGCATACTGCAAAAGCAACCAAAGAGTTTTTTAAGAGAAAGAAGTGGAATGTTATGCAATGGCCAAGTCAATCTCCTGACCTGAATCCGATTGAGCATGCATTTCACTTACTGAAGACAGAACTGAAGGGAAAATTCCCAAAGAACAAGCAGGAACTGAAGACAGTTGCAGTAGAGGCCTGGCAGGGCATCACCAGGGATGAAACCCAGAGTCTAGTGATGTCTATGCGTTCCAGACTTCAGGCTGTAATTGACTGCAAAGGATTTGCAACCAAGTATTAAAAAGTGAAAGATTGATTGATGATTATTATTCTGTCCCATTACTTTTGGTCCCTTAACAAGTGGGAGGCACATATGCAAACTGTTGTAATTCCTACACCGTTCACCTGATTTGGCTGTAAATACCCTCAAATTAAAGCTGCCAGTTTGCAGTTAAAGCACATATTGTTTGTTTCATTTCAAATCCATTGTGGTGGTGCATAGAGCCAAAAATGTTAGAATTGTGTTGCTGTCCCAATATTTATGGGCCTGACTGTATATACACACACATACCTACATAAAAACACAATATACTGTACACATTTACAAATTTACACTCAGGTATTCACATACTGTAATTAAATTCAGTTTACATACACATACACTTACTTTTTATGCAGCATAGCTGGGTGAACTGGAGGGAGAGTTAGCTGGCAGGATCCAGAATGGATGAAAACATCCTCCACCACCCTCCCTGTCCCGACGCTGCTCTTCATGACTAAGGGGCTAAGGTATCTGTATGTGTGCTGGGGGAGTGCATGACGGGAGCACAGGCTGTAAATCAGCTGCTCACAGACGGAACCTCTGCTAGAAGGAAGGAGTAAGGCCTCTTTCACACAGGCGTCGCGTGTAAGGGCCGGACAAGATGCGGGTGCGTTGCGGGAAAATGCGTGATTTTTCCGCTCGAGTGCAAAGCGTTTTAATGCGTTTTGCACGCGCGTGAGAAAAATCGGCATGTTTGGTACCCAGACCAGAACTTCTTCACAGAAGTTCGGGGATCAGTGTTGTGTAGATTTTATTATTTTCCCTTATAACATGGTTATAAAGGAAAATAATAGCATTCCTAGTACAGAATGCTTAGTAAAATGTCCATTGAGGGGTTAAAAATAATAAACAAATTTAACTCACCCCATCCACTTGATCGCGTAGCAGATCTCCTCTTCTTTTTACTTTCTTCAGGACCTGGCTAAAGAACCTTTGATGACGTCACTGCATTCATCACATGGTCCATCCCCATGGCGATGGACCATGTGATGGACCATGTGATGGACCATGTGATGAGCGCAGTGACATCCCCACAGGTCCTTTTCATCAAAAAAGAAAGAAGACACGCCAAGCTGAGCATTCAAGTGGATTAAGGTCAGTTTATTAATTGTTTTTATTTTTTAACCCCTCCATCACTATTTTACTAAGCATTCTGTACTAAGAATGCTATTATTTTCCCTTATAACCATGTTATTAGGGAAAATAATAAAGATCGGGTCCCCATCCCGATCGTCTTCTAGCAACCATCCGTGAAAATCGCACCGCATCTGCACTTGCTTGCGGATGCTATCGATTTTCACGCAGCCCCATTCACTTCTGTGCGTGAAAAACGCACAATATAGAGCTTGCTGCGATTTTCACGCAATGCACCAGTGATGCGTGAAAATCACCGCTCATGTACACAGCCCCATTGAAGTGAATGGGTCCAGATTCAGTGCTTTCACTTCACGCATTGCACCCGCACGGAATTCTCGCCTGTGTGAAAGGGGCCTTAGGGTACTTTCACACTTGCGTTTTTCTTTTCCGGCATGGAGTTCCGTCACAGGGGCTCTATACTGGAAAAGAACTGATCAGTTTCATCCCCATGCATTCTGAATGGAGAGTAATCCGTTCAGTTTGCATCAGGATGTCTTCAGTTCAGTCATTTTGACTGATCAGGCAAAAGATAAAACCGTAGCATGCCCAAAAAAACTGAAGACTTGCCTGAATGCCATAGGAATGTATTAGTGCCGGATCCGGCATTCAAAATACCAGAATGCCGGATCCGTCCTTCCAGTCTGCACAAGCGCAGACCGAAAAAAAGTTGAAAAAAATAATTGCCGGATCCGTTTTTTTCGGATGACATTTCCGGCATTTCAATGCATTTGTAAGATGGATCAGGATCCTGATCAGTCTTACAAATACCATCAGTTGGCATACGTTTTGACGGATCCGGCAAGCAGTTCCGGCGACAGAACTGCTTGCCAGATCACTCTGCCGCAAGTGTGAAAGTAGCCTTAGTTGCTGTCTGGCTAATGCAGACTGATTCCGGTTAACCTCTGCTCCCGACTCCAGAGCCTCATAGCATTGTTTTCTGTAAAGATAGGAGGAAGACCACCTTCCCCCCTAACGCCGGCCCTGAGTGTAGGTCCTATACAGTTATCCAGGTTAGGGCCAGTTGGCCAGTTGGGGAATGCCATTTAGGACGTATTGTCCAAGTAGGTAGGGTGAGTGGTGCGGGATGAGTTTAAGGCTGCACTGTTCCCTACCTTATGTGACAACTAAATTACATGCAATTACAAAAGTAATGCTGGTTTAAAAATTGTAGAATATTTTTCATGGGACAACCCCTCTAATAAATAAATTTAAATAATAAAAATGTAAGATCAGTCAACTGCAGATTGTCTTGATAGCTTCCTGACAGTAGGGTATTCTAGCGTTCAGCCTATTTCGCTCTGCCTCTTCATACAGATAAAGAATATATACACAATCAAGAAAGTTCTGCGGGCACTGCAGCAAATCCCAGATCTGAAGTAGAAAAGCTGTAATAAAACTCTCAGATCATACAGATTAAGGCCATAGATATCCCATAAAATGTAATGTGGCAATGTAGAAAACTACAGTCTTCTGTATAACAATAGATATGATCAACTTTTTTGCTGTGCTATTTTGCAGATAAGTTCTGAATGTAATTTCACAGTGAAATCACTAAGTTTAGACTTACGTTATTTAAAAGTTTATATGGTTTCAAATAATCATTTCATTTATTGAAGGAAAATAAATAAAAAAATAACTGTCCATGTGTAAAATTAATTGTCACCCTCCAAACTTAAAAGGGTTGTACAATGTTTCCCGATCCACAGGATAGGGAATGAGCATGTGATTGGTGGATGCTTAGATCTCTGTGAATGGAGGTCCTATATTATCCCCATATGAATGGAGTGCTGGCTGAGCATGCATTCTGGCAGTACATTTTTTTATCTGTGTCAAGTACAGTGCTCACCAATAGAGATGGCCTTGCGGTTCGCCCGGTGGTCGTTTCGCGGCGAACTTTGCATGTTCACGATTCGCTGAACATGCAAACATATGGAGATATTTGCGCCCGCCATATTCTTTTACATTGTGAAGAACTTTGACCCATGACACATCCATCAGATGGTATAGGACAGCCAATTAAGACATTTCAGCACATGGACATACCCCCTACCTTATAAATAAACCTGATTTGGCCGCCATTTTTCATTCAGTGTTTTGCCAGTGTAGAGAGAGGTTGCTGTGTGGAGCAGGGACAGGCTGTTAGGGACACCAAACGCTAGCTAATAGGGCCACAAAAGTCCTTTTAAGGACTGGTATACAGCCAGGTCCATAAATATTGGGACATCAACACAATTCTAACATTTTTGGCTCTATACACCACCACAATGGATTTGAAATGAAACAAACAAGATGTGCTTTAACTGCAGACTGTCAGCTTTAATTTGAGGGTATTTACATCCAAATCAGGTGAACGGTGTAGGAATTACAGCAGTTTGCATATGTGCCTCCCACTTGTTAAGGGACCAAAAGTAATGGGACAGAATAATAATCATAAATCAAACTTTCACTTTTTAATACTTGGTTGCAAATCCTTTGCAGTCAATTACAGCCTGAAGTCTGGAACGCATAGACATCACCAGACGCTGGGTTTCATTCCTGGTGATGCTCTGCCAGGCCTCTACTGCAACTGTCTTCAGTTCCTGCTTGTTCTTGGGGCATTTTCCCTTCAGTTTTGACTTCAGCAAGTGAAATGCATGCTCAGTCGGATTCAGGTCAGAAGATTGACTTGGCCATTGCATAACATTCCACTTCTTTCCCTTAAAAAACTCTTTGGTTGCTTTTGCAGTATGCTTTGGGTCATTGTCCATCTGCACTGTGAAGCGCCGTCCAATGAGTTCTGAAGCATTTGGCTGAATATGAGCAGATAATATTGCCCGAAACAGTTCATAATTCATCCTGCTGCTTTTGTCAGCAGTCGCATCATCAATAAATATAAGAGAACCAGTTCCATTGAAAGCCATACATGGTGGTATGAGTTGGTATGCTTAGGATCATGAGCAGTTCCTTTCCTTCTACATACTCTTCTCTTCCCATCACTCTGGTACAAGTTGATCTTGGTCTGATCTGTCTATAGGATGTTGTTCCAGAACTGTGAAGGCTTTTTTTAATGTGGTTTGGCAAACTTTAATTTGGCCTTCCTGTTTTTGAGGCTCACCAATGGTTTACATCTTGTGGTGAACCCTTTGTATTCCCTCTGGTGAAGTCTTCTCTTGATTGTTAACTTTGACACACATACACCTACCTCCTGGAGAGTGTTCTTGATCTGGCCAACTGTTGTGAAAGGTGTTTTCTTCACCAGGGAAATAATTCTTTGGTCATTTATCACAGTTGTTTTCCGTGGTCTTTCGCGTCTTTTGGTGTTGCTGAGCTCACCGGGGCTTTCCTTCTTTTCAAGAATGTTCCAAACAGTTGTTTTGGCCACGCCTAATGTTTTTGCTATCTCTCTGATGGGTTTGTTTTGTTTTTTCAGCCTAATGATGGCTTGCTTCACTGATAGTGACAGCTCTTTGGATCTCATCTTGAGATTCGGGTAATGTGGTGTGGTAAAAGGCCCAAAGATAACTCAGCATGATCAGGACAGACACCAGCAGCAGTATCAGCAGCAGGTAGATAGTAACGGTTGAGTGTAAGGCCTACACATAACTCTGAAGGATCAGGATAATTGCAGCAGTCATTGGTAACGGTGGAGTGTAAGGCCTACACATAACTCTGAAGGATCAGGATAATAGCAGCAGTCATTGGTAATGGTGGAGAATAAGGCCAACACATAACTCTGAAGGATCAGGACAAGATCAGCAGGCAGATGGTAAGTTAACGTTATATTATAAGTAGGGTTGAGCGAACCCGAACTGTAAAGTTCGGGTTCGTACCGAACTTTAGGATTTTGGGACCCCGGACCCGAACATTTCCGTAAAAGTTCGGTTTCGGTGTTCGCCGCTTTCTTGGCGCTTTTTGAAATGCTGCAAGAGGCCATCACAGACATGCCTACTAATGGCATGGTCGTGATTGGCCAGAGCAGCATGTGACCCAGGCTCTATATAAGCTTGAGTCACGTAGCGCTGCACGTCACTCTGCTGTTACAAGTGTAGGGAGAGGATGCTGCTGGACTTGTGATTTCAGGGAGAGCATAGGAGAGACTCTATATTATTTACATTTGGTCACTAGGACCATAGATGTCCCTGATTTACACGTGTTATTAAGTCTAAAAATTAACATTTATTTCTTGTCCTTAAAATGTTGCGAACGCTACTATTAAAATAATCAGCAATGCATGCTAGATACATATGTGAATAGTGCCAGTGATTCTGTTTGCTGAGTGTTGCCACTAGGGGGCGCTTATGACCAATAGCTGTTTAAGGCTCTCCTGCCTGTTAGGATCATGCTCCAATGCTAAGTAATTGCGCTCTGTTGTCAGCACAGTGCGCTACTTTCAACAGCAAACGCCCTCATGGGGTACACTCTCTCACTCTATATCCTCTACAGATCACTTCCTAGTCATGCATGAGCTGGCTAAAACACGCTATCTGCCCCCCGACATGTTTCGCCAGAACACTTGGCGTCTTCAGGGGTTTGGGCAGGGGTTCACTGCCCAAACCCCTGAAGACGCCAAGTGTTCTGGCGAAACATGTCGGGGGGCAGATAGCGTGTTTTAGCCAGCTCATGCATGACTAGGAAGTGATCTGTAGAGGATATAGAGTGAGAGAGTGTACCCCATGAGGGCGTTTGCTGTTGAAAGTAGCGCACTGTGCTGACAACAGAGCGCAATTACTTAGCATTGGAGCATGATCCTAACAGGCAGGAGAGCCTTAAACAGCTATTGGTCATAAGCGCCCCCTAGTGGCAACACTCAGCAAACAGAATCACTGGCACTATTCACATATGTATCTAGCATGCATTGCTGATTATTTTAATAGTAGTGTTCGCAACATTTTAAGGACAAGAAATAAATGTTAATTTTTAGACTTAATAACACGTGTAAATCAGGGACATCTATGGTCCTAGTGACCAAATGTAAATAATATATTGTATAGTCCCAACACGTGTTAGGGAGAGATATGTAAAGGAGGTTAGGAGAGACTCTAACTCAGCGATCTACACACAAATAGTTGTGTGGGTGCAGGGCACTATCGTTTTACCCTGCTCTGAGCTCATTGACCAAAAAATACTAACTTTTAGAATTCTGTTAGTTAGGTGGGTGGCGGCAGCGGCCATTTTATTCATGCTCAGTGCACAAGCACTGCATCTGAGCTTTTGGGACATTGCAAATCACAATTTTTTTGGGGCAAACTACAACATTTGTGTTAGGAAGTGTGCAATTTAAGGTAGAAATACACCCATCATTTTCTGGGGTTTAAAAAACACACTATATTTTTTTTTCATAAAACAGTATTTTCCAGATCTGCAATGTTAAATTCAAGTCTAATATATACAGCTTTCATATTCTGTTAGCAAAAAAAGACTTTTTTGGCAATCTACAACATCTGTATGAGTCAGTGTGCAATTTAAGGTAGAAATACACCCATCATTTTCTGGGGTTTGAAAAACACACTCTTTTGACAAAAAACACTATTTTCAGGCCTTGCAGTATCAGCACGTGTGAAATTACAGGCTTATATACTGCTGTCAAATTCAGTTTTTAAACAAACATTCATTTGGGCACAAAAAATTTAGTTGGCAGCCTTTGATGCAGATGTCATTGTGAGATACACCCTTAATACATTTGGGTTACATTCAGAGATTTTAAATACCGTCATTTGGTGCACCAATATTGAATTCAGGCCTACACTGGTTCAGGCCCTATGAGATACTCCCTCTACATACAGGGGTTTGAATTAGGCATTTGAAATACAGCCATTTGAAATACAGCCTTTTTGTGCAAAGATATATTTACTTCAGGCCTACACTGGTGCAGGGCGTGTGTGATCCCCCCTATACATACAGGAGTTTGAATCAGGCATTTGAAATACAGCCATTTGAAATACAGCCTTTTTGTGCAAAGATATATTTACTTCAGGCCTACACTGATTCAGGGCGTGTGTGATCCCCCCTCTACATACAGGGGTTTGAATCAGGCATTTGAATTACAGCCATTTGAAATACAGCCTTTTTGTGCAAAGATATATTTACTTCAGGCCTACACTGTGTGGGGATCCGCTCTGGTAGGCAATGGTAGCGAGTGCAGTATAGAGGCAACACAGACCGGTCTTGGTGTAAAACACGATGCTTTGTTTATTCACACGGTGCATACAAGTGAAAGACGGTGCAGTTCATAGGTAGGGTGCTCACACACAACAGCAAAATAATAGTTCAAACACAGCAAGTCCCTGCTGCAGGCTACTTGAGGCCTGTTTCCATTACATAAAGCAAAGTCTATTTAAAGCCAGGAGTAATGTCAACTTTTTCTCCTGGGTGAAGTAAGTCCCTGGGTCCGGCTTCTAGCCACGGAACACGGATCCCTCCTGTCTTCAGCTGCGGGTTCCCGCACACTCCTTTACAGGCCTCAGCAAACAGCCCAGCTCACCTCCACTTATCACTCTCCCAGCCAGAGAACACAGAAGCTCCACATTGCACACCACACCCTTGTTGCTGGTCTGGTTTTAACCCTTCCCTGCAAAACCTGGCCTGGACCGTGGGGAGATAGGCAACCGCCAGCATATCTGCCTGCTCCCAGTCAGAGCCGGACCGGATCCGCTGTGTTAACAGCATAACCGCTGCAAAATGCACTTTTCCGTCTCTTACTCCACCGGGGCCAGGACCCCCGGTGGCACGTACCTTCCGTCTACCACCACCCCAGGTACTCTGTTACAACTGGTTCTGGGCGTGTGTGATCCCCCCTATACATACAGGGGTTTGAATTAGGCATTTGAAATTCAGCCATTTGAAATACAGCCATTTTGTGCAAAGATATATTAACTGCAGGCCTACACTGATTCAGGGCGTGTGTGATCCCCCCTATACATACAGGGGTTTGAATTAGGCATTTGAAATACAGCCATTTGAAATACAGTCTTTTTGTGCAAAGATATATTTACTTCAGGCCTACAGAGGTTCAGGCCCTCTGAGATACTACCTCTACATACAGGGGTTTGAATTAGGCATTTGAAATACAGCCATTTTGGGCAAAAAAATATTTTTTGGAGGCCTAGCCTGGTTCAGGCCGTGTGAGATAAACCCTTTACATAATGTCGTTCTATTCTACTATTAATTAAACACCCATTTAGGGCAAGATCCTAAATTAAAAAAAATATCAGGAGAGCATTAAATAAGGGCATGGCCCAGGTCGTGGTGCTGCTGGTGGAGCTCCTGTTGCAGGGAGAGGACGTGGTCGAGTAGGCGACAAAACCCGAAGCGGTATTTGGTCGGGCCTAATGCTGCTCTATGAATGGTGAGGCCTGAACAAGTACAGGCGATAGTAGATTGGGTTGCTTACAGTGGATCCAGTTCCTTCACATTGTCTCCCACCCAGTCTCATGCTGAAAGACCACAGTTGGCATCTGCAGCCGATGTCCATCAGTCTTTCACATCACCTCCTTGCAAATCAGCCAAGCAGTCTGAGCCCCAAGTCATGCAGCAGTCTCTTCTGCTTTTTGATGACTCTGTTAGCAGGGTTTCCCAGGGCCATCCACCTAGCCCTGCCCCAGAAGTGGAAGAGATTGAGTGCACCGATGCCCAACCACTTATTTTTCAAGATGAGTACATGGGAGGACCATCGCAGCACGTCTCGGATGATGACGAAACACAGGTGCCAACTGCTGGGACTTTCGAAAGTGTGCAGACCGACAAGGAAGTCAGGGGTGAAGACTGGGTGGAAGATTATGTGGAGGACGATGAGGTCCTCGACCCCACATGGAATCAAGGTCATGCGAGTGACCGATGTAGTTCGGAGGAAGAGGCGGTGGTCGCACAGAGCCACCAGCACAGCAGAAGAGGGAGCAGGGTGCAAAAGCAGAGCGTCCGTCCTCTAAACAGTACGCCTCCTACTGCCCACCGCAGCAAGGGACCGAGCACACCAAAGCCAGCTTCAAGGAGTAATCTGGTGTGGCAGTTCTTCAGACAATGTGCTGACGACAAGACACGAGTGGTTTGCACGCTGTGCAATCAGAGCCTGAAGTGAGGCATAAACATTCTCAACCTGAGCACAACCTGCATGACCAGGCATTTAAGTGCAAAGCACGAGCTGCAGTGGAGTAGAGACCTCAAAATCCAAGAAAGGTCTCTGGCTCCTCCTGCTTCCTCTTCTGCTGCAGTCGCGGCCTCTTCATCCACCTCTGGAGTGACAGTGCCACCTGGCACCCCGCAAACAGAGGATCTGCCAGCAACACCAACACCTGGGTCACCAAGCATCTCCACAATGTCCCACGGAAGCGTTCAGCTCTCCATATCCCAAACGCTGGAGAGGAAGAGGAAGTACCCCCCTAGCCCTGAATACCAGCATTTCTAAATTACTTGCCTTTTAAATGCTGTCATTCCGTCTGGTGGAGATGGATAATTTTAGAGGTCTTATGGCGGTGGCTGTCCCACAGTACGTCGTGCCCAGCCGCCACTACTTTTCAAGGCGAGCCATCCCTTCCCTTCACAACCAAGTAGGGGACAAAATCAGGTGTGCAATGCGCAACCCCATCTGTGGCAAGGTGCACCTGACTATGGATACGTGGACCAGTAAGGACGGTCAGGGCCGTTATATCTCCATAACAGCACACTGGGTAAATGCAGTGGCGGCTGGGCCTGAGGCGGATAGCAGTTTGGCGCATGTCCTTCCACCACCAAGGATTGCAGGGCGCTTCAGTTTGCCTCCTGTTGCTTCCTCCTCCTACTCTGCTTCCTCATCCTCTACCAGCTCCTCATCCGGTCAGCGTAACACCTTCACCACCAACTTCAGCACAGCCAGGGGTAAACAACAGCAGGCAGTTTTAAAACTTATCTGTTTGGGGGACAAACCCCACACCGCGCAGGAGCTGTGGACGGGCCTTGAACCACAGACCAATGAGTGGTTTGTGCCAGTCAGCCTCAAGCCCGGCCTGGTGCTGGTGTGCGATAATGGGCGAAATCTCGTAGCAGCTCTGGGACTAGCCGGTTTGACGCACATCCCTTGCCTGGCACATGTGCTGAATGCTGTGAATGAACCCCTGCTGTACCTGGGTGACAGGGGTCTAAATCTCTCAAAATCCTCTGTTCTGTTGCTGGGTGACAAGAACCCCCTTTTGCCGTGAATGAACCCCTGCTGTGCCTGGGAGACAGAGGCCTAATCTCTCAAAATCCTCTGTTCTATTGCTGGGTGACAAGAACCCCCTTTTGCCATGAAAGACCCCTGCTTTGCCTGGGTGACATGGGCCTAAATCTCTCAAAATCCTCTGTTCTATTGCTGGGTGACATGAACCCCCTTTTGCCATGAATGAACCCCTGCTGTGCCTGGGTGACATGGGCCTAAATCTCTCAAAATCCTCTGTTCTATTGCTGGGTGACATGAACCACCTTTTGCCGTAAATGAACCCCTGCTGTGCCTGGGTGACAGGGGCCTAAATCTCTCAAAATCCTCTGTTCTATTGCTGGGTGACATGAACCACCTTTTGCCGTGAATGAACCCCTGCTGTGCCTGGGTGACAGGGGCCTAAATCTCTCAAAATCCTGTGTTCTATTGCTGGGTGACATGAATCCCCTTTTGCTGTGAATGAACCCCTGCTCTGCATTGCTGACAGGGAACTAAATTTAGTGAAAACATCTGTTACTGATCGGAAGATGCGCGACTACAAGCACACGCTGATGATGGCATTCCCACCTGACAGTGCGGGCACAGTGGAAGCACAAGGCGAAGGCAGAGGAGGAGGAAGAGGTCGCCAACGCAGCAGGGGCACCGCCAGCACCTGAGAAGGCAGGGTTAGCATGGCCAAAATGTGGAAAAGCTTTGTCAGCCTTGGAGGTGCTGACCTGCCCTGCAGCCAGTGTATAGTATAAACGTGTGTTTAGCACGGTAGAGAGCATTATCACAGGCCGCAGCCAATGTGGACAAGCTTACGTTTATTAAAATGAACCAGGCATGGATCCCACAGGACTTGTCCGTACCTTGTACAGAATAGACATTTATACTAGCCTCAACCATCCATTCTTGTACTCAAGTGCACTTATTCTTTGTTTTATTTTGTTATATGTCCCAATATTTTGGGGGATACCCGAATAAAAAAAAAAAAAATAACATAAATCAGTGTTGACTACCTATTCCTCCTTCACCGCCGCTTCCACCTACACCGCCACGTCAACCTACACCGTCACATCCACCCATCCACCGCCTCATCAACCTCCTACTCCTAGATTCAGATTGTTAAATTTTTATTTTTCAGTATTTTATGTTATTTTAAGTCATTTCCCTATCCACATTTGTTTGCAGAACAGTTGCCATGCTCTTAAGCACATTTTAATGCCTTTGCAGCCCTCTAGCCCTTTCCAGGACTATTTTAGAGCCATTTAATGCCCAAAAGTTCTGGTCCCCATTGACTTCAATGGGGTTTGGTGTCAAATTTGGGTCAAGTTCGGGTCCCGAACCCGAACTTTTTTTTCAAGTTCGGCCGAACTCGTCGAACCCGAACATCCAGGTGTCCGCTCAACTCTAATTATAAGGCCTACACATAGTTTGGCCTAACTCAGCAGGAACAGACAGCGTCAGCAGGACAGTGTTCCCAGGAATGGGGCCCCGGCAGACGGAGTAAATAACTATAAAAAAATTATACAACCCCAACTACAGCATGTTTTTTCTTCGCTTACATAAAGAGTGTTCTCCCAGTGATACAAACTTCAATATTTTCCACATAAAATTTTTACATTTCTTTAATTTCTTTTAATATTGTAAAGGCCGATATAACATAGTACAATATATCAGATATCAAAAAACAAATGCCCCGTAAGTTCGGTCCTAGAATAAGTGTTTATTAAACATTAATTAACATTTTTGTCAACACAATGGGACCTTTCTCAAGTAGTAGTGACCAAACCTTATAGTCCCAAGTACAAGTCTGAATACCAAACGTGTAGAATAAAAAAATATATATATACACTGCTCAAAAAAATAAAGGGAACACAAAAATAACACATCCTAGATCTGAATTAATTAAATATTCTTCTGAAATACTTTGGTCTTTACATAGTTGAATGTGCTGACAACAAAATCACACAAAAATAAAAAAATGGAAATCAAATTTTTCAACCCATGGAGGTCTGGATTTGGAGTCACACTTAAAATTAAAGTGGAAAAACACACTACAGGCTGATCCAACTTTGATGTAATGTCCTTAAAACAAGTCAAAATGAGGCTCAGTAGTGTGTGTGGCCTCCACGTGCCTGTATGACCTCCCTACAACGCCTGTGCATGCTCCTGATGAGGTGGCGGACGGTCTCCTGAGGGATCTCCTCCCAGACCTGGACTAAAGCATCTGCCAACTCCTGGACAGTCTGTGGTGCAACGTGACGTTGGTGGATAGAGCGAGACATGATGTCCCAGATGTGCTCAATTGGATTCAGGTCTGGGGAACGGGTTGGCCAGTCCATAGCATCAATGCCTTCGTCTTGCAGGAACTGCTGACACACTTCAGCCACATGAGGTCTAGCATTGTCTTGCATTAGGAGGAACCCAGGGCCAACCGCACCAGCATATGGTCTCACAAGGGGTCTGAGGATTTCATCTCGGTACCTAATGGCAGTCAGGCTACCTCTGGCGAGCACATGGAGAGCTGTGCGGCCCTCCAAAGAAATGCCACCCCACACCATTACTGACCCAATGCCAAACCGGTCATGCTGGAGGATGTTGCAGGCAGCAGAACGTTCTCCATGGCGTCTCCAGACTCTGTCACGTCTGTCACATGTGCTCAGTGTGAACCTGCTTTCATCTGTGAAGAGCACAGAGCACCAGTGGCGAATTTGCCAATCTTGGTGTTCTCTGGCAAATGCCAAACGTCCTGCACGGTGTTGGGCTGTAAGCCCAACCCCCACCTGTGGACGTCGGGCCCTCATATCACCCTCAAGGAGTCTGTTTCTGACCGTTTGAGCAGACACATGCACATTTGTGGCCTGCTGGAGGTCATTTTGCAGGGCTCTGGCAGTGCTCCTCCTGTTCCTCCTTGCACAAAGGCGGAGGTAGCGTTCCTGCTGCTGGGTTGCTGCCCTCCTACGGCCTCCTCCACGTCTCCTGATGTACTGGCCTGTGTCACGGGGTTCCGAAGGTGCACTCGGTCCCCCATTGCCCGCAGAACTGTTGCTTAGCTTTTGGAATGAGGTTCTGTGTTTGACCTCATTCCCAGGGCGGCTTTACTAGCTGGGTGGCTCCCTGCTCCTAGTCTGCCTTGAGCGCCGAGCTGATCACTCGGTGCTCGACTGGTTGGTCTGTTTGTCATGTGACGCTGGCCACGTCACATGACCCTCACTCCCCACTATAAATACAGCCAGCCTGCTGGCTACAGGTTGCCTGTTAATTTCTAGGTTCCTGGCTATTTGTTGGACTACTGAATATTTACCTGATCCTGTTCCCTGACGATCCTCTGCCTGCTCCTCCTGTACTGCGCATACATCCTGGTTTTGTGACCTCGGCTCCCACCTGACTACTCTCTTAGGACTCCTCTTGTACTTCGCTACTCTCCTGGTATTTGACCCCGGCTTCTCCTGACCATTCTTTGCTTAATCCGTTGTACTGCGTAGCTCTCTTAGTTCTGACCCGGTCCGTTCATGTTCCGTATTTTGTCTTGTCTGTCTTCCCTGCACATATCCTAAGTTAGGGACTGCCGTCCAGTTGTCCCCTGTCATCAGGACTCGTGAGGCAAGTAGGCAGGGCCAGGGGTGAGGGTGGAGCGCAGTGGTCCCTACCCTTCCCCCTGTGTGTGTGTGGACGTGACCGTTACAGACTGTCTCTTGGTAGCGCCTCCATGCTCTGGACACTACGCTGACAGACACAACAAACCTTCTTGCCACAGCTCGCATTGATGTGCCATCCTGGATAAGCTGCACTACCTGAGCCACTTGTGTGGGTTGTAGACTCTGTCTCATGCTACCACTGACCAAAACATCAGCCAGGAAGCATAGGAACTGAGAAGTGGTCTGTGGTTACCACCTGCAGAACCACTCCTTTATTGGGGGTGTCTTGCTAATTGCCTATAATTTCCACCTGTTGTCTATCCCATTTGCACAACAGCATGTGAAATTGATTGTCACTCAGTGTTGCTTCCTAAGTGGACAGTTTGATTTCACAGAAGTGATTGACTTGGAGTTACATTGTGTTGTTTAAGTGTTCCCTTTATTTTTTTGAGCAGTGTACAATATGTGACGAAAAAACAATCTCAGAATGGCCTGGATAAGTAAAAGCGTTTTACAGTTATCACCACATAAAATGACACTGGTCAGATTTGCAAAAAATGGCCTGGTCCTTAAAGTGAAATAAGGCTGTGTCCTTAAGGGGTTAAGCTTGAAATACAACAATAATTTTCTGGCTTTTAAAAAACATTCTTTTTGGGCAAAATACTACATTTTACAGCCGCTGCTGCAACTGTCAGTGTGAAATACAAGCGTTATATACTGGTCTTCTATTATGTTATAAAAAAACACACCCTTTTTGAGCAAAATACTAAAATTTACAACCCTTGCTGCATCTGTCAGTGTGAAATACAAGCGCTATATACTGCTGTCATATTCTGTTATTAAAAAAACACCCATTTAGGGCAAAATCCTAATTTTGCAGCGGTTGCTGCATCTGTCATTGTTAAATACAAGCTTGAAATACAGCAATAATTTTCTGGGTTTAAAAAAGCACCCCTTTTTGGCAATACCCACCATCTGGGGCCTATGCAGCATTAGTCAGTGTGCAATTTAAGCTTGAAATACAGCAATATTTTTCTGGGTTTTAAAAAACACCCAATTTTTGTAATACCCTCCATCTGGGGCCTATGCCGCATTTGTCAGTGTGCAATTTAAGCTTGAAATACAGCAATAATTTTCTGGGTTTTAAAAAACACCCTTTTTGTGCAAAATACTAAATTTTACAGCCCTTGCTGCATCTGTCAGTGTAAAATACAAGCGTTAGATACTGGTATTCTATTCTGTTATTAAAAAAACACCCATTTTGGGCCAAATGCTAAATTTGCGGCCTTGGCTGCATCTATCAGTGTGAGATACAAGCTTGAAATACTACAATAATATTCTGGGTTTAAAAAAACACCAATTTTTGGCAATATCCTACATCTGGGGCCTATGCTGCATTTGTTAGTGTTACATACAAGCTAGAAATTCTGCAATAAAATTCTGGGTTTAAAAAAACACAGAGTTTGGGCAAAATACTAAATTTGCAGCCTTTGCTGCAGTTGTCTGTGTGAAATACACACGTTATATACTGGTATTCTATTCTGTTAGAAAAAAAAAACACCCATTTTGGCCCAAATACTAAATTTGCAGCCTTGGCTGCATCTGTCAGTGTGAGATACAAGCTTGAAATACAGCAATAATTTTTCTAGGTATTAAAAAGCACCCATTTGTGGCAATATACTACATCTGGGGCCTATGCTGCATTAGTCAGTGTGCAATTTAAGCTTGAAATACAGCAATCATTTTCTGGGTTTTAAAAAACACCCTTTTTGTGCAAATTATAAAATTTTACAGAGGTTGCTGTAACTGTCAGTGTGAAATACTAGTGTTATATACTGATATTCTATCCTGTTATTAAAAAAAACACCCATTTTGGGCCAAATACAAAATTTGCGGACTTGGCTACATCTGTCAGTGTTAAAAAACACCAATTTTTGGCAATATCCTATATCTGGGGCGTATGCTGCATTTGTTAGTGTGACATACAAGCTAGAAATACTGCAATAATATTCTGGGTTAAAAAAAATAACATTTTGGGCGAAATACTAAATTTGCAGCCTTTGCTGCATCTGTCAGTGTGAAATACACACGTTATATACTGGCATTCTATTCTTTTATTAAAATAAGAAATTTTTGGCTGTGTTATACCCCTGTTCTACCTAGTAGACAGGTAAACAAATTTCACAAATTTTTCTGTTACATTGTCTGGTGACATTCACCAATTTTTGGCTGTGATATTCCCCTGCTCTACCTAGTAGACAGGTTTAAAAATTTCACAAATTTTTCTGTTACATAGTTGGGTGACATTCACCAATTTTTGGCTGTGATATACCCCTGCTCTACCTAGTAGACAGGTTCATAAATTTAACACATTTTTCGGTTACATTCTTGGGTGACATTTTACCATTTTTGCAGTGATTAAACCTCTGCTCTGCATACGTGACCAATTTTATTTTAAAATCATCTCTTCCATTGGTGGGTGACATTAACCCATTTCTGGCAATTAAAAACTCCTGCTCTGCATAGGTGATAGGGACTTAAATTTCTAAAATTCGTCTTTAACCACCTCCGGACCGCCTAACGCAGGATCGCGTTCCGGAGGTGGCAGCCCTGCGCACAGTCACGCATATACGCGTCATCTCGCGAGACGCGAGATTTCCTGTGAACGCGCGCACACAGGCGCGCGCGCTCACAGGAACGGAAGGTAAGAGAGTTGATCTCCAGCCTGCCAGCGGCGATCGTTCGCTGGCAGGCTGGAGATGTGTTTTTTTTAACCCCTAACAGGTATATTAGACGCTGTTTTGATAACAGCGTCTAATATACCTGCTACCTGGTCCTCTGGTGGTCCCCTTTGTTTGGATCGACCACCAGAGGACACAGGTAGCTCAGTAAAGTAGCACCAAGCACCACTACACTACACTACACCCCCCCCCCCCGTCACTTATTAACCCCTTATTAGCCCCTGATCACCCCTAATCACCCCTGATCACCCCATATAGACTCCCTGATCACCCCCCTGTCATTGATTACCCCCCTGTCATTGATCAACCCCCTGTAAAGCTCCATTCAGACGTCCGCATGATTTTTACGGATCCACTGATAGATGGATCGGATCCGCAAAACGCATCCGGACGTCTGAATGAAGCCTTACAGGGGCGTGATCAATGACTGTGGTGATCACCCCATATAGACTCCCTGATCACCCCCCTGTCATTGATTACCCCCCTGTAAAGCTCCATTCAGACGTCCGCATGATTTTTACGGATCCACTGATAGATGGATCGGATCCGCAAAACGCATCCGGACGTCTGAATGAAGCCTTACAGGGGCATGATCAATGACTGTGGTGATCACCCCATATAGACTCCCTGATCACCCCCCTGTAAAGCTCCATTCAGATGTCCGCATGATTTTTACGGATGCACTGATACATGGATCGGATCCGCAAAACGCATCCGGTCGTCTGAATGAAGCCTTACAGGGGCATGATCAATGACTGTGGTGATCACCCCCCTGTCATTGATTACCCCCCTGTAAAGCTCCATTCAGATGTCCGCATGATTTTTACGGATGCACTGATAGATGGATCGGATCCGCAAAACGCATCCGGACGTCTGAATGAAGCCTTACAGGGGCATGATCAATGACTGTGGTGATCACCCCATATAGACTCCCTGATCACCCCCCTGTCATTGATTACCCCCCTGTCATTGATTACCCCCCTGTAAAGCTCCATTCAGACGTCCGCATGATTTTTACGGATGCACTGATAGATGGATCGGATCCGCAAAACGCATCCGGACGTCTGAATGAAGCCTTACAGGGGCGTGATCAATGACTGTGGTGATCACCCCATATAGACTCCCTGATCACCCCCCTGTCATTGATTACCCCCCTGTAAAGCTCCATTCAGACGTCCGCATGATTTTTACGGATGCACTGATAGATGGATCGGATCCGCAAAACGCATCCGGACGTCTGAATGAAGCCTTACAGGGGCGTGATCAATGACTGTGGTGATCACCCCATATAGACTCCCTGATCACCCCCCTGTCATTGATTACACCCCTGTCATTGATTACCCCCCTGTAAAGCTCCATTCAGACGTCCGCATGATTTTTACGGATGCACTGATAGATGGATCGGATCCGCAAAACGCATCCGGACGTCTGAATGAAGCCTTACAGGGGCGTGATCAATGACTGTGGTGATCACCCCATATAGACTCCCTGATCACCCCCCTGTCATTGATTACCCCCCTGTCATTGATTACCCCCCTGTAAAGCTCCATTCAGATGTCCGCATGATTTTTACGGATGCACTGATAGATGGATCGGATCCGCAAAACGCATCCGGACGTCTGAATGAAGCCTTACACGGGCGTGATCAATGACTGTGGTTATCACCCCATATAGACTTCCTGATCACCCCCCTGTCATTGATCACCCCCCTGTCATTGATCACCCCCCTGTCATTGATCACCCCCCTGTCATTGATCAACCCCCCTGTCATTGATCAACCCCCCTGTCATTGATCACCCCTCTGTAAGGCTCCATTCAGATATTTTTTTGGCCCAAGTTAGCGGAATTTTTTTTTTTTTTTCTTACAAAGTCTCATATTCCACTAACTTGTGTCAAAAAATAAAATCTCACATGAACTCACCATACCCCTCACGGAATCCAAATGCGTAAAATTTTTTAGACATTTATATTCCAGACTTCTTCTCACGCTTTAGGGCCCCTAGAATGCCAGGGCAGTATAAATACCCCACATGTGACCCCATTTCGGAAAGAAGACACCCCCAGGTATTCCGTGAGGGGCATATTGAGTCCATGAAAGATTGAAATTTTTGTCCCAAGTTAGCGGAACGGGAGACTTTGTGAGAAAAAAATAAAAAATATCAATTTCCGCTAACTTGTGCCAAAAAAAAAAAATTTCTATGAACTCGCCATGCCCCTCATTGAATACCTTGGGGTGTCTTCTTTCCAAAATGGGGTCACATGTGGGGTATTTATACTGCCCTGGCATTCTAGGGGCCCCAAAGCGTGAGAAGAAGTCTGGTATCCAAATGTCTAAAAATGCCCTCCTAAAAGGAATTTGGGCACCTTTGCCCACCTAGGCTGCAAAAAAGTGTCACACATGTGGTATCTCCGTATTCAGGAGACGTTGGGGAATGTGTTTTGGGGTGTCATTTTACATATACCCATGCTGGGTGAGAGAAATATCTTGGTCAAATGCCAACTTTGTATAAAAAAATGGGAAAAGTTGTCTTTTGCCAAGATATTTCTCTCACCCAGCATGGGTATATGTAAAATGACACCCCAAAACACATTCCCCAACGTCTCCTGAATACGGAGATACCACATGTGTGACACTTTTTTGCAGCCTAGGTGGGCAAAGGGGCCCATATTCCAAAGAGCACCTTTAGGATTTCACAGGTCATTTACCTACTTACCACACATTAGGGCCCCTGGAAAATGCCAGGGCAGTATAACTACCCCACAAGTGACCCCATTTTGGAAAGAAGACACCCCAAGGTATTCCGTGAGGGGCATGGCGAGTTCCTAGAATTTTTTATTTTTTGTCACAAGTTAGTGGAAAATGCTTATTTTTTTTTTTTTTTTCATACAAAGTCTCATATTCCACTAACTTGTGACAAAAAATAAAAAGTTCCATGAACTCACTATGCCCATCAGCGAATACCTTGGGGTCTCTTCTTTCCAAAATGGGGTCACTTGTGGGGTAGTTATACTGCCCTGGCATTCTAGGGGCCCAAATGTGTGGTAAGGAGTTTGAAATCAAATTCTGTAAAAAATGACCTTTGAAATCCGAAAGGTGCTCTTTTGAATATGGGCCCCTTTGCCCACCTAGGCTGCAAAAAAGTGTCACACATCTGGTATCTCCGTAATCGGGAGAAGTTGGGGAATGTGTTTTGGGGTGTCATTTTACATATACCCATGCTGGGTGAGAGAAATATCTTGGCAAAAGACAACTTTTCCCATTTTTTTATACAAAGTTGTCATTTGACCAAGATATTTATCTCACCCAGCATGGGTATATGTAAAAAGACACCCCAAAACACATTCCTCAACTTCTCCTGAGTACGGAGATACCAGATGTGTGACACTTTTTTGCAGCCTAGGGGGGCAAAGGGGCCCACATTCCAAAGAGCACCTTTCGGATTTCACAGGTCATTTACCTACTTACCACACATTTGGGCCCCTAGAATGCCAGGGCAGTATAACTACCCCACAAGTGACCCCATTTTGGAAAGAAGAGACCCCAAGGTATTCGCTGATGGGCATAGTGAGTTCATGGAAGTTTTTATTTTTTGTCACAAGTTTGTGGAATATGAGACTTTGTATGAAAAAAAAAAAAAAAAAAAAAAATCATCATTTTCCACTAACTTGTGACAAAAAATAAAAAATTCTAGGAACTCGCCATGCCCCTCACGGAATACCTTGGGGTGTCTTCTTTCCAAAATGGGGTCACTTGTGGGGTAGTTATACTGCCCTGGTATTCTAGGGGCCCAAATGTGTGGTAAGTAGTTTGAAATCAAATTCAGGAAAAAATGAGGAGTGAAATCCGAAAGGTGCTCTTTGGAATATGGGCCCCTTTGCCCACCTAGGCTGCAAAAAAGCGTCACACATCTGGTATCCCCGTACTCAGGAGAAGTTGAGGAATGTGTTTTGGGGTGTCTTTTTACATATACCCATACTGGGTGAGATAAATATCTTGGTCAAATGACAACTTTGTATAAAAAAATGGGAAAAGTTGTCTTTTGCCAAGATATTTCTCTCACCCAGCATGGGTATATATAAAATGACACCCCAAAACACATTCCCCACCTTCTCCTGAGTACGGAGATACCAGATGTGTGACACTTTTTTGCAGCCTAGGTGGGCAAAGGGGCCCATATTCCAAAGAGCACCTTTCGGATTTCACAGGTCATTTTTTACTGAATTTGATTTCAAACTCCTTACCACACATTTGGGCCCCTAGAATGCCAGGGCAGTATAACTACCCCACAAGTGACCCCATTTTGGAAAGAAGAGACCCCAAGGTATTCGCTGATGGGCATAGTGAGTTCATAGAACTTTTTATTTTTTGTCACAAGTTAGTGGAATATGAGACTTTGTAAGAAAAAAAAAAAAAAAAAAAAAAATCATCATTTTCCGCTAACTTGTGACAAAAAATAAAAAGTTCTATGAACTCACTATGCCCATCAGCGAATACCTTAGGGTGTGTACTTTCAGAAATGGGGTCATTTGTGGGGTGTTTGTACTGTCTGGGCATTGTAGAACCTCAGGAAACATGACAGGTGCTCAGAAAGTCAGAGCGGCTTCAAAAAGCGGAAATTCACATTTTTGTACCATAGTTTGTAAACGCTATAACTTTTACCCAAACCATTTTTTTTTTACCCAAACATTTTTTTTTTATCAAAGACATGTAGAACTATAAATTTAGAGCAAAATTTCTATATGGATCTCGTTTTTTTGCAAAATTTTACAACTGAAAGTGAAAAATGTCATTTTTTTGCAAAAAAATCGTTAAATTTCGATTAATAACAAAAAAAGTAAAAATGTCAGCAGCAATGAAATACCACCAAATGAAAGCTCTATTAGTGAGAAGAAAAGGAGGTAAAATTCATTTGGGTGGTAAGTTGCATGACCGAGCAATAAACGGTGAAAGTAGTGTAGGTCAGAAGTGTAAAAAGTGGCCTGGTCTTTCAGGGTGTTTAAGCACTGGGGGCTGAGGTGGTTAATTGGCTCTTTCATTTGATCCTTCTGTTTTAATAACTTGTTCCACATTTCAGCTTGATCACATTGCAGTCATTGACCTCCCTTGGATGTGCTATCCCTTTCTCACGCTCCCTCTCCGGCGTGGAACCCTGATTCGCCGCTAACCGTGATCAACATGATAGGCGCAGAAAAGAACATCGAAAGTTGATAGAGCAGATATCCAATTGGATCGTGGACATCACGGGGACGTGCAACATGGTGGAGCAGTATGTGTGCACACGCCTACATGTACTGACTGATGGGTCTGCCC
Organism: Bufo bufo; assembly: GCF_905171765.1. Lineage (NCBI taxonomy): Eukaryota > Metazoa > Chordata > Amphibia > Anura > Bufonidae > Bufo > Bufo bufo. The sequence continues at coordinate 557,340,638 of NC_053392.1, forward strand.
CCTTCAACTTCTGGGTCTACAAATTGGGCATATGGCCTGAGCTTGCCCTTTACGCCTTGAATGTGCTGGCCTGCCCGGCAGCCAGTGTATTGTCTGAACATTTGTTTAGCACGGCTGGAGGGGGTTATAACAGGTTATATTTCCCAATGTTTTGGGGTGTACCCTAATTTGAAAAAATAAATAAAAAATAAAACCAAAAAGCAGTGTTGGCTACCACCTCATCCTCCACCGCCGTTTCCACCTACATCGCCACATCCACCGCCTTCTCAACCTCCTACTCCATATGGACCTCGTCCTCAAAGATCAAGATTATTATTTTTTATTTTTACGTATTTTATGTTATTTTAAGTAATTTCCCTAACCACATTTGTTTGCAGAGCACTTGCCATGCTCTTAACCACATTTTGACGCATTTACAGCCCTCTAGCCATTTCAATGAATTTTTTACAGCCATTTTAGTGCTCTAAAGTTCGGGTCCCCATTGACTTCAATGAGGTTCGGGGTCAAGTTCGGGTCCCGAACTCGAACTTTTTTGTGAAGTTCACTCGAACCCGAACATCCAGGTGTCCGATCAACTCTAGTACCTATGAAACTGGCTGACCTGTTACATGTGCGCTTGGCAGCTGAAGGCATCTGTGTTGGTTAATACCAGGGAACAGCCAGGATAATTCATTTAAGTTTAGCCCAAAGTGAAATTGGTTAGTTGGAACAGTGGGTCCACACCCACTGTTTGTTACACAGGGTTGGACTGATGAACCAGTTGCCCAGAGAATAATCCAGTGGCCCAACAAACTTGACCTAGTAACAATAATGTTCATGATGTCTGTGACTAAAAATCCCCTGTTTGAATTTGGAACCCGGTTGGATAAAGGTGTTGGACTTGAAGTATGCCAGTGCAACCCTAAATAGGACTTCTTGAACTGAAGTCCATAATCTTGCTCTATCAGTGTTGATTGATGTCCCCGTGGACAGTAAACTTTATTAGCTGCCTTCAATAATTTCTTGTTACCATCATTGTGTCCTTTAATTGGCATATGCACACTGAAGCAGGATGTGCTTGTCCTATCTGTGCCGCATATACTGTATATTTAATCCTTTGCAAGCTCACCCTGCTTCACTGGACACAATGCTGCGCATACTACAGTAGATGTTGGGAGGGCTGCTGCTGATGTTCGCAGTCCTGTCAACCAAGACTGATGAGGTGGGATTTGGACGCAGCCAGCTTGACTTCAGTTCTCAACATTTCCACCTCCTTGATTCCAAACTGTTCATTAGCTCATGGGGGTTAATGTGGATTTTTGGCAAAATAAGACATCTGTAGGGGCAATTAAGAACACCATCAGGCACATCAAGAACAGAACAGTTAGGTACTCCTGCTGGTTTGGGTGGCAATATCCAGATGATATCTATAAATAGCCTGGTGTGCAAGTGACAGCACTGTAATTATATATCACTTGCACTTAAATGGAAATGTATATATAATAGCTAGTGTAATATTCTGCATCATACAGAATCAATTGAGAGGCCGCTCTACCATGGACGCCATAAGATGTTGTCTAATCTATTCTACTGTACATCTGAATTCAGGAAAACACTGGCTTTTGGGTCTCTGATGAAAATGAAGACAACAATGCTTGAAATTGAATTTCCATTTTACGTAATTAGATTAAGACAAGACCTGCATAGTAATTCACAGTAAACATTACAATGTACATAGGAATTCTCAAGCCATTTTAAAATTCCAAATAGTCTCGTAATGCTAATGAACTCTAAGGTGAAATGCAAGATATAAATTCTCTTAAGTGGTATTTAGGGAATGGCAAGTTTAATCAGAACAATAAAACTAAAATATTTAGTGGAACATGAAGCTCTTGTAATGTAGAGATTATATATAGTGTGGAAAGTTAATTTAATACTAAAGGCCTTCAGGGTATTTTTAAAGATCCTAGAAACAGCAGAAAATAGAATGTGATAAAAAGTCTGGTTAGAATATACTGAATATCTGCATACACTGATGAGAATTCCCCATTTCTAAGCGCCAATTCCTTGTTTCTCCTTCTCTGGCAAATAGCATTTGAAAAAGTCACCATCTGATCGAAATGTTACAGGTTGTTTTGTCATAAACTTTAATAAATATTATCTATAATTGCCTCAATTACAAAGTGCTATAGCCTCTCTTTTGCGATAATGATGAAATGTGATCTCCCAGTCCAAGAAGTGGCCCCTATCATTAGGCTAAGTATCCAGTGCAAAACTGTAGGATTTTTTAAAATATAGATAGTGACATGGAAAATGAAAAATAACGTCCCAAAAAATAAAAACTTGATTTAAACTAATAGGTCATTTTCTAATGACACTTTCTCTTTAATATGAATTAAATCATCATGTCCTACAAGCACTCAATGATCACTGAATTGCCAATGATTGTTTAGAAACAGCGAAAACATTCCACATATTCATATTAAAAGAAAAGCTTAGCTTATTTTAGCAGGAGGAGCAAATTAAGACCACACTAGGGCCATACTGTGACAGGAGGCATACCCTTCTTTCGGGGGACACTCTGGTGTTTGGGCTCCTGCCTAGTGGTAGTTGGTGTACCCGTTGTGGTAATTGTTTTTTGGCAGGGTGCAAGGCAGGAGTATGGTCGGTGAATGGCGATGGCGAAAATTAAAAGGGCTAGTTAGTGCAAAGTCTCTGTTTAGTAAAGTGCACAGTAGGATTAGTAGTACATTCAATTGTATCAAGGCACAGTACCAAGCAAATCACAATTTAATTCCTCCCCAGTAGCAATGTATGGACAGCAGCAACGATGAGGACTGTTAAAATCCTCTGTGTTTTGAAAGTCTCTCTGCAGAACCTGGTACGCAATTAAGGTTCTGGGTATATGTTTTGTAATTCCCGGGCTGAAAGGTACCCAATTAAGATACAGCTGGCCAAAAGTGAGGAAGGGTGTGTTAGCAATATTCCCTCCCCATTCGGCAAAGTGTCTTTCTGCCATAAATGAGCATAAATCTTGCTACATTAAAAGTGATCAAAAATGTGTATGTATCCCAAAATAGTGCTAATATACTGCTAATGATAATAGCAACAGATGCTCAAATCACCAGATTGGGCCTCAGATGTGCATGGTGCTCTTTTACTCTTGAGCCCTGTTTTATGTCCAGGCAAAAGATTGGGGCCACATGTAAAAAGTTTATAAAACCAGGAAACACAGCATAATAATAAGAGGGCTCACTTTTTACACTAGCATACGATGGGCACAAGCAGGGCCGGCGCTTCCATAGAGGCAAGGGGGGCAATTGCCCCCGGGCCCCCGCGTCCTTAGGGGCCCCCTCGGAACTAACTTTAGTCAGGCAGGACCGGCCCGCAACTAACTTTAGGCAGGCAGTGTAACAGTACAGCCTGGATCGCAGCGGCTCCCTGTGACTCCGCCCACTTTCCTCCGGGCCTTAAATAGAAGACAGGTGCTAAGCAGGGTGTTCCACTAATGGAGTGCGCACCCTGCTAGCTCCATTGCATCTGAGGACTCTGTCCACATATCCAGACCTGGATCCCTAACAACATTGTGAAGGACTGCCTACCTTCTTGCCACTGGCTTCCCCACTGCTGGCTTCCTAGCCAGGACCAACTAACCGCAAGTATATGCCTGTTACCTGCTCTGATTAAGGTCCTGGAACTCAGAGTGGGGTGGTTCCTGCTGGTGTGAGGCGATATTCCCAAACCAACACTGAACTCAGGACATGCTATACAAACTCTGAACCTACTGCATATTATATACTAAACTGAGGACATGCTATACTAACTCTGAACCTGCTGCATATTATATACTAAACTGAGGACATGCTATACTAACTCTGAACCTACTGCATATTATATACTAAACTGAGGACATGCTATACTAACTCTGAACCTGCTGCATATTATATACTAAACTGAGGACATGCTATACTAACTCTGAACCTGCTGCATATTATATACTAAACTGAGGACATGCTATACTAACTCTGAACCTGCTGCATATTATATACTAAACTGAGGACATGCTATACTAACTCTGAACCTGCTGCATATTATATACTAAACTGAGGACATGCTATACTAACTCTGAACCTGCTGCATATTATATACTAAACTGAGGACATGCTATACTAACTCTGAACCTGCTGCATATTATATACTAAACTGAGGACATGCTATACTAACGCTGAACCTGCTGCATATTATATACTAAACTGAGGACATGCTATACTAACTCTGAACCTGCTGCATATTATATACTAAACTGAGGACATGCTATACTAACACTGAACCTACTGCATATTATATACTAAAACTGAGGACATGCTATACTAACTCTGAACCTACTGCATATTATATACTTAAACTGAGGACATGCTATATACTAACCCTGAACCTATGGCATACTATAGACTAAACTGAGGGCATACTATATACTAACTCTGAACTGTGCACAAGCTTATACTAACTTGTGACTCCTGTAATACTAAAAAGGGGAAAGCAGTCGGCACTCCTCTGACAGAGTCGTGGTGCACGCGTCCAGGGTATGAAAAGCCCACTTACAATATGGAACAGAAGACCGGCACTTCACAGGTGGAATCTTCAAACTTTTATTTCAGCATAGGAGGAAATAGCACAGATGCGACACGTGTTTCGGCTCAGGTGTGAGCCTTTGTCAAGCATAATGAAGTATTGCATGAAACACATTTAAATAGGCCGCCTACATGGGCGTCGAACGTGATGAAGTCACATCACCATGGGAACGGAGATACAAATCATAAGGTGCAACAATTCTCTACATTGTTGCAACAAGGTACTATGCTGTATGTGATACAATTACATCTTTAAGAGTATTACAGAAAAGAGAAATCAATAGTAGACATGGGATACAATAAATCTAGAAATTACAATAAACATATTCAATGTAATGATAATAATAATCATCTATTTGAGAACTAAATAACTCACTGGCTGTCTCAAAATATCAACATATTAAATCTTGCTGCTCTTTTTTCTTTTTTTCAGATGCTTCATTATTTTCATTTTCTCTGTGACTGAATGAATAAAGAATATATATAGTACATTAAAAATGTAATTACAGTAGAATTTCCTATTGGATCTTACAGGAATGCACTCAAATCATATTCTCGATTTAAACCTTTCGGTTCAATGGTCTGCAGGGTGTGAATCCAAAAACTTTCACGTTTTTTCAGTAATAGCAACCTGTTGCCACCTCTGCGCGGTGGCAGTACCTGCTCAATTATTTGAAACCTTAATTGTGAGACATTGTGAGCACACCTGTCAAAATGAAGGGGAACAGGCAATAGCAAATTTTTCTTACGTATGGTGGATTTGTGATTACTGAACCTGTCCTTCATTCTGACAGATGTCTCACCAATGTACAATAAGCCACAAGGGCATTTTAGCAGATATACAACAAAATTGCTATCGCAAGTGAAGAAACCTTTTACTGGAAATTTCTTACCAGTGTGCGGATGAAAAAAGGATTCGCCCTTAATTACCGCAGAACAGTGAACACACTGTAGACAAGGGAAAGTGCCTCTTTTTGGTGTGGAAAGAAAAAGTTGACGGGGCATGCTAGTAGTACCACCTATGTCCGCTTTTACAATAGTGTCTCTAATGTTCCTGGTTCTCTTATAGCAGATCATAGGGATATCGTGGAATTCGGCAACATCTGGATAAACTGAGCGCATAATCCCCCAGTGTTTATTAACCACATGACGAAACTTATTTAGCCAGGGGTGATATTTGACAATAAACGGTAACCGCTTATTTTCAACATGGGGCTTAAATGTCTCAATCTTCCTGTAATACTGGGGGACCTTCCTTTCCAGCAGTAACTAATTAGATGGATAGCGGTAAATGATTTTGTTACCCCAAACTCTCCGCCCAAGACTGAGAGAGATGCCTGGGGTACATACTGAGTAACCGCGAATCCCACAGCCAAAAACAAGGGCGGTGGGATAATAGTGGATGTCCATTGCTTCTGCAGTTGAGATCCTAACTGATCAACTAGGTGCGTTACAGGCAGGACAGTCAGTAGGAGATGAGCGCTTCCATTGTGGAAGCGCTCAACTCCAGTCATCTGTATCGCAGTCCTCAGGACAGCGATACAGATGGCTGTGCGGCAGGGGAGGGAGAGGTGTGTCCCTTTCCCTTCCTCTGATAGGCTGCAGGCACTAGACCGGCAGCCTATCAGAGGCCGGCGCAGGCGGCGCGATGACGTAATCGTGCCGCCTGAGCCCTGAGCCGTACACAGCGCGGGACACAGGCCGGAAAAGGCCTGCATCGCATCGTTGCCAAGGAGGTAAGTATAAGTGTTTTTTTCTTTTTTTTTTCTTTTTTTTTTCTTTTTTTTTCTTTTCTGTACAATACTGGTACTAGGGGGGGGCGCCTATGGCTACTGGCAAATGATAGGAGGGCCCTATGGCTAGTGGCACATGATAGGGGGGCCCTATGGCTAGTGGCAAATGATAGGGGGGCCTTATGGCTAGTGGAACATAATAGGGGGGGCCCTTTGGCTAGTGGCACATGATAGGGGGGGCCCTATGGCTAGTGGCACATGATAGGGGGGCCCTATGGCTAGTGGAACATGATAGGGGGGGGCCTATGGCTAGTGGCACATGATAAGGGGGGCCTATGGCTAGTGGCACATGATAGGGGGGGCCGCCTATGGCTAGTGGCACATGATAGGGGGGCCCTATGGCTACTGGCACATGATAGGGGGGGCCCTATGGCTACTGGCACATGATAGGGGGGGCCGCCTATGGCTATTGGCAAATGATAGGGGGGCCCTATGGCTACTGGCAAATGATAGGGGGGCCCTATGACTAGTGGCAAATGATAGAGGGGCCCTATGGCTAGTGGCACATGATAGGGGGTCCTATGGCTAGTGGCACATGATGGGGGGGCCCTATGGCTAGTGGCACATGATAGGTGGGCCCTATGGCTAGTGGCACATGATAGGGGGGCCCTATGGCTAGTGGCACATGATAGGGGGGCCGCCTATGGCTACTAGCACATGATAGGGGGGGCCCTATGGCTACTGGCACATGATAGGGGGGGCCGCCTATGGCTACTGGCAAATGATAGGGGGGGCCATATGGCTACTGGCAAATGATAGGGGGGGCCCTATGGCTAGTGGCACATGATAGGGGGGCCCTATGGCTACTGGCACATGATAGGGGGGGCCGCCTATGGCTACTGGCACATGTTGATGAGGGGCTCAGGCTACTGGCACATGATAGGGGGGCCCTATGGCTACTGGCACATGATAGGGGGGCCGCCTATGGCTACCGGCACATGTTGATGGGGGCTCAGGCTACTGGCACATGATTGGGGGACATCTGTGGGGGCACTTCTTACTGGCACATTATTGGTGGCACTATAGGGGCATCTACTGAGGCCACAAAGAACGGTTATTTTATATGGGGGCTCTGTATAGGGGCATTTTATACTGGGACACATTGTGGTGGGTACTATGGGGAAGGGGGGAGAGGACTACTATGGGGTCATCTACGGGGGCACTGAGAAGGGGTATTTTATGCTTACAAATTATGAGGGACACTGAGGGCATCTACTGGCGCACTATATATCGGGCATTTTATACTGGTACATTATGGGGGGCACTAGGGGGGAGAGGAGCACTATGGGGGCATTTACTGGGGTCACTATATAGGGGTATTTTATACTGGCACATTATGGGAGCACTATGGGGACATTAGCTCAACTGGGGGCATTACAAGGGGGTATTTTTTGCACATTATAAGGAGAATTATTTCTACTGGGGGAGGCATTATGGTGGGCTTTATTACTGCCCCATGGTATGACCCCCTAGTAGCAGCACCAGCCTCTCCCTGCTCTTCTATCCCTCTGCTCCTTCTCCAAATTCTTATTATGAAATCTTTCTCATTAGGATAAAACACATCAGCTCCGCCGAGCCCCCGGCCAAAGTGTTGAAGAGGCGTCCGAGATCCCCAAGGGCCAAGTCAAGTAACTGTAAGTTTTCATGTGAAATCTGTTTGTTATACACATATAGCATACACTGTGCCCCAAAATATACAGTTTCTTCTGTAAAAGTCATCAAGTGTCATGGGGGGGCCCCTTATTGTTTTTCGCCCCAGGGCCCCATTTCACCTAGAACCGGCCCTGGGCACAAGCATATTAGGCACTGATGTGACATATCTGTGGAAAAATTTCAATTTTCACCTTGCACCATCTGCTGTGAATTACATCTGCACTACACCCCTTGGTACATACTGTGAGGGGTGTGGTTTCTAAAATGGGGTCACTTCTTGGGGGTTTCTTTTTTATTTAATGTCTGAGCCACTGCAGTTGTTGGCCAGTGCTGTATAAATCACCAAACTAGATCTCAAATACACATGATGCCTTTTCTCTTCTGAGCCCTGCGGTGTGCCCATAAAGCAGTTTGCGACCACATATGTGTTGTCTTATTCAGGAGAAAATGGATAACAAATTGTTGGTCCCTTTTCTCCTGTAATCCCTTACAAAATGGAAAATCTGGACCAAAAACAATATTTTCTTGTAAAAAAATAAAAATTTTCATGTTCACAAGCAAGTATTTCTACATTCTTTACAATTCCTTTTGGGTCAAAGTGCTCACTACAATTCTTTATGGGTGTATTTTCAAAAATTTTGTTTTTGGGTTTCTACTGCAGGGGTACCTGAGAGTCTCTTTGAATTTGTCATGGTACCTAAAAACAATTCCAGCAAAATCTGCCCGGCAAGAACATATGACGCTCCTTCCCTTCTGAGTCATGCAGTGTGCCCATACAGCAGTTTACCACCACACATAGGGGATCGCCGTATTCAGTAGAATTTGCATAACAAATTGTAGGGTGCTTTTTCCAAAATCCATATGGCACTCCTTTCCTTCTGATCCCTGCTGCATGCCCAAACAGCACTTTGCGAGCATGTATGAGGTGTTGCTCTGTTTACGGTGCTTTTTCTTCTGTTACCCCTTGTGAAAAATGGGGGCTTGTGCAACATCTTATTGGAAGTAATGACATTTTTCATTTTCTCAGCCAAGTGTTTCTAAATTCTATGAAATGTCTGTGGGGCCAAAGCGGTCAGTACACCCCTCAATAAATTATTTGTGGATTTTTTTTATAAATAAAGGTAAAACATATCAACTCAAATTTAGCCCTAACATCAAGTACGATGTGTCATGAGAAAACAATGTCAAAATAGCTTGGCTAAGTAGAAGCATTCCAAAGTTATTACCACATAAAATGACCACATGTCAGATTTACTAAATTTGACCATGTAAGTTAAAAAAGGACCTGAAGAGGTTAAAGGGACTCTGTCCTCTGACACCAGTCCTATTAACTATAGGAATACATGACTAAAGCCTGCATTGGTGCTCAAATCCATGAGCAGGTGGTTTGTGATGTATCCGTGAAGCTGTCCGTGAAGGATCCGTGTTGGGTCCGGGTGTCTGTTTCTTGCTGTCCGTGTTGCATCAGTGTTTCACTGACACTGAACAGCTGAAAAATAATTTTCAAAGCATCTCTTCTTAATGATTTGTGAAACATGGATGCAACACGGATGGCATCCGCGTTGCTTCCGTGGTTTTCACGGACCCATAGACTATAATGGACGTGATGGATCCGTGAACATGGACAAAATAGAGCATGCATCCGTGCCAAAAACACTGACCCACGGACCGTGGTAAAACAGTGATGTGTGAATACACACATTAAAATGAATGGGAATGTGTACTGTCCATGGAGAACACATACAGCATACATCAGTGCAACACTGACATGTGAATGAGGCTTAATACTGCCACTAAGTTCAGATTAGTAATTTGTATCTCTATATTTATGCCATTTCCTTCGCTGTGCACCTGAAAACTGGCAATATAATAATGCATTGAGAGGATTCCTAAGCTTGTTCACATAATGGAGTTAATTCTCTCTATGCATTACATGGTCAGTTTTTGGGCAATACATCAAAGGAAAGGGGGTGGGTATAGAGATGCAAATTACTGATCTGAACTCAGTGGTAGCAGTACTAGTTATATATTACTACAGTTAAAGAGGTTATGCAGGACTTGATAATGATGACCTATCTTGAGGATATAAAATATAAATTCCCAGATAACCTCTTTGGAAGGGCTGGTCCGAGGTGACAGATTCCCTTTAAACATTATGATCCTTTGTTCTGTGTCTCTTGCTAGGGCACTGAATACATTATAGCTTTAGGATACAACTTAAAAAAAAAAAAAAACATTTTGTCTTGCATTTATTTTCACTTTGACTTCTGGATGGCTGGATGGCTCCTAATTATGTACAGGATTTGTTTCTGCATCTCCCATCATTACACATGTCCTCTTACGCCATTTTCTAATCCATTTCCTGGTTTTGACTCTTGGATTCTTGACATCCAGGCTCAGACTGGCCCACATGCTGGGTTTAAACTACCATAGCGGCAGACCATGCGACTGCTATAGGGCCCAGGGCAAGAGGGGCCCAGTTGGGATCATCTCCTCTTCTACTGGAGGTGAAAACTTGGTCAGGACTCTACCCTCTAAAGGAACAACTTTTAGCAAATGAGGCAGTGGAAAAAATGGCCCAAGGGTCATTGAAAAGGGTTTAGGTGAAAACCCTTGTGTTCTGTGTGGGGGGCCTGGTTTGATCCTTGATATGGGGCCCTTACTTCTCTATGTACCCCACTGCCTACAGGGGTACATTTAAATCCCATATTGCGTCCTTGAGCAAGGTGATCCCCTAGTCCCCCATTCCCTGTATAAGTTGCCCATGATACCGTAGACTAACTGTACTACATATACATAGGCAACGTACAGCATCTCAGCCTGGCTGTTTCCATATAAAATATTGGGTAGATTATTTAACAAAGTACAGCTAAGTACTTAGTTTAATATTATAGATGCATTACGTGACTGAGTTGACACCTTGGTACACAGGCAGACCAGTCACTATCCTTGTTTCCTATGGACCCACCTTCTTGAAGTCGCTAGAGGGACTCCTATAATCATTCATCTTGTATCATCTTGCTGTTGTCTTCTGCTGTGATCAGGTAATATTTGCATGTACAGTAGATGTACAGTGTGGTCCTAGAACTAAATTTACTCGTGAGTACAGATGGCCAAGTCCATTAGTACTGTTGATCTAATGGGTCCTCTTGGTTTCCCCCATAACCCTCGCAGGAGGTTTGCTCCTGCGAGGGTTATGGGGGAAACCAAGAGGACCCATTAGATCAACAGTGACTAGAGGTCAGAAAGTCTACTGCCAAGTCTGCAGCTGTGCAGTGACCATACCCATGACTTGCTCTTTGGGGTTGTACTGACACCAAAGGAGTAATATAATTTTAGAGACTCTGTTGAGTGAAGGATAGTGAATAAAATATATATTTGTATTAAACAATATGTTGCTTTAAAGGATTTTACAAAAGACTTGAGACTGGTGTTTACTTGGAGAACCTTAACGTCAATCATTTAAAAAAAAATGTACATCAATAGAAAAGGTGATTTGTTTTGACTAGAGTTGAGCGAACACCTGGATGTTCGGGTTCGAGAAGTTCGGCCGAACTTCCCGGAAATGTTCGGGTTCGGGATCCGAACCCGAACCGAACTTCGTCCCGTACCCGAACCCCATTGAAGTCAATGGGGACCCGAACTTTTGGGCACTAAAAAGGCTGTTAAACAGCCCAGGAAAGAGCTAGAGGGCTGCAAAAGGCAGCAACATGTAGGTAAATCCCCTGCAAACAAATGTGGATAGGGAAATGAATTAAAATAAAAATTAAAAAAATAAAAATGACCCAATATCAATTGGACAGAGGTCCCATAGCAGAGAATCTGGCTTCACATCAGCAGAGAATCAGTCTCTTCATGCCATAGCAAAGAATCTGGCTTCATGTCAGCAGAGAATCAGTCTCTTCATGCCATAGCAGAGAATCTGGCTTCACGTCACCCACCACTGGAAGAGGCCACTGTCACATATTTAGGCCCCGGAACCCAGACAGAGGAGAGCGGTCCCGTAACAGAGAATCTGGCCTTATGTCAGCGCAGAATCTGTCTTCATGTCATAGCAGAGAATCAGGCTTCACGTCACCCACCACTGGAACAGGCCACTGTCACACATTTAGGCCCAGGCACCCAGGCAGAGGAGAGAGGTCCCGTAACAGAGAATCTGGCCTTATGTCAGCACAGAATCTGTCTTCATGTCATAGCAGAGAATCAGGCTTCACGTCACCCACCACTGGAACAGGCCACTGTCACACATTTAGGCCCAGGCACCCAGGCAGAGGAGAGAGGTCCCGTAACAGAGAATCTGGCCTTATGTCAGCGCAGAATCTGTCTTCATGTCATAGCAGAGAATCAGGCTTCACGTCACCCACCACTGGAACAGGCCACTGTCACACATTTAGGCCCAGGCACCCAGGCAGAGGAGAGAGGTCCCGTAACAGAGAATCTGGCCTTATGTCAGCGCAGAATCTGTCTTCATGTCATAGCAGAGAATCAGGCTTCACGTCACCCACCACTGGAACAGGCCACTGTCACACATTTAGGCCCAGGCACCCAGGCAGAGGAGAGAGGTCCCGTAACAGAGAATCTGGCCTTATGTCAGCACAGAATCTGTCTTCATGTCATAGCAGAGAATCAGGCTTCACGTCACCCACCACTGGAACAGGCCACTGTCACACATTTAGGCCCAGGCACCCAGGCAGAGGAGAGAGGTCCCGTAACAGAGAATCTGGCCTTATGTCAGCGCAGAATCTGTCTTCATGTCATAGCAGAGAATCAGGCTTCACGTCACCCACCACTGGAACAGGCCACTGTCACACATTTAGGCCCAGGCACCCAGGCAGAGGAGAGAGGTCCCGTAACAGAGAATCTGGCCTTATGTTAGCGCAGAATCTGTCTTCATGTCATAGCAGAGAATCAGGCTTCACGTCACCCACCACTGGAACAGGCCACTGTCACACATTTAGGCCCAGGCACCCAGGCAGAGGAGAGAGGTCCCGTAACAGAGAATCTGGCCTTATGTCAGCGCAGAATCTGTCTTCATGTCATAGCAGAGAATCAGGCTTCACGTCACCCACCACTGGAACAGGCCACTGTCACACATTTAGGCCCAGGCACCCAGGCAGAGGAGAGAGGTCCCGTAACAGAGAATCTGGCCTTATGTTAGCGCAGAATCTGTCTTCATGTCATAGCAGAGAATCAGGCTTCACGTCACCCACCACTGGAACAGGCCACTGTCACACATTTAGACCCAGGCACCCAGGCAGAGGAGAGAGGTCCCGTAACAGAGAATCTGGCCTTATGTCAGCGCAAAATCTGTCTTCATGTCATAGCAGAGAATCAGGCTTCACGTCACCCACCACTGGAACAGGCCACTGTCACACATTTAGGCCCAGGCACCCAGGCAGAGGAGAGAGGTCCCGTAACAGAGAATCTGGCCTTATGTCAGCGCAGAATCTGTCTTCATGTCATAGCAGAGAATCAGGCTTCACGTCACCCACCACTAGAACAGGCCACTGTCACACATTTAGGCCCAGGCACCCAGGCAGAGGAGAGAGGTCCCGTAACAGAGAATCTGGCCTTATGTTAGCGCAGAATCTGTCTTCATGTCATAGCAGAGAATCAGGCTTCACGTCACCCACCACTGGAACAGGCCACTGTCACACATTTAGGCCCAGGCACCCAGGCAGAGGAGAGAGGTCCCGTAACAGAGAATCTGGCCTTATGTCAGCGCAGAATCTGTCTTCATGTCATAGCAGAGAATCAGGCTTCACGTCACCCACCACTAGTACAGGCCACTGTCACACATTTAGGCCCAGGCACCCAGGCAGAGGAGAGAGGTCCCGTAACAGAGAATCTGGCCTTATGTTAGCGCAGAATCTGTCTTCATGTCATAGCAGAGAATCAGGCTTCACGTCACCCACCACTGGAACAGGCCACTGTCACACATTTAGGCCCAGGCACCCAGGCAGAGGAGAGTGGTCCCGTAACAGAGAATCTGGCCTTATGTCAGCGCAGAATCTGTCTTCATGTTATAGCAGAGAATCAGGCTTCACGTCACCCACCACTGGAACAGGCCACTGTCACACATTTAGGCCCAGGCACCCAGGCAGAGGAGAGAGGTCCCGTAACAGAGAATCTGGCCTTATGTCAGCGCAGAATCTGTCTTCATGTCATAGCAGAGAATCAGGCTTCACGTCACCCACCACTGGAACAGGCCACTGTCACACATTTAGGCCCCGGCACCCAGGCAGAGGAGAGAGGTCCCGTAACAGAGAATCTGGCCTTATGTCAGCGCAGAATCTGTCTTCATGTCATAGCAGAGAATCAGGCTTCACGTCACCCACCACTGGAACAGGCCACTGTCACACATTTAGGCCCCGGCACCGAGGCAGAGGAGAGAGGTCCCGTAACAGAGAATCTGGCCTTATGTCAGCGCAGAATCTGTCTTCATGTCATAGCAGAGAATCAGGCTTCACGTCACCCACCACTGGAACAGGCCACTGTCACACATTTAGGCCCCGGCACCCAGGCAGAGGAGAGAGGTCCCGTAACAGAGAATCTGGCCTTATGTCAGCGCAGAATCTGTCTTCATGTCATAGCAGAGAATCAGGCTTCACGTCACCCACCACTGGAACAGGCCACTGTCACACATTTAGGCCCAGGCACCCAGGCAGAGGAGAGAGGTCCTGTAACAGAGAATCTGGCCTTATGTCAGCGCAGAATCTGTCTTCATGTCATAGCAGAGAATCAGGCTTTACGTCACCCACCACTGGAACAGGCCACTGTCACACATTTAGGCCCCGGCACCCAGACAGAGGAGAGGTTCATTCAACTTTGGGTTGCCCCGCAATATAATGGTAAAATGAAATTAAAAATAGTATTGAATGAGGAAGTGCCCTGGAGTAGAATAATATATTGTTAAGGGGAGGTAGTTAATATCTAATCTGCACAAGGGATGGATAGGTCCTGTGGGATCCATGCCTGGTTCATTTTTATGAACGTCAGCTTGTCCACATTAACTGTAGACAGGCGGCTGCGTTTGTCTGTAATGACGCCCCCTGCCGTGCTGAATACACGTTCAGACAAAACGCTGGCCGCCGGGCAGGCCAGCACCTCCAAGGCATAAAAGGCTAGCTCTGGCCACGTGGACAATTTGGAGACCCAGAAGTTGAATGGGGCCGAACCATCAGTCAGTACGTGGAGGGGTGTGCACAGGTACTGTTCCACCATGTTAGTGAAATGTTGCCTCCTGCTAACACGTTCCGTATCAGGTGGTGGTGCAGTTAGCTGTGGCGTGGTGACAAAACTTTTCCACATCTCTGCCATGCTAACCCTGCCCTCAGAGGAGCTGGCCGTGACACAGCTGCGTTGGCGACCTCTTGCTCCTTCTCTGCCTTCGCCTTGGGCTTCCACTGGTTCCCCTGTGACATTTGGAAATGCTCTCAGTAGCGCGTCTACCAACGTGCGCTTGTACTCGCGCATCTTCCTATCACGCTCCAGTGTAGGAAGTAAGGTGGGCACATTGTCTTTGTACCGGGGATCCAGCAGGGTGGCAACCCAGTAGTCCGCACACGTTAAAATATGGGCAACTCTGCTGTCGTTGCACAGGCACTGCAGCATGTAGTCGCTCATGTGTGCCAGGCTGCCCAGAGGTAAGGACAAGCTGTCCTCTGTGGGAGGCGTATCGTCATCGTCCTGAGTTTCCCACCAGCCACGCACCAGTGATGGGCCCGAGCTGCTTTGGGTGCCACCCCGCTGTAAACATGCTTCATCCTCATCCTCCTCCACCTCCTCCTCATCCTCGTCCTCCTCATCCTCCAGTAGTCGGCCCTGTCTGGCCACATTTGTACCTGGCCTCTGGTGTTGCAAAAAACCTCCCTCTGAGTCACTTCGAAGAGACTGGCCTGAAAGTGCTAAAAATTACCCCTCTTCCTCCTCTTCCTCCTGGGCCACCTCCTCTTCCATCATCGCCCTAAGTGTTTTCTCAAGGAGACATAGAAGTGGTATTGTAACGCTGATAACGGCGTCATCGCCACTGGCCATGTTGGTGGAGTACTCGAAACAACGCAACAGGGCACACAGGTCTCGCATGGAGGCCCAGTCATTGGTGGTGAAGTGTGTCTGATCCGCAGTGCGACTGACCCGTGCGTGCTGCAGCTGAAACTCCACTATGGCCTGCTGCTGCTCGCACAGTCTGTCCAGCATATGCAAGGTGGAGTTCCACCTGGTGGGCACGTCGCATATGAGGCGGTGAGCGGGAAGGCCAAAGTTACGCTGTAGCGCAGACAGGCGAGCAGCGGCAGGGTGTGAACGCCGGAAGCGCGAACAGACGGCCCGCACTTTATGCAGCAGCTCTGACATGTCGGGGTAGTTGCGAATGAACTTCTGCACCACCAAATTCAGCACATGCGCCAGGCAAGGGATGTGCGTCAAACCGGCTAGTGCCAGAGCTGCAACGAGATTTCGCCCATTATCGCACACCACCAGGCCGGGTTTGAGGCTCACCGGCAGCAACCACTCGTCGGTCTGTTGTTCTATACCCCGCCACAGCTCCTGTGCGGTGTGGGGCCTGTCCCCCAAACATATGAGTTTCAGAATGGCCTGCTGACGTTTACCCCGGGCTGTGCTGAAGTTGGTGGTGAAGGTGTGTGGTTGACTGGATGAGCAGGTGGAAGAAGAGGAGGAGGAAGCTGAGTAGGAGGAGGAGGAGAAAGGAGGCAAAGAATGTTGCCCTGCGATCCTTGGCGGCGGAAGGATGTGCGCCAAACAGCTCTCCGCCTGGGGCCCAGCCGCCACTACATTTACCCAGTGTGCAGTTAGGGAGATATAGCGTCCCTGGCCGTGCTTACTGGTCCACGTATCTGTGGTTAGGTGGACCTTGCCACAGATGGCGTTGCGCAGTGCACACTTGATTTTATCGGACACTTGTTTGTGCAGGGAAGGCACGGCTCTCTTGAAGAAGTAGTGGCGGCTGGGAACAACATACTGTGGGACAGCAAGTGACATGAGCTGTTTGAAGCTGTGTGTGTCCACCAGCCTAAATGACAGCATTTCATAGGCCAGTAGTTTAGAAATGCTGGCATTCAGGGCCAGGGATCGAGGGTGGCTAGGTGGGAATTTACGCTTTCTCTCAAATGTTTGTGAGATGGAGAGCTGAACACTGCCGTGTGACATGGTTGAGATGCTTGGTGACGCAGGTGGTGGTGTTGGTGGTACATCCCATGTTTGCTGGGCGGCAGGTGCCAACGTTCCTCCAGAGGCGGAGGAAGAGGCCGAGGCGGCGGCAGCAGCAGCAGAAGAGGCCGAGGCGGCGGCAGCAGCAGAAGAGGCCGAGGCGGCAGCAGCAGAAGAGGTAGCAGGGGGAGCCTGAGTGACTTCCTTGTTTTTAAGGTGTTTACTCCACTGCAGTTCATGCTTTGCATGCAGGTGCCTGGTCATGCAGGTTATGCTAAGGTTCAGAACGTTAATGCCTCGCTTCAGGCTCTGATGGCACAGCGTGCAAACCACTCGGGTCTTGTCGTCAGCACATTGTTTGAAGAAGTGCCATGCCAGGGAACTCCTTGAAGCTGCCTTTGGGGTGCTCGGTCCCAGATGGCGGCGGTCAGTAGCAGGCGGAGTCTCTTGGCGGCGGGTGTTCTGATTTTGCCCACTGCTCCCTCTTTTGCTACGCTGTTGGCTCGGTCTCACCACTGCCTCTTCCTCCGAACTGTGAAAGTCAGTGGCACGACCTTCATTCCATGTGGGGTCTAGGACCTCATCGTCCCCTGCATCGTCTTTCACCCAGTCTTGATCCCTGACCTCCTGTTCAGTCTGCACACTGCAGAAAGACGCAGCAGTTGGCACCTGTGTTTCGTCATCATCAGAGACGTGCTGAGGTGGTATTCCCATGTCCTCATCATCAGGAAAAATAAGTGGTTGTACGTTAGTGCATTCTATCTCTTCCACCCCTGGGGAAGGGCTAGGTGGATGCCCTTGGGAAACCCTGGCAGCAGAGTCTTCAAACAGCATAAGAGACTGCTGCATAACTTGAGGCTCAGACAGTTTCCCTGATATGCATGGGGGTGATGTGACAGACCGATGGGCTTGGTTTTCATGCGCCATCTGTGCGCTTTCTGCAGAAGACTGGGTGGGAGATAATGTGAACGTGCTGGATCCACTGTCGGCCACCCAATTGACTAATGCCTGTACCTGCTCAGGCCTTACCATCCTTAGAACGGCATTGGGCCCTACCAAATATCGCTGTAAATTCTGCTGGCTACTGGGACCTGAGGTAGTTGGTTCACTAGGACGTGTGGCTGTGGCAGAACGGCCACGTCCTCTCCCAGCACCAGAGGGTCCACTAACACCACCACGACCATGTCCACGTCCGTGTCCCTTATTAGATGTTTTCCTCATTGTTCCCGTTCACCACAATTTTGAGAATGGCAAATTTGGGAATAGTTTTTCAACCCAGAACAAAAAGTGTGCTTTTACGGTCACTACAAATAACTTGACCAGCTAAAACAGTACAGATTTGGTTGAATAGAAATGTGAGGCCTGTTTTTTTTTGCGCTGTGTGACAGGTATAGGTTTAATCACAGAATTAGACTTCTATCTGCACGGTAGCGTGTGTCTTAGGTTTTTCTGAATGACACTATCAGCACCTTCAATGTAAGATATCCTTTTTGGGATAGATTTCAAGTAGGCCTCAAATACCAGAAACTAGTTATTTTGAGAATGGCAAATTTGGGAATAGTTTTTCAACCCAGAAAAAAAAATGTGGTTTTACGGTCACTACAAATAACTTGACCAGCTAAAACAGTACAGATTTGGTTGAATAGAAATGTGAGGCCTGTTTTTTTTTGCGCTGTGTGACAGGTATAGGTTTAATCACAGAATCAGACTTCTATCTGCACGGTAGCGTGTGTCTTAGGTTTTTCTGAATGACACTATCAGCACCTTCAATGTAAGATATCCTTTTTGGGATAGATTTCAAGTAGGCCTCAAATACCAGAAACTAGTTATTTTGAGAATGGCAAATTTGGGAATAGTTTTTCAACCCAGAAAAAAAAATGTGCTTTTACGGTCACTACAAATAACTTGACCAGCTAAAACAGTACCGATTTGGTTGAATAGAAATGTCAGGTCTATTTTTTAGGCGCTGGGTGACAGGCTCAACTTGCCCCTGATGTAGTATATGGCCAAAAAATAACCACACTGTTGATGGTTAAATGCACTTGGGTGACACAGGCTCATCCTGCACCAGATGTAGTATATGGCCAAAAAAAAAACAGACTGTTCATGGTTAAATGCACTTCGGTGACACAGGCTCAGCCTGCAGCTGATGTAGTATATGGCCAAAAAATAACCAGACTGTTGATGGTTAAATGCACTTCGGTGACACAGGCTCAGCCTGCAGCTGATGTAGGATATAGCACAAAATAACCACACTATTGATGGTTAAATACACTTGGTGATAGCTTGTGCTGGCGCACCACAAGTCACAAAATGGCCGCCGATCACCCCAGAAAAAAAGTGATCTAAAAACGCTCTGGGCAGCCTCAAAAAAGTGAGCAAGTCAATATTAGCACTTCAATGATCCACAGCTGCAGATCGATCACAGAATGAAGTCTTTTGGAGGAGTTAATCTGCTTAATCTCGCCCTAACGTCGCAGCTGCAACCTCTCCCTATGCTTGAATCAGCAGAGTGACGTGCAGCGCAACGTGACCCAAGCTTATATAGAGGCTGGCTCACATGCTGCACTGGCCAATCACAGCCATGCCAATAGTAGGCAAGGCTGTCATGGCCTCTTGGGGCAAGTAGTATGACGCTTGTTGATTGGCTGCTTTGCAGCCTTTCAAAAAGCGCCAAGAAAGCGCCGAACACCGAACCCGGACTTTTACGAAAATGTTCGGGTTCGGGTCCGTGTCACGGACACCCCAAAATTCGGTACGAACCCGAACTATACAGTTCGGGTTCGCTCATCCCTAGTTTTGACACAACTGTTACATTTCAATTATCTTTTCTGTGGGAGAAGACACTGTTTATATTTCTAAATTATTCATTAGCTTGAAGCTGAAACATTGTAAACTATTTCCAATATGCTAGTAAATGACATGTAGTGTTCTTTTGAGTACAACATATATTTTATGGAAGTGCTGCTTTCCTTCTATGACCTTCCCACTCCAGCTGGTATTGTACAAACCAGAAGAGAAGGGAGTACATACTTATGTAATTATTCTCCTACCCTTCCTGCTAAAAGCAGTACTTTTCTAAGGGAAAATAACTATTAAATTAGACGCTTTTTGTAGTGTTAGCGGCATTGTGCAAAGTCTGCAATTTGTAGTTTTTCTTCCTATTCAGCGTTTCTAACAATCAGCTGGGTGTTTGATTTAAAATCATTTATATTTATGCCGCTGTTCAAATCTATCAACAGAATGAAACGTTTCTTTAGCAACAAAATTTTCAAAAACAAATTATTTTGTTGTCTGCGGCTGTAATCAATGGTGGATACCTAACGGCTTTTCTGTATTTGACATGTTTGTACAATTATTATTATTGTAAAAAAAACAACAACTTTAATCCGGCAAAGTACAAACTGTGCCTCAAAACATGAGTCATTGAATACACAGAACGCTGAAAACTGTCTTCTGCTACTTTCTGTTGAAATATTGTTTGTGAACAGTGTGGGATTGCTGTCTCTTCCATTTCTTGAAAAGTTTACCAATGAAATCGATCACATCATTCTGGAGAAAATTGTAGTAATTAAAACAGTATAGAATATCTTGAAGATCACTAATTCAAATGCAAACATACAAAAGTTAATAGCAAATTGGTTTATTTTTTGTTTCTTTATAACTTGCTATGCAGACACATCAACTTTTACAATGAAAAGCAGAAGCCAACCAAGGTTAAATGGTTCAATTTGAGATTGGTTTTACTATAAAAATAACACAAGGTTGCATGTTCAGAAAAATAATTATGGCCATATGTACATGACTGAGCCATGTAAAGGTGGCCTTTGTTTTTGTGGCACTGTGCTGGTGGATCGGTGGGACCCAGTGCCGTGAGTGGCATTGTCAAATAGCAGGGTTGCTGTTTGACTCCTGGGTCCTGCCGCCTACTAGAGCAGTGCCGCGTTGTCGCTGCACTGTGCTGCGCCTATTTGTCAGAGTAGGGTTGTTGCGGGTATCGAAATTTCGATACCCAATCGATACTTTTGTCCCGGTATCGATACGATACCGGGATTTCCGTTTTTTCGATACTGGGCTGCGCTTCTGCGCAGTCTAGTATCTCTGAACATGAGCGCGCTGCTATCGGCGCGCTCATGTTCTCTCTCAGCAGCACGGGGAGAAGGAAGCTGTCCTCCCTCCCCCTGTGCTGCTGCCGCTGCCACCAATGAGAAGAGAGGGGCGGAGGAGGGGCGGCAATGAGAAGAGAGGGGCGGAGGAGGGGCGGCAATGAGAAGAGAGGGGGTGGAGGAGGGGCGGCAATGAGAAGAGAGGGGCGGAGGAGGGGCGGGCGCACTGCGCCACCAATGATAGGATTACTATCGGAGCGATGGGAGGAGACATCAGCTTCACTAGTGGGCGTTCCTTCTTCCTGCGCTGCGATTGGACAGCGCTACAGCCAGGGAGAAGGAACGCCCACTAGTGAAGCTGATGTCTCCTCCCATCGCTCCGATAGTAATCAGCAGCATGTGGAGCAGGAGAGGAGACAGTAATGGGGCACTGCGGGCGAACGGAGCGGCGCCCAGGACTAAATGGTGAGTGCTGAGACATCGCTGGGCGCCGCTCTGTGTGGCCTAATAGTGAAAGTCTGGACTCATATACAGTAGTCAGTCTTTAACTCATACAGGAGGCGGGTGCCGGCAGCAGAATCGCATTGCCGGCACCCTGCCCCTGACAGGGAGCTGCGATCAGCGGCAGTTAACTGCCGCTGATCTGCTAGTACCCGCCTCCTGTATAAAGGGGTAAAATCATTGGTGGTGCAGTGTGCCCCCCCCCTCAATCCCCCCATCCCATTAAAATCATTGGTGGCACAGTGCGCCGTCCCCTCTCAGCCCTCCAGTATTAAAATCATTGGTGGCAGTGGCCACAGGGACCTCTCCACTCCCCCTCATTGGTGGTGCAGTGGCAGCTTCTGATCGGAGCCCCAGCTGTGTAAGCCTGGGGCTCCGATCGGTTACCATGGCAGCCAGGAAGCCCTGGTTGCCATGGTAACATCCCTGATGCTGTGTGCACAAAGCACAGAGCAGCAGGGACAGTGTGGAGTCCTATTCACCCTGATAGAGATCTATCAGGGTGAATAGGAAAAGGGATGAAAGATCCCAGGTTCTAGCCCCTAAGGGGGGAAATAGTTATTAAATAAAAAGTGAAAAAAAAAAAAACACTAAAATATGAAGTATAAATCACCCCCCTTTTCCCAATTTCACATATAAAATATATAAATAAACATATTACATCGCCACGTCAGAAAAGTCCAAACTATTAAAATATAAAAAAAAAATCTAGGTGGTGAATGCCGGAACAGAAAAAATAAAATAAAAACTGCGCGATTCGCCATTTTTAAAAATGAGGAATGCACGTGGCTTTTTTTGTTTATTTTTTTCGCGTGGTATCGAATGGTATCGAGTATCGCAATACTTTTTCATGGTATCGAAACCGAATCAAAAATTTGGTATCGCAACAACTCTATGTCAGAGTAGGTCCCACTCTAAGGGCTCTTTCACACTTGCGTTGTTGGGATCCGGCGTGCACTTCCGTTGCCGGAGGTGCCCGCCGGGTCCGGAAAAACGCAAGTGTACTGAAAGCATTTGAAGACGGAACCGTCTTCCAAATGCTTTCAGTGTTACTATGGCACCCAGGACGCTATTAAAGTCCTGGTTGCCATAGTAGGAGCGGGGAGCGGGGGAGCGGTATACTTACAGTCCGTGCGGCTCCCGGGGCGCTCCAGAATGACGTCAGAGCGCCCCATGCGCATGGATGACGTGATCCATGCGATCACATGATCCATGCTCTTGGGGCGCCCTGACGTCACTCTGGAGCGCCCGGGGAGCCGCACGGACGGTAAGCACACTGCTCCCCCGCTCCCCACTACACTTTACCACGGCTGCCAGGACTTTAGCGTCCCGGCAGCCATGGTAACCACTCTGAAAAAGCTAAATGTCGGCTCCGGCAATGCGCCGAAACGACGTTTAGCTTAAGGCCGGATCCGGATCAATGCCTTCCAATGGGCATTAATTCCGGATCCGGCCTTGCGGCAAGTGTTCCGGATTTTTGGCCGGAGCAAAAAGCGCAGCATGCTGCGGTATTTTCTCCGGCCAAAAAACGTTCCGTTCCGGAACTGAAGACATCCTGATGCATCCTGAACGGATTTCTCTCCATTCAGAATGCATTAGGATAATCCTGATCAGGATTCTTCCGGCATAGAGCCCCGACGACGGAACTCTATGCCGGAAGACAAGAACGCAGGTGTGAAAGAGCCCTAAGAGGCAACCTTGACGTGGTGAGTGGGCTTATGCCTTTTGATCAAAATGTACACCAATGCCTCTTGTACAGCATGCAGTATGGGGGGTTGTATACATAATATTGCGCGGATAAGTGAATTTAATTAGATCTAAGCATAGCATTGTGGATGTGCGATCCAGTTCTGTTTTTCTCCCCTTGATATATGCATGTTGAATCTTCCTTCTTTATTACTGGTATCAGCACTCCTCTTATTTGGCACAGGTGGTTTTAATTTAGCAGAAGTCTGCATATAAGTGGTAATTGACCTGCAGTTCCTGATAGCAAAGGACATGTTGTGTTAGACAACTGTTCAGATGGTGCAGTACTGCTGGTGGTTTGGTGGGACCCAGTGTCGTGGGTGGCATTGTTAAATAGCAGGGTTGCTGTTTGACTCCTGGGTCCTGCCACCTACTAGGGCAGTGCCGCGTTGACGCCACACTGTGCTGCGCCCTATTTGTCAGAGTAGGTCCCATTCTAAGAGGCAGCCTTGACGTGGTGAGTGGGCTTATGCCTTTTGATAAAAATGTACACTAATTCCTCTTGTATAGCATGCAGTATAGGGGGTTGTACACTTATTATTGTGCGGAGAAGTGAATTTAATTAGATCTAAGCATAGCATTGTGGATGTGCGATCCAGTTCTGTTTTTCTCCTCTTGATATATGCATGTAAAGAGGTTCACAGAGTCCATGTGTCTCCATACTAGGGAGTTGTGGCCACTGTATATTCTGTCATAGTTCCTCTCCATGGTGGCATATTAGCAATGCCTCTAGGGGTGAATAACTCTGTTTTAAACTGAATATATATGCAGGTACAATAAAGCCCTATAGGTTTCTATATGAATGGATATAAAGGAGTTGTCCTAGCTTTTGATATTAATGGTATATCCTCAGGATAGGTGATCAATATTAGATTGGTGGGTGATGCTGCCTTTTTCTAGGCCAGTAATATCATGTTTATCATGGCTTTGTGAAACTCAGCCAAGCATAGCCACTATACAATGTATGGCACTGTGCTTGGTAAGCAGTGAGGAGGCCGCAGTACACACTGGTGCGCTATGCCTCTTTATACAGTTAATATGTGGTGGTGCCAGTCAGACCACCCCCCCTCCCCCCTGGGGAGATATTGATGACACATAGTTCAAAGATATTTTACCACAAATATTACATTTTTATATCAATGTTATTAAACGCATTACTGCTTTAGTCCATGTAGTACAAAGACATTTCACCTCAAAAATTACTGTTATACCCATGATATTAAGTGCATGGCGTTTCACCACAAACATTGGATTGTTATATACATGTTATTGAACACATTACTGCATGAGACCATGTAGTTCAGACATTTCAACACACAAATTACATGTTACACCTATGATACTGAACACATAGTTAAAAGTCAATTTATAAAAATTTAAAAAATTGTTATATCCGTGGTATTGAATACATTGCTGCATCAGACTGTGTAGTTCAAAGACATATTTCTTTAAACATTGCATTGTTATATCCATGTAAGCAAACACTTTACAGCTTTAGACCATGTAGTTTAAAGACATTTTACCACAAACTATTTTATTTTACGCACTTATATCGCGATACTATATTCTGCAGCGCTTTACAAACATTAGCATCAAGCTGTCCCCAAGGGGCTCACAACTTAAGTTCCCTATCAGTATGTCTTTGGGGTGTGGGAGGAAACCAGAGTACCTGGAGGAAACTCACCCAAAAACGGGGAGAACATAAAAACTCAATGCAGATGTTGGATTCGAACCTAGGACCCCAGCGCTGCAAGGCACAAGTGCTAACCACTGAGGCACCATTCTGCATTGCTATACCCATGATTTTAAACACACAGTTCAAAGACATTTTATTGCAAACATTGCATTGTTATACTCATGTTAATGAATGCATTACTGGATCAGACCGTGTATTTCAAAGACTTTTTACAGAGAAAATTGAATTGTTATACCTATACCTATGCAGATACAGAACAGAGAATTGGGAAGCGGGTCAAAGAGCCCACAATGGCATATTACAGTCTGATATAAGTGCAGGGGAGGGTGAGGACTATTATGATGATTGTGTGTTAGACAGGACCTGGGAGCAGAACCAGGGTGC
Organism: Bufo bufo; assembly: GCF_905171765.1. NCBI lineage: Eukaryota > Metazoa > Chordata > Amphibia > Anura > Bufonidae > Bufo > Bufo bufo. The sequence continues at coordinate 557,366,295 of NC_053392.1, forward strand.
TGAGGAGGAGACATGAGAGAAGGGTGGAGGCCGCGGCCACAGCGGAAAGCGGATGTAATGTGTGTCTAAAACCTCCAAAAGAAATGGCATTGTCAGGTCTGCTTCTATGGTGGTCAGCTTAGAGACTGGTGATGCCACTGATACTGTGGGTATAGGCTCAAAACATTTCAGACATAGGCCAAGCTCAGTTGTGTCCAGCTTTGTGTGAGCAACTCCCATTTGACGTATTTTCTACACATGGACGGAAGACAAAACTACACCCATGTGCAAGATCTGCAGGATTAAACTAAGCTGTGGATGTTTAAACACAAATTTAGGTACCAGGGCTTTATTGCAGCACATAAGGTGACATCACTGGATCCTGTGGGAAAGTAGAACTGGCCTGCATTGCTAATTGAACAAGTCTTCAGAATCAGAATCAGAATTAGCTTTATTCGCCAAACACGACACATTCAATCGTGCTCGGAATTGGGTTAGGCACAGGTACAGGCATAATACTATGGGGAGGGGGGGATAGGGTTATGCAATGGACACATCAGGGGCGAGGGATTATGGGCGGGAGATGGGGCGTGGTGAGTTCAGCAGTCTGACGGCCGTTAGGAAGAAAGTGTTCAGCCTCCTCAATGTCCTTGCAGGGATGGCCTGATACCTGCGGCCGGACTTTAGACGTCTGAAGAGATGATGGCCCGGGTGGGAGTGGTCATTGGATATTTTCAGTGCCCTGGAGCGCAGTCTGTTGGAGAAGATAGAGTCAAGGGGTGGTAGTGGCAGTCGAGTAGTTCTCTCCGCCGAGCTGATGACCCTTTGTAGTTTGCGCTAGTCACTGGCTGATGAGTCGGCATACCAAACCAGAAGAGACGAGCACAGTACCGACTCGATGGTACAGGAGTAGAAGGACTTCAGTAGGTCCTGTGCCATGCCGAACTTCCTCAGTTGTCGAAGGAAGTAGAGCCGCTGGTGAGCCTTCTTTATGATGGACGAGATGTTGGGACGCCAGGATAGGTCCTCAGAGATTGTCGTACCTAGGAGACGGGCACTGGGTACCCTTGAGACTTCAGATCCGTCGATGTAGGTCGGGGGGGGAACTACCCTTCTCTTCCTGAAGTCAATGATCAGCTCGACCGTCTTTGTGGTGTTTGGGACTAGATTGTGTGCGCCACACCAGTTGCTGACCCTTTCGATTTCCTTACGGTAGGCCTGCTCATCGCTGTCGCTAATCAGGCCCACGAGTGTGGTGTCATCTGCGAACTTGATGACTTTATCTGAGGCCTCCTCAGATCTGCACTCGTTCGCGTACAGAGAGAACAGGAACGGCGATAGTACACATCCCAGAGGGGCGCCAGTGTTGGTGACCCTCGGTTTGGAGGTCAGATTGCCTAATCTGACGACCTGGGACCTGTTAGTGAGAAAGTCCATGATCCACTGTCGTAGTGTTGGGTGGACATCAAGCGCCGTGAGGTTCCTCTGCAGGATACTGGGGAAGATAGTATTAAAATCCAAGCTGAAGTCTAGAAGGAGGATTCTCACGTATGTGTTGGGTTTGTCGAGGTGTTCAGTGACGTATTCTAGACACATGTTAATCGCATCATCAGTGGATCTGTTTGCCCTGTAGGCGAATTGCAGAGGGTCCAGCCGGTCCAGAGTGGCGGGCTTCAGGATGGAGAGGACCACCTTCTCTAGGGTTTTTATGACCACCGAAGTCAGAGCCACGGGCCGGAAGTTGTTTAGATCAGAAACGCCCTGTTTCTTCGGCACATGGATGATAGTTGAGTTCTTAAAGCAGGCGGGGACATGTCCCTCCTTAAGGGATCTGTGAAAAATTGGGGTGAGGGCCGGGGCCAGTTGGACTGAGCAGTATTTCAGGCACGCAGGAGTGACACCATCAGGACCGGGGGCTTTCCTCGCATTTAGCTTGGACAGCAGGGTACGAACTGTAGTCACATTCACTGTAGGGGGGTCAGCGAAGTGACCCCATATTCCAGTGTTCCATATTCCAGTGTTCTTTGTGGCAGCCAGGCTGCTTCCCTAAGCAGTACAGTGTCCTTATCATCACCATCAGCTTCTTCTTCTCCTGCTCAGACTCTTTCTCCACCTCCGCTTCATCTTCAGACATCCATAATGAAATGTGTGGCCATGAGTAAACTTCTAGCGACCAGTGATTAGTTGAACTCCCACCTGGCCAACTTTCTGGTGGTGCAGTTATTGCTGTACCAATTAGTTGTGGTAAATGTGAAGCAGTTCTGCTCCTTCCCCAAAATGTAATACTTTTCAAAAGTTTCTTTTATTTGCCATCTGCAGCAATTTTTACCATATGTCGTCAGTGCGTTTTTTGAGCAAGGGCCAGTAATAAGGGAGTTCTGTGCCTTCACTAAAACGTAATTGTTCTGTAAAACTGAATTCTTTTCTACGCCATCTGTTGCAGTTTGTGCCAAATCATGCCATTGAGACTTTTGGCCAGGTGTCTGTAGTGGAGCAGTTACGCACCTTCACCAAAATTTCATTCTCCCCATAGTAACACAGCAACTTAGTTTATAAGGCTGAAAAAAGTCATCTGTTGATCCAGTTCAGCCTGTTATCCTGCAAATTGATCCAGACGAAGACAAAAAAAAAAAAAGCTGTGAGGTAGAAGCCAATTTTCCTCACTTTAGGGGAAAAAAATCCTTCCCGACTCCAATCAGGCAATAAGAGTAACTCCCTGGATCAACAACCCATAGCTATTAACTATAGCCTGTAATATTATTATACTCCAGAAATACATCCAGGCCCCTCTTGTACTCTTTTAGTGAACTCACCACCACCACCTCCTCAGGCAGAGAGTTCCATAGCCTCACTGCTCTTACAGTAAAGAATCCTCTTCTATGTTTGTGTACAAACCTTCTTTCCTCCAGATGCAGAGGATGTCCCCTCATCACAGTCACAGTCCTGGGAATAAATAAATGATAGGAGAGATATCTGTACTGACCCCTGATATATTTATACATAGTTATTAGATCTCCCCTTAGTCGTCTTTTTTCTAAAGTCATTAACCCTAATTTTGATGATCTTTCTGGGTATTGTAGTCCATCCATTTCAGTTATTACTTTAGTTGCCCTTCTCTGAACCCTCTGCATCTCTGCTATGCCTGCCTTGTTCACAGGAGCTCAAATCCTCTAAAATGGATTTCTTCTGTATGCCATCAGTTGGACTTTTTTGTCAGGCAGGCATTCGTAAAAATTGTCGTGTCATTATGGAAATATTGCACAGTTCTGAGCCTTCACCAGAATTTTATTCTGCTGTATTATATTTCTACGGCTGCCCATCTGTCTATTTTGTTTTTCAAAAAAATTGTTTCCTGTTTCCTGACCCCATGGACTTCTGGGAAGGCAGATTTGAACAGTCACTGGAACTGGACCAGTTTGTGCTCTCTGTACTGTCTTGTCCAGTCTCCAGTGTCATCTTAGAGAGATGAACTCTGTCAATGTACTCAAAATCACTTTTGTCAAAATGAACAAGGCATTGATCGGTGATGATTTTCACACACCTGAGGCTTAGGCCGATGAATAGATTGCTGATGATGCCCCGTAATGCCACTGCTGGTATCTGGCTGCCATCCATCATGTTCCATACTTTATGGCTGCTGCCGCCATTATGCCACTTCCATTGTCTTTCTGCCTACCATCATTTTCTGTATCGTAAGGCTGCTGCAACCACTGCAGCTGCTACTTCCTGCTGCTAATCCCCCTCTGCCACTTCCATTATCTCTTCTGCAACTACTATTACTGTTGGATAGCTGTCACTACTACTACTCCTAAACAGCCACACACACATCTACTGCCTTGTCTATTCCATGCTGTGCTGCTACTACTGCTGCTATGATTGCAGCCTCATGCCACTATTACCCTAACCTTTCCAAATTCAGCTGCTGCTCCCAATTATACGGGAACATATTTCCAGGCCCCTTCAGAAAAAGCCACTTTTTCTTCTGACAAATAATACTTGTGTGTGAATAAATACAGGCAATCATTTTCCCACTGTTAATGATTAATTTGTGGATGCTTGTGCAGAACAAGCCACTGTTTCTCATTACATTAACATGTCTGTATAAACAGGGGCCGGCATCTGCCCTCATTAAGATATCATTTTTAAACACTTGGTTCCAACAAGCCACAGTCCCCCACTGCCCCCCCCCCCCCCCCATAACATTATGTTTTTAAACACCATCTGCCTTGGATAAGAAACAATTTTTGAAAGCTTTCTAGTATGAAATGCATAATACATGCAGTGGTGCACTGTGCTTGTAATAATGCTGTTTGTTAATACCGTCATCCATGTCAGAATCACTCTAACATTATTTGCTATTGTTGTGATTGCGTTCAATAGCTTAAACGGGGAGGGGGATGAGCAAAATTTTGTAAAATAAAAAATAAAAAATAATGAAATGATCTAAAATAATCTGAGTTCAGGCCAATTGGAGCATATTTGATTTGAGTAGAATTGATTCGGACATGAATCAAATTTCTTTAAAAATTTCACGAATTGGACATGAAATAATTGTTAAGAAGTTCGCTCATCTCTATTTCTGAAGTTTATCTGTTAAATGTAAAACTATGACATACTGTCATATACCTTGTCAGTTGACGCATTAGCAATTTCTAGACATCCAGGTCTAGACCTTTTAGTAGATCAGCCTAGGTGTAGAGAGATATTTACTCTAGTTTTTTAAAACTTATTTTTTATAGGGCCTGGCCCTTTCATTTATTAGCTAGGGGTCACATGATCTAGCCTACTTCCACTTCTCTTTACATGTTGCTCTGGTTGAGCACCATCCTTGGCTTGTTCCATTCCTATGGTTTCCAAACTTTGGATTGCTTCACATCACAATCCAAGATTGGCCTTGTGACCCATCTATGTGGTGGGTGCATGCTACCTTAGATTGTCCTTGTCTATGCCTCCATTTTGCGAACTGGTCAGTACCAGATTTACACTGTACAGTCGTGGCCAAAAGTTTTGAGAACTGCTTTTAGATCTTTGTTTCAGTTGTTTCTGTGATGTAGTGAAATATAATTACACGCACTTCATACGTTTCAAAGGCTTTTATCGACAATTACATGACATTTATGCAAAGAGTCAGTATTTGCAGTGTTGGCCCTTCTTTTTCAGGACCTCTGCAATTCGACTGGGCATGCTCTCAATCAACTTCTGGGCCAATTCCTGACTGATAGCAACCCATTCTTTCATAATCACTTCTTAGAGTTTGTCAGAATTAGTGGGTTTTTGTTTGTCCACCCGCCTCTTGAGGATTTACCACAAGTTCTCAATGGGATCAAGATCTGGGGAGTTTCCAGGCCATGGACCCAAAATGTCAACGTTTTGGTCCCTGAGCCACTTAGTTATCACTTTTGCTTTATGGCATAGTGCTCTATCGTGCTGGAAAATGCATTGTTCTTCACCAAACTGTTGTTGGATTGTTGGAAGAAGTTGCTGTTGGAGTGTGTTTTGGTACCATTCTTTATTCATGGCTGTGTTTTTGGGCAAAATTGTGAGTGAGCCCACTCCCTTGGATGAGAAGCAACCCCACACATGAATGGTCTCTGGATGCTTTACTGTTGGCATGACACAGGACTGATGGTAGCGCTCACCTTTTCTTCTCCGGACAAGCCTTTTTCCAGATGCCGCCAAACAATCGGAAAGAGGCTTCATCGGAGAATATGACTTTGCCCCAGTTCTCAGCAGTCCATTCACCATACTTTCTGCAGAAGATCAATCTGTCCCTGATGTTTTTTTTGGAGAGAAGTGGCTTCTTTGCTGCCCTTCTTGACACCAGGCCATCTTCCAAAAGTCTTTGCCTCACTGTGCGTGCAGATGCGCTCACACCTGCCTGCTGCCATTCCTGAGCAAGCTCTGCACTGGTGGCACTCCGATCCCGCAGCTGAATCCTCTTTAGGAGACGATCCTGGAGCTTGCTGGACTTTCTTGGACGCCCTGAAGCCTTCTTAACAAGAATGGAACCTCTTTCCTTAAAGTTCTTGATGATCCTATAAATTGTTGATTGAGGTGCAATGTTAGTAGCCACAATATCCTTGCCTGTGAAGCCATTTTTATGCAACGCAATGATGGCTGCACGCGTTTCTTTGCAGGTCACCATGGTTAACAATGGAAGAACAATGATGTCAAGCATCACCCTCCTTTTAACATGTCAAGTCTGCCATTTTAACCCAATCAGCCTGACATAATGATCTCCAGCCTTGTGCTCGTCAACATTCTCACCTGAGTTAACAAGACGATTACTGAAATGATCTCAGCAGGTCCTTTAATGACAGCAATGAAATGCAGTGGAAAGGTTTTTTTGGGATTAAGTTAATTTTCATGGCAAAGAAGGACTATGCAATTCATCTGATCACTCTTCATAACATTCTGGAGTATATGCAAATTGCTATTATAAAAACTTAAGCAGCAACTTTTCCAATTTCCAATATTTATGTAATTCTCAAAACTTTTGGCCACGACTATAGACTCATCATCAAATACAACACGATTTAAAGGAGTATTCTGGTTGTTAAAGGTTATCACATATCCACAGGATAGGGAATAACAGATAGGTGGGGGTTCTACCATTGGAACCCCCATGATCACAAAAATGGGTACCCTTTACCCCTAGGAGCCCCCCAAAATGAACAGAGTGGCAGGTAAAACATGCACACTACTGCTTCATTTATTTCTTCAGGAGATCCTGAGATAGCTGGTTACAGCACTCAACTATTTTCAGAGCTCCCATAGAGATGAATTGAGCAGCAGTTCATATACCTTACATGTTGCTTTATTAATTTCAGGGGCTCCTAGGCATACAGGGTACCCATTCTCATGATCAGTGAGGGACCCAGCGGGATAACTTTTAACAGCCAGAATACCCCTTAAGGGTCCATTCACACATCCGTGTGTGTTTAGCGGGATCCGGATCTGTAAAACACGGACACCGGCAATGTGCGTTCCGCATTTTGCGGACTGCACATTGCTGGCACTAATAGAATATGCCTATTCTTGTCCGCAATTGCAGACAAGAATAGGACATGTTCTATTTTTTTCGGGAAAGGAATTGCGGACGTGTGAATGGACCCTTTATGCAGGCCTATGTAAAACAATATTGTGCCGTTTGGCAAATTGGAACAACCAAAGAATACAATAGACACTTGGGGGGAGATTTATCAAAACTGGTGTGAAGTAAAACTGGCTTAGTTGCCCATAGCAACCAATCAGATTCCACCTTTTAATTTTCATAGCTCCTTTGAAAAATAAAAGTATGAATCTGATTTGTTGCTATGGACAACTAAGGCAGTATTTATTTACACTACTTTTGATAAATCTCCCCCATGGGTCTTTTATCAGTTTTAAGTCTGGCTTTGCTTTGTATGTCTGCACCAAATTTATGAACTGGTGCACCTTAATAATATATGTGGCGTACATGTAACATGGTTTACACCTTTAGGTGTAAAAGCAGACCATAATCCAGGTCTAATCTCACTTTTAGGTCTTAAACATAGACCACTGTGAAAAGTGGCAAGGATCCCGAAATGTTGCAAAAATGTTGCAGTTGCCATGACTTGAGAGTTTTTTTTAGACTTCAAAACTGATGTATCTGATTTGATAAATGACCCCCATAGTAAATGAGTCGGATGTACACTTTTCAGTGGGGTTCCATGCCCCCGTTCCGCACCTCACCTTCCAGATTTCGGACCCATTCAAATGAATTGGTCCGCATTTGTGATGCAGTGCACAAACGGCCGGTGCCCATACATTGTGGACCGCAGTACAGGCATGGCCAGGGAACGGCTGTCTGCATGAGCCCTAACTGCCTAGAGTGTCAAGGCACGATATCTTAATAGCGTTATGCACCCACTTTTAACACTTGCTACATCTGTAGGTCTCACAAAGGCTGAAATTGGTAGACAAGGGTCTTTTTTCAACCTGACTAATTATGTAAAGTACAATTAGTAGTACAACAGCATTACAGTAATACATATGTTTTATCGAAACGTGACGGGCTTTACTGTAATAAAAGATAGATGAAAATGTTTAAACTGCTGCAACTTCAGTGAAATTATCAAGGAAATTGTCTAGCATCGTAAAAGTGCCTTAAAAAGATAAATTAGAAAGTCAGGTTTCTTGCAAGTGACTGTAATGCTGCCAAGCCTGCTAACAATGATTCTGTAATACTAATTATCAGTCAGCACAACAGCAGATTCGAGTTATTGAGTCAGTCTCCGGCGCACTTAATTAAACCAGGAAACAGCATACTTAACATGACCGCTGCTTCATTCTCACTTTTTCCAAGCATTACTTTTTATAAAAAATGGCCATTTATGAAAATAATTGAAGTGCTTTTATCAGGTCAGCACATAAGGGAAATTTCTGCAGCGCAAAGACTATTGCGAGGCTTCATTCACTATACATTTCCCCCATCTTTATGTCTCTTTACCATGTTATTGTCTAGGAATAGGTGAAGATGCCACCAAAGAGAAATGGAAGAATCATGTCCACGTAGGCCGAAAGTTGAGCGGAAAAAATTAGCTTTTGATTTTATTGCTGATTTGCAGCGGAATGCATTCCATTTAAAATACTCATTGCGGTTCAATTTTTTTGCAGATTTTTGCGTGGATGAGATTTGGTAATATAATGTAATATGGTACATATTTATGTAGACAAAGTTAATACATTTACTAATGTATTGCGATTCTCCATATTGCCTTCTTTGCTGGCTTGATTCATTTTTCAATCCCATTATACAGAATGTGGGTCATATCCAGAGGTTGTGACCACCCTGAAATCCAGCAGCGCTGGTCGTGCTTGCACACTGTAGGAAAAAGTTTAAATGTAGTAAAGCAATTCAAACATTACAAACAAAACCATAGTGTTCTAATACAACTTCCCAGGAGACATCTCCACTTGAGACTTTATGGCCATAACTCGAGATCTTCTTTCTTATGCAGTGAAAAAGTTTCCTTCGGTATCTCTCTCTTTCCAAAAGTCATAGAGATTACTCTTCACGATACTGTATCAGTGTAAATGACGAAGGATCATTTCACAGGCTTCTATTGTTATACAGAAAAAGCAGAATATATCTCCTCTATGGCTTACAGGTACCATTAAATATTTCTGCCCCGGAGTCAATTCCATTTTACATTTGAGGAAGCAAATGATAAATTTCATTTTCTTCTCTGTAAATCCAAGTCCAAACAATCACTATCTTCATGAGATATGTGGTAAACACTCCAACACCAGTAAAGTAAACTTTTCCAGAGAATTCATTATTGCTAAGTCACATTTACAGCTGTTTTAAAGGGAGTCATATAATTTACATGGGACATACTAATTATTACTTAAAGGGTTATTCCTATTTGGGACAATTATAGCATATTGATAGGATATGCCATCAATTTCTGATAGATATGGGTTACACCTCTGGGACCTGCTCTTGTATCAAAAATGGTGCACCAGCATCAAGGTAGAACATACCATGCATGATCGTCTTCCTCTCCTTTTATTGCTAAGGAAACTACAAAAATAGCCAAGTAAGACTGCTCAGCTGTTTTCAGAAGTCCCATAGCAGCAAACTAGGAGCAAGCAGCACATGGAAAGCTACCCCTCCATTCACCACTATGGGACTTCTGAAAATAGCCAAGCTAGCGCTCGGCTAGTTTTGAAAGTTCCATAGCAGTGAATGGAGGGGTAGCTGTCTGATCATGTGTGACTCTCAATTTACTTTGAGGCCTTGTTCTTCCAATGTAGTAGGTGCAGATCCTATAGGTGGAACCTTTCCTATCAATATACCATAAATGTTCCAGATGGGAATTGTAATTGGCCAGCTAAGACCTGTCCTAGTTTGCTAATATAGCTTGTGTATTTATACAGCTAGACCTGCCAATAACCTTAATACAGTTCCTATGTTTATAAGTTAAAGACAAAAGTAGAGTTATTTACTGTGACTTCATGTTTGGATGTCATATAACTGTTATATATATTGTGTTCACAGAAGTAGAAAAGATAATATGTCTTTAAGATTCATTATATAATGTAAGGTAAGCTCAATGACACAGCAGAAACAACAGAAAGCATAGAGTTAAACTGTTGTTGCTGGGCAGGAGTCTTAACCAATTCTAGCTAGCCTCACACAGCCCAGGAGTTTTGACCAATTACAGCCAGCCTCACACACAGTTTGTGTGGCAAGTTCCCCTAGCAGGAGCTGCTGGGATCATTATTCACCAGAGAGAAGCTGAACAGACATTCACTCCACTAATAGCTGTGTTTTATGGAAGCAGAGGACAAAATAGGTATTTAAAACAGTTATATAATGTTCCTATTGTAAATATAGGGATTAGAACTGTATACTGAACCAGTTGCATGCGTTTGTTCACAGTTCCACCAAATTGCAAACAATCAAGCAAATTGCATACAAATGTGAACTGCTCATACTAGATCATAAGCAATTGTATAGAGCAAACTGCAAACCAACTTGAGCAAGTGAACTATTGGTTAACCTCTGATATACCTCTCAGAGAGATCATAAAGTGCTTAAATAACTTAAAGGGAGAGTACAGATACTGGAGAGAGAAATAAAAACCGGATTCCAAAAAAGTTGGGACACTAAACAAATTGTGAATAAAAACTGAATGCAATGATGTGGAGATGGCAAATGTCAATATTTTATTTGTAATAGAACGTAGATGACAGATCAAACGTTTAATCCGAGTAAATGTATCATTTAAAAGGAAAAATACGTTGATTCCAATTTTCACGGTGTCAACAAATCCCCAAAAATTTGGGACAAGTAGCAATAAGAAGCTGGAAAAAGTAAATTTGAGCATAACGAAGAGCTGGAAGACCAATTAACACTAATTAGGTCAATTGGCAACATGATTGGGTATAAAAAAGGGCTTCTCAGAGTGGCAGTGTCTCTCAGAAGCCAAGATGGGTAGAGGATCACCAATTCCCACAATGTTGCGCAGAAAGATAGTGGAGCAATATCAGAAAGGTGTTACCCAGCGAAAAATTGCAAAGACTTTGCATCTATCATCATCAACTGTGCATAACATCATCCGAAGATTCAGAGAATCTGGAACAATCTCTGTGCGTAAGGGTCAAGGCCGTAAAACCATACCGGATGCCCGTGATCTCCGGGCCCTTAAATGACACTGCACCACAAACAGGAATGCTACTGTAAAGGAAATCACAGAATGGGCTCAGAATTACTTCCAGAAACCATTGTCAGTGAACACAATCCACCGTGCCTAACCCTCGTTGCCAGCTGAAACTCTACAGTGCAAAGAAGAAGCCATTTCTAAGCAAGATCCACAAGCTCAGGCGTTTTCACTGGGCCAGGGATCATTTAAAATGGAGTGTGGCAAAATGGAAGACTGTTCTGTGGTCAGACGAGTCACGATTCGAAGTTCTTTTTGGAAATCTGGGACGCCATGTCATCCGGACGAAAGAGGACAAGGACAACCCAAGTTGTTATCAACGCTCAGTTCAGAAGCCTGCATCTCTGATGGTATGGGGTTGCATAAGTGCGTGTGGCATGGGCAGCTTGCATGTCTGGAAAGGCACCATCAATGCAGAAAAATATATTCAGGTTCTAGAACAACATATGCTCCCATCCAGACGTCATCTATTTCAGGGAAGACCCTGCATTTTTCAACAAGATAATGCCAGACCACATTCTGCATAAATCACAACATCATGGCTGCGTAGGAGAAGGATCCGGGTACTGAAATGGCCAGTCTGCAGTCCAGATCTTTCACCTATAGAGAACATTTGGCGCATCATAAAGAGGAAGGTGCAACAAAGAAGGCCCAAGACGATTGAACAGTTAGAGGCCTGTATTAGACAAGAATAGGAGAGCATTCCTATTTCTAAACTTGAGAAACTGGTCTCCTTGGTCCCCAGACGTCTGTTGAGTGTTGTAAGAAGAAGGGGAGATGCCACACAGTGGTGAAAATGGCCTTGTCCCAACTTTTTGGGGATTTGTTGACACCATGAAATTCTGATTCAACATATTTTTCTCTTAAAATGGTACATTTTCTCAGTTTAAACTTTTGTTCCGTGATTTATGTTCTATTCTGAATAAAATATTAGAAGTTGGCACCTCCACATCATTGCATTCAGTTTTTATTCACGATTTGCATAGTATCCCAACTTTTTGGGAATCCGGTTTGTATATCCACCATTTTGTGTTGAATGACAACATTGAACAGTTGAACCACCATCAATGCATAACACCATTTTGTAATATCTTTTCAACATATGTTATGTAGATGGACCATCTGCTACGGAGGCGGCAGTGTTATATATGAAGGAAAGTTGAAGTTAATAAAGAAGTTATTTCAAGCATTTGGTGTGCTCTTTAAACCTACTGTTTCCATAGAACCGTGCTATAGGAATTTTCAGAGGACTAAAAAGTCAGAGATATCAAAATTCTTCTAATGCCACAGCGCAAAAGGCACTTCATAGTGTTGCGCCTGCCACAGGAATACCCCATTAATAAGATATATTTAGCAATCTGATGAGCATGCTTCAGACTTGTTTGCACAGAGAAATATCAACAATGTGGCTTTCTGCTCAGTAAAGCAAATTAATTGAAAGGACTATAAGATACATCAGGTTACAGCTCAATTCTACCCAACATATTGACTACATTTGAAGGATGCACATCGCATTTAGCCATTGCCCAGTCACTAGATAATTGCACATACATATCTGTATATGATTTTTTTTACACGGCAGTATATGTGGTTATAATCTTTTCATGAATACCGTACATACGATTTGAACAAGCAAATATAATTTTAAAGGGTTCTTCCAAGTCTGTTAGTGCTCCCAACCGGGATATAAAAATTATCTTCCTGCCCCTCAACCTTTGATTATATGTAGGAAGATTTCTGCATCTAGTACATACACATATTTGAAGAGGGTGACTTAAGGAGTTAGAGGATAGTGTTCCTGTAATATTTATGGAGATCTAGAGCGGCTTATCAGTTAGCACCTAGGGGCACATTTAATAAGACCAGAATTTTAGACGCCGGTCTTAACAAAGCCCTAAGCTGGTGCTGGCCTCTTTATAACTTCGGTGGATCCTCCGCCAGTTCTAAATGTAAGACAGCGTCCGAGCTGTATTACATTTACTCCTTTTTCTACGCCTAAAACAGGCATACAAAACGATAAATTAGACCTACCTGCTGGCCCGTCTACTTCCTCGCCCACGCTACATCCACTTTTTTAGATCTAGCGTGAGCTGGGAGAGGTCGCAGATTGCAGCACATGTAACTGTTGCGCCGCAATCTGCACCTAAAATATGCCTAATATACAATGCCTTGCAAAAGTATTCACCCCCCTTGACTTTTTTCGTATTTTGGTGCCTCACAACCTGGAATTAACATGGATTGTTTGAGGATTTGCATAATTTAATTTACAGAAAATGTCCACAATTTTGAAGATGTTTGTCTTTTTTATTGTAAAGCAAACAAATAGGACAAAATAACAGAAAAAGTCAATGTGCATAGCTATTCACCCCCCTAAAGTCTATACTTTGTAGAGCCACCTTTTGCAGCAATCACAGCTCCAAGTCACTTTGGATAAGTCTCTATGAGCTTGCCACATCTTACCACTGGGATTTTTGCCCATTGCTCCTTGCAAAACTGCTCCAGCTCCTTCAAGTTACATGGTTTGCGCTTGTGAACAGCAATCTTTAAGTCTGACCACAGATTTTCTATTGGATTGAGATCTGAGCTTTGAATAGGCCATTCCAACACATTTACTTGTTTCCCTTTGAACCACTCAAGTGTTGCTTTAGCAGTGTGTTTGGGGTCATTGTTCTGCTGGAAAGTGAACCTCTGTCCTATCCTCAAATCACGCACAGAGAGGTAAAGGTTTTGCTCAAGAATATCCCTGTATTTAGCTCCATCCATCTTTCCCTCAACTCTGACCAAAAACATTTTTGTTTTTAGCTGAAAGTAATGGCTTTCTTCTGGCCACTCTGCCATAAAGCCCAACTCTATGGAGCATACGGCTTATTGTCGTCCTATGTACAGACACTCCAGTCTCTGCTGTGAAACTCTGCAGCTCCTCCAGGATTACCTTTAGGTCTCTGTGCTGCCTCTCAGATTAATGCCCTCCTTGCCCGGTCCGTGAGTTTTGGTGGACGGCCTTCTCTTGGCAGGTTTACTGTTGTGCCATGTTCTTTCCATTTGGTTATGATAGATTTGATGGTGCTCCTGGGGATCATCAAAGATTTGGATATTTTTTTATAACCTAACCCTGACTTGTACTTCTCAACAACATTGTCCCTTACTTGTTTGGAGAGTTCAAATTCCAAATTTGTATAAGTATACATACAGTACAGACCAAAAGTTTGGACACACCTTCTCATTCAAAGAGTTTTCTTTATTTTCATGACTATGAAGGCATCAAAACTATGAATTAACACATGTGGAATTATATACATAACAAACAAGTGTGAAACAACTGAAAATATGTCATATTCTAGGTTCTTCAAAGTAGCCACCTTTTGCTTTGATTACTGCTTTGCACACTCTTGGCGTTCTCTTGATGAGCTTCAAGAGGTAGTCTCCTGAAATGGTCTTCCAACAGTCTTGAAGGAGTTCCAAGAGATGCTTAGCACTTGTTGGCCCTTTTGCCTTCACTCTGCGGTCCAGCTCACCCCAAACCATCTCGATTGGGTTCAGGTCCGGTGACTGTGGTGGCTAGGTCATCTGGCGCAGCACCCCATCACTCTCCTTCATGGTCAAATAGCCCTTACTTTCAAAGTTTTCCCAATTTTTCGGCTGACTGACTGACCTTCATTTCTTAAAGTAATGATGGCCACTCGTTTTTCTTTACTTAGCTGCTTTTTTCTTGCCATAATACAAATTCTAACAGTCTATTCAGTAGGACTATCAGCTGTGTATCCACCTGACTTCTCCTCAACGCCACTGATGGTCCCAACCCCATTTATAAGGCAAGAAATCCTACTTATTAAACCTGGCAGGGCACACCTGTGAAGTGAAAACCATTTCAGGGGACTACCTCTTGAAGCTCATCAAGAGAATGCCAAGAGTGTGCAAAGCAGTAATCAAAGCAAAAGGTGGCTACTTTGAAGAACCTAGAATATGACATATTTTCAGTTGTTTCACACTTGTTTGTTATGTATACACTGCGTGCAGAATTATTAGGCAAATGAGTATTTTGACCACATCATCCTCTTTATGCATGTTGTCTTACTCCAAGCTGTATAGGCTCGAAAGCCTACTACCAATTAAGCATATTAGGTGATGTGCATCTCTGTAATGAGAAGGGGTGTGGTCTAATGACATCCACACCCTATATTAGGTGTGCATAATTATTAGGCAACTTCCTTTCCTTTGGCAAAATGGGTCAAAAGAAGGACTTGACAGGCTCAGAAAAGTCAAAAATAGTGAGATATCTAGCAGAGGGATGCAGCACTCTTAAAATTGCAAAGCTTCTGAAGCGTGATCATCGAACAATCAAGCGTTTCATTCAAAATAGTCAACAGGGTCGCAAGAAGCATGTGGAAAAACCAAGGCGCAAAATAACTGCCCATGAACTGAGAAAAGTCAAGCGTGCAGCTGCCAAGATGCCACTTGCCACCAGTTTGGCCATATTTCAGAGCTGCAACATCACTGGAGTGCCCAAAAGCACAAGGTGTGCAATACTCAGAGACATGGCCAAGGTAAGAAAGGCTGAAAGACGACCACCACTGAACAAGACACACAAGCTGAAACGTCAAGACTGGGCCAAGAAATATCTCAAGACTGATTTTCTAAGGTTTTATGGACTGATGAAATGAGAGTGAGTCTTGATGGGCCAGATGGATGGGCCCGTGGCTGGATTGGTAAAGGGCAGAGAGCTCCAGTCCGACTCAGACGCCAGCAAGGTGGAGGTGGAGTACTGGTTTGGGCTGGTATCATCAAAGATGAGCTTGTGGGGCCTTTTCGGGTTGAGGATGGAGTCAAGCTCAACTCCCAGTCCTACTGCCAGTTTCTGGAAGACACCTTCTTCAAGCAGTGGTACAGGAAGAAGTCTGCATTCTTCAAGAAAAACATGATTTTCATGCAGGACAATGCTCCATCACACGCGTCCAAGTACTCCACAGCGTGGCTGGCAAGAAAGGGTATAAAAGAAGAAAATCGAATGACATGGCCTCCTTGTTCACCTGATCTGAACCCCATTGAGAACCTGTGGTCCATCATCAAATGTGAGATTTACAAGGAGGGAAAACAGTACACCTCTCTGAACAGTGTCTGGGAGGCTGTGGTTGCTGCTGCACGCAATGTTGATGGTGAACAGATCAAAACACTGACAGAATCCATGGATGGCAGGCTTTTGAGTGTCCTTGCAAAGAAAGGTGGCTATATTGGTCACTGATTTGTTTTGTTTTGTTTTTGAATGTCAGAAATGTATATTTGTGAATGTTGAGATGTTATATTGGTTTCACTGGTAAAAATAAATAATTAAAATGGGTATATATTTGTTTTTTGGTAAGTTGCCTAATAATTATGCACAGTAATAGTCACCTGCACACACAGATATCCCCCTAAAATAGCTAAAACTAAAAACAAACTAAAAACTACTTCCAAAAATATTCAGCTTTGATATTAATGAGTTTTTTGGGTTCATTGAGAACATGGTTGTTGTTCAATAATAAAATTAATCCTCAAAAATACAACTTGCCTAATAATTCTGCACTCCCTGTATAATTCCACATGTGTTAATTCATAGTTTTGATGACTTCAGTGTGAATCTACAATTTTCATAGTCATGAAAATAAAGAAAACTCTTTGAATGAGAAGGTGTGTCCAAACTTTTGGTCTGTACTGTATATGGGCCACATATTCTCCTTACCTGCCAGTTGAGCATTGCTGCATTATTATAGATGTTGGTATTTCAAGTTGCTCATGGTAGGCACACTTAAAAAAAAAAGCTGATCATGTTAAATATGATTTGTAGAAGTTTTTTGCTGCAGCATTAGAAAGTCTGTTATGAACAGAAAGAATCATCTCAGTTCCTTTACTTCAGAACAAGAGATGAGAGAATCAAAGTTGATGAAGTGGAATTCAATCCGAATTTCAGGAAAAATTTCATTCACACTGAAGCTGAATTTCCTCACACTTCGTGGTAACGAATCACATTTTTTCCTAAAATGGCTGCTGCACGTGATAAGACATAGCGCAAAGAACTCTGGGAACGAGGGATCACCCACAATGCCATGCATGCAGCCAGTCAGCAGCCAGCCAGCCCCTGTGATGTCACAGCCCTATAAATATCCTCAGTCATCCTGGATTCAGCCATTTTCCAGTGTACTTAGTGTAGGGAGAGACGTCAGCAGGCGCTAGGGACAGTGCTAGGAAATACTTCATTGTGCTGAAAAAAATGATTTACAAGTTCAGGGAAAGATTTTTCAAGATGTAGACAAAGAATAGGGAGGCATCATCTACACTATAAAAGGAGAACAGGGTGGAGAGTGTAAAGCCTGGGTAATAGGAGCGATTCTATTACACCTTGCTGCACTAATTGAGGATCCAAATTGGTGTTGTACTTCTGCTTTTAGGCTGTTTGCACTATATGATACATCAG
Source organism: Bufo bufo (assembly GCF_905171765.1). Lineage (NCBI taxonomy): Eukaryota > Metazoa > Chordata > Amphibia > Anura > Bufonidae > Bufo > Bufo bufo. Next base: position 557,383,914 of record NC_053392.1, read on the forward strand.
TAATTCCAGCAAACCTTGCTTGTTAATGGGGTGCAAGTTCTGTGTGGTACAGCCATTTACAGGGTGTATTAATAGGAAATATACGTGTGTCCTATTAGACGTTCTGCGTTGATTTTATATTGTTTGACATTTTTAAAGGGGGTATATCAATAGGAAAAAAAAGGAAAAAATATATGTCATAATTGCCTTTCAGCGTCCTATTAGCCGTTCTGCGATATTTTACATAGTTTTACTTTTTTTGGGGGGGGTGTATTAATAAGAAAAAAATATATATGTCATAATTGCCGTTCAGCAGTGAAGTTACAATGTACTACAGCTATTTACGGGGTGTATTAATAGGAAAGAAACATATGTCCCATTAGCCGTTCTGGGGTGAATTGTGATTTATATATTTCTTTTTTGGGGTGTATTAATAGGAAAAAGAATACGTCTTAATTGCTGTTTTGCGGTGAAGTTACATTGTACTACAGCCATTTACGGGGTGTATTGAAGGGAAATAAACCTACTTCATATTATCAGTTCTTCGGTGGATTGTGATTAGTTTTTTTTTGGGGGGGTTATTAACCCCTTCAGGACCCTGTCATTTTTCACCTTAAGGCCTAGTTCACACCTGAGCGTTTTACAGCGCGTTCCTACACGCTGTAAAACGCTCAACAGGCGAAAACCCATGTTTCCCTATGGGCATGGCTCTCACCTGCGTGTTTTACACCGCGTACGAACGTGCTGTAAAACACCCTACGCCCAAAGAAGTACAGGAGCTTTTTTGGGGCGTATTGTCGCGCATAACACCTCTGTTTTTCATTGTACGCCTCTGTGGTCAATCGCAAAAACGCGCTGTGAAAACGTCCGACAAAAACGCGCATAAAACCATATCAAATACGCTCAAGTGTGAACCAGGCGTAAGTGTAAAATATAAGAAAAAGAACTGTATCGTACATCCTCAATACTATGCTTTTATCTAACTTCTTCTCAGCATAATTAACATCGCTTCTCAGCGCAATTTATCGTATACCTACCCCTATGCTGCATGCTGTACATGAGGCATCAGTATGCAATTTGATCAAAAAGTGTAGGCCCACTCACTGCGACAAGGCTGCCTCTTTGAATGGGACCCTATTCTAGATTTAGCGCAGCGCTGCATGGCGACCACTGACGCCACAGCACCGCGCCAGCAGGCAGCGGGATCCAGCAGTCAAACAGCGCCCCTGCTGTACAGCAAAGCCACCCTGGCACGAGGCCCCACCGACCCACCAGCACAGCATCAAAGCAACAATGGCCGCCGTGCAGTACTTTTCACCTTAAGGATCAGGCCATTTTAAGCAAATCTGACATGTCACTTTATGTGGTAATAATTTAAAAACACTTTTACTTATCCAGGCCATTCTGAGAATGTTTTCTCGTCACATATTCTACTTAATGACAGTGGTAAAAGTGAGTCAAAATATTTCATTTTTATTAATAAAAAAATACCAAATTTACAAAAAAATAAAAATAATTAGAAAATTAGAAAATTTCAATTTCTCTACTTTTATAACAGATAGTAATAACTACAAAATAGCTATTACTTTACATTACCCATATGTCTTCTTCATGTTTGGATCATTTTGAAAATGACATTTTATTTTTTTGGGACGTTAGAAGGTTTAGAAATTTAGAAGCAAATCTTAAAATGTTTTTGAAAATTTCCAAAACCCAATTTTTTAAGGACCAGTTCAGTTCAGTTATAAAGCTCAAGCTATTTTAAATTTTTACAAACTTTGTTAATCCTTAAGGTGCCCCACGAGAATTAAAAGAAAATGGGAATTAAATTTCAAAATTTCATTTTTTTTAGCACATTTTAAATTTTAATAAATTTTTTCTGCAACACATCAAGGGTTAACAGTCAAACAAAACGCAAAATCTATTACCCTGAATCTGGAGTTTACAGAAACACCCCATATGTGCTCAAAAATTGATGTATGGGCGCACCCCACTTTTTGTTCCCCATTTTCCTCTGAATACAGCAACACCCAATATGTGCTTAAAAAATAATGTATGGGTGCACAGCAGGCTTCAGAGTGCAAGGAGCACCATATGGCTTTTGGAGAGCAAATTTAGCTGGAATGGTCATTGGGAGCTATGTCACATATGAACACACCATGAGGTGGCCCTACAGTGGAAACCCCCAAAAAGTGAACCCATTTTAGAAACTACACCCCTCAAGGAATCTTTCAAGGTGTGTAGTGAGCACTTTGACCTTAAAGGTGTTTCCTTGAATGAGGAAACACTTGGCAGTGAAAAAGCAAAATTGCATTTTTTTAACAAAAAGTTGCTTTACACCCACATTTTTCACTTTCTTAGAGGGTAACAGGACAAAATGCACTCCAAATTTTGTACCCATTTCCCTCCGACTACGGCAACACCCCAAATGTGCATAAAAAATGATGTTTGGGTGCACAGCAGGCTTCAGAGTGGAAGGAGCACTATATGGCTTTAGAAGAGCGGATTTAACTGGAATGGTAAATGGTAGCTATGTTGCATATGAAGACACGCTGAGGTGGCCCTACAGTGGAAAACCCCAAAAAGTGACCCCATTTTGGAAACAATACCCCTCAAGGAACCTTTCAAGGTGTGTAGAGAGCACTTTGACCTCAAAGGTGTTTCTTAGAATTAGGAAACACTTGGCAGTGAAAAAGAAAAAAATCTTTTTTTCACCAAAAAGTTGATTTACATTTTTCACTTTCCCAAAGGGTAACAGGACAAAACGCACCCCACATTTTGTTCCCCATTTCCATCAGAATACAGAAGCACCCAAAATGTGCTTAAAACCTGATGTATGGGCGCACAGCAGGCTTCAGAGTGGAAGGAGCACCGTATGGCTTTTGGAGAGTGGATTTAGCTGGAATGGTCATTGTTGCTATGTTGAGCTATCTTGCATAAGAACACATATGGCCCTACAGTGGAAACCCCCATAAAGTGACCCCATTTTGAAAACTACACTCGTCAAGGAATCTTTTAAGGTGTGTAGTGAGCATTTTCACCTCAAAGGTGTTTCTTTTAGGAAATTAGGAAACACTTGGCAGTGAAAAAGAAAAATTGTTTTTTCACAAAATAGTTGCTTTACACCCACATTTTCACTTTCCCAACGAGCAACAGGACAAAATTCTCCCCAAATTTTGTTCCCCATTTACCACCGAATATGGCAACACCCCATATATGCTCAAAAAATTATGTATGGGTGCACAGCAGGCTTCAGAGTGGATGGAGCACCATATGGCTTTAGGAGAGCGGATTTAGCTGAAATGTCCCATATGAAGACACCCTGAGATGGCCCTACAGTGTAAACCCCAAAAATGTGACCCCATTTTGGAAACTACACCCCTCAAGGAATCTTTCAAGGTGTGTAGTGAGCACTTTGACCTCAAAGGTGTTTCCTACAATTAGGAAACACTTGGCAGTAAAAAATAAAAATTGCATTTGTTTCACAAAAAAGTTGCTTCACACCACATTTTCTTACTTTCCCGAACGGTAACAAGACAAAATGCACTACAAATTTTTTTCCTCATATTCCCCCGAATATGGACACACTATATCTGCTAAAAAAAATGAGGGGTGCAAAGCAGGGCTCTAGAGTCAAACAGCAAAATATGAATTTTGCTTACCTGAATTGGCAGACATAGATTTTAGTTGCCATGTCGCATTAAAAAGATTCCTGAGGTTCCCAGAAATTAAAAACACCCAGAATTGACCCCATTTTGGAAAGAGCACTCCTGTACGAACATTTTAAGTGGTGGAAAGGGTACTTTTCAAAAAACAGGTGTCTCACAGAAGGATTTCAAAGCACACATTTGTAAAAATGAACAATAACTAGCAGACCTTAATTTTTCCCTTTCTCAAGGGGTTAAATGAGAAAACGCACTCTAGTATGTGTTCCCCATTTTCTCCCCATTCAGGAAACACCCAAAGAAGTGACCCCATTTTGGAAAGAGCATCCCCGTAGGAACATTTTTAGGCCTGTGCATGCGAGGTTTTTCAGGGCAGGTTTCGCAGTGGTAAATGGTGTATTTCCTTATCCCCTTTTGGAACAGACCCTGCATCTTTTTTGGGCCCTTCCCTTCCTTGTTGTCTGGGGGACTTGACCTGGAAAATGTTGCCCTGGTACAACACGGGCACCATGACTTCTAGAACTACTGGGACCCTCCCCGGCCTGGCTTTGAAAAATTAGGGCCTTGATAACCACCACTTGGAACTGAAGGAAAGTTCCTGTGTGGCCTGAAGATTGAAATAGCACATACGCATTGCACATTGCCATCTGTACAATGTGTATGGCCAGCTTTTTGTACCACACTTTTGTTTTTCGTGTGGCACTGTAGGGCTTCAGAAGTTTATCTGAAAGATCCACCCCTCCCATGTGCCTGTTGTAGTTCAGGATACAAACTGGTTTGGGGGTAGTGGTTGTGGTACCTTGTACAGGAGCAGGGGAGCTGGTGTTAGTGTGAATGGTGGTCAATACAAGGACATCCCTCTTGGCCTTGTACTTAACCACCAGCAGTTCTCATGGAGGAGAGCCCTACTTTCACCCATTCTCAGTGGTTTCCCTACTAGGGATCTAGGGAGGCCTCTCTGATTTTTGCGCACTGTGCAGCAAGCCACAGTACCTCTGGCAGTTAGGGACATGAATAGGGGTATGCTGGTATAATAGTTATCCACATAGAGGTGGTAACCATTATCCAGCAATGGGTGCAGTAAGTCCCACATGATCTTCCCACTAACTCCTAGGATGGGGGGCATTCTGTGGGTTCTACCCGGGAATCTTTCTCTTCGTAAATGCGGAACTCGAGGGTGTACCCGGAGCTACTCTCAAAAAGTTTGTATATCTTTATGCCATACCTTGCCCGTTTGCTAGGCAGGTACTGGCTTAATCTATTCCTCTCTTTGAAAAGTAACAGGGACTCATCTACACTGACATTTTTATCTGAGTTGTACATCTCAGCAAACTTGGTATTAAAGTGGTCAATGACAGGCCTAACCTTGAACAGACGGTCAAATGTTGGGTCGTTTTAGAGTGGGCACTAGTGATGAGCGATCATGCTCGGCAGAGTACCGGTTCGGCTCGAGCATCGCTATGCTCGGCTTGTGGAGGTACTCGGCCGAATACCACGTGTGCTCGTCGCATTGCTCGAGTCTCCGCCCCGCACGTTTGGCGCCTCCTGAAGCATCCAATCAGCGTTCAGGTTAGTAATTCCCTCCAGTGTAATGCCATAGCCATGTTAGCTATAAGCCTTACACTGGTTGGCTGGCCGGAACACGTGGTACTAGTTTATATAGGAGCCGACGTCCGCGCTCGGATCATTCAGCGCCAGGGAGAGCCGACAGTAGGCAGGATCATATAGCTGTTTGCTGAAATTACAACGATTGAACTCCCAAAAAGCTCTTGAAAGACAAAACAGTCCTCTTCAGGACTAAAGTGTGTGTTTGACAGCAGTGCAGCATTTTTATTTTTAACAAGGGTTAAATTCAGCAGTATTAGGGACTGGCGTCTGCAGGAAGGGACAAATAGTGCAGGGCTGGAAAATCGCTGTGTTCAGTACCAAAAAGCTTTCAATAGAAAGAAATATTACAGTACACCATCAGAAAGCAGTGTGTTTAGCAGAAATTCTAAGAAGGGGCTTATTCACTAGAGTGTGCCTGCTAGTGAGATATACACCCCTCCATCATAGAAATTTATTTTTCTGGGGAAATTAACCTAATTTGTGCCATATCTGTGTGTACGCTTAATCCACAAACGTTATATACAGTATTTCAGCCTAGAATCATTTCTATTTGGGACAAATTTCACTAGTTTGGGACACATCTGTGTCTGCATTTAGGCCGCAACCATATATACAGTAATTCAGCAGGGAATTCTTTCTATTTGGGACAGATATCCCTAGTGTGGGTTTCATCTGTGTGTGAATTTAGGCCGCAACCGTTATATACAGTAATTCAGCATAGATTTATTTCTTTTTGGGACAAATTTCACTAGTTTTGGTCACATCTGTGCGTGAATTTAGGCTGCAAGCATTATATACAGTAATTCAGCATAGATTTATTTCTATTTGGGACAAATTTCACTAGTTTTGGTCGCATCTGTGTCTGCATTTAGGCCGCAACCATATATACAGTAGTTTAGCAGAGAATTATTTCAATTTGGGACAAATTTCAGTATTTTGGGTCTCATGTGTGTGTGAATTTAGTCCGCAACTGTAACGGTCGCGTACACAAACACAGGGGGGAGGGAAGTGACCACTGCCCACCACCCTCACCCCTGGCCCTGCCTACTTGCCTCGCGAGTCCTAATGACAGGGGACAACTGGACGGCAATCCCTAGCTTGGAATAAGTGCAGTGAGGACAGACCAGACAAACAACAGAATGTGAACGGACCGAGTCTATACCAGGAAAGCTACGAAGTACAAATGGAGCTAGCAGAGAATAGTCAGGAGAATACCAGGAGAGCAGCAAAGTACACAAGGAGCAGGCAGAGGATCGTCAGGAATTCAGCAGGAGGTCAGTACGCCAGAAAATACAAAGTCGCAGGTGGAACCTAAATAACAGGCAATCTGTGGCCAGCAGACTGCCTGTTTAAATAGGGAGCCAGAGGGGTCATGTGACGTGGCCAGCGTCACATGACTCCACACAGACTACACAGCCGAGCGCCAGACTACACAGAGTGATCAGCTCGGCGCTCAGCCCGAAAACCATTCTCATGAATGCGCATAGATGCATGGGGGGGCGTGCATAGTATTATCAGGAGCGCGGGCGACGCTGGACGCGCTGATGATGCATGTGCGCTCCGGACGTGCCCGCCTCCTAGACCGCGCCGTGACAGTACCCCCCCTTTTACGCGGGGCCACCGGACCCAAGGACTCAGGTGACAGCTTCTCGGGATGATCCTCATGAAATTTCTTAACCAGTCTAGGGGCATGAACCTTCCTAGCTGGTACCCAAGACCTTTCCTCGGGTCCATAGCCCTTCCAGTGCACCAGATACTGCAAGGAATTATGCACTCTTCTGACATCTACAATTTTAGATACCACATACTCCACAGAATCCTTAACCAGAACAGGCAGAGGCGCGGCTTGTGACGGTACAACAGGTTCAATGTATTTTTTTAGTAGGGACTTGTGAAATACATCGTGAATGTGGAACGAGTCGGGCAATTCTAACCTAAATGATACAGGATTAATCACCTCTATGATTTCGTATAGCCCTATAAAGCGAGGAGCAAACTTTTTTGAAGCAACTTTGAGTGAAAGATTTTTAGAGGACAACCACACCTTATCCCCACCTGAAAGTTCACCCCCGTGGAACGTTTCCTAGTGGCCTGGACTCTTTGAGTATTTTGAGCTTTTTCCAGGTTCGATTGAACCCGAGCCCATACTGTGCACAGTTTTGAGGAGATCTCATCCGCCTCGGGATTACACGAGGAGACGGATGACCCAGAAAAAAAATGAGGATGAAAGCCATAGTTACAAAAAAATGGAGAGACCCCAGCAGAGGAATTAACACAGTTATTCAGAGCAAACTCGGCTAACAGAAGGTATTTCACCCACAACTGTTGATCATCTGCAACATATGCCCTGAGAAATTGTTCCACCGACTGATTGAGGCGCTCAGTCTGTCCATTACTTTCAGGGTGATAAGCAGATGAAAAGGACAGAGAAATCTGGCATCTCAGACAGAAGCCTCTCCAAAACTTGGACACAAACTGCACACCCCTGTCAGATACAATATTTTCTGGAATGCCATGTAAACGTACAATTTTTTCCACAAACAAAGATGCTAGGGTCTTCGCACTCAGGAGTTTAGGTAGGGGAATAAAGTGAGCTATCTTGCTGAATCTATGAACCACTACCCAAACCACAGTCTTACCCTCCGCAGGTGGCAGATCAGTGATAAAATCCATCGAGATATGAGACCAGGGTCTACTGGGAATGGGCAAGGGTCGTAGGTCCCCAGCCGGGCGAGTCCTAGGGGTCTTAGACCACGCACAAACCTTGCAGGCCAACACATAAGACTTGATGTCTCTAGTTAAAGTAGGCCACCAGAATGATCTGGAAACCAGCTCTTTAGTGCACTCAATGCCCAGATGTCCACAAAAAACAGAGTCATGACACTCACCCAGCAGTTGGAGACGAAGCTGTACGGGAACAAACAACTTATCTGTAGGAGTGGACGACGGAGCTAGGTGTTGTTCAGCCTTGATGAGAGTTGTGATGTCCTGAGACAAGGCTGCTAGGAAGACCTTAACTGGTAAAATGGTTTCAGGTGGAGTCTCTGTAGGCTGGTACGCACAGAAACTCTGAGAGAGTGCGTCGGCCTTCACGTTTCTACTTCCTGGTCTGAAAGTGATGGAAAAATTAAAGCGAGTAAAAAACAATGCCCATCTAGCCTGACGGGGATTTAACCTTTTAGCCGACTCGAGAAACATTAGGTTCTTATGATCGGTAACAGCAGTAACACAATGTTTTACCCCCTCAAGAAAATGTCTCCATTCTTCAAATGCCCACTTAATGGCCAGTAACTCCCGATTTCCTATGTCATAATTTCTCTCAGAGGGGGAAAACTTTCTGGAAAAAAAGGCACAAGGTCTCAGGTTAGTGAGAGCAGCAGGACCTTGCGAGAGGACTGCTCCTGCCCCGTCCTCAGAAGCATCCACCTTCACGATAAAAGTATTTTCCTGATCTGGCTGGGTTAGAACGGGAGCGCTACTGAAAGCCTCCTTTAGGGTTTCAAATGAATCTAAGGCCTCAGTAGATCAATTTTCCAGATCCGCCCCTTTCTTAGTGAGGTCGGTCAGTGGTCTAGCGATTACTGAGAAATTCTTTATGAACTTACGGTAGTAGCTAGCGAAACCAAGGAAACGTTGTAAGGCCTTTAAGGAGGATGGTCTTACCCATCCCTTAATCGCTAAAACCTTGCTAGGATCCATCTTTATGGCCTGGGGAGTCAGAACATGTCCAAGAAATATAATCTCCTGCACCCCAAAGACACATTTTTCCTGTTTAGCAGATAATTGTTTCTCTCTCAACACCTCCAACACCTGTCTAACATGAAACACATGACTCTTAAAATCAGGGGAAAATATCAAAATGTCGTCAAGATATACAATAACAAATTTTCCCAAGAACTCCCTAAGAATATCGTTCATGAAATTTTGGAACACAGCCGGGGCATTGCTGAGTCCAAAAGGCATAACGAGATATTCAAACTGACCAGCCGGGGTATTGAACGCTGTCTTCCACTCGTCCCCCTCCTTGATTCGGATTAAATTGTATGCTCCTCTTAAATCAATCTTAGAAAAGCAGGCCGCCCCTAATACCTTGTTAAATAAATCTGGAATCAATGGGAGGGAGTAAGTATTCCGGATTGTGATCTTATTTAATTTCCGGTAATCTATACATTGTCTAAGACCACCATCCTTCTTCTTAACAAAGAAAAAACCTGCCCCCATAGGAGAAACTGAGGGTCTAATGTGCCCCTTAATGAGACTCTCCTTAATGTAATCTTCCATGGCCTCACGTTCAGGTTTGGAAAGATTGTAAATACGCCCCTTAGAAAACCTTGCCCCCTTCTCCAGGACTATGGCGCAATCATAAGGTCTATGGGGAGGAAAAGCCTCCAGGGACGATGACGAGAACACATCAGCATACTCCTTTATGACTGCGGATAATACCTCAGACTCCACAGAGAACCCAACCCCTATTCTAGACAAACACGAGCCGCACTCAAATCCCCAACTCACCAGTTCCCCTCTGGTCCAATCAATCGTAGGATTGTGTAATTGGAGCCATGGCATCCCCAATACCACCTCGACAGGTAAGTTCTCCAGGACTAACAGGGAACATTTCTCTAAGTGGCACACTCCCACAGCTAAGGAAATCTCTGAGGTACATGACCTTACAGTACCCCCTACCAGGGGAGTGGAGTCAATGGCAATGATATGGATGGGCGTAGGTAAAAAAAAAATTGGAATACCCTGTCTCGTAGCATACCCATGGTCACTAAAGCTGGCCGCTGAGCCTGAATCTATAAAGGCCTGACCCGACCACTTATTAGAACCCAGAGAAATGGTTATAGGAACTAAAAGCTTACTCTTAGTAATAACAGGGAGTACCTGGTCCCTTGGTGGTCTTGTCTTGGAAGCCTTATTAGAAAGGATCCTCTTTGAACACTGATTAATCCAATGGTCAGGATCTCCGCAGTAGAAACAGATCCCACGTCTGCGGTGCTGATCCCCTCTGGTCATGCCAATTTGCATAGGTTCTTCTGAGGAGACCTCAACACCACTCCTGGTACAAACCTCAGCCTGGACCAGCACATGAGAAGAGAACTGTCGTTCCTGTCATCTTTCTCTCACACGTCGGTCGAGTCGGACTGCTAGGGTCATAGTCTCCTCAAGAGTCTCTGGGAGCTGATAACTCACTAGTAGGTCTTTTAGATTATCAGATAGGCCTGACCTGAATTGACACTTAAGAGCTGGCTCGTTCCACCTTGAGGGAACACACCACCTTCTAAATTGGGTGCAATACTCCTCCGCAGAGAGGTTGCCTTGAACCAATGCTTTCAGCGCGGTTTTGGCTACCAGGGCCCTTTCTGGTTCATCATACAGGGTACCCAGAGCCTGAAAAAAAACCTCTACTGTGGTTAAACAACTAGCATCAGGGGGTAAAGAAAAAGCCCACTCCTGAGGATCCTTTTGTAAGCGGGAAATACCAATGCCCACCCGTTGGCTTTCCGACCCGGAAGACAAGGGGCGTAAACTAAAATACCATTTACAGCTCTCCTTAAAGGAGTGAAACTTCCTCCGATCTCCAGAGAAGGGTTCTGGAAGCTTGATCGGTGGCTCCATATGAGGGCTCAAGTTCGGACCAGAGGCCTGAGGAGCAGCGGCGTCTTGTCCTATTTCTAGGGAATGAATCTTCTCCCCTAGCTCCTGCACCATCTGCATCATGTTTGACACATGCTCAGTCAGGGTCACTAGAGGATTCATGGTACAGTGGTTTCAGTAGGCCTGTTATTCTGTAACGGTCGCGTACACACACACACAGGGGGGAGGGAAGTGACCACTGCGCTCCACCCTCACCCCTGCCTACTTGCCTCGCGAGTCCTAATGACAGGGGACAACTGGACGGCAATCCCTAGTTTGGAATAAGTGCAGGGAGGACAGACCAGACAAACAACAGAATGTGAACGGACCGAGTCTATACCAGGAAAGCTACGAAGTACAAATGGAACTAGCAGAGAATAGTCAGGAGAAGCCGGGGTCATAAATACTAGGAGAGTCTTGAAGTACCAAAGGAGTCAGCAGAGGATCGTCAGGAGGAAGCCGGGGTCATAATACCAGGAGAACAGCAAATTACACAAGGAGCAGGCAGAGGATCGTCAGGAATTCAGCAGGAGGTCAGTACGCCAGAAAATACAAAGTCGCAGGTGGAAACTAAATAACAGGCAATCTGTGGCCAGCAGACTGCCTGTTTAAATAGGGAGCCAGAGGGGTCATGTGACGTGGCCAGCGTCACATGACTCCACACAGACTACATAGCCGAGCGCCAAGTGATCAGCTCGGCCCTCAGCCCTAAAACCATTCTCATGAATGCGCATAGACGCACGGGGGCGTGCATAGTATTATCAGAAGCGCGGGCGACGCTGGATGCTCTGATGATGCGTGCGCGCTCCGGACGTGCCCGCCTCCTAGACCGCGCTGTGACAGCAACCATATATACAGTAATTCCACAGATAATTATTTCTATTTTGGACAAATTTAGCTGTTTTGTGCCAAATATACTGTCAATGTACTGTGGATTCATGTGACAAATACTCTATCACATTTGAAAAGAGTGTCTGTTGTGCCAATCTAAGTAATCTGTGCATATTCTAGTGTCCATATTCTGTTCATTACTGGGGCATATACTGAGTAAAATTTAAAATTTGTGTGTCTAGCGACAAAATAAATCTGTTCAAAATCTAGTGTCCATAGCTCTCTGTTTCAAATACAGTACCACGTGTGAAAACAGTGTATTTTTGTGAGAAGTAAAATATTTGTGCCACATCTACTGTGTGTGCATTTCATACATATTACTAACATATACTGTACTTCATCCGCAGACGGTGTATGGAAGTCTGTGACATTATCAGAGCTTGGGTCAGTGATGTCATCGTCCCCTATCTCCAAATCCACTTCCTCACTCTGGTCATCCTCCTGACTTGTGTTGACCTAACAAGACCCTACTTATTGACAACTGTGTCTCATCCCCATCATCCACCAAGTGAAACACTAATTGCCATTCACCCCCCGTCATCTTCTTCTGACTTTGGAGGCTTAAGAGTTTGGGGATCAGTGCATAAGATATCCTCATGTCCCTCTTCAGGGAGGGTCAGCTCACCTGCAGGCCCTCATCTACAATATTATTTTTTATGTTTCAGACTTGGAAGGAAACATAATTAGAGTTGAGCGAACACCTGGATGTTCGGGTTCGACGAGTTCGGCCGAACTTTCGAAAAATGTTCGGGTTCGGGATCCGAACTCGACCCGAACTTCATCCCGAACCCGAACCCCATAGAAGTCAATGGGGACCCGAACTTTTGGGCACTAAAAAGGCTGTAAAACACACCCGGAAAGGGCTAGAGGGCTGCAAAAGGCAGCAAAATGTAGTTAAATCCCCTGCAAACAAATGTAGATAGGGAAATGATGAGTTAACATAAAATAAATAAAAATTAAACAATATTAATTGGAGTGAGGTCCCATAGCACAGAATCAGGCTTCAAGTCACCCACCAATGGAGAAGGTCACTTACTATTATTTTGACCACAGCACCCAGACAAAGGAGAGAGGTCCCACAGCAGAGAACCAGGCATCATATCACCCACCACAGGAGTAGGCCACCATTTAGTTACTTTGACCCCTACACCCAGACGGAGGAGAGAGGTTACACAGCAGAGAATCAGGCATTTAGATCACCCACCACAGGAGTAGGCCACCATTGAATCAGACCCCGGCAACCATGTCAGATGGCACAAGCATAAGCTTTATATCAATCAGCACAGGAGAAGGCGACTTTGACAGACTTTGACCCCTACACCCGGACGGAGGAGAGAGGTTTCAAAGCAGAGAATCAGGCATTTAGATCACCCACCACAGGAGTAGGCCCCAATTTAATGGGAGCCCGGCAACCATGTCAGATGGCACAACCATCAGCTTCATATCAATCAGCACAGGAGAAGGCGACTTTGAAAGACTTTGACCCCTACACCCAGACGGAGGAGAGAGGTTTCACAGCAGAGAATCAGGCATTTAGATCACCCACCACAGGAGTAGGCCCCCATTGAATCAGACCCTGGCAACCATGTCAGATGGCACAACCATCAGCTTTATATCAATCAGCACAGGAGAAGGCGACTTTGAAAGACTTTGACCCCTACACCCAGATGGAGGAGAGAGGTTTCACAGCAGAGAATCAGGCATCATATCAACCACCACAGGAGAAGCCACCATTTAGTTACTTTGACCCCTGCACCCAGGAAGAGGAGAAAGGCACCACAGCACATATTCTGGCATCATATCAGCCACCACAGGAGAAGCCACCATTGAGTTACTTTGACCCCCGCACCCAGGAAGAGGAGAGAGGCACCACAGCACATATTCTGGCATCATATCAGCCACCACAGGAGAAGCCACCATTGAGTTACTTTGACCCCCGCACCCAGGAAGAGGAGAGAGGCACCACAGCACATATTCTGGCATCATATCAGCCACCACAGGAGAAGCCACCATTGAGTTACTTTGACCCCTGCACCCAGGAAGAGGAGAGAGGCCCCACAGCACATATTCTGGCATCATATCAGCCACCACAGGAGAAGCCACCATTTAGTTACTTTGACCCCTTCACCCAAACAGAGGAGAGAGGTTCCACATCAGAGAATCAGGCATCATATCAACCACCACAGGAGTAGGCCACAATTTAATGGGACCCCGGCAACCATGTCAGATGGCACAACCATCAGCTTCATATCAATCAGCACAGGAGAAGGCGACTTTGAAAGACTTTGACCCCTACACCCAGACGGAGGAGAGAGGTTTCACAGCAGAGAATCAGGCATTTAGATCACCCACCACAGGAGTAGGCCCCCATTGAATCAGACCCTGGCAACCATGTCAGATGGCACAACCATCAGCTTTATATCAATCAGCACAGGAGAAGCCACCATTGAGTTACTTTGACCCCTGCACCCAGGAAGAGGAGAGAGGCCCCACAGCACATATTCTGGCATCATATCAGCCACCACAGGAGAAGCCACCATTGAGTTACTTTGACCCCCGCACCCAGGAAGAGGAGAGAGGCACCACAGCACATATTCTGGCATCATATCAGCCACCACAGGAGAAGCCACCATTGAGTTACTTTGACCCCTGCACCCAGGAAGAGGAGAGAGGCCCCACAGCACATATTCTGGCATCATACTAACCACCACAGGAGAAGCCACCATTGAGTTACTTTGACCCCTGCACCCAGGAAGAGGAGAGAGGCCCCACAGCACATATTTTGGCATCATATCAGCCACCACAGGAGAAGCCACCATTGAGTTACTTTGACCCCCGCACCCAGGAAGAGGAGAGAGGCACCACAGCACATATTCTGGCATCATATCAGCCACCACAGGAGAAGCCACCATTGAGTTACTTTGACCCCTGCACCCAGGAAGAGGAGAGAGGCCCCACAGCACATATTCTGGCATCATACTAACCACCACAGGAGAAGCCACCATTGAGTTACTTTGACCCCTGCACCCAGGAAGAGGAGAGAGGCCCCACAGCACATATTCTGGCATCATATCAGCCACCACAGGAGAAGCCACCATTGAGTTACTTTGACCCCCGCACCCAGGAAGAGGAGAGAGGCACCACAGCACATATTCTGGCATCATATCAGCCACCACAGGAGAAGCCACCATTGAGTTACTTTGACCCCTGCACCCAGGAAGAGGAGAGAGGCCCCACAGCACATATTCTGGCATCATACTAACCACCACAGGAGAAGCCACCATTGAGTTACTTTGACCCCTGCACCCAGGAAGAGGAGAGAGGCCCCACAGCACATATTCTGGCATCATATCAGCCACCACAGGAGAAGCCACCATTGAGTTACTTTGACCCCCGCACCCAGGAAGAGGAGAGAGGCACCACAGCACATATTCTGGCATCATATCAGCCACCACAGGAGAAGCCACCATTGAGTTACTTTGACCCCCGCACCCAGGAAGAGGAGAGAGGCACCACAGCACATATTCAGGTATCATATCACACACCACAGGAGAAGGCCTCTTTCAGTGATTTAGGCCTTTGGACCCAGACAGAGGAGAGAGGCACCACAGCACATATTCTGGCATCATATCAGCCACCACAGGAGAAGCCACCATTGAGTTACTTTGACCCCTGCACCCAGGAAGAGGAGAGAGGCCCCACAGCACATATTCTGGCATCATATCAGCCACCACAGGAGAAGCCACCATTTAGTTACTTTGACCCCTGCACCCAGGAAGAGGAGAGAGGCACCACAGCACATATTCTGGCATCATATCAGCCACCACAGGAGAAGCCACCATTTAGTTACTTTGACCCCTTCACCCAAACAGAGGAGAGAGGTTCCACATCAGAGAATCAGGCATCATATCAACCACCACAGGAGTAGGCCACAATTTAGTTTATTTGACCCCTGCACCCAGGAAGAGGAGAGAGGCCCCACAGCACATATTCTGGCATCATATCACACACCACAGGAGAAGGCCTCTTTCAGTGATTTAGGCCTTTGGACCCAGACAGAGGAGAGAGGTCAGAGATTAGCTTCATATCCCCCAGCACAGCAGAAGACCGCTTTATTTGACTTAGGCCTCAGCACCCAGACAGAAGACAGAGGTAGCATGGCAGAGGTTATGGCTTCATGTCACCCGTTAGTTTAACCGGCCACTTTCATCTGGTTAGGCCCCGGCGCCCAGACAGTAGTGATGTCGCGAACATAAAATTTTCAGTTCGCGAACAGCGAACGCGAACTTCCGCAAATGTTCGCGAACTGGCGAACCGGGCGAACCGCCATAGACTTCAATAGACAGGCGAATTTTAAAACCCACAAGGACTCTTTCTGGCCACAATAGTGATGAGAAAGTTGTTTCAAGGGGTCTAACACCTGGACTGTGGCATGCCGGAGGGGGATCTATGGCAAAACTCCCATGGAAAATTACGTAGTGGACGCAGAGTCGGGTTTTAATCCATAAAGGGCATAAATCAACTAACATTCCTAAATTGTTTGGAATAACGTGCTTTAAAACATCCAGTGTGTGTATACGATCAGGTATGATGTTGTATCGATCAGGTAGTGTAAGGGTTACGCCCGCATCACAGACATTGACAGACCAAACTCCCCTTTTAATGCACCGCAAACAGTTCATTTGCACAACCGCAAACTCCCCATTTGCACAAGGTTGGATACCAAGCTAGCCACGTCCCGGTGATGTCATTGAAGGTTTCTTCCTCCACCCAGCCACGTACAACACCAAGGGTCCCCGAAAGGTCAATTGAATTGATTTTTCGAACGGGGAGATGGTTAAAAAAACGCTGGCTCCCTCCCCTTTGTTTTTATCCACGGTGACTGCGTCTGCGCCGTGCAATTTACTGTCACACCCGATATGAGTGGTATTTTCTGTAGTACTATTCTCATCAGTTTAATCCCTCTAACGTCCCCGACTCCCCAATCTGGGGGCCATTTATTAAACAGATTTTTCGGACGGGGAGATGGTTAAAAAAAACGCTGGCTCCCTCCACTCTGTTTTAATCCACGGTGACTGCGTCTGCGCCGTGCAATTTACTGTCACACCCGATATGAGTGGTATTTTCTGTAGTACTATTCTCATCAGTTTAATCCCTCTAACGTCCCCAATCTGGGTGCCATTTATTGAATAGATTTTTCGAACGGGGAGATGGTATCAGTGGTTGGCACTGGCAGTGGGCACACTACAGTCAGTAGAAGCGGGCCTGACACACACTGGCAGCAGGCAAGCAACTGAAATTACACTAAAGTGTAAAAATTAAATGCCTTATTTATCGGCAAGCTACTGTGCCACCCGGTATGAGTGGTTGGCACTGGCAGTGGGCACACTACAGTCAGTTGAAGTCGGCCTGACACACACTAGCAGCAGGCAAGCAGCTGAAATTACACTAAAGTGTAAAAATTAAATGCCTTTTTTATGCAAAGTCCTGTGCCAGCCGGTATGAGTGGTGGGCACTGGCAGTGGGCACACTACAGTCAGTGGAAGTCAGCCTGACACACACTGGCAGGCAACTAACCTTAGATTAAAGTGTAAAAATTAAGTGCCTATTTTTTAAGCAAAGTCCTGTGCCACTCGGTATGACAGGGGTGGGCACTGGCAGTGGGCACACTACAGTCAGTTGAAGTCGGCCTGACACACACTAGCAGCAGGCAAGCAGCTGAAATTACATTAAAGTGTAAAAATTAAATGCCTTTTTTAAGCAAAGTCCTGTGCCAGCCGGTATGAGTGGTGGGCACTGGCAGTGGGCACACTACAGTCAGTGGAAGTCAGCCTGACACACACTGGCAGGCAACTAACCTTAGATTAAAGTGTAAAAATTAAGTGCCTATTTTTTAAGCAAAGTCCTGTGCCACTCGGTATGACAGGGGTGGGCACTGGCAGTGGGCACACTACAGTCAGTTGAAGTCGGCCTGACACACACTAGCAGCAGGCAAGCAGCTGAAATTACATTAAAGTGTAAAAATTAAATGCCTTTTTTAAGCAAAGTCCTGTGCCAGCCGGTATGAGTGGTGGGCACTGGCAGTGGGCACACTACAGTCAGTGGAAGTCAGCCTGACACACACTGGCAGGCAACTAACCTTAGATTAAAGTGTAAAAATTAAGTGCCTATTTTTTAAGCAAAGTCCTGTGCCACTCGGGATGACAGGGGTGGGCACTGGCAGTGGGCACACTACAGTCAGTTGAAGTCGGCCTGACACACACTGGCAGGCAACTAACCTTAGATTAAAGTGTAAAAATTAAGTGCCTTTTTTTTAAGCAAAGTCCTGTGCCACACGGGATGACAGGGGTGGGCACTGGCAGTGGGCACACTACAGTCAGTTGAAGTCGGCCTGACACACACTAGCAGCAGGCAAGCAGCTGAAATTACACTAAAGTGTAAAAATTAAATGCCTTTTTTATGCAAAGTCCTGTGCCAGCCGGTATGAGTGGTGGGCACTGGCAGTGGGCACACTACAGTCAGTGGAAGTCAGCCTGACACACACTGGCAGGCAACTAACCTTAGATTAAAGTGTAAAAATTAAGTGCCTTTTTTTAAGCAAAGTCCTGTGCCACACGGAATGACAGGGGTGAGCACTGGCAGTGGGCACACTACAGTCTGTGGGCCTGCAGCTCCTCACACACAGGCAGGCCAGGCAACTGCAATATGTATATAAAGGAAAAAAAAAAAGCAGACTAATGTTGCAGCCCTAAAAAGGGCTTTTTGGGGTGCTGTCAGGACGCTGTCCTTACAGCAGAGATCAGATGAGTCTTTCAGGACTGGAGTGGACACTGAATTCACTAGCCTAGCTATCGATTTCCCAATTAAATCAGCAGCAGTTACAGTCTCCCTCCTCTCACTAAGACTGCAGCTTCAGAATGAATCTAAAATGGATGCTGTGCAGGAGGTGGGAGGGTCTGGGAGGGAGGGTATGCTGCTGATTGGCTGGAATGTGTCTGCTGACTGTGAGGTACAGGGTCAAAGTTTGCTCAATGATGATGTATAGGGGGCGGACCGAACATCGCATGTGTTCGCCCGGCAGAGGCGAACGCGAACAAGCTATGTTCGCCGGGAACTGTTCGCCGTCGGATAGTTCGGGCCATCTCTACCAGACAGAGAAGAGTTTCATTCAACTGTGGGTTTCATAAAATTTGTATCAAATAAAGAAGTGGCCCGTAGCACAACAAGACATGTTTTAGGCAGTTAATAAGGACTACTCTGCACAAGGGAGGGACAGGTCCTGTGGGATCCATGCCTGGTTCATCTTTATGAAGGTCAGCTTGTCCACGTTGGCTGTGGACAGGCGGCTGCGCTTGTCAGTAATGACGCCCCCTGCCGTGCTGAATACGCGTTCAGATAAAACGCTGGCCGCCGGGCAGGAAAGCACCTCCAAGGCATAACATGCTAACTCTGGCCACGTGGACAATTTCGAAACCCAGTAGTTGAATGGGGCCGAACCATCCGTCAGGATGTGGAGGGGTGTGCAGACATACTGTTCAACCATGTTAGTGAAATGCTGCCTCCTGCTAACACGTTCCGTATCAGGTGTCGGTGCAGATAGCTGTGGCGTGGAGACAAAACTTTTCCACATTTCTGCCATGCTAACCCTGCCCTCAGATGAGCTGGCCGTGACACAGCTGCGTTGGCGACCTCTTGCCACTCCTCTGCCTTCACCTTCCACCTGTTCCCCTGTGACATGTGGGAATGCTCTCAAGAGCGCCTCTATCAGCGTGCGCTTGTACTCGCGCATCTTACGGTCGCGCTCCAGTTCAGGAATTAAAGTGGGCACATTGTCTTTATACCGGGGATCCAGCAGGGTGGCCACCCAGTAGTCTGCACACGTTAAAACGTGGGCAACTCTGCTGTCGTTGCGCAGGCATTGGAGCATATATTCGCTCATGTGGGCCAGGCTACCCATGGGTAAGGACAAGCTGTCCTCTGTGGGAGGCGTATCGTCATCGTCCACCGTATCCCCCCAGCCACGCACCAGTGATGGGCCTGGGCTGCCACCCCGCTGTGAACTTGCGTCATCCTCGTCCCCCTCCACCTCCTCCTCCTCATCCTCCTCGTCCTCCAGTACAGTGCCTTGGCTGGCGACTTGTGAACCTGTCCTCTGCTGCTTAAACGAACCTCCCTCTGAGCCACTTCGAACAGACTGGCCCGAAAGTGTTAGAAACGAGCCCTCATCCTCCTCCTCCTCCTCCACCTGGGCCACCTCCTCTAACATCATTGCCCTAAGTGTTTCCTCAAGGAGACATAGAAGTGGTATTGTAACGCTGATAACAGTGTCATCGCCACTGGCCATGTTGGTGGAGTACTCGAAACAGCGCAGCAGGGCACACAGGTCTCGCATGGAGGCCCAATCATTGGTGGTGAAGTGGTGCTGTTCGGCAGTACGACTGACGCGAGCGTGCTGCAGCTGAAACTCCACTATGGCCTGCTGCTGCTCGCACAGTCTCTCCAGCATGTGCAAGGTGGAGTTCCACCGGGTGGGCACGTCGCATATGAGGCGGTGAGCGGGAAGGCCGAAGTTCCGCTGTAGCGCAGACAGGCGAGCAGCGGCAGGATGTGAACGGCGGAAGCGCGCACAGACGGCCCGCACTTTATGCAGCAGCTCTGACATGTTGGGGTAGTGGTGAATGAACCTCTGCACCACCAAGTTCAGCACATGCGCCAGGGATGTGCGTCAAACCGGCTAGTCCCAGAGCTGCCACGAGATTTCGCCCATTATCGCATACCACCAGGCCTGGCTTGAGGCCCACCGGCAGAAACCACTCGTCGGTCTGTTGTTCAATACCCCGCCACAACTCCTTTGCGCTGTGGGGCCTGTCCCCCAAACATATGAGTTTCAGAATGGCCTGCTGACGTTTACCCCGGGCTGTGCTGAAGTTGGTGGTGAAGGTGTGTGGCTGACCGGATGAGCTGGTGGAAGCAGTGGAGGAGGAAGCCGAGTAGGAGGAGGAGGCTACAGGAGGCAGAGAATGATGCCCTGCGATCCTAGGGGGCGGAAGGACGTGCGCCAAGGAACTGTCCGCCGGGGGCCCAGCCGCCACTACATTCATCCAGTGTGCAGTTAGTGAGATATAGCGTCCCTGGCCGTGCTTACTGGTCCACGTATCTGTGGTTAGGTGGACCTTGCCACAAATGGCGTTGCGCAGTGCACACTTGATTTTATCGGACACTTGCATGTGCAGGGAAGGCACGGCTTTCTTGGAGAAGTAGTGGCGGCTGGGAACCACATACTGCGGGACAGCCATGGCCATCAGCTGTTTGAAGCTGTCTGTGTCCACCAGCCGGAATGACAGCATTTCAAAGGCCAGCAGTTTAGAAATGCTGGCGTTCAGGCCAAGGGCTCGAGGGTGACTCGGGGGGAATTTGCGCTTCCTCTCTAAGGTTTGAGATATTGAGAGCTGAACGCTGCTGTGTGATATAGTGGAGACGCTAGTTGACGGTGGCGGTGGTGGTGGTGTCGGTGGCACATCCTCTGTTTGCTGCTCGGCAGGTGGCAACATTCCTCTCGAGGCGGAAGCCGAGGCAGCAGCGGTAGAGGGAGCAGGGGGAGCCTCAGCGAGTGCCTGGTTTTTAAGGTGTGTACCCCACTGCAGTTCATGCTTTGCATGTAGATGCCTGGTCATGCAGGTTGTGCTGAGGTTCAGAACGTTAATGCCTCGCCTCAGGCTCTGATGGCAGAGCATGCAAGTCACTCGGGTCTTGTCGGTAGGACATTGTTTAAAGAAGTGCCATGCCAGGGAACTCTTTGAAGCTGCCTTTGTGGGGCTGGGTCCCTGTTGGCGATGTCCAGTAGCAGGCGAACTCTGGGGGCGGCGGCTCGTCTGCTTTGGCCCCCTGCTCCCTCTTTGGCTTCGCTGTTGTCTCGGTCTCACCACTACCTCTTCCTCTGAACTGTGAAAGTCATCGCCACGACCTTCAGTCCATGTGGGGTCTAAGACCTCATCGTCCTCTGCATCGTCTTCCACCCAGTCTCCCTCCCTGACCTCCTCCTGTTCAGTCTGCACACTGCAAAAAGACGCGGCAGTGGGCACCTGTGTTTCGTCATCATCAGAGAGTCGGTGACTCTGCTGTGGTGGTATTCCCATGTCCTCTTCATCTGGAGACATAAGTGGTTGTGCGTCAGTGCATGGTATGTCTTCCTCCACTGGGGAAGGGCTAGGTGGACGCCCCTGGGAAACCCTGGAAGCAGAGTCTTCAAACAGAAGAAGAGACTGCTGCATAACTTGTGTCTCAGACCGTTTCCCTGATATGCTTGGGGGTTATGTGACAGACTGATGGGCTTGGTTTTCAGGTGCCACCTGTGCGCTTTCCGCAGAAGACTGGGTGGAAGACCATGTGGTGAACGTGCTGGAAGCACTGTCGGCCACCCAATCGATTAATGCCTGTACCTGCTCAGGCCTTACCATCCTAAGAGCGGCATTGGGCCCCACGAGATATTGCGGTACATTCTGCCGGCTAGTTGAGGGAGTTCGTTCCCTACTGTGTGCGCCTGGGGCCGAACGGCCACGTCCTCTACCAGCAACAGAGGCTCCACGGACACCACCACGACCGCGTCCTCGTCCCTTAATAGTATTTTTCTTCATTGTTGCGATTCAACTCGCACCACAATGAAATATATTATTTTTTATAAGCAAAATCCCCTCACTGGAATACTTTTAGTCTTTTGACTGTATGGATTACAGATGGAATGACTGTTATATGTGAGTACCGCTTTCTTTGACAACCCCAGCACATTAGTTTGCTAATTCCAGATGTATGAAACGCAGGCCTAACTGTATCTAGTATATTGAACGCCAGATAAACTAACTTGGCCTTTTTTAAATAAAAAAAAAATTCCCTCACTGGAATACTTTCAGTCTTTTGAATGTATGGATTACAGATGGAATGACTGTTATATGTGAGTACCGCTTTCTTTGACAGATTCTAGTATGGGTACATATATGTTTTCCCAACCCCAGCACATTAGTTTGCTAATTCCAGATGTATGAAACGCAGGCCTAACTGTATCTAGTATATTGAACGCCAGATAAACTAACTTGGCCTTTTTTAAATAAAAAAAAAATTCCCTCACTGGAATACTTTCAGTCTTTTGACTGTATGGATTACAGATGGAATGACTGTTATATGTGAGTACCGCTTTCTTTGACAGATTCTAGTATGGGTACATATATGTTTTCCCAACCCCAGCACATTAGTTTGCTAATTCCAGATGTATGAAACGCAGGCCTAACTGTATCTAGTATATTGAACGCCAGATAAACTAACTTGGCCTTTTTTAAATAAAAAAAATCCCCTCACTGGAATACTTTCAGTCTTTTGACTGTATGGATTACAGATGGAATGACTGTTATATGTGAGTACCGCTTTCTTTGACAGATTCTAGTATGGGTACATATATGTTTTCCCAACCCCAGCACATTAGTTTGCTAATTCCAGATGTATGAAACGCAGGCCTAACTGTATCTAGTATATTGAACGCCAGATAAACTAACTTGGCCTTTTTTAAATAAAAAAAATCCCCTCACTGGAATACTTTCAGTCTTTTGACTGTATGGATTACAGATGGAATGACTGTTATATGTGAGTACCGCTTTCTTTGACAGATTCTAGTATGGGTACATATATGTTTTCCCAACCCCAGCACATTAGTTTGCTAATTCCAGATGTATGAAACGCAGGCCTAACTGTATCTAGTATATTGAACGCCAGATAAACTAACTTGGCCTTTTTTAAATAAAAAAAATCCCCTCACTGGAATACTTTCAGTCTTTTGACTGTATGGATTACAAATGGAATGACTGTTATATGTGAGTACCGCTTTCTTTGACAGATTCTAGTATGGGTACATATATGTTTTCCCAACCCCAGCACATTAGTTTGCTAATTCCAGATGTATGAAACGCAGGCCTAACTGTATCTAGTATATTGAACGCCAGATAAACTAACTTGGCCTTTTTTAAATAAAAAAAATTCCCTCACTGGAATACTTTCAGTCTTTTGACTGTATGGATTACAGATGGAATGACTGTTATATGTGAGTACCGCTTTCTTTGACAGATTCTAGTATGGGTACATATATGTTTTCCCAACCCCAGCACATTAGTTTGCTAATTCCAGATGTATGAAACGCAGGCCTAACTGTATCTAGTATATTGAACGCCAGATAAACTAACTTGGCCTTTTTTAAATAAAAAAAAAATTCCCTCACTGGAATACTTTATGGCTTTTCACTGTATGGATTACAGGTGGACTGGTATTAGTAGGGGTGACACAAGCACACCCAAGTCCCTGATGTAGGATTTCTATGGCACAGACCACTATTACAAGTGATTAATGGACGTTGGGAGAGATTGTGCTGCAGCACTAGTCCCAAGATGGCCGCCGCCTATCAGCCCAGTAACATGTGCCACAAAATGGTCTGCACAACCTTTAAAAAAAATAGCCTTGGACTGTGCTGCTAAATCGCTATTGGTCTGAATCCCAGGTGTAGATGTCTGACTTGTTTGGAGCTTTGGAATGCACACTGTGGCAGCTTCTGCTGCAGCACTACAAGTCGCAAAATGGCGGCCGGCGGTCAGCCCAGGTACATGTGGATGGAAAAATCACTCTGGCCACTCTAAAAATAGCCAATCCCTATCAAAAAAGCAGCTCAGCTGCAGTTGTTCAGATGAATCACAGGTGGAGGAGAGAAATTTGCTTCCAGTTATTCAATTATCCCTGCCTATTCTCGCCCTAGCATCAGCTGCGTCTATCCCTGTTCTATTCACATCGGGAGTGAGCACGTCCCGACGTGCGCACAAGCTTATAAAGAGGCTGAGTCACATGCTGCACTTGGCCAATCACAGCCTTGCCAATAGTAGGCATGGCTGCGATGGCATCTTAGGGCAAGTAGTATGATGCATGTTGATTGGCTGCTTTGCAGCCTTTCAAAATGCGCCAAAATACATGCCGAACGACGAACCCGAACCCGAACTTTTACGAAAAAGTTCGGGTTCGGGTCCGTGTCACGAACACCCCAAAATTCGGTACGGACCCGAACTATGCTCGAACTGTTCGCTCAACACTAAACATAATTTGTTTCCCTTCAGTGGTGAATCTTTCACTCGTGTTTTTTTACAGGATTCTGTTTTTTATATAGTGGCACACGGGTAAATGTTTTAATGTTTTTTTTTAAAATATGTCAGGCTTGACTCCATTTTCTCCTCTCTCCTTTGCAGATGCCTTTTCAGGAGATATTAGACCCTTTCGCATTTGGGGCCAGGACGAATTACAATTGTATTCCTTTTTTTCATTGTATGTGCCACTTTCCCTAGATCTTTCTTTGGGGTAGACAATAGTGATGAGCGGCAGGTGCCATATTCGATTTCGATGAAATTCGCGAATATTCGATAGAATATTCGTTTTATATTAGTCGAAATTGAATATTCGTCATTATTCTTGTTATCGCGATTAATATGTGATTTAAATAATCGCGTATTGCGATTTTAACTTAAAGGCTACTCTCCTATTGAAATAGCAATGCGATTAATTCAAGTTATAATAATCGAATTTCGATTTTAACTTAGCACTGCTATATTCCATATTCGTTAATTCTAGCTTAATATGGAATATAGCAGTGCTAAGTTAAAATCGAAATTCGATTATTATAACTTGAATTTTTTTTTTTTTTTTTATTGTTATATTTTTTTTCTTTTCCACTTCCCTAAAGTTGTTCTTATCTGTCCTTTGGATTCCTGGCTTCCTGGCTGCTCCAGTCAGTGCCCGTTGCCGCTTCTGCCGACTTCCGTGCTCATGGAGCATCCCCATCACCATGGGAACGTCTCCATATACTAGAATGTACTGTCGGATTTGAGAATTACGTGAAAAATCGCAATTCGTTTAATTCAAGTTATAATAATCGAATTTCGATTTTAACTTAGCACTGCTTTATTTAATTCTAGCCTAATATGGAATATAGCAGTGCTAAGTTAAAATCGAAAAGCGGCAACGGGCACTGACTGAAGCAGCCAGGAAGCCAGGAATCCAAAGAACAGGTAAGAACAACTTTAGAGAAGTGGGAAAGAAAAAAATATAACAATAAAAAAAAAAAAAGAATATTCGAAATATCGAATTTAGATCACTATATTCGAAATATTCGCGAATTAGCGAAGTGCCGATATTCGCGAAAAAAATTCGATATTCGAATATTCGTGCTCAACACTAGTAGACAATAGAATTCCAAGATAGTCAGATAGCAGCTTGTAATTGTGGTACAGTTCCATAATGTAAAGAGGCAACAAATGCTGACCGCCATTCCCTGCGCTAACTCTGCTATGTGACGTTCTCTGGAACCCAAAGGAACATTACGAATAGAAATTGGTCATTCTTTCTTGATAGCCTGTGCTGACCGCCATTCCCTGTGCTAACTTTGCTATGTGATGTTCTCTGGAACCCAAAGGAACATTACGATAGAAATTGGTCATTCTTTCTTGGTAGCCTGTGCTGACCGGGTCAATTAACCTTATTAGGTGGTCAGATCAGCAGGCCCTTGCTCCTAATGTTTTTGAGGGTCACAAGCAGGCCATCAATGATAATTTTCAAAGGGTGTGTATGATTATGTGTAATAAAGGATGCATTGTAGTGCTAGTTCCTTGTAATTTTTGGCAGCCTTTTCACTTAGTGCATAGGCTTTATGAGTGTAGGAGTCCCACTACCTGAAAAATTGTAGCACCATGTGAATGAGGCCCTAAGAATTTTTCCTAACAATTTTTCCTCAAAAATATATTTATTTTTTTGTAGGGGCGGTGTTTTGTCCTTTTTTTTCTAAGTCTGTTAAAGTGTCATACAACTTGGACAACATGGTTCCCAGCAGCGACATTGGTGTGCAAGATGCATCCAGACATGGTCCCCCTGCTGTTCCTGATTGATTTCAGAGGTGTTTCCATCACTTTCAGACCTTTTCCTATGGTCAAGCCACCCTCCCCTCATCCGAGCAGGGGGTGCCTGGTTGTCTCCCATTGACTTCCATTATACTCGGGTGCTCGGCCGAGCGCACGAATATCGCAATGTGTTCGGACCGAACACCCGAACACTTTGGTGCTAGCTCATCACTAGTGGGCACTAGTGTTGATCGAGCACCAAAGTGCTCGTGTGCTCGGGTAGAACACTTTACGATGCTCGGGTGCTCTACCGAGCACAATGGATGTCAATGAGAGAATGCGAGCATTAAACCTGGCACCCTCTGCTCTGAAAAGGGGAGGGTGTCGGGACTCTAGTTCGGCTTAGGAGTGCCTGCTGTGACTTTATATATAGCTATGTCCATATATCGAGTCAGTGCTTGGGGACACCCCAGTGTATTTAAATCAAATTTAGCCTATATTTCAGAAAAGTTTCTGCCGGGATTAGAAGTAACTGGCTATGCAGCTGAGTGGTTAAGTGCCTTACCTCTAATGCAGAAGGTCATGAGTTTGAATCCCAGCAGAAACTTTTCTGAAATACATGCTAAATTAGATTTAAATACACTGGGGTGCGCAAAGGGATTCCATCACTGTACAGCGATCTTCTGCATAGAAATAGAGGCTAAATTAGATTTAAATACACTGACTCGAGCATCACGCTCGAGCGCACACAGTGTTTGGCCGAACTCCACGATGTGCCGAGCATAGCAATGCTTGAGCCGAACGGGTGTTTGGCCAAGCATGCTCGCTCAACACTAATGGGCACTGTGCATTGCCGTTGTAGTGTAGGAATTTCCTCAAATTGCTTCCGGGTCATGGTCTTACTGTAAATTGGAGTCTGGTAGAAAATGTCCAAACTCCAATATTGTCTAACGTTAGACTTCTTTACAACGCCCATATGCAGCACGAGTCCCCAAAACTTCATCATCTCTGCTGCACTTACTGGGGTCCAACCTAGGGGTCTAGCGTATGCTAATGTAGGGTTCTGATCAATGAATTGTTGGGCGTATAAATTGGTTTGGGCCACCATTAACTTTACAAAATCTTTTAGTTCAGTGAAGCTCGCATTATCTATCTGTATTCCGGACCTGAGGGACAGGGACGGAGGATGGTTAAGGGATCTGGAACAGCAGCAAATGAAAAAAAAATCAGTGAAGCAATTCCAGATGTTCTTCTTCTTTTATTCTTTCAGCAGGAAAGTGTTAAATCGCAGTGGTGGTGCGCCACAAGTCCTAGCAAGCCAACAGCAGCACAGAAAAGCACAGAACCTCTCTGCATGCAGTCACCAGCTAGAATGGCTGTATGCAGGGAGGTTCAGCCCTTTCTTGTGCAGCTATAGCGCTGCCATTGGCTGGAGCATTGTTCCGGCCAATCGCAGTGCTGGCAGGGGACTCTAAACACCGGTGTCCCCTGCCTCACCTCGGAGAAAACCGGTGATGACCAGTTTAGCACCGGTCACCTCCCACTGACCCCCCCTTCCTTTCCCAACCCACCCCGCAGCTTTTTTTTTAGCTTCCGGCGCTGCACTGTGCCGGTCTTCATTGACTGACCAATTGTAGCGCTTGTAGCTGTAGAAGGCATTGCTAGACCATGCTGCCCTTACCCGGCATGGATGCCTGCCAGTAAGAGCAGTCATGGTGCCCCGATTCCCCAGCGAGTCTCCCCCAGCACCCGGCGGACCTTGTGCCATACATGTGCGGCGCTGGTCCTTAAGTCACTTCCAGTTGCGCAGCTACATGTATGGCGCGGGTCTTTAACCCCTTAAGGACATAGGACGTACCGGTACACCCTATTTCCCGAGTCCTTAAGGACCAAGGACGTACCGGTACGTCCTAACTTTTAAATCGGGATTCCGGCGCCCGAGGGGTTAAACGGAACGGGATTTCGGCTGAAATCCTTCAGCCGGCATCCTGTGACAACGCCAGGGGGGGTGATGTGACCCCCCCGTGTCGGCGATCGCAGCAAACCGCAGGTCAATTCAGACCTGCGGTTTGCTGCGCTTTTTGCAGTTTCTGATGCCCGCGGTCCCTGACCGCGGGGATCAGAAACTTTAGAGTGGCTAAAATCTATATTTTTCACCCCCCCTGCACCCCTGGGGTGTCGCATGCGGTGGGGGCGTTGCGGGAGGCGGGCGGTGCGGCAGGCGGGATTGCGATCCCCCGCCCGCCTCCCCATGAATGATCGTTGGCTTCTAGTGGTTATACCAGGGTGCCAGCACATTGCTGGCACCCTGGTATAAACGGCTGACATCTGTGTAGATGTCAGCCGTTTAACCCTTTCCATACCGCGGTCCGTACGGACCGCTGTATGGAAAAAGTTAACTGTCATCGGTCAGGGAGCTCCCTCCCTCTCCATCGGGGGGCTGCTGTGCCTTTGCAGCCCCCCGATGGAGAGGGAGAGAGCCCCCAGAGAGCCCCCCTCAGCCCCGTGCTTACCCTTCCCCGTCTGCGAAGTTCTGAGCAGACGGGGAGAGTTCCCATGGCAACAGGACGCCTGCTCAGGCGTCCTGCTGTCCATGGTGCTGAACAGATCTATGCTGAAAGCATAGATCTGTTCAGTGTAAGTAAAATACAGTACAGAACAATATATATTGTACTGTACTGTATTATACAGACATCAGACCCACTGGATCTTCAAGAACCAAGCGGGTCTGGGTCAAAAAAAATGTTAAAAAAAAGTGAAAAAAGTTAAGATAAAAAAAAAAACATTTATCACTGAATAAAAATTAAAAAAATAAAATAAACTACACATATTAGGTATCGCCGCGTCCGTAACGACCTGATCTATAAAATGGTCATGTTACTTTCCCCGCACGGTGAACGCCATAAAAATAAGAAAATAAAAACTATGAGAAAATTGAAATTTTGCCCACCTTACTTCCCAAAAAAGGTAATAAAAGTGATCAAAAAAGTCGCATGTACGCCAAAATAGTACCAATCAAACCGTCATCTCATCCCGCAAAAAATGAGACCCTACTCAAGATAATCGCCCAAAAGCTGAAAAAACTATGGCTCTTAGACTATGGAAACACTAAAACAATGAAATCATTGTGTAAAACTTACATAAATAAAAAAAAAGTATACATATTAAGTATCGCCGCGTCCGTATTGACCGGCTCTATAAAAATATCACATGACCTAACCCCTCAGATGACCACAGTAAAAAAATAAAAATAAAAACAGTGTAAAACTTACGTCACAAAAAGTGTAATAGCAAGCGATCAAAAAGTCATATGCACCCCGCAAAAAATGAGACCCTATTCAAGATAATCGCCCAAAAACTGAAAAAACTATGGCTCTTAGACTATGGAGACACTAAAACATTTTTTTGGTTTTAAAAATAAAGTTATTGTATAAAACTTACATAAATAAAAAAAAAAGTATACATATTAGGTATCGCCGCGTCCGTGACAACCTGCTCTATAAAATTACCCCATGATCTAACCTGTCAGATGAATGTTGTAAATAACACAAAAAAAAAAACGTGCCAAAAAAGCTATTTCTTGTTACCTTGCTGCACAAAAAGTGTAATATAGAGCAACCAAAAATCATATGTACCCTAAACTAGTACCAACAAAACTGCCACCCTATCCCGTAGTTTCTAAAATGGAGTCACTTATTTGGAGTTTCCACTCTAGGGGTGCATCAGGGGGGCTTCAAATGGGACATGGTGTCAAAAAAACCAGTCCAGCAAAATCTGCCTTCCAAAAACCGTATGGCATTCCTTTCCTTCTGCGCCCTGCCGTGTGCCTGTACAGCTGTTTACGACCACATATGGGGTGTTTCTGTAAACTACAGAATCAGGGCCATAAATAATGAGTTTTGTTTGGCTGTTAACCCTTGCTTTGTAACTGGAAAAAAAATATTAAAATGGAAAATCTGCCAAAAATTTGAAATTTTGAAATTGTGTCTCTATTTTCCATTAAATCTTGTGCAACACCTAAAGGGTTAACAACGTTTGTAAAATCAGTTTTGAATACCTTGACGGGTGTAGTTTCTTAGATGGGGTCACTTTTATGGAGTTTCTACTCTAGGGGTGCATCAGGGGGGCTTCAAATGGGATATGGTGTCAAAAAAACAGTCCGGCAAAATCAGCCTTCCAAAAACCAAACGACGCACCTTTCACTCTACGCCCTACTGTGTGCCCGTACAGTAGTTTACGG
This sequence comes from Bufo bufo, assembly GCF_905171765.1. NCBI lineage: Eukaryota > Metazoa > Chordata > Amphibia > Anura > Bufonidae > Bufo > Bufo bufo. Next base: position 557,414,843 of record NC_053392.1, read on the forward strand.
CCACATATGGGGTGTTTCTGTAAACAGCAGAGTCAGGGCAATAAAGATACAGTCTTGTTTGGCTGTTAACCCTTGCTTTGTTAGTGGAAAAAATGGGTTAAAATTGAAAATTAGGCAAAAAAATGAAATTATCAAATTTCATCCCCATTTGCCAATAACTCTTGTGCAACACCTAAAGGGTTAATAATGTATGCAAAATCAGTTTTGAATACCTTGAGGGGTGTACTTTCTTAGATGGGGTCATTTTTGGGTGGTTTCTATTATGTAAGCCTCGCAAATCGACTTCAGACCTGAACTGGTCCTCTAAAAATTTAGTTTTTGTAAATTTCTGAAAAATTTCAAGATTTGCTTCTAAGCTTCTAAGCCTTATAACATCCCCAAAAAATAAAATATCATTCCCAAAACAATTCACACATGAAGTAGACATATGGGGAATGTAAAGTCATCACAAGTTTTTGGGGTATTACTATGTATTACAGAAGTAGAGAAACTGAAACTTTGAAATTTGCAAATATTTCCAAATTTTTGGTAAATTAGGTTTTTTTTGTGCAAAAAAAATAATTTTTTTGACTTCATTTTACCAGTGTCATGAAGTACAATATGTGACGAAAAAACAATCTCAGAATGGCCTGGATAAGTCAAAGCGTTTTAAAGTTATTAGCACTTAAAGTGACACTGGTCAGATTTCCAAAAAATGGCCTGGTCCTTAAGGTGAAAATGAGCCCGGTCCTTAAGGGGTTAAGGGGTTAATCTGAAAAAATATATGTCTTAATTGCCATTCAGCGGTGAAGTTACATTGCACTACAGCCATTTACAGGGTGTATTAAAAGAAAATATACGTACGTCCCATTAGCCGTTCTGCAGTGAATTGTAATTGTTAAATTTCTTTTTTTGGGATGTATCAATAGGAAAAAGAATACATCTTAATTGCTGTTCTGCGGTGAAGTTACATTGTACTACAGCAATTTACAGGGTGTATTGAAAGGAAATAAACCTACGTCCTATTATCCGTTCTGCGGTGAATTGTTATTGTTATTTTTTTTGGGGGGGGGAGTTTATTAAACATAAAAAATATATGTCTTAATTTCCATTCAGCGGTAAAGTTACTATGTACTACAGCCATTTACGTGGTGTATTAAAAGAAAATATACGTACCTCTCATTAGACGTTCTGCCGTGAATTGTGATTGTAATTGTTATATTTCTTTTTTTGGGGTGTATTAATAGGAATAAGAATATGCCTTAAAGGGGTTGTCCGAGTTATTTTCTTATTCTATGTTTCTAAATGTTACAGATTTCCAATTAACTCACTTTATTCCCAGTGGCTGGTTTCTCAGAGGGTCACATGACCTGTGATGTCAGCTTCTCTCCCTTCTCTGATAATGTTCGTGCACAAGCCTGAGAGATCTGTACACCAGACGTCACTGTGTTGGCCACGCCCCCCTGCACTGCCGGCTGCTGCTTATTGCTCTCTCCCAGCATTCTTAACCCCTTCAGCTGCACAGACTCAGGGCTGAAGTGTTTACTGTGTAGCTGCAGGCAGCGAGGAGACAAATGCTGGCCACAGGAGCTAAAAGAGAAGTTCTGCAGAGCATTGCACAACAGGTAGGGGGAAGATCATGTGTGTATTAGCAGTGTCATTGTACAGCTAGGACTTGTAGTTCTATGCATACAACATGCTGCTGAGTCTCCCAGCAGGCAGACATGTCACTCAGGTCAGCACTTGTATTCACTCCCTTAGCAGTGTCATTATACAGCTGGGACTTGTAGTTCTACACATACAACATGCTGCTGAGTCTCTCAGCAGGAAGACATGTAACTCAGGGCAGCACTTACAGTATATTCACTCGCTTAGCAGTGCAGGGGGAAGGGCAGAGACTGTTTTTATTGCAAGTAAACAAAGGGCCAGAAGAGAACCAGGGAAATGAGGAAATAGATATTTTTCTGCCTAAAACCTACTTAGCTTAGTTATATATCGCTGACCATCAGATTTACAGTGCTATATCTTTTTTTTCCATAACTCGGACAACCCCTTTAATAGCCTGTTCTCAACCTGTCATTTTCTGTTTCCTCAGCGCGAGAAGTATTATATGCCGTAGGTTCGGCTTCACTTTTCAGCGAGAACGAGCTACTAGAGGACAGTCAGCAGCTACTGCCCAGCCAAGATCTGGAGGAGACGTACGCCGCTTCCTCTGGTAGGTGGGCAAGTAGTGATGATGAGAGTCGCGTGGGAGCAGGTATTGCGAGCGGTCAGACTCCTGGCCATGAGACTGTTGAGGGGGACATCAGTGACGTGCAGACAGTAGCGGATGATGATGATGTTGCCGATCGCACTTGGGAGCCGGGGGAAGGAGGGGCTTCATCATCATCAGGAGAAGAGGGTGGCAGCTTACGCGTGAGGCAGCGGCTGAGTCAGCAGGGTGGCAGCAGTCTGGGGTAGACCACCCGCTTCACAGGAGTGATGCAGGGGTTCACGGAGGCAGCGGTAGCAGGCAGTCAGCGCAGAGTATTGGAAAATGGCATACTCAACGGTGTGGCAATTTTTTGTTAGGCCGCCGGAGGATGTGAACATGGCCATTTGCCAAATTTGTGGGCAGAAGGTGAAGCGTGACCAGGGTGCCAATGTTGGCACCACGGCCCTGCGTCAACACATGAAGCATCACCATAAAGTAGCCTGGGAGAACCGTGACTCTGATGTGCTGATCCAGCCTGCCGAAGCAATCGCTGCATCACCCAGTGGCATGCACGCAATTTCATGCAGTCAAGGCTTCACCACCTCAGCTGAAGGGAGCTGTCTGTCCTTCCCATCATCTTCTGGTCCTGATGATCCTGCTATGCTCCTGCTCCTCGTCAGTCATTCTGTCAGCAATCGATGACTGAAGCGATTGCCAAGAGACAACAGTATGCGTTCACTCATCCAACGGCACAAAAGCTAAATGTGCTTCTGACGAAGTTGTTGGTGCTGCAGTCCCTTCTTTTTAAAGTAATGGACTCTGCACCTTTCAGAGAACTGATGGCTTGTGTCAAGCCAAGGTGGAGAGTCCCAAGCCTTCTTTTTTTTTTTTTTTGCGAAAAAGGCAGTAAAAGCCCTCCACACATATCTAGAACAGAAGGTGTGCCAGTGCTTGAGCTCGTCGGTGTTTGCCAAAGTGCACGCCAACGCCGACGTGTGGAGCTATAACTACGGTCAAGGACAATATATGTCCTTTATGGCTTCCACCTCCACGTTCTCATGCTGTTGGCCCTGCAACAATGTCCGCCTCTGCCTCCCCATCCTCCACCGTGTCCTCAACCTCCACTGGAATGACAATTTACAGTGCTTCTCCAGCATACCCCATGTGCAGGTCACGGTGGTGTCATGCTGTTCTTCACCAGGGGGAGGAACTGCTCCACGTCCTTCATCAAGAAATTGAATCCTGGCTTCCTCCTCGACACCAGAAAATCGGTACCATGGTGGACCGACAACGGGAAGAACATAGTGTCGGCGCTGCATCCAATAGGGCTGAGCCATGCTCCCTGTATGACGCACATGTTCAGTCAGGTTGTAAAGCAGTTCCTTAAGTCTTTACCCCATCTGCAAGACATCCTGAAAATGTCCAGGAAACTTTGCATGCAATTCAGCCACTCGTACACCACAAATCACACCCTCCTTGAGCTGCAGCGGCAGAACGGTGTCCCCCAACATAGTCTGATAAGTGACGTTTCCACCTGTTGGAATTCCACTCTCCATATGTTGGACCTATTATATGAACAGAGAAAAGCCATAAGTGATTTCATGATGATACAGGCAGACAGAGATACTCCCCTGTGTAACTTCGATGCTAGCCAGTGGCAGCTCTTGCGTGACACCTGCCGTTTGCTCAGACACTTTGAGGAGGACACTTAATTTTTCATTCACCAGGCCTATGGGATGAACAACGTCATATAGCTGGCCAGGGGACAAGAAATGTTTCAACTGCATCTCATAGCCACATGAGCCCTGTGGGGGCTGAAATAAAGGAGAAGGACATTCAAGCACAAGCAATACGCAGAGAAATGGGTGGTTTTTCTACACAGGTGACAGGAGAGGAGGAGCAGGAACAGCCGGAGGAGCAACAGTGCGATGAGAAAGACGAGGCAGAGGACCCAGACACACAGTGGCAGTATGCAGTGGAGATGGAGGCAGGGAGCCCCTCCGAGTCACTTGCGCAAATGGTCCGATACACGCTCAGTTGCTTGCATAGTGACAGCCGAATTGTCACCATTCGGCAGAGGGATGACTACTGGCTCTCCGCCATGTTAGACCCTCACTACTGGTCCAAAATACCCGCTGAGAGGGAGGACAAAGTGAACTACTATCGAGACATTCTATGTAGTCAGTTGGCCGCTGCCTTTGTGCGCTATCGCCCATCCTCACGCGGCAGGGAGGCCTCTGCGCTCACGTTCCACTGCTATGGCTGTTGGTGGGGGTTGGGGGGCAGGAGCAGTACCAGCTCCATCAGCAGCAGCTTTAGTCTAGAGTCGCTGATGAGCAGTTTTCTTCACCCGTCTATTGAAGAAACTACTCACCAGCAGCAGCAGCTAGACATAGAACAGAACCTGAACCAGCAGTTTGTGGCATACTTGGAGTGCACCCTGCCACCACACATTGAAAATACCCTGATCTACTGGACAGCAAAACTCGAGTTATGGTCGCAACTGGCCGAGTTTTCCCTGGACAAGCTTTCCTGCCCGGCCAGCAGTGTGGCATCAGAGTGGGTTTTTAGGGTGACGGGGGACATAGTTACCCCAAGGAGAACTTGTCTGTCCACCCAAAATTTGGAGAAACTGACCTTTGTGAAGATGAATTAGGCGTGGATTAGCCAGGATTTTCGAACACCAGTGCCTGATGCATCAGACTAGATCATCCATGGTGCCACACCTACACTTTGTCAAAAGAGACCTGTTTCTTTTGGCTACCTGCTTCAGCTACTATTTTGATGCTGCCACCTGCCTGATGCCACACCGGCTGCCATGTACTCCTACTGCCACCCACCATCTTCAGCTCATACTGCTATTGCCCCCCCACCACCCTACTCGGTCACTGGGTCACTCTGTGGTCTCCTCATGCTGCTGCTATCTCAACCCTATGTCACTGGGACACTCTGTGGTCTCCTCATGCTGCTGCCACATCACCACTCTGTGATCTCCTCATGCACCTCAACACTATGTCACTGGGCCACTCTCTGTAGTCTCCTTATGCAGCTGCCACCTCACCACTATGTCAATGGGCCACTCTGTGGTCTCCTCATGCATCTGAAACCTCACCACTCTGTGGTCTCCTCATGCTGCTGCCACCTCACCACTATGTCAATGGGCCACTCTGTGGTCTCCTCATGCTGCTGTCACCTCACCACTCTATGGTCTCCACATGCTGCTGCCACCTCACTAGTATGTCACTGGGCCACTCTGTGGTCTCCTCATGCTGCTGCAACTTTACCACTATGTCACTGGGCCACTCTGTGGACTTTTAATGCTGTTCCCACCCTCCACACTCCATGACTGTGTCACTATTTTGCCTTTTTGGCCTGGTTGACATCGTCATTTATTTGACCCTTCTTCTGATATGTCAGAAGCAAGGAAAAATTTGATGCACAATGGATACTGTCTATGTATCAGCTTTAAGGCATGTATGACATGGTCCCTATATTGCATTAGAATTGGCTTATGATTTGGTAGCCAAAGGCAGGAGTGGGTATAAAACACAAAAGACATGCAAATATTCCATTCCCGTGTCATCTCTATTTTGGATCCACTTCTGTTTTTTTGGGCTTTAGTAATACTGATGGATTACTGAGCAAATGCTGACTGAGTGAAGGCGGATGCTCCACAGACAGATCTGTTTTTTGGGGGTTATTGTTCTGACGGATCAGAGGAAAGGTAAAAAAAAACTCACAGAAAAAAGTGGACTAAATGGGTGGAAATGCTCCAAACCCAAACACTGTAGCATGTCAATAACTGGGGGATCAATTCCTCCGCATGCGGTCCGCAGAATGACAATCCCCAGCAAAAAATGCATACAACAGAGGATGCCGGGGCGGACCACATGCACCACAAGGACATCTTACACAAAATATTACAATGTGCAGATGAAAAAATATATAAATACAAAAATCACAGCAAAAAATGCACCAAAATGATACGCAACTGACAATACTAGCTAATTCCTCAAGCCGATGTTAAAAGCTGAGAACTTTGCCAATATCTTCCAGTCAGGAACATATCGGAGCCCCTCATGCACCACATCACGGTGTCTCAGCAAGCATGGGGTCCTACCACTAAATTGGTGGTGTGAAGGGTAAAATAATCAATGACGTCAATGCAAATTTTCTTCTGACAAGGGGCTTCTACTTGCATAAGCATTTAATAGAACAGGTCCTGCAGACATCTATGTGGAATCAGCTGACGAGGGTGTAAAAGGAGTGTGCTCTTTCACGCTATAGTAGGATCTTGGGCCTCTGCACAATTCTTTATACCTGGCGCTAACAATGAACTGTAAGGCTGAATTCACACCTGAGTTATTTGGTCAGTTTTGGCCCCGTAATTGAGTAAAGTGTGAAGTGATTCTAAGAGCGACGCCTGTCATCTGCTTGTCATACTGACTCACAGTATTGTTTCACTACCACAGCAGACCCCCCATGCCTGTAACTGCAAGGCACACTGTTCTACACCACTATACAGGTTCTCTGAAGCCAGGAAATAGCTGTTTTTTTTAACGCGATTCGCCACAGATAAATTTGAATATTTTTGGAAAATTCGAGAAACCGACCGAATCGAATTTATGAGAAATTCGCTCATCTCTATTCAATACTCCTGATTTTATACTTCGATACTCAGCTCTATGGAAACCACAATAAAGACCATCATGGAGACCCCCATGGAGCCCGAACTAATATAATAAATTATTGCAGTTAACAGTTGTGATCTGTAAAGGGCAGCAGTAGTGTAACTGACCTGAAAGCCGCTTGCTTAGGGCTTGTTCACACGACCGTATGGCTTTTTCTGTGTTTTGCGGTCCATTTTTAACAGATCTGTTTTTCCGTTTTTTTGTTTTAGTAGTGTTTCTGGTTCCATTCCGTTTTTCGTTCCGTTTTTCCTTATGGCATATACAGTATATAGTAGTTACATAGAAAAAATTGGGCTGGGCATGACATTTTCAATAGATGGTTCGGCAAAAACGGAACGGATATGGAAGACATACGGAGTACATTCCGTATGTGTTCCATTTTTTTTGCAGACCCATTGACTTGAATGGAGCCACGGAACATGATTTGCGGGCAATAATAGGACATGTTCTATCTTTGAACGGAACGGAAAAACGGAAATATGGAATGCATACGGAGTACATTCCTTTTTTTCGCGGAACCATTGAAATAAATGGTTCACTATACGGTCCGTATACGGAACTAAAAAAATGGCCGTATATGGAAGGCAAAAAAAGGAGCCCTTATTCTGGAAATGCTGAAGGTTTATTTATTTACTGGTTTTATAATGCTGCATATGCTATTTCTCTGTCCTAGGGATGTTAACCTTTCTATTCCTTTAACAAGCTTGACTCTGACTCTACAAATCCTCTTCTGTCATGCAGTTTCTTGTACCCTGCGGAAGTGGTCAGTAGGGATGCAGCTAATTGGAAGTCTTGGAAGATGGCTAGTCGCCTGAAGGATGAAGTTTACAGCTGTTTGCTTTCCATAAATTTTTGTACTGCATGTTACCTTTATTACTATGCATCAACATCACACCAGGGATTTAGCTTTAGCTTTTTCGCAATGAGTCAAGGTTGAGCAGCAATCCCTTCAGGAAGTTGAAAACGGATGTCTTTCCATAATACTGATCGGGAAAGAGAAGGAAGCAAATAAATATATGAGTGTGTCATGCTCAGAAATAATATCCAAGCCTCTAAGGTCACAAGAACCACGTGTTTTGAAGCGCATTCAGATTTAGCTAACGCTTTTAAAGAACAGGCTGTGCTCTGGGCCGTACTGTCTCCACTTTGTGAATGTAGTACACAACTTAATTAATAGAGTTCTAGATTTTCTTCTGTATATATTATCAGCAGGTCTAAAGTTGCTTCAATTTAACCCATTTGGAGCCAGAAAAAGTTTTTGCAGTTTTGAAGTCCCATAGGCTTATAACTTTCTCATTTTAGAGATTGTGGCATTCATGGCCTGTGCATGGAGGTCATAGGTGCCGTTAGGGACAGAATCAACCAGAGGCATGGTCAAATTTAGGGCAAAGTTCATTCTGTATTAGGCTACTTCCACACTTGCGGTAGCCTTTTCCGGCAGGCTGTTCCAGCAGGGGAACAGCCTGCCGGAACCGTGCTACTGCAAGTCCACCGTGCCGCTGGAAGTCAGCTCCGGCCCCATTTACTATAGAAAAACTACAGCATGCCGTATTTTTTGTCCGGCCGCCTCTCTGCATGTTTGCTGTGCTGCGGCCGGACCCATTATAGTGAATGGGGCCAGAGCGGACTTCCAGCGGCACGGTGGACTTGCAGTAGCATGGATCCGACAGGCTGTTCCCCTCACCGGAACAGCCTGCCGGAAAAGGCTACCGCAAGTGTGAAAGTAGCCTTAATTGGTGTTACTGTGTTAGATATGATTGGTGGAGTATTTAAGGGGTGGTTTTGTCTTACCTCAATTCTGTATTTATTGGTGTTAGGAAGAGTTTATATCACTGTTATTTTTCCGTTCTTCTAATCCATCAGAAGAACAGAAAAATAAAGAAGAAAAAATGGATCCTGTAAAAAAACTGATTAAATAACAATGGATCTCAGATGGAAATGGCTCAAATGGATGCAAAATGTGCATAACGGATGCTTAGGATTTGTTATTTTACTGGATCGTTTTTTCTACAGGATCCGTTTTATTACGGTATATGATTCATTTATTTTTTTATTTTTATTTTAGCAGATCAGAAGAACGGAAAATGAAACGGTGATGTAAACATTCCCTTATTGTGTTAGATGTGATTGGTGGAGTATTTAAGTAGTGGATTTGTCTTACCTCTTGGGTGCTGATGCTTACTGTGCTGGGATCATCTTTATTGCAACCTTGAGCAGGTAAACATAAACTGCATAAAAAACTGCATGTGTGAAGCAGGTTGTATTGTAGTTTCAGCATCAACAGAAAAAATAAATAAATTTGAACAATCAAAGGGGTTGTCCCATGAAAAATATGCTATATGTTTTTCAAACCAGCAGTAGGATCTGAATGCTTTTGTAATGGTCACACATGCTCTGTTCCATCCTTCAATTCCCACCAGCCCTATCTTCTGTTAGAAACTGTGACAGTGAGGCCTCATGCACACGGACGTTTTTTTTTGCGGTCCTCAAAAACGGTTTCCGTTGTTCCGTGATCCGTGTCAGTTTTTTCTTCCGTGGGTCTTCCTCGTTTTTTGGAGGATCCACGGACATGAAAAATGAAAAAAAAAATCTAAGTCAAGTTTGCCTTTGAAATGATAGAAAAAAACGGACACGGATCATTGACGCGGATGACAATCTTGTGTGCATCCGTGATTATTCACGGACCCATTGACTTGAATGGGTCCGTGAACCGTTGTCCGTGCAAAAAATAGGACAGGTATTTTTTGCACGGACTGGAAACACGGATCACGGACGCGGATGCCAAACGGTGCATTTTCCGATTTTTCCACGGACCCATTGAAAGTCAATGGCTCCGCCGAAAAAAACGGAAAACGGCACAACGGCCGCGGATGCACACAACGGTCATGTGCATGAGGCCTTACAGTGAGGGAGATGCAGAAAAAAGAACACATTCACTGAGAAAGGACATGCCTCCTAAGAAAGCACACACCCCTAAGCTTCCAGTTTGAAATAAATCTAGCAGAAGAATTGGAGAAATGAATGGCTAGATGTCCTAGCTTTGTTAGAAAGAGATTGGCATGCGCCGTACTCATTTTTTTATATTAATCATGGGACAATCTCTTTAAGGTTATTTTGGTGCCCAGTACCTTGATGTAGTGCAGATCAGAGTTACAAACCTCCTCCTTTATTTTTTCTGCATAGCTTAGCTAAAATTCAGCTAAACTAAGCTCAGACTGGTCCACCAGAGTACCAGAGGATCTCTCAGTGAGCTCAGGCTCAGACGCAATAATGCCCTTTGAGCTGAAAAGGATTTGCCAGTGCAGGAAAGTTGATTGAAAGCTAAAATATATAAAAAGTCATCTATTCACCTGTTCAATCCCCTGCTGTTTCACCGCAGCCACTCCAGGTCCATGCTGGTCTGTCTTCTCTGCACCAGATATGCTGAAGGGATTTATACACGTAATTTAGCTTCCTGTATTTAGTACATGGCAGACACAGTAATGATGGTGAATCATGTAATTCGACTGGGGCCTATAAAAACTCTATACAACTAATGGTAATCACATTTTGTATAGTTAGAAAATGTATATATTTTTATAATATATTCTGTGATCGGAATTATTTTCACATAGCTAAAGGGAACCTGTCATGTTGAAATGGTGTTTGAGCTGTAGGAAGCATGTTACAGAGCATGAGGAGCTGAGCTGATTGATATATAGATTTATGGGAAAAGATTCAGTAAAACCTGTATTTTATTCATTAAAATTCCTGCTCATTTGGACTTTAGAGTCAAGGAGGCGGTCCTATCACTGACTAAGGCTGCATTCACCCGCCCGGCACCCCTATAGAAATGCCTATTCTTGTCCGCAGCTGCGGACAAGAATAGGACATGCTCTATCTTTTTGCGGAGCTGCGGACCCAAAGATCGGGGCTGCGCTCCGCAAATGCGGATGCGGACAGCACACTGTGTGCTGTCCGCATCCATTCCGTCCCCATAGAGAATGAATGGGTCCGCACCCATTCCGCAAAATTACAGAACGGATGCGGACCCAGTTTGCGGACGTGTGAATGGAGCCTAACAGCTGTCTTTGTATGCGCAGTCATTGAGGAAAGGATGTCAATCACTGATAGGACTGCCTTCTCTACTTAATAGCTAAAAATGAGCAGGAATTGAATAGAAAGAAATAAAACTTTTTGTCCTCTCTCAGACAAGCAAGTTGCATGCATTTGACTCGCAACGTAAGTATGCGGCAGCTCCAGTCCTGACCTCCCAACACTGACGGGGTCACATGGTATTATATTGATTTATGATGCTATGTAACCCTTAGAGTTCTGGAATGTATTGTATAATAGTGTTGAGCGCGAATATTCTAATGGCGAATGTGAATTTGCGAAGATCTAGAATATAGGGCTATATATTTCTAATCGCAAATATTCTAGATTTTTTTATCACTAGATAAGCCTATAATCTTTACTTATTGTATATAGCTTCTCTTTATCCTTATTACGCTATCTATCATCCATATCTTTTTTTGTTTTTTATACGTATTATTTTACCTCTCATTAATAAACTTCTGTTATAAATATTTTCCTATCTATCATTAATAATTTATTTTTATAAATGCTATACTATTTTTAAAATAAATCACTACCTATAACAAACAATAGACAAAATATAACAGACAATCACAGAAAGGCTATATGTTAAAAGCTGGGTATGTGCAAGCCAACAACCTATCCATGAGACAGGTACAGTCAGCATACCTTACAATGACAGCCTTGTGTGTAATGAGACATTCAAGCCTAGCTCTCATCTGTCTGAAAGCCAGTAAGCCTCAAAGTTGCTTAATTTGAGTTGAATGGCTTGGGGGACCTGTGCCCCTAGATCATTATCATTAGGGTGACAAAAAATGTAATTTTTTTTGGATGCAAGCTAACTCTTCTCTCACTGCTTAGGAGGGCTGCATAAAATGTTCAGTTTTCTAATTGTCCTAACATTTATATTCAATAACCTTTGTATACTGTTTTGTCATGTATACTCATTTGCATACACATGGACATATGGGAAAGACATGCAAATAGTGTTTCAGCTGAAAAACAAGGCAGATTCTGCTAATTTGCAAGTCTTTCCCATATGCCCATGTTTATGTAAATGAGTTTACATGACAAAACAGGAAACCCTACAGGAAAATTTTTGGGTGGCCGATGCCCAGAAGGCCAGCCAAGCCCTCATCTAGGCTACCAGTCAAGTACATAAAGATCTGATGCTCCCAGAATAATATTAATGTAATGTAGGAGCAGGCACTTATGCCAGCAGCAGAAGGTACCCTCCTGATTTCAACTGTATTGCCATCCTCAGGATGATGATACAGTTTTATACTGTGGAGAGGGGAGCAGTATACTGTCCTGTGCTGCGGTATTTGGTTTTGCAGAGGCAGTATTTTGTGCTGCACTGTAGTGTTTGCTTCTGCTAGGGTGTTATTTTGTTCTACACTACAGTATTGCTGGCTTGGCCTACTTTTGTTGTCCTTCCTTTTGTCAATTTACACCCACTTACAACAAGTGGCCACCTTTAGGTTCCTTTTCAAGGGCCATTTTAAGTTCCTAGTTTGTCCCCTGCCCCTCTCATTGAGTCAGAGAACAAAGCTTCTAACCAACAGTGGCTCTCAATGATGTACGCACGCTGTCCATGTAATAGATGTATGTTTGTTCATTTATACATGTATAAGCATTCATTTGAAAGTTCGCAATGTAATACAATATGTATAGGCAAAGGCAACCTTCACCAGCAACTGTTTAACTGGTGACAGGAGGTGTAAGAAGGCAGAACTGTCTATCTTAAAAAGGCTGCCTATCACCTACCTACAGGATCTGTGACAAATGTATAATTGTATAAGTGCGCTTGTTGTCCATGCCCACTGCTGCCCCACTTCCCCCTGCAGTCACGGATGTCACGCTACTCTCTGTACCTGCTGCTGTTCCACTCTCCTGTCAGTGGCGCTCCCAGCCACCAGCATCTTTGTGCAGGTTGTAGCCTGGCTATCTTTGCCTCCTGGCTTTTTCTATAGGCTTGCTCTCAACCTCTTAAAGGGCCAGAGAGCACACAAATGTTTCCACAGTCAATGGCTGGCTGTCCCTGGGTATTTAAATCACCCTGCCCAGTAGGGGGGTGCCTGAACTTTAGGTTCCTAATCTCTAGTTACCAGTGAAGGTGTGTAATTCTGTCTGACTATCCATATCCCAACTCCTGACTAACTACCCACTTCTAGCTTCCTGTCTTGACCTTAGCATGTTTCTCATATTGACCCTTTGCTGCCCGCTCTGACCTTAGACTTGTTTCTCAGATATGTTTTTACACAGCCTTTCCTGACCTCTGCCTGTTTCCTGGCTATGAATATTGCTTGCCCCCTCAGAGCTTCACACTAGTCGCTCTGACCTCAGGGGTTAGCATCCAACTACACCAGGATTATCCCAAAATGTTGCAGTCTTGTGGGTCTCTGCAGTGAAGTCCAGATCCCTATATAAAAGAAGGGGGGGCATCTGAACCCCCGTTCTAGTGATTGGTAAGGGTCCCAGCATGATAGCTCCCAGTAATAATTTTATGACCTATTCTGTGGATATGTGATTAAATAGGTTGTCCCATGAAAAAATTCTATAGTTTTCAAAACAGCACATGGATCTGAATACTTTTGTAATTGCATGTCATTAAAAATGTAATATAGCCACTCCTGAGTTATTCAATGAAATCTATGTAGCGTAACCTCCTGTTTGCTATGTCCCCACGGTGGACGCACATGCTCAGTTCTATCCTTCAACTGCCGCCATCTGCAGCAAAAAGGACATGTCTCCTAAGAATGGACATGCAATTTGAGCTGCCAGCTTGAAATAAATCTAGCAGATCAATTGGAGCAGTCAATGAGGATCTATGTGGATCTATGTGAAGTACAAGGCTGGTTCTAGCTTTGTTACAAAGAGACCAACATGTACTATAACTATATGGTGTCCATTTTTCATTTTTTGCATTACCGTAATCATGGGATAACCTCTTTTTATTTTTTTCATGGAAACACGTGTACTGCTCACTTTTTTTTTGTTTTGCTATTCTTTTTTGTCTTGCTTTGTCACATATTAATGAAAACCAATTACCATGAGTTTAAGCTCCTGTACACTTTCACACACTTGATAATAAACCTCCCATCTACCTTGTTAGTAACAGAGCACAGAGCTGATGAGAACAGCTTTTATTTATCTTATTATAGTACATCATTATAAAACATGGAATGATGTTGAATTATGCAGATAACATATTGGATCATATGCCGACAAGAATGACATATTATGCTTCATTATACTCCTGTATAAAATACATTCATTTAAACAGGACGATCCGTAAATTGCTTTCCGCTATTTAATAAATGAGGTTTAAAGACCTTTTGTACTTTGTGTGTTTCTGTGATTTTAATTAAATGTTTTGGTGGATGAACAGGCTAAAATTGATTTTCTGATGAATTTAAAATGTTAAATATGTGGAAGTTGGATTTCAGTTCCATTTTCCCTTAACTTTTATTTCCCTTCAACCAAATTGTAATGAAGTTGCTTTAATCTGTGACCTGCAAGCACAGATCAAATAATGTATGTATTGTCTCCTACAAGAAACTTCATTTTACCGAGATGATTCGATTTGCGAAGGACATTTACTAATTAAGGAATGGTAATCTCAGTGCACTTTGTATGGAGAATATGTAATGACGATGTCTGAACAGTTCGGTCCTACTTTGAAATTAATTACTGAATTACAGCCATACATTAGTATTATGCTAACCAACGACAGATTTCAACTATTGTCTGTAACTTTTAAATAAACCTAAGGACATTACTAATCCTTTCCTATTATTTCTGTAAGAGGAACGGTCATAGAAGATGACAAACTGTGGAAACTAATGTGCTGGCACTAATAAAAAAAATTGTATAAGAAGCTTAGTAGCTACAATTTGGACAAACTAATATGCTAATATCAACAAATTCCCATTCTTTTCTACCATCTTGACTTTAGAAATTACTGTCTGTGTGCTGTTTGTCCCGCAATCATTTGTGCACGCATCACAGGGAGGTATACCAGATGCAGCTATATATACATTAATTAATTTGAAATATAAAGTAGATGATGGAGAAGCTTAGATGTCTATGTCACAGGAGAGGAAGCAGACTGTGCCCCATGCAGCAGCATGCCCCAGGCAACAAGCAAACTTCAACCCACTGTAGAGATGAGCAGAGATAAATGTTTGGCAAAAGTCTTTCAGAATATAAAGGAAACATGAAGCAATTTGGATTTATCTCAGCTATAACAGCAGAAAACACAGAGCTAAAGAAATGTATACGTATCACTCAGTGCTTTTGTGGATTGCTGCTAGTCAAAGGGTCAGGAATCTCCTAGAGACAGCAGTGGCTTCAGGCAACATAATTGCAGGTGGGAATTCATGTGGGAAGCTATGGATTTCAACAGATTCATTAACTCATCTAACTGACATGAATAGGATCACCAGTGCTGACTTCATGTGATAACTTCAGAATATAGCATTCTTATTTCACATAAAAACAGAAAGCAACCTACTAGGATGGGCATGTTGCTTTAATGGCTATACTGTTCCATTGTGAAAAAAAACACTACAAAATTAAATAAAAAAACATATTGGTAACAGTACAGGTGACCCAATGAGGAGACGGAAAGGAATAGGGTGGTAGTGGTTGCACAGAGGTGGGTTGTTGTCTTCCCCAGGGCTCCTTAGGACCATGCGGTGATGGGAAGGGTGGATTTTTTCCCCTCTTTGGCCACTCCCAGACTTTGGAATTTCTGCCTGTTCTTAGGTGGGGTGCACTTGGTGTATAGTTTTGAGGTGCAAGGCAGGGTCTCTGTGTGATGTTCAGCAATGGAAGTGTTGATGTATAAAATGAAGAGGCTGACTTTAGTGCAACGAGCTCACTGTACTTTACTGCAGCAGTTCGTGAATGGTTCACAGAAGCACTGTTCACATTACGTGCAGTTTTTACAGTTGACGTATGCAATTTCCCAAGCCTTTTTGTATAGGGGAATTTGATGGCAGTCTGGACTGCCAGACAATTTATGACAGATGGGCAAACTGTCTCTTAATTATGTTATGGGACCTGAGCTATGCCACCCTAACTAAGATGCAGGAAAGTCTATAACCCACAGTACCGGCGTACCATTTCTGACAAATATTCTCAGCACCCTCCCTTGTAAATGGCTGCTCTAAAGTTAAATTACCTTCCTCACAGGCTTGGCACTTGTTCTTCAGGGTTGGTATTCCCAGGCTAGCTGTGCTGCCCTTCAGCTCACTATCCTTCTTGATGCTTTTTCTCACACTCACATGCTCCAGACTGCTAGCAGCTTCCAGATATCTCTCTTAGCTTCTTATTTCTCAGCTAGTACACACAAACTTGAGCTACTTCTAACTAGAGGGAAAGGGTGAATGAAGCCTGCCCACACCTAGCAACCACCTAACAACTGAGATAGGGAGCTGGTTGGTTAACCCCACACATCATAGACTTCACTATGCAAAACTTTTAGGATGCACAAAACACAAATACAGGGACACAAACCCCTAGCAGTGGGCTTCCAGGACACTGCAACAAAAACTTTGTAAAGACATAGGTTGTTAACTGACTGCAGAACCATATTTCACACATCACATTCACCTTTTCTGGGTTCTTCTAACATGCGACACCTAGTACTCAGATACTTAAGAACTTACAGTAGTATAATATCAGGGAGCTTGGAAGAATAACATTATGAAGTATATATCAACGCTAGCAACCAATAGATGAAAGGAACTGTATGCTGATGGCAATGGATTATGTTCCAAATTGATGATGATGGTGATGATGATCAGGTAATAAGACAAATAATGATAACCATAGATAGATGAACATACAATTAACTCTCTATGAAGCTTTTCCTACATCTATCCCAGAACACTAACCCTAGCACCAACCCCACTGACCTTCAATGTTCCTACAACTCTCCCTATTAAATACCTCTGAAATACCCCAAAAACACAGTAGGAGGACCTTAGGACCCAGAGAAGAAAGACCCAAGCAGAGCTGAACAAGGCAAAAGTATTCACCTCCCTTGACTTTTTTTGTATTTTGGTGCCTCACAACCTGGATTGTTTGAGGATTTGCATAATTTAATTTACAGAACATGCCTACAACTTTGAAGATGTTTGTAGAGCCACCTTTTGCGGAAATCACAGCTCCAGGTTGCTTTGGGTAAGTTTCTATGAGCTTGCCATATCTTACCAGTGGGATTTTTGCCCAATCCTCCTTGCAAAACTGCTCCAGCTCCTTCAAGTTGGATGGTTTACGCTTGTGAACAGCAATCTTTAAATCTGACCACAGATTTTTTATTGGATTGAGATCTGGGGTTTGACTCGGCCATTCCAACACATTTACATGTTTCGCCTTAAACCACTCAAGTGTTGCTTTAGCAATGTGTTTGGGGTTTTTGTCCTGCTGGAAGGTAAACCTCCATCCTAGCCTCAAATCACGCACAGAGTGGTACAGGTTTTGCTCAAGAATATCCCTGTATTTAGCACCATCCATCTTTCCCTCAACTCTGACCAGTTTTCCAGTCCCAGCTGCTGAAAAACATCCCCACAGCATGATGCTGCCAAAACCATGTTTCACTGTGGGGGTGGTGTTCTTTGGGTGATGTGATGTGTTGGGTTTGCACCAGACATAGCATTTTCTTTGATGGCCGAAAAGTTCAATTTTAGTCTCATCAAACCAGAGCACCTTCCTCCATACATTTTGGGAGTCTCCCACATGCCTTTTTCACAAACTCACAATGAGCCTTTTTGTTTTTAGCTGAAAGTAATGGTTTTCTTCTGGCCACTTTGCCATAAAGCCCAACTCTATGGAGCGTACATGACGTTATGATGATGACTGTGAACCCGACAGTCTCGTTGCCCTGCATTCAGGCCCACCTTAACCTCTACAGCATAGTTTCAGACTTTAAGATCAATTCCAGCAAATCTCTAGTCCTATGTTCGGGAATCTTCCTCTCCACCAAGCAACAATTAATGGAGAACTCACCCTTCAACTGGTCCTCCCCCACCATCACCTACTTAGGAGTTAAAATTATCCCCAAGATAGCAGATCTCTTCTCTCTAAACTACATCCCACTAAGATCCACAATTTTTGACGCCATAGGCAAACTTGCCCAATCCAACCCTACGCTGTCTTGGTTTGGCCGCAAGAACCTGCTTTCATCTCTAATCCTCCCCCGCCTCACTTACTTACAGCAAGTTCTCCCCATCCCCATACCCAAGCATTACTATGTCTCACTACAAAAAAAGTTCAGATCCTTTGTTTGAAATGGGAAGAAAGCAAGACTTTCATTCTCCCTCCTCACAAAGCCTCGACAAGCTGGGGGCATAGGTCTTCCGAACCCAGAACTATATTGCAAGGCTATACTCCTCTACCCAATTATCAAAGCCACGTTAGAGGCTTGGAAGTGGCTTTCCACGTCTCATTGTTCCATCCCCTTCCCCTCTCCACTTTTAACGGTAAAAGATGTATTAGGCACATGGGGGCTAAAATCCTCATTAACTCCCTTAATATCGCTGACGAGCCCTTCAGGGGACATGATGGATTTGGAAGCCATGAATTCCTTACTCAATCCTCATCCGTGTGATCTCTTCTCAATTTCATACCTTAGGTCCTACATAAGGCAACATGTCCACATGGGCGACCTCCATCGCCCCCTAGCCTGGTGGTCTTGTCCTCTAATTTCCAAATGGTGGTCTGAGATATTCTCTCTTGCCAACAAGGTTTGCCACACATACATCCAACCGTCCCCACAATTAGCCCTATTGTCTCTCACCCCTGAAAATGGTCACGCACACCTACCCTACATCTTCACACAGATGCTGGTAGCAGTTCGTCTCTTGCTTCCTAGATTCTGGCTTCAAACCCCAACCTCCTCTATGGAACAATGGCTTCAGAAAATAGACCAACTACATAGATTTGAAGAACTGTCCTCATGGGAAACCCGCACACACATTGCATTCCTTAAAAAAATGGCTTCTCTGGTCAAACTATAGATTCCCTAAAAACCCCATCTAGCCTACATATGGCGCGAGACAGATATCTGACAAATGGTAGTCCAGATTGGTTCCATCATTAAAACACTATACACTGGCTTCTCCTGGTCTATATCAATAAGTAGAGCAAGCGATCCTCACTTTACTCCTCCACTCGTATGTATCCAGCAATAAACATATGAGGCTGCTCTTCAACTCTTAGGTTACTATGTACCTCCTATATATTGCATTTTCTCAATAATGTTACCCCTGGATGTCTTATCCATTTATTTATTCTTTTTGTGCCCACTATGTATTTGTCTTGTACTCAGCGTGTACTCACAATGTACTTTTTAGAGTATTACCTGGGCTTGCGCGCCCGTACCTTGGTATCCTGTTACCTCTTTTGTTTCTAATGAAAATAGTAATAAAAATATAATAAAATAAAAAAAGGTGTGTATAATGTAATAACATATCATGTGACACTTAGATTGCACAAAGGTGGACATCATTTTACTAATTTTGTGACTTCTGAAGGTAATTGGTTGCATCAGAGCTTTTTATGGGCTTTCTAACAAAGGGGGTGAATACATACGCACATGCCAATTTTTTGTTTTCTATTTCTAAACAATAGTTTTATTTATATATTTTTCTTATTTCACTTCACCAACTTAGACTATTGTGTTCTGATCCATCACATAAAATTCAGATTAACAAAACATTGAACTTAAAGGGAACCTGTCATCAATTTTATGCTGCCCATACTAACGGCAGAATAAAGTAGAGACAGGTGACTTGATTTCAGCGGTCTGTCATTTAAAAGTTAAAAGTAAGTGGTTGCCGAGAACCAACATCACAACCATTGCAGACTGGGCCTGGAAAAGAGTCACGGCCACCTGAGAAGAGTCCTGGTTATTCATAAATTCCTGCTCTCCCTGCCCACCTGCTGATGGCTGACAGTCTTCTACCTAGTTTTCTCCCTTTCTCTCTAGTAGAGAACTGCCAATCATCAGCAGATGGGTGAGAGAGCAGGAGATTATGAATAACCATGTCTCTTCGCAAGTAGATTTGACTCTTTTCAAGGCCTGTTCTGCAATGATTATGATGCTGGTTCTCGGCAACCACTTACATTTAGCTGATGAGTGACACACCGCTGAAATCAGTATTTCTGTCACTATTTTATGCTGCCCTCAGTGAGGTCAGCATAAAGTTGATGACAGATTCCCTTTAAGACTGTAATGTACTAAAATACGAAAAAAGTTAAGGGGGTGAATACTTTTGCAAGGCACTGTATATATATTTATTGCTGATTATGTCTGTATTGGATTATCAAAAATTGTTGATGCTAATCGGTGGTTATAAATGTGTATTTATTTGAGATTTGAAATAAGCTTCATACAGTGGACACCAGCAGCAACCAATACAGACAAACATTATGTACATACCTACTGTATACTTACAATCTGTGCTGTATGTGCTGGCATTGTTAGCTTAAATTTTTTTATTTTGTTTTTACAAGTAAACTTTTAAACTTTTCTACATTTTTTTTTTTTCTTCTTCTTTAATTAGGTTGGAAAACAACTGCATAGTATTGAAAATGTCAGCGTATACTGCCGAAAGAGAAGACTCTGACATTTCTACTGAGAAAGACAACAACAAACAAAGGTAGACATTTGTACAGACGACAGTATTGAACAAGAGCTCTGCTCTGTCAATAGGAATGCTACTCAATATGTAGGCTGTGGCTTCACTTATTAAACCTTATAAAGACACCAGTCTCAATAGTTTTTACTTCCCACTGATATCTATAGCAGTTCTATGGGAATAAAATTTAACATGACGGATTTCTTACACTTTGATTAGGAAACAAAGATGAAAATATAGTCAAAGGGCTTAGACTTTGATGTTTTATCACCAGGATATGCCACAAAGTTGGGAGGCTGTCCGATTGTTTTGACCTCACTATTGTCACTAGGGAAGTGCTGGGCTATTTAGGATCTTATTAGACCGCGCAATATATTTATAGGAACATTCGTTCCCAATAATTGGCCAATATCATTGAGCAGCCGATCAGCTGATGAATGAGCAAATGCCTATTTGCTCTCTTATGGGTATCTTTTGTAAGGATGAAAGATGCCCGATTGTTGGTAGCCTCTCTTCCTGTGTAATCAGCAAAGCACTTTCGATAATCAACAAAACTAAATGAGCAAGAAATGATTGGTAGCAATCATTCCTCCCAAATTCAGTTTGCATTGGCCTGTGTAATCACACCAGTGCACAAGAATGCAGATGGATGTGTCATCTATATGCACCTGTACTCTCCAAATATCGAGCAGTTTAATACAGCCCTTAGTCTAGTTGACTTTCTTTGTCGTTGCTTGGTTCATGGTCAATGTAGCCACTAAGAAATAAAAATGAGCAAAGACCAGAAGATGGCACAGCCATTGGACCCACATATGCCAACAATGGCAAACCTGAGGCAACATGTGTAATATATTACATTATAGTATGATATATTGGGAAATATTTATTAATAGGAAAAAATTTGTCAGAATGTGTGCCTGTTCTAAATTCAAGTGCTGTGCGCCACTTTCATAAAGTTGACTAACAGATACAAACAGACACATTTGAAGACAAACTTTAAATTGTCCCCTGTTAGATCAGGGCCAGAGTCATTGTAAATGGCACATACTCAAAAAAGGGCTAAAGTCAGCAGAAGGGTACCACAGGCATCTGCACTGGGAGCAGTGGGGCACCATAGGAATCTGTAAGGGGAGCAGCAGGGTACCACAAGGATCTGTACTGGGAGCAGTAGGGCACCTCAGGAATCTGTACTGAGAGCAGTGGGGTACCACAGGGATCTGTACTGGAAGCAGATGGGTACCACAGGGATCTGCACTGGGAACAGTGGGGTACCACAAGGATCTGTACTGGGAGCAGTGGGGTACCTCAATGATCTGTACTGGGAGAAGATGGATACCACAGGGATATGTACTGAGAGCAGTGGGGTACCACAAGGATCTGTACAGGGAGCAGAAGGGAACCACAAGGATCTGTATTGGGAGCAGGGGGATACCACAGGGATCTGTACTGGAAGTAGTGGGGGTTCCACTAATATCTTTACTGGGAGCAGTAGGGTACCACAAGAATCTGTACTGGGTGCAGGGGGTACCATAGGTATCTGTACTGGGAGCAGTGGGGTACCACAGAGATTTGTATTTAGAGCAGTAGGGTACCACAATAATCTGTACTGGGAGCAGTAGGGTACCACAGGGATCTGTACTGGGAGCAGTATGGTACCACATGGATCTGTACTGAGAGCAATTGGGCACCACATGGATCTGTGCTGGGAGCAATAAGGGTACCACAATGATCTGTACTGGGAGCAGCGGGATACCACAAGGGTCTGTACTGGGAGCAATGTGGGACTACAGGGATCTGTGTTGGGCGCAATTCTCATTCATCTCTTTATCAATTATCCTGTGGAAGGATTGATACACAAAACTGTGTAGAATATTTCAAACCCATCTTGACTGTCAAATATTATAGAAAGACCTAGATAACTTGGCGGCATGGGCAAAAATGTGACGGATCCATTTTAAAGGGAATCTGTCACCAACGTCCTTATAATCCAATTGTTTGAATAGACACATAGCTGTGGTTCACCTGATTAAAACACAGCTTTTCTATTGTTGATCTGAGGCTCTGGTCCCAGGTTATGATACTTTTCTTTTAATATGCAAATTAGGCCTCCTGGATTCTCTGATTGACAGGCCCAGGCAGTAGCCAAGCAGCCAGGGAGGAACTAGCCACAGAATGGAGTAGAGCTTGTGTGCAACAAGAGCAAAGATGATGCACTTACTGCACCAAAGGTCCAATTTACATCTTAAGAAAAAGTATCATAACTTGAGAATGGAGCCTCAGATCAACAAAAGAAAAATGGTGTTTTAATCAGGAGAACCACAGCTATGTTTCTTTGCAGTTTAATAGGGAGGACGCTGGTGATAGATTCCTTTTCAAGGTGCCACAGTAGTATCATACATTCAATAATGTCCACATGGAATAACATCTCAAAACAGAAGTAATGCACCAAATTTATCAATCATCATGCGCCATTTGATAATATTAGTCCAAGTTACAGCACTGCAGGCTCCTCAAAAACTGGCTTAAAAAAAATAATAATGCATTCATAATAAATTATCCCCTATGTTACTATGTCCTTAAAGGGTGTTGCGCCCAGTTATGAGGATAGGTGTCTGATTGGTGAGGGTTATTGTGTTGAGCAATTCAAATTTAAAAGTTTTGATTTGATTTGCCACGAATCCGAATTTACTAGAACTTTGTGGTAGTGAATAAATTTTTCCTGAAATGACGATAAAAAATCCCCATCCATTTGATCGCGGAGAGGCCATCTTGATTGAAGAAAATGCGCTAATTCTCTCTGACGCGTGACATCACCATGTCATCACGTTAGGTGGGTGTTGCTACGTCATTACTGCACGGGAATTAGTGCGTTTTCTTCAAACAAGATGGCCGCAACGATCAAATGAATGAGGTGAGTGTATATTTTTTTGTTTTAACCCCTGATTAACCCCTTGATAGGCTGAATGTGACTTTCAGATGCTGCGATCAGCATTGGACGAGGCATCTGAGGGGGGCAAAACGATTGCCATTCCCTATCATTTCACCCGCTCCATACAATGGAATGCGATTCATTATAAAGTAATTAATAACTAATCAAATTTCTTGTTGAAGTTTGGCGAAGCAGCCAAATTGAATTTTTTTTAAACTTTGCTCATCCTTAGTTACTGTACTCTGCTATCTCTAGCAGTTTCATAGAAAATAAATAAATGACAGTGTGCATGAGTAACCTGCTGCTTCATTCATAGAGGGCATGGCACCCCTGTTCTCATGATCAGTTGGGGTCCCGCAATTGGACCCCCACGAATCAGGGAAACTTACCAAGTATCTTGTGAATAATATGAGAGAGTAAAATGTTAAAACTTTTTTCAATGTCTGGCATATATCCCCCTATGTGATAACTGTTTGTTCTGCATAAAATGTTTGGGTAGACTTTGAATTTAAATTGATCCACATTCTTGGACTATTACGTACATATTACTATTATGTACATGTGTAATACAGCAGATAAGCTGTTCAGATCGCTACTTGTTGTTTTCCTACTGCCTCTATTCCCCCATTGTCAGTGCTTAAAGTTGAACTGAAATACACTGTCAGGACTGCTGTGCATGCGCATAGGAGTCCTCTCCATTATGTAAGCACAGCACTGCAGTCTGGACTGAGTATTTCAGTGCAAGTTTGAGCACTGACAGCAAAGGAACGGGGAGCAGTAAAAAAATACAAAATATAAATCTGGACTCCTTATGTGCACTACTACTCAAATATTACTACTGTGCACTACTACTCAGATATTACTACTGTGCACTACTACTCAGATATAATATTAAAGCAGATAATATCCCCGAATTGAGATGAGAGAGTCCCTTTAAAGTGGTTATTCGAATAGCATGGCTGCTTCCTTTTCTAATCATGGGAAAATCCTTTAAAGAAAAAGCAGCTTTCCAAAAGCTATGGCCTCAAAATACCCTCAGTTATACAATGGCTAATTGATCAGTTCTTAAATTAAATAGTGATAAAAATATTAATAATTTAAATTGTCAAATATTCTTACGTATCCACTGCTAGACACCTGAACACACCGACAAAGAATAGTTATGGCCGGCAGGTTACCGTGAATAAAACATTTTTCTTTCAAATTGTGGAGATAAAGGCTGTATTTGGTGACCCCACTTTAGTCAGTATATCAATAATGGAACAGTTTAAATTCTGAGGAAATGGAAAATATGTGATTTTGGCAGACTCCTGCAGCCTTTGCTTCGGAAATAATTTATAGAGTACTATCCTAAATGTTCATAAAGAATGTTACGTTATAAGCTGTAACTCCGGTTGTAACATGAAATGTCTCTCGGGTTGGACGTTCTGAGGTCTTTATGGCTGGATTCCATTATTTAAAGGTGCATTTTTCTGCTGATAAAGCAGATGATGATTGGATATTATTGATAGTTCTCTAGACACCATTTAATTTATGGCTCTAATGTGAGGTCCTAGTATTTGTCTTATTCGATGTGACAGTAGCATCGCTCCCGAGCACAGATTAAGGCTGTGCAAAGTCCATTAAAAAGCTGCTGCTAAAATAATAGTTTGCTTATCCCAGAGCTTGTAAAATGTTAATATTGCAAGTAAAACTGCTGGAGTAAATCTTTGTGTTTAGCTGCTTTATAATGTGAATAGCACATTATTCTACATTTTTGGTTTAGTGATAAGGGGGCACATTTAGATTTTTGAAAGGACCTGTATTGCAAACTAGCAGAATTCAACTTTGACAACCCCTTTAAGCAAATTTTCAACCCTCTTTTCTATTGCTCCAATCTAGTTAAAATACCAGAAAACTCTGCAAAAGGTGTTCCTTAAAAATATCCTACTGCTTTGCATATACAGCTCCCATACAGACCAGTATCCCCAAGGTTATAAACAGAAAACTAACCTTTTATGTTGTCTGACCGAATGCTCCTTTCCATTTGTTTTATGCTCTACTCCTTGTGAGATAGCAACAAGAGAAGGTAGATGGTGAAGAGGACATGATCAGACTAAGGGTGCATTCACAAGACAGTAAAAATTTATCCGGTACGGACCCATTCAATTCAATGGGGCCGCAAAAGATGCGGATAGCACACCATGTGCTGTCCGCATCAGTTGTACCGTTTCGTGGCCCCGCAAAAAAGATAGAGCATGTCCTATTTTTGTCCGCAAGCGGACAAGCTTAGGCATTTTCTATATAGCGCTGGCCATGTGCGGTCCGCAAATTGCGGAACGCACGCGGCCGGTATCAGTGTTTTGCGGATTCACAATTTGCGGACCGCAAAACACTTACGGTCGTGTCCAGGGCCGCTGATAGGCCAGTACAGCTGGCCCAGTTGTACCGGGCCCGGCTGGCAGGGGGGCCCGGGCTGCCGACTCCCGAGCCCAGCTCCTACCTCCGGCTCCTACCTCCGGCTCCTACCCCGGGCCCCCCCTTGACACGCCACCCCTCCCTGTCTGACCTCCGGGCTGCGGGATCCCTCCCTCCTCCAGGCTGAGCCTGCGCTCATCTGCATTTCACACTGGCCAATCAGCTTTTAGCAGCGCAAAGATCCTGCTGCTGATTGGCCAGTGTATAGCTGGCACAGCAGGAACAGCGCAGGCTCAAGCACGGAGTGCCCGCCATCTGACTGCCGCCCTCAAGAAAAATCATCAGTGTGCCAGTGAGTGCAGCCCCCCACCCCGGCCCATAATGAAGGAAGGACCGCTCCGGTCAGTGGACATAGAACCCGGGGGATGGAATAAACAGACTTGTGTGCCACATACAGTAAGAGGTCTGACAATAAAAAGTTCATATATGTGTATCAGGATGGGTATTCTTGATGGGGGAAGAAACACCAAAGAAAAAAGGCCAGCACAGAAATGAATATATGATTAATCTTTATTATGGTCTCAAACCAGGACCAGAAGTAAAAATACAGATAAAATACAATACATTGTAATGTATTGTATTTTATCTGTATTTTTACTTCTGGTCCTGGTTTGAGACCATAATAAAGATTAATCATATATTCATTTCTGTGCTGGCCTTTTTTCTTTGGTGTTTCATCCTACGTGCAGGCTTGGCACGAGTACTCACTTCAGTGAGTCATATATTGGTGTACATTGATGGGGGAAGGCAGCAGCAAGCATTGGGATTTTTTTGGGGGGGGCCTGTGGGCTCATAGAGGACTCAGGAGGACAATGTGCTTTCCTCCTACTCACTGTACTCCTGAGTCCTCTATGAGCCTACAGGGCCCCCCAGCACATCAGTCACCTTACGGGCGGGATATGATTGGTGGCTATGTATGTGCACACTCAGCATCACACTCAGCATCATCATAACAGTGCCATCCACAGATCCCCTCCATAACAGTGCCATCCACAGATCCCCTCCATAAAAGTGCCATTCACAGATCCCCTCCATAACAGTGCCATTCACAGATCCCCTCCATAACAGCGCCATTCACAGACGACCCCCCAGCGCCATAAATATCACTTGTGGACAAATCTGCATGTTGTTTCAAGGCGGCGTCTGGGGAGGGGCCAAGGGCGGGGCCAGGGGTGTGGCTGAAGGAGGGATCAGGGGGTGGAGCTGAAGGGGGCCCCGTCATGTATGCTGTACGGGGCCCCATGATTTCTATCAGCGGCCCTGGTCGTGTCAATGCACACTAATACAGAGCTTGGTAAAGTTGTGTAACCATAGAGAAACCTAAGACAAGAACTATATGTACAAAACATTTGGATAGGTTTGATAAAGACTATTGTAAAGCTATCTGAATTTTTAGAATATTGTATGACCAGCGTTATGAGAAACAGCAGATTTTCTTTTAAACAGCATATGTAGGGAGGTCATCTGAAATGCAGAGGAGATGAGAGGCAGAGTAAGAAGCAGTGCCTCGACAGCTCCATTAACATTAGTGTATAAAATGCACACTAGTGATGGACGAACTTCGGCCGGGACGATCAAATGTTCACGAACCGCGCGATTCACTTTAATGGCATTCACTTTAATGGCAGGCGAACCTGAAAAACCTTCGGGTCATATTTGTAGCCACCAAATACTTACTAGAAGTGCAAAAATAGTCCCACAACATGGACAGTGACACACCAGAGGGGAATCAATGGCAAAAATTCCCACTAAAAATATGTATTTTAATCAGGGGCCATTTTTATGCGTCTCAAAGGGAAACTCTCAAAAATGTGCCCTGCTGGAGCCTTTTTTTTTTTAGGTCACGGGAGTACGGGCCCCAAAAATTAGCCAGTTACCTGACAGAAAAGAACAAGTGATTATGTGGCTCGCGGTATGTTAGACGGTCAGTGGATAACAATTTTACTGCAGGTCAGTGGAGTACAGGCCCCAAACATTAGGCATTCACCGGACAGAAAAGAACGAGTGATTATGTGGCTGGAGGTACATTAGACGGTCAGTGGATAACAATTTTACTGCAAGCCCGTGGAGTACAGGCCCCAAACATTAGGCATTCACTGAACAGAAAAGAACAAGTAAATATGTGGCTGAAGGTATATTAGGCGGTCAGTGGATAAAAATTTTACTCTAGGCCAATGGAGTATAGGCCCCAAAAATTATGCATTCACTGAACAGAAAAGAACAAGTGATAATGTGGCTGGAGGCATATTATGCGGTCAGTGGATAACATATTTACTGCAGGTCAGTGGAGTACAGGCCCCAAACATTAGGCATTCACCGGACAAAAAAGAAAAAAAGTAATTATGTGGCTGGAGGTATATTAGACGGTCAGTGGATAGCAATTTTACTGCAGGCCAGTGCAGTACAGGCCTCAAACATTAGGCATTCACCAGACAGAAAAGAACGAGTGATTATGTGGCTGGAGGTACATTAGACGGTCAGTGGATAACAATTTTACTGCAAGCCAGTGGAGTACAGGCCCCAAACATTAGGCATTCACCGGACAGAAAAAAACAAGTGAATATGTGGCTGGAGGTATATTAGGTGGTCAGTGGATAACAATTTTACTGCAGGCAAGTGGAGTACAGGCCCCAAAAATTATGCAATAACCTGACAGAAAAGAACAAGTGATTATGTGGCTGGAGGTACATTAGGCGGTCACTGAATAACAATTTTACAGTAAGCCAGTGGAGTACAGGCCCCCAAAATTAGGCATTCATCGGACAGAAAAGAACAAGTGATTATAAGGCTGGAGGTACATTAGGAGGTCACTGGATAACAATTTTACTGTAGGCCAGTATAAGCCCCAAAAATTTGGCATTTACCTGACAAAAAAGAACAAGTTATGATGTGGCTGGAGGTACATTAGGCGGTCACTGAATAACAATTTTAATGTAGGCAAGTGGAGTACGGCCCCAAAAATTAGGCATTCACCTGACAGAAAAAGCCTTTTATGCTGCTGTATATACATAAGACAAGGGCCATTATTTGTTTTGGGTGGTGGCTGATATGTGTGGGCTGGCATGAGGAAATTTAATTACAGGTGGTCATCATAGCTGTTGAATTCCTCCGAGATCCATGCCTCATTCATTTTTAGAAATAAGAGGTAGTCCACACTGTCGTGAACAAGGCGAGTGCGCTTATTGGTCACTATACCCCCTGCTGTGCTGAACGTCCTTTTGGACAGGACACTCAACGAGGGGCAAGCCAAAAGTTCCATGGCAAAATGTGTCAGCTCTGGCCACAGATCAAGCCTGCATACCCAGTACTCCAGGGGTTCCTCTCTTCTCAGTCGATCTAGGCGTTCCCTGAGGCTGGATCCGGAGGGCAGCTGTCGATGAGTTGGCTGCAAGAATGATCCGAAGTGACCAACATATCTTCAAACCACCCTCTTCTTGCAGGCGCGGTAGGATTGGTACCTGCACCTGTTTTGCTGTGGGTGGAAATTCCTCTGGCAGCACACAAAACAGCAGAATACAGCATCTCTCGCAGCAAGGCCTGTAAATGCTGCATTCTAACAGCCCTCTGGTAACATGTCTGCCATTTTGTGTTTGTACCGGAGGTCTAAGTACGTTGCCACCCAGTACTGGTCCTTGCCCTTTATGCTTTTTATATGGAGGTCCCTCTTTAAACACTTGAGCATGAAGGCCCCCATTTGCACTAACTTGGAAGCAGTGGAGCGCCCTGGCTTCTGCTCATCGCCCAGGAGAATGTCGTCCTCGGTCTCCTCCCCCCAGCCACATAGAACACCAGGAATACCCAAAAAGTTTAAAGTCTTCCTCAAAGCCTGCTCTTCTTTCTCCTCCTCATCCTTCTCCCCCAGCCACCATCTTCCTCTGACTCCTCTTCAGACTCCTGCTGACTTGTCTCAGATGGAGTAGCCCCCCTGGAAATTCATTCAGCATTGCGACTTCCTCATCTTCCAGCTCCTGCTCCTCGACGGCTTGATTAATGACACGACATAATGCACGCTCCAGAAATAAGGCGTAAGGTATGATGTCACTGATAGCGCTCCGGCTGCGACTGACCAGATGGTGATATCATCAGCCATGAGCAGCCACTGGCGCATTGAAAAGAAACCAAGCTTCCCAGAACCTGTCCTGCTGCAGAGTTCGTACAGGTAGTCGTTAATGGCACGTTGCTGCTGGAGCAGCCTATCAATCGGGCTGTCACAAATCAGACATATGACGTGCAGGTGGTGTCGCCGCTGAATGTCAGCAAGGCGAGCCATGGCCGTGTAAGATCTTCTAAAATGGCCAGAGATTGGCCTGCCGCAAGACTTCCTGGATGCCGGGGTATTTGGCAATGAATCGCTGCATTACTAAGTTCAGGCACGTGTGTCATTATGCCCTGTTTCAGCTCGCTCAGCAGATTGGCACCGTTGTCGCACACCACTTTACCAACTGTCAAATTGAGTAGGGTTAGCCACTGATCGGCCTGTGACCACAGAGCTGACCCAGGCACAACAACAGCAGCGCAGCATGGCAATGTCTCACCTCGCACATCGAATAGGTTCTGGGGAGCTTAGGGAGTGCAGCAGAAGAGGCGGTAGCAGTGGAAAAGGAGGAGTCAGCCGAGATGAGACGGAGGATGGAGGAGGAGAAGAAGAGGCTAGCCTGCATGCAATCCATGGCGGTAACACCAAATCCACACGGTTGCCATGGGTTACATGCTTGACGGCCTTTAGAAGGTTCACCCAGTGGACAGTAAAAGTTATGTACCTTCCCTGCCCGTGTTTTCTAGACCACGTGTCTGTGGTCAGATATATCTTGGCACCAACACTGTGTGCCAGAGATCAATTCACTTGCCGCTGAACGTGGCCATATAGCTCTGGCATGCTCTTCTGGGAGAAATATTTCCTTCCGGAGACCTTCCATTGCGGTGTGCCAATGGCCACAAATTTTCTAAAGGCCTCCGAGTCCACCAGTTTATATGGCAGTATTTGGTGGGCTAGCAGTTCCAATAAGCCAGCGGTCAGCCGTTGGGCAAGAGGGTTATCTGACATCATCAACTTTTTACGCTCGAACATTTGGGCCACGGAAGCCTGCCTTCTGCCAAATGAACGCGACGATGGCACGATGAAAGGTGGAGTGCAGGACAAATGGGAGGAAAGAGGACAAGGATAAGGAAAAGAGGCAGGACGTGGAGCGTCGGGAGTGTGGCATTGTGGGTCCTGACAGCGTTGCTCCCACTAGGCTAGGTAATGGGATGCCAGGTGTCTTCTTAAAGCGGTCATCCCTTGGTGAGGGTTGGGCTTACTGCGACTTATGCAATGACAGCACTGGCTGCAGATGGCGATACCATTGTCAGCAGCTGACACGTTTAAAAAAAGCCTACACTGCGGAACCATGTGCCGGCATCCTGGGAGCGCAAGATGTAACCGTGCATGGTGGATGGCTCACTCCAGATACATTTGCAGTCTGCTGCTTGCCTCCTGTGCACTGCGAGTTCTGCCTGCTTCTCCTCCCTATCTGCTGCTCCGTCTCTCCCTCTGAACTTCTCTCCTCTTCCTCTCTTGTGGGGTCCCACGTGACATCCATCGACACGTCATAATCGTCACCTTCACCACCACTGACATTAGAGATCTCGGAGTAGGCAGCAACAGCAGGGACCACCCTCCTTGGGCTGATCTGGGTACTGTCGTCAGACCGCTGGGTGGCAGCCATTGCTACCTCCTTTTCCTCATCCGAGAATGGCTGCGCATTGGTAAGGTCTGGGAATGGATGGGAAAATAATTCCTCTGACTTTTTGTGGGTGCACACAGCAGAGAGTGAGGAGGGTGCAGATACAGAGGATGACGAGGGTGCAGAAGCGGAAGGCTGAGTGAGCCACTCAACTAACTCTGGTGCGTCCTTTGACGTAATTGCACGCATCTTCTCCAACTTCCCACTTAGGCTCCGGCCTGGTGCACCTGCCTGACTCCTACCACCTCTGCCTCTTCCTCTTTTTTTCAAAATGACCCTGTGCTAAAGTCCCTAGAGAAGAGCAATATTTGTGGAAGCAGGTATATCGCAGGCCTCAATCAGTATTTTGTTGAAGCAGGCATATAGAACCTATTAATCAGTATTTTTTAGAAGCAGGTATATCGCACCCCTCAATCAGTATTTTGTGGAAACAGGTATATAGAACACCTAAATCAATATTTGGTGGAAGCAGGTATATCGCACCCCTCAATCTGTATTTTGTGGAAGCAGGTATATCAAACCCCTTAATCAGTATTTCGTGGAAGCAGGTATATCGCACCCCTCAATCAGTATTTTGTGGAGACAGGTATATAGAACACCTGAATCAATATTTAGTGGAAGCAGTTATAGCGCACCCCTCAATCAGTATTTTGTGGAAGCAGGTATATCACACCCCTCAATCTGTATTTTGTGGAAGCAGGTATATATAATCCCTTAATCAGTATTTTGTAGAAGCAGGTATATCGCACACCTCAATCAGTATTTTGTGGAGACAGGCATATAGAACCCCATAATCAATATTTGGTGGAAGCATGCATATTGCACCCCTCAATCAGTATTTTGTGGAGACAGGTGTATAGAACCCCTGAATCAATATTTTGGTGGAAGCAGGTATATCGCACCCCTCAATCAGTATTTTGTGGAAGCAGGTATATCGCACCCCTCAATCAGTATTTTGTGGAAGCAGGTATATATAACCCCTTAAGATAAGATAAGATATGATGCCTTTATTGTCACTGTACAATACAATGAATACAATGTACAGTACAATACAATGAAATGTTGTTTGGAACAATCCTAGATGCCATGGACAGAGGAACAAGAACTAACATTTAAATTAAAGTATTACAATAGAAAAAAAGAAACACATTGCACTGAAAAGCATTACTGTTCACAGTTCACAACATATATACAGTACAGACCAAAAGTTTGGACACACCTTCTCATTCAAAGAGTTTTCTTTATTTTCATGACTATGAAGGCATCAAAACTATGAATTAACACATGTGGAATTATATACATAACAAACAAGTGTGAAACAACTGAAAATATGTCATATTCTAGGTTCTTCAAAGTAGCCACCTTTTGCTTTGATTACTGCTTTGCACACTCTTGGCATTCTCTTGATGAGCTTCAAGAGGTAGTCCCCTGAAATGGTCTTCCAACAGTCTTGAAGGAGTTCCCAGAGATGCTTAGCACTTGTTGGCCCTTTTGCCTTCACTCTGCGGTCCAGCTCACCCCAAACCATCTCGATTGGGTTCAGGTCCGGTGACTGTGGAGGCCAGGTCATCTGGCGCAGCACCCCATCACTCTCCTTCATGGTCAAATAGCCCTTACTTTCAAAGTTTTCCCAATTTTTCGGCTGACCGCCTGACCTTCATTTCTTAAAGTAATGATGGCCACTCGTTTTTCTTTACTTAGCTGCTTTTTTCTTGCCATAATACAAATTCTAACAGTCTATTCAGTAGCACTATCAGCTGTGTATCCACCTGACTTCTCCTCAACGCAACTGATGGTCCCAACCCCATTTATAAGGCAAGAAATCCCACTTATTAAACCTGACAGGGCACACCTGTGAAGTGAAAACCATTTCAGGGGACTACCTCTTGAAGCTCATCAAGAGAATGCCAAGAGTGTGCAAAGCAGTAATCAAAGCAAAAGGTGGCTACTTTGAAGAACCTAGAATATGACATATTTTCAGTTGTTTCACACTTGTTTGTTATGTATATAATTCCACATGTGTTAATTCATAGTTTTGATGCCTTCAGTGTGAATCTACAATTTTCATAGTCATGAAAATAAAGAAAACTCTTTGAATGAGAAGGTGTGTCCAAACTTTTGGTCTGTACTGTATATAGCAAGAGCAAAGTAGGAAGTGCTTATGAGTATATATACACGCTGATTCAGACACCACTGCAGACAAGAGATTATCATAGGGTCACAAATGCAGCAGTAACTTTCAGTCTGTGGTAGTTTCTATCCTTGGAAGGAAATAGTCTCTGAGAATTTAGGAGACTGATTGCTTTGGTGTAAAAGCTGTTCTTCAGCCTAGTGGTGCGGGCATGTAGGGCTCTAAGATGCCTACCAGAGGGTAGGGGAGTGAAAAGGCTGTGGCCGGGGTGAGTTGGATCCCTGCAGATAATCTTTGCCCTGTTGCTGCAACGAGTAGTGAAGATGTCATGTAGTGATGGCAACTGAGTACCAGTGATTCTTCCAGCCATTCTGATGATGCGCTTGGGAGTCTTCTTGTCCTCAGAAGAGCAGCCGGAGTACCACACTGTAATGCAATATGTGATAACAGATTCTATGGTGCATCTGTAAAAATTGACTAGCAGCTGTTTTGGGAGTTGGGAGATTCCTCAGAAAATGAAGCCTCTGAAGGCCCTTTTTGGTAATTTCTGTTGTGTTTTTTATCCATGACAGGTCCTGACTAATATGAACTCCCAAAAATCTGAAACTTTGAACTACCTCCACGTTTCCACCATTAATGCTAATGGGGTGGTGTCCCTTTTGTTTCTTTTTCCTAAAATCCAGAATCAGCTTAATCAGTATTTTGTAGAAGCAGGTATATCGCACCCCTCAATCTGTATTTTGTGGAAGCAGGTATATCAAACTCCTTAATCAGTATTTTCTGGAAGCAGGTATATCGCACCCCTCAATCATTATTTTTGGGGCAACAGGTATATCACACCAGTTGCAAATAGTTCTTCCAATAACGCTTGCCCTGTATATACCTGCGGTATCGCAGCAGAACCACACATAACTACTGCACAATACAAATGCACTATAATATACTTTCTATGTTAGAAAGTATATTATAGGTATATCACACCCCTCAATCAGTTTTTTTGGGGGCAACAGGTATATCACACCAGTTGCAATTAGTTATTCCAATAGCGTTTGTCCCTCTATATAGCTGAGGTATCACAGCAGAACTGCACACAACTGCTGCACAATACAAATGCACTATAATATACTTTCTAAGTATATCACACCCCTTAGTATATCACACCTATCGATATCACACCTATACCAGTCATTAAAAGGAATTTTGTGGCCCTATTAGCTAGCGTTTGGTGTCCCTAACAGTCTGTCCCTGCTCCACAAAGCAACCTCTCCCTACACTAGATGTAAAATGGCTGCCAGATCGGGTTTTGTTATAGAGTGAGAGTGTGCTGAAACGTCTCAATTGGCTGTCCTGTCCCACTTAATGGATGTGTCATGGGTCAAAGTTTGGCGCCATGCAAAAGAATATGGCGCATGTGAACATTGCCATATGTTCGCATGTTTGGCGAATCGCAAACGAGCAAAGTTCGCCACAAAACGACCGCCGGGTGAACCGCAAGGCCATCTCCAATTCACACTGATCATTGGTTTGTGTTTTATACCGCACATGCAGGGAGATAAGAGGCAGACTGAAATGCAGGGGAGATGAGAAGCAGTGCCCCAGTAGTTACAGAAACATTATTGTATACATTTTAATGCATGCCGCATTAAAGACATATTACTTTTTAAGAACCTTCCAGAACCTTGTCAGCTAGACTTGACATCCTCTCTGTATTTTTAAATGGCTAGGGCAGCTCTCAAGCATGCCCATCAAAGCTGGTGATGTCACTGAACACACTGCCAGGCGGAAGCTTCCGCCCGACAGTGTGTTATTGTAAACCAAAGAGCCCGTACCCTGCGTGATTTAGCGCAGGGCAAGGAAGCACATCGGAGTATGAGGGCAGGTTATATTTTTTTTGCAGACCACGGAACGGAGAAACGGATGCGGACAGCACTCCGTGTGCTGTCCGCATCTTTTAAAGGCCCCGTTAAAGTGAATGGGTCCGCATCCGAGCCGCAAAAACTGCAGCTCAGATGCGGACCAAGACAACGGTCATGTGCATTTAGCCTAAGGCTTTTAGCAGTGTGCGATGAATTGGTTTTCTTCATTAACCTCCAGATCAACGGCTGTATTGTGCTCCTTGGTATATGTCCCTTTAAGGCAATGCAAGCTATGGAAAGACATTTCTTTTTAGCAGGACCCCTGTCCTTGACCCATTTGTTGTAAGAGATATTTGGCAAGGTTAGGGTTCAATGGCAAAAAATGAATTTGATTGGAAAGCCTGGAAATCAACTGTGCAATATCTTATATTCTTATTCTAAATTAATACATTTTAGAATTCAGTTTTCTTGATTTTTTCCACAAACTTTTTTAACCTTTAGACAAAGCCAAGAGAATCACATTTTGTATTTCACAGGATTATTTTTTTTTCATATTACAGTTAGCAATCTCTCATATTAATTTCTTTGATTCCTTTATTTTTTCTCATAGGATACTATTCTAATATTAAATATTTGAAAATTATATACAGTATATACTAAAGATAGTTTTGTTGATGGTGAAATGTGAATAATATACTATTACAAAAATTGCACAAAATAAATGGCAAAGCCGCCACAATTCTTAGTCTTTAAATATGGGGCAAAAATAAATTTCAGAAAAAAAATGTCGTCATCAAAGGAATGTTGTAGGAGCTATGGGATTGACAGATGGCTCATAAATAGTCTATACATTGAGGGAAATATCAAAGCATATAATTAAGGTGATGCAGATGGTGCATAATCATGTAGGGTATTTATATACTATAAACAAGAATGGAAGTTAACTTAATATACATACCAAAGAATACCATATAACTATGTTCTTAACAAAAACGTCTATATATGGTATAAGGCCCTATGCTAACAAATGGAAGACCCAAATATTTGCTCTGAACCTTGAGCTTAATATCATATGACAGAAGAACCAGAGCTAATCAATGCTGCAGAAGTGAATATGTTGTGTGGTGCAACTTTGGGTGATATCAGTTCATCAGTATAATGGGTTATTATTACCTATTCCTGTAAAAAAAATTGGAGGTTTTGAGATTAAATTAGATTACAATTATATTTAATATTATATAAGGTTACTAAGGCAAGTAGCCAACACTCTATATCATGATCAGTCCTTGTCTTTACTTTGAATACATAGACGGTTGAGTCACATTATTATGACCACTTCCTACTTTCAACATCGGCAGCGTGCAGCTTATAAAGGAAATCGTATGTCATGGGCTGGCTTGGAAGAGCCAGTTGTGAACTGTTTGTTTGCTGCTGTGGTGAAAGTGTATATATAATAAGTGGACAAATGGCACCCTTGCAAATAAGTGGCATGGAGCACCACATGCCATTGATGTGAAATATGAATGTTGGCTATTAAGGTGCACAATGGCGATCCAACAGGCTTCAGTGGAGCAGCCCACAACCAAAATAAATGTGTCTAAAACAACAGTTCAGTGAATCCTACTGTGTATGGGGTTCCAAAGCAAACGGATTATCACTGCACCTCTGCTAACAAAGTTGCCTGAGCAGAAACGGCTTCAATTTTCGCCGCAGTATGAGACTTGGACCTCCTCTGATTAGAAAAGGGTTGCTTTCTTAGATGAGTTACATTTTCTGCTTCATTGAGTGGATGGACGTTAGTGTGTCAGGTGAGAAATATCAGAGAACAAATACCCTGCAACCATTGCTGGAATAACACAAACTGGTGCTGGCAGCATTATTGGAAATTGTTTTGTGACATTCTCTGGGCCCACTCATCCATGTGGAAGGCACACTCAGCAATTTGGGTACAAATTCATACTTGCAGAACACGTACACCTACAGTGAGGAACACGCTGCGATTTTGCAAGTTCTCCTGCTTAGAAATCATGGAGGGGTTTGAAACTCACATTGTAGGTGCATTCCCACTCTAAGAGACATAATTTTTTTAAAAATTCAGGAAAAATGTATGATTTTTAAAGAATTTATTTGTCTTGCACTGCTGAACATAAGTATTTGAACACCTGAGAAAGAGCAAGAATTCTGGCTCTAAAAGACCTGTTACTGTGCCTTTTAAAAAGTCTACCTCTACTCCACTCATTAATCTAACTTAGTAGCACCTGTCTGAGATCTTTAAAGACACCTGTCCACCCCACAGTTAGCCAGACGCCAACTACTACCATGGTCAAAACCAAAGAGCTGTCAAAAGACACCAGAGACAAAATTGTTGACCTCCACAAGGCTGGAAAGGGCTACGGGGCAATTGCCAAGCAGCTTGGTGAAAATAGATCAACTGTTGGAGCAATTGTTAGAAAATGGAAGAGGCTAAAGATGACTGTCAGTCAACCTCGGACTGAGACTCCATGCAAGATCTCACGTCACGGGGTATCATTGATGATAAGAAAGATGAGGAATCAGCCCAGAACTACAAGGTAGGAGCTGGTCAATGACATAAAGAGAGCTGGGACCACAGTTTTAAAGGTCACTGTCGGTAGAACACTACGCCATCATGGTTCCAAATCATGTATTGCACGGAAGGTTCCCCTGCTCAAGTCATCACATGTACAGGCCCATCTGAAGTTCGCCAATGACCATCTGGATGATCCAGAGGAGGCATGGGAGAAAGTCAAACTTCACTCGTCGTGTTTGGAGGACAAAGAAAGGATGAGTTGCATCCCAAGAACAAAATCCCTACTGTGAAGTATGGGGGTTGTAACATCATGCTTTTGGGGTGCTTTTCTGCGAAGGGAACAGGACAACTGCACTGTATTAAGGAGAGGAACGGGATGAATGGGGCCATTTATTGTGAGATTTTGAGCAACAACCTCCTTCCCTCAGTCAGAGCATTGAAGATGGGTCATGGCTGGGTCTTCCAACATGACAACGACCCGAATCACACAGCCAGGATAACCAAGGAGTGGCTCCGTAAGAAGCATATCAAGGTGTTGGAGTGGCCTAGTCTCTAGACCTAAATCCAATAGAACATCTTTGGAGGGAGCTGAAACTCCGTGTTGCTCAGCGACAGCCCTGAAACCTGACAGATCTAGAGGAGATCTGTGTGGAGGAGTGGGCCAAAATCCCTGTTGCAGTGTGTGCAAACCTGGTCAAGAACTACAGGAAACGATTGACCTCTATAATTGCAAACAAAGGCTTCTGAACCAAATTTTAACACTGATTTTCTCAGGTGTTTAAATACTTATGTTCAGCAAGACAAATAAATTCTTAAAAAATCATACAATGTGATTTCCTGATTTTTTATTTATTTATTCTGTCTCTCAGAGTGGGAATGCACCTACAATGTGAATTTCAGACCCCTCCATGATTTCTAAGTGGGAGAACTTGCAAAATCGCAGGGTGTTCAAATACTTCTGTTCCTCACTGTATACATGCTGATTGTCTTCCCAGGGGCAGATGGATATTTCCAGCAAGCAAATATGTCACGTGGCTAGAAATATGATATGTCACATGGCTAGAAATGTCTGACATTGGTTGGAAGAGCATGATTAAGACTTCCAAGCAGGGGCTGGGCAGGGAACTTAAAATGGCCCTGGAAAAAATACAAAAAGTGGCCCATAACTATGTTGCTAGTGCAAATAGCAAGGTGGCTCCCCTGTTCGCTGATATGGAATTGGTGCGCTAATCAATATGACTCATCCAATCACCGTGAATTTATAATTGTATATCCCAAATGATAGGCACTCGACGTCTGGAATCACTCTAAATATGCAACATTTATTTATGAAACCTCATCATCCATACATATTAATAAAAACTCATTATGAACACAAAATAACTAAAACAATTAATTAAAAAGATAAAAACTTGATAGTGAAAAATCTCCACTAGAGTGTGCCAAGATTGTCACACACAATACAAACCATTTGTGACGGGATCCTTGTCGGAGAATTGCCACTGCAAGATGTATGCCGTCATTCAATTCATCCTAATGTAATATTCCATATTCTAAAGCTGATATAAAATATCGACATCATTAAAACAAACATATTGGTATCTGTATCAACATTATTATAACAAACATAATGTCGCATCTCATTTGTATGCGTTTTACGCGCGGTTTAATAAAAACATGTGTAATTGTTGTATATGGTGACTACCTTATTATATATCATAACCCTTTAGTTCTTGTGATGACTCACAGGTTCTATCCAGTACATGTAAAGAGTAGAGGGGCAAAAGCGTGGTTTGAAAAATGTGCTATTGATGCATTACTGCTTACCCCTTCCAATTTCATGCCCAAAATATCAGTGTGTTCCCTGCAGTCCACTTGCGGTTTGTATGCGATTTTTCCCAAACTTATATTTTTTATAAAAATGCTCATTATTCACCAAAAATATCTTGCTAGTTTAATTTCTGATTATCTTTTTATATTTTGATAATAGGTTCGCCTTTATATCACATGTGTAATGAATAAATAAAATATGGAAAAAATAAGAAAAAATATATAAAAAAGTAGGAACTGTAGTCTACTTGCGGTTTGTATTATTTGTCAAAAATATCTTGCTAGTTTAATTTCTGATTGTCTTTTTATATTTTGCTGATAGATTCACCTATGACACGTGTAATGAAAAAGTAAAAAAGAACATAAAAAAATAGGACCTATATCTCATCTTTTCAGAGTGAGCACGATTTCATTCAATCTCATTTGTTGTTTCTTCCTTGTATGTCCATGGATGAACAAACATCAATGGCATTGGGTGGGGGCTAGAGATGGCCTTGCGGTTCACCCGGAGGTCGTTTCATGGCGAAGTTTGCTAATTCGCGATTCGCCGAACATGCAAACATATGGCGATGTTTGCATGCGCCATATTATTTTGCATTGCGCCAAACTTTGACCCATGACACATCCATCAGGTGGGACAGAACAGCCAATTGAGACGTTTCAGCACATGGACACACCCCCAGCCTATGATAGAACCCGATCTGGCAGGCATTTTACATTCTGTGTTTTGAAAGTGTAAGGAGAGGTTGCTTTGTGGAGCAGGGACAAACTGTTAGCTAATAGGGCCACAAAATGGCTTTTAAGGACTGGTATAGGTGTGCTATAGATAGGTGTGATATACTGAGGGGTGTGATATACTTATAATATATTTTCTAACATAGAAAGTATATTATAGTGCATTTGTATTGTGCAGCAGTTGTGTGCGGTTCTGCTGCGATACCGCAGCTATATAGAGTAACAAACACTATTGGAACAACTAATTTCAACTGGTGTGATATACATGTTGCCCCCCCAAAAAAACTGATTGAGGGGTTTCATATACCTGCTTCCAGCAAATACTCATTAAGGGGTTCTATATACCTGCTTCCACAAATACTGCTCTTTTGAAAATGACAGGCAGTGGAAGAGGCATGCCATTCCGCAGGGGTGGTAGGGGTTGGGCAGGTGGAACCTAAGTGGGAAGTTACAGAAGGTGCACCAGAGTTGGTTGAGTGTCTCACTCAGCCTTCTGCTTCTGCACCCTCCTCATCCTCTGTATCTGCGCCCTCCTCACTCTCTGCTGTGTGCACCCCCAAATACACCACCACCACCAAATCTCCTCCACTCGAGTCAGAATTATTTTCCCATCCATTCCCATACCATACCGATGCGCAGTCATTCTTGGCATCGGATGAGGAAGCGGAGGTAGCAACTAGTGATGAGCGGCAAGGTCAGTATTCAAATTCGCAATATTTCGCGAATATTTTGAAGAATATTCATCATATATTTGTGAATTTGAGAATTCGAGATTATATTCTTGATTGCGAAAATCGGCAATGTATTATTCATGTAATGTGTGCAAAATACCGGCGTGGGTCACTTAAGCTACATTTTTAAAGCTGGTATAAATTTCCTGAAACTTGAGAAAATGGTTGGCATGGCAGAACATTAGTATAGCTTTATATGCAGATAGAGTGCTCCAATATACTGTATTTGCGCTTGCGAATTTTTTCGGCAATTAATGATGCGCATATTTTTTCACAATACGTGCAACTTGTGACATCACAGCACTATGTCTGTAGCATCTACACTATGTATGGACAGCAGAACCTATTACACTGCCTAACACCCTGCACTGGAACCTGTCAGCTA
Source organism: Bufo bufo (assembly GCF_905171765.1). Classification (NCBI taxonomy): domain Eukaryota; kingdom Metazoa; phylum Chordata; class Amphibia; order Anura; family Bufonidae; genus Bufo; species Bufo bufo. Next base: position 557,456,759 of record NC_053392.1, read on the forward strand.
GACTATAGATCAATCAAACCTACACTGACTATCTTCCCCTAACTATCTGAATTATATACAGGGAGTGCAGAATTATTAGGCAAGTTGTATTTTTGAGGATTAATTTTATTATTGAACAACAACCATGTTCTCAATGAACCCAAAATACTCATTAATATCAAAGCTGAATATTTTTGGAAGTAGTTTTTAGTTTGTTTTTAGTTTTAGCTATTTTAGGGGGATATCTGTGTGTGCAGGTGACTATTACTGTGCATAATTATTAGGCAACTTAACAAAAAACAAATATATACCCATTTCAATTATTTATTTTTACCAGTGAAACCAATATAACATCTCAACATTCACAAATATACTTTTCTGACATTCAAAAACAAAACAAAAACAAATCAGTGACCAATATAGCCACCTTTCTTTGCAAGGACACTCAAAAGCCTGCCATCCATGGATTCTGTCAGTGTTTTGATCTGTTCACCATCAACATTGCGTGCAGCAGCAACCACAGCCTCCCAGACACTGTTCAGAGAGGTGTACTGTTTTCCCTCCATGTAAATCTCACATTTGATGATGGACCACAGGTTCTCAATGGGGTTCAGATCAGGTGAACAAGGAGGCCATGTCATTAGATTTTCTTCTTTTATACCCTTTCTTGCCAGCCACGCTGTGGAGTACTTGGACGCGTGTGATGGAGCATTGTCCTGCATGAAAATCATGTTTTTCTTGAAGGATGCAGACTTCTTCCTGTACCGCTGCTTGAAGAAGGCGTCTTCCAGAAACTGGCAGTAGGACTGGGAGTTGAGCTTGACTCCATCCTCAACCCGAAAAGGCCCCACAAGCTCATCTTTGATGATACCAGCCCAAACCAGTACTCCACCTCCACCTTGCTGGCGTCTGAGTCGGACTGGAGCTCTCTGCCCTTTACCAATCCAGCCACGGGCCCATCCATCTGGCCCATCAAGACTCACTCTCATTTCATCAGTCCATAAAACCTTAGAAAAATCAGTCTTGAGATATTTCTTGGCCCAGTCTTGATGTTTCAGCTTGTGTGTCTTATTCAGTGGTGGTCGTCTTTCAGCCTTTCTTACCTTGGCCATGTCTCTGAGTATTGCACACCTTGTGCTTTTGGGCACTCCAGTGATATTGCAGCTCTGAAATATGGCCAAACTGGTGGCAAGTGGCATCTTGGCAGCTGCACGTTTGACTTTTCTCAGTTCATGGGCAGTTATTTTGCGCCTTGGTTTTTCCACACGCTTCTTGCGACCCTGTTGACTATTTTGAATGAAACGCTTGATTGTTCGATGATCACGCTTCAGAAGCTTTGCAATTTTAAGAGTGCTGCATCCCTCTGCAAGATATCTCACTATTTTTGACTTTTCTGAGCCTGTCAAGTCCTTCTTTTGACCCATTTTGCCAAAGGAAAGGAAGTTGCCTAATAATTATGCACACCTAATATAGGGTGTTGATGTCATTAGACCACAACCCTTCTCATTACAGAGATGCACATCACCTAATATGCTTAATTGGTAGTAGGCTTTCGAGCCTATACAGCTTGGAGTAAGACAACATGCATAAAGAGGATGATGTGGTCAAAATACTCATTTGCCTAATAATTCTGCACGCAGTGTATATAAGTTTACTGTCCAATGTAATACAACAAAGCACGGAGCACAGGAATGACACTGCTGTCTCTTTCATAACTGCAATAAACTTTAGAAAATAGCTGCTGGGGAGGTTCTTATATAGTAAGGGGTAGGCAACTTTTCTATTTGTTGCTAGGGATGTTACTAAGCTGTGACAAAGCCTTCTCATTAGGCCACAAGCTAGAAGAAGGGAGGGATGATCATCTGATGTGTACTGTGTTAAAAAATAAAAAAATAAAGTATTTGTCATTACGAATATATAGCACTATATTCTAAATATTCGCGATAACAATTCGCTTTTCGAATATTCATGCTCAACACTAGTAGCAACGGCTGCCAGCCACCGGTCTGACGACAGTACCCAGATCAGCCCAAGGAGGGTGGTCCTCGCTGCCTACTCTGAGATCTCTAATGTCAGTGGTGGTTAAGGTGACGATGAGGACATGTCGATAGACGTCATGGGGGTTCCCACAAGAAAGGAAGAGGAGGGGAGTTCAGAGGGAGAGAAGGAGTAGCAGATATGGAGGAGAAGGAGAAGGAGAAGGAGGAGAAGCAGGCAGAACACGCAGTGCACAGAAGGCAAAAAGCAGACTGCAAATGTTTCTGGAGCGAGCCATCCACCATGCACGATCACATCTTGGGCTCCCAGGACGCCGGCACATGGCTCCGCAGTGTGGGCTTTTTTTAACGTGTCAGCTGATGACAATACTGTTGCCATCTGCAGCCTGTGCTATCAACGCATAAGTCTCGGTAAGCCCAACACTCACCTAGGGACGACCGCCTTAAGAAGGCACCTGGCCTCCCATCACCGAGCCCAGTGGGAGCAACGCTGTCAGAACCCACAAAGCCACACTCCTGGCGCTCCACATCCTGCCTCTTCTCCTTCTTTTCTCTCCTCCCATTTGTCCTCCACTCCACCTTCCACCGTGCCGTTGTGGCGTTCATCTGGCACAAGACAGGTTTCCGTGGCCCAAATGTTAGAACATAAAAAGTTGATGCCGCCGGATAACCCTCTTGCCCAAAGGCTGACTGCTGGCTTGCCGAAACTGCTAGCCCGCCAACTATTGTCATATAAACTGGTGAACTCGGAGGCCTTTAGAAAATTTGTGGCCATTGGCACACCGCAATGAAAAGTCCTCGGAAGGAAATATTTCTCCCAGAAGGGCATCTCAGAGCTATGTGGCCACGTTCAGCGGCAATTGAATATATCTCTGGCACATAGTGTCAGTGCCAAGATACATCTGACCACAAAAACCTGGTCTAACAAACACGGGCAGGGAAGGTACATAACTTTTACTGCCCACTGGGTGAACCTTCTAAAGGCCGTCAAGCATGTAACCCGTGGCACCCGTGTGGATTTGGTGTTACCGCCATGGATTGCATGCAGGACAGCCTCTTCTTCTCCTCCTCCATCCTCCGTCTCATCTCGGCTGACTCCTTTTCCCCTGCTACCGCCTCTTCCACTGCACCCCCCCAATGCACCCCAGAACCTATTCAACGTGCCAGGTGAAATGTTGCTATGCTGTGCTGCGGCTGTGGTGCCTGGAAGCCAAGAGCCACACCGGTCCTGCACTCCTTTCAGCTCTGCGGTCACAGGCCGATCAGTGGCTAACCCCGCTCAATTTGACAGCTGGCAAAGTGGTGTGCGACAAGGGTGCAAATCTGCTGAGCGCGCTGAAACAGGGTAAAATGACACACGTGCCGTGCATGGCACACATCCTGAACTTTGTCGTGCAGCGATTCGTTGCCAAATACCCTGGGGTCCAGGACGTCTTGCGGCAGGCCAGTAGAATCTCTGGCAATTTTAGAAGATCTTACACGGCCATGGTTTGGCTTGCTGACGTTCAGCGGCGACACCACCTGCCCGTCAGACATCTGATTTGTGACAGCCCGACGCGCTGGAACTCTACCTTGTATATGCTTAATAGGCTGCTCCAGCAGCAATGTGCCGTTAACGACTACCTGTACGAACTCTGCGAACTCTCTGGAGCTTGGTTTCTTTTCAACTGCGCCAGTGGCTGCTCATGCGCGATGCATGCAGACTTCTGCGGCCAATGGATGAGATCACCAAACTGGTCAGTCGCAGCCAGGGCACCATCAGTGACATCGCACCTTACACCTTCTTTCTTGAGCGTGCATTGCATCGTGTCATTGGTCAAGCCGTCGAGGAGCTTGAAGATGAGGAAGTTGCAATGCTGAATGAATTCCCTGGGAGTGCTACTCCATCTGAGACAAGTCAGCAAGAGTTTCGTGAGGAGTCAGAGGAGGATGGTGGCTGGGGGGGAAGGAGGAGCAAAAAGAGCAGGCTTAGATGGGGACTTTATACTTTTCGAGGATCCCTGGTGTTGTCCGTGGCTGAGCGGAGGAGACAGAGGACGACATTCTCCTAGGCGATGAACAGGAGCCAGGGAGCTCCACCGCTTCCAATTTAGTGCAAATGGGGGCCTTCATGCTCGAGTGTTTAAAGATGGACCCCCGTATAAAAATCAGAAAGGGCAAGGACCATTACTGGGTGGCAACGTATTTAGACCTCCGGTACAAACACAAAATGGCGACATGTTACCAGCATTACAGAGGGCTGTCAGAATGCAGCATTTCCAGGCCTTGCTGCGAGAGATGCTGCATTCTGCTGTTGTGGGCGCTGGCAGAGAAATATCCACCCACAGCAAAACAGGTGTGGATACCAATTCTACTGCACCTGCAAGAAGAGGTCGGTTTGAAGATGTGTTAGTCACTTCGGATATGAGATCATTCTTGCAGCCAACCCATCGAGAGCCGCCCTCCGGATCCAGCCTCAGGTAACGCCTAGACCGACAGGTTTCCGACTACATCGGGTTAACAGCCGATGTGAACGCTCTGAGAGGCAAGGAACCCCTGGACTACTGGGTGTGCAGGCTTTATCTGTGACTAGAGCTGGCACAATTTGCCATGGAACTCTTGGCTTGCCCCTCGTCGAGTGTCCTGTCCGAAAGGATGTTCAGCGCAGCAGTGGGGATCGTGACCGATAGGCGCACTCGCCTAGCTCACGATAGTGTGGACTACCTCACATTTCTGAAAATGAATGAGGCATGGATCTTGGAGGAATTCAACACCTGTGACATCCACGTGTAATTGAATTTCCTCATGCCAGCCCACACATATCCACCACCACCCAGAACAAAGAATTTTCTTTGTCTTACTGTTGTAGTAGAGTTAACACCTTGCTTTCTGAGATTTCTGAGATGTGTTATCTAAACTAAGCAAACACCTTCAATTGCTGTTCAGTGGCTTTTGTTTCAAGATAACACGATGATTTAAGAAATTTGAGTTAAGCGTTTGAGTGCTAACCCTGCTACATCTGTATGTATATACAGCGGCATAAAAGGCCTTTTCTGTCAGGTGAATGCCAAATTTTTGGGGCCTCTACTCCAGTGGCTTACAGTAAAATTTTTATCCAGTGACCGCCTAATGTTCCTCGAGCCACATCATTACAAGTTGTTTTCTATCAGGTGAATGCCTAATTTTTGGGGCCTGTACTGGCCCACAGTAAAATTGTTATCCAGTGACCGTCTAATATACCTCCAGCCACATAATCACTTGTTCTTTTCTGTCAGGTGAATGCCTACTTTTTGGGGCCTATACTCCACTGACCTACAGTAAAATTGTTATTCAGTGACCGCCTAATGTACCTCCAGCCACAATCACTTATTCTTTTCTTTTAGGTGAATGTCTAATTTTTGGGGCCTATACTGGCCTACAGTAAAATTATTATTCAGTGACCGCCTAATGTACCTCCAGTCACATAATCACTTTTTCTTTTCTAGCAGGTGAATGCCAAATTTTTGGGGCCTGTACTTCAATGGCCTACAGTAAAATTGTGATCCACTGACCGCCTAATGTACCTCCAGCCACATAATCACTTGTTCTTTTTTGTCAGGTGAGTGCATAATTTTTGGGGCCTGTACTCCACTGGCCTACAGTAAAATTGTTAACCACTGACCTACAATAAAATTGTTATTCAGTGAACGTCTAATGTACCTCCAGCCACATAATCAATTGTTCTTTTGTCTCCGGTGAATGCCTAATGTTTGGGGCCTGTACTCCACTGGCCTGCAGTAAAAATGTTATCCACTAACCGCTTAATATACCTCCAGCCACATAATCACTTGTTCTTTTCTGTCAGGTGAATGCATAATTTTTGGGGCCTGTACTCCACAGGCCTACAGTAAAATTGTTATCCACTGACCGTCTAATATACCTCCAGCCACATAATCACTTGTTCTTTTCTGTCAGGTAAATGCATAATTTTTGGGGCCTGTACTCCACTGGCCTACAGTAAAATTGCTATCCACTGACCGCCTAATGTATTTCCAGCCACATAATCACTTGTTCTTTTCTGTCAGGTGAATTCCTGTTTGGGGCCTGTACTCCTCTGGCCTGCAGTACAATTTTCATCCACTGACCACCTAATATACCTACAGCCACATAATCATTTGTTCTTTTTTGTCCAGTGAATGCCTAATGTTTGGGGCCTATACTTCACTGGCCTACAGTAAAATTGTTATCCACTGACCGCCTAATATACCTCCAGCCACATAATCACTTGTTCTTTTTCGTCAGGTGAATGCATAATTTTTGGGGCCTTTACTCCACTGGCCTGCAGTAAAAGTGTTATACACTGACCGCCTAATTATACCTCCAGCCACATAATCATTTGATCTTTTCTGTCAGGTGAATGCCTAATTTTTGGGCCCTGTACTTCACTGACCTACAGTAAAATTGTTATCCACTGACCGCCTAATGTCCCTCCAACCACATAATAATTTCTTCTTTTCTGTCAGGTGTATGCCTAATTTTTGGGGCCTGTACTCCACTGGCCTACAGTAAAATTGTCAACCACTGACCGCCTAATGTACCTCCAGCCACATAATCACTTGTTCTTTTCTGTCCGGTGAATGCCTAATGTTTGGGGCCTGTACTCCACTGGCCTGCAGTACAATTTTTATCCACTGAGAACCTAATATACCTACAGCCACATAATCATTTGTTCTTTTTTATCCGGTGAATGCCTAATGTTTGGGGCCTGTACTCCTCTGGCCTGCAGTAAAATTGTGACCGCTTAATATACTAATTTTGTGTAGTACTCCTTAGTGGGATCGTTTTTTTAATTCTTATACATCATTCCGTCTGCTAACTGTCTTCTGCACTCCCTGCTATATTGTTCTGCTTCCAGGATGACGATAGCTCCGCCTTTTTCGGCGGGACGTATTACTATTTGTTTCTCTGTGTTTGAATTAGTTTGATAGCTTTGATTTCTTGCCTACTGAGATTACTTTTATTAATTAATTTATTCTTAATTCTTTGTACGTCATAGTCAACGCACAGACAAAAAGTGGCCTATTCCTAACTAATCTCCAGTCTTAGGTATTTTCTAGATTTGTTCTTCAATCCTGTATGTTGGTATTTATCTGTTTCTATAGTACATTCTATTGTTGTTATTGGATTTTTGATATGATATTTTTTTATATAGAGAAAATGACTGGGCACACCTAAGGATACTTAGTTGCTAATGTTTATTAGATAAAAGGACAATAAGTGTAATGAAGTAAATAATATTCGATATAAACTTACGACAGTACAATTATGTAACGTGTGTACATAGAACAACACTTTATATAAAGTTCTATATATTTGTAGTTGACGTGCGTATTGATCACTAATACAATAAAATAGCGGTACAATCTGTGACCAATAACTGCACTCCAGATACAAATAAATAAATAGATAGGATTAATGCATAAAAGACAACCTCATATAAAAGCAACAATATATATAAATGAAATACAATAAAATATAGACAAGTGTGGTCTAGATAAGAGTGTTAATCTTGATGAGAATAAGAGCCGCAAAATGAAGGTAAAATATAATATGATATATTATCCTAAAATGTGTGGACTAAAATGTAGAAGTTCACTGTCCTAGAGAAATCATGAAAGTCCAGGTAAAGCAAATGTCAATTCGATATAACTGAAGCAGACCCTGACAGGGCAAAGATGCAGTTTATAGTAAATAGTATCTTACTCCTTAGCTGACTCGGCGGCGTCCCGCTTTCAGTCAGAGAGGAATCCCATAAGCAGATGGTAAATAAGTTTAGGAACAGTCTTACCGGTTTTTGGAGGTTCCTCACGTGTGGAAGGAGCCTCAGCTGTCTATCGGAACTTTGCTGTTTTTCGCTGTAATCAGGTAGAACCCCCAGTAGATGTTTTGGGTCACCTGTTAGTTGTTAATTTGCTGCACGCGGTCCCGCTTATCTCATGCGGTTGCGATGTCGCAGCTCCAGATAAAAAGTTTCAGACCAGCTTTTTAAAGACGGTGTAGACTTGTTCCTCAGTAGGGTCGGTGTGGTGCACTCACACAAAGTAGAACTTGGGGGGTCAGACCAGACGCGTTTCGGGGCTAAGATATCCCCTTCTTCAGGGGATATCTTAGCCCCGAAACGCGTCTGGTCTGACCCCCCAAGTTCTACTTTGTGTGAGTGCACCACACCGACCCTACTGAGGAACAAGTCTACACCGTCTTTAAAAAGCTGGTCTGAAACTTTTTATCTGGAGCTGCGACATCGCAACCGCATGAGATAAGCGGGACCGCGTGCAGCAAATTAACAACTAACAGGTGACCCAAAACATCTACTGGGGGTTCTACCTGATTACAGCGAAAAACAGCAAAATTCCGATAGACAGCTGAGGCTCCTTCCACACGTGAGGAACCTCCAAAAACCGGTAAGACTGTTCCTAAACTTATTTACCATCTGCTTATGGGATTCCTCTCTGACTGAAAGCGGGACGCCGCCGAGTCAGCTAAGGAGTAAGATACTATTTACTATAAACTGCATCTTTGCCCTGTCAGGGTCTGCTTCTGTTATATCGAATTGACATTTGCTTTACCTGGACTTTCATGATTTCTCCAGGACAGTGAACTTCTACATTTTAGTCCACACATTTTAGGATAATATATCATATTATATTTTACCTTCATTTTGCGGCTCTTATTCTCATCAAGATTAACACTCTTATCTAGACCACACTTGTCTATATTATATTGTATTTCATTTATATATATTGTTGCTTTTATATGAGGTTGTCTTTTATGCATTAATCCTATCTATTTATTTATTTATATCTGGAGTGCAGTTATTGGTCACAGATTGTACCGCTATTTTATTGTATTAGTGATCAATACGCACGTCAACTACAAATATATAGAACTTTATATAAAGTGTTGTTCTATGTACACACGTTACATAATTGTACTGTCGTAAGTTTATATCGAATATTATTTACTTCATTACACTTATTGTCCTTTTATCTAATAAACATTAGCAACTAAGTATCCTTAGGTGTGCCCAGTCATTTTCTCTATATCCAATTCCCTTTTAACAGCGGGGTGATGCTGTAGGACTGAGAGCACCCTTTTTTGGTGTGTCTACCACCCTGTGCATCCGACTAATATATTTATATGATATTTTTTTAGTCAAAGTTTCCTAATGAATTTTTCAACACCCATGTAAGTGTCAAATTTATTTAATTTATTAGTTGGTGCAAATTTTAATCCCTTTGTTGGCCGTTATTCGATAAGGTGCTCTCCGTGACTGTGGTGTTCTGTGTTGATGATGTATTCTGGAGTCCAGGGAGTGGGGAAGACAGTTAGCAGATGGAATGATGTATAAGAAATTAAAAAATGATCCCACTAAGGAGTACAAAACAAAATTAGTTGAGTATTGTAATAAAGGTTTGCAAAAAGGAATTCTCTCTGAACAGGAACATAAATGTATACTTAATACACAACAAAGGTCACCTATATTTTATTGCATACCAAAATTACACAAAAATCCACAAGATCCAGCCGGTTGCCCAAGTATCTTGGGAACAGGTTCCCGCACTTCAAATTTGTCCCAAAATATAGACAAACTATTATAACCGACAGTGAAAAGGACACAGACATATATTAAAGATACAACACAAATTATACAGATAGTGGAAAATCTAAATTATAAATCACATTGAATCATTGGTACGCTAAACGTGCACTCCCTGTACACTAAAACAATTACAAATGGCTGGCCAACTACCCTTGGAACAGATAGAGTATTCAGCAGAGGGGGTCCAGTTTTATACTATTCCATAATTATTTTTTATTTGAGTCAGAGTTCTATCTACAGATACAGGGTACTACCATGGGTACCAGGTTTGCCCCCAGTTATTCCAACCTATTTATGGCACAATGGAAACACCAGCTCATCCTCCCTAAGCTGGGGACAGACCTGGTGCTCTGGCAAAGATATATTGATGACATAATCTTTGTCTGGCAAAAAGATGAGAGATAACTTCAAAAATGTCTGAAATAAATAAATATAAATGTGTATAATTTACAATTTGCATCTAACATTGGTAAATCATCAACAAAATTCTTAGACCTTCAGATCACTATAGAAAAAGAACGTCTAGTCTGCAATAACTACCATAAACCTGTCACCAAAGACAGCTATATCCTATACACGAGCTGCCACCTACCTAGGTCGCTCCTAAACTTAACATTAGGACAATTCAGTTGAATTAAACGCAACTGTACCAGGGAAGACAAATTTGAGGTAGAAGCTAAAAAAATGAAAGAGCCAATTTTAAAGAAAAAATATCCGTCAACCCTGATAGAAACATCTTTAAAGAAAGTCTGAGATATGGATAGACATACATTCTTTAAAAGCGACACTGCAGCACTGAATACATCCAAAGAAGATGTAGTAAGAATAATCTTACCATTTAATACACAACATAGAAAGATTCAACAAATCATCAAAAAACATTGGCGCTACATTCTAAAAGACAAAGTCATAGGCCCGTTGGTCCCTAATACCCCTCAGATCACATTTACAAAGGCCCCAAATTTAGGCCTTAAAGTTGCACCCTCCATCAAGATAAACCAGAAGGGTGACCAATCCATCCAAAAATGGGTGGGACTGACTAGGTTCTATAGGTGCGAAAATGTACGGACTGCAGGATCACCTAATTTCCAAAAATAACTATGAAGATAGTCTCAACTACCAATTCACACACAAAAAAAATCTATGATTTTTGCAATTCTACAGACGTTATCTATGTCATTCAGTGCCCTTGTGATAAACAGTACAGTATGTGGGGAGGACCAAAAGGACTCTCAAGAAAAGAATTTCGGAACACTTAACTAGCATTAAAAAAGGGTATGAAACCATTCTCTATCAAGCCATTTCAAATCAATTCATAACCAAGATCCGACGTGGTTAAAGTTTGCAGCGCTTGAAAAAGTAGAGAGACATTGGAGGGGTGGGTGGCGATAACATGAGTAGAATGTCTAGATTAGAATCGAGGAGGATCTTTGAATTCAACACACTCTTACCTGCAGGCCTCATTGCCGAACTTGAAGTATTCAGAATACTGTAGATCGGGGGGGGGGGGGTGCCCTCTGCCGACGTGTGATCGGGTTATCCTGTTGGTATACCGCACTCAGCTTCTGCAGTTATTTCTGGTGAATGCATATAGGGGCGTATTTTATAAAAAAAAGAAAAATATATACGCACTGCACTGTTGCAGTTATTTCTGTTGAAAGTGTATAGGGGCGTATTTCAGTAAAAAAAAATACAAATATATACGCAATGCACTATTGCAGTTAATTCTGGTAAAAGCGTATAGGTGCGTATTTCAGTAAAAAAAGAAATATATACGCACTCAACTTCTGCAGTTATTTCTGGTGAAAGCATATAGTGGCGTATTTCATTAAAAAAAGAAAAATATATACGCACTGCACTGTTGCAGTTTTTTCTGGTGAAAGCATATAGGTGCTTTTTTCAGTTAAAAAAGACAAATATATACGCACTGCACTGTTGCAGTTATTTCTGTTGAAAGTGTATAGGGGCATATTTTAGTAAAAAAAAGACAAATATATACGCACTGCACTGTTGCAATTATTTCTGGTGAAAGCTTATAGTGGCGTATTTCAGCAAAATAAGCAAAATATATACGCACTGCACTATTTAATTGTTTTCTGGTTAAAGCGTATAGTGGTCTATTTCATTCCAACAAGAAATATATATTCTCAGGTCACTTCTGCAGTTTTTTCTGGTGAAATCATATAGGTGCTTTTTTCAGTTAAAAAAGACAAATATATACGCACTGCACTGTTGCAGTTATTTCTGGTGAAAGCGTATAGGGAAGTATTTCAGTAAAAAAAGACAAATATATATACACTGCACTATTTAATTGTTTTCTGGTTAAAGCGTATAGTGGCCTATTTCATTCCAACAAAAAATATATATTTTCAGGTCACTTCTGCAGTTATTTCTGGTGAAAGCGTATAGGGGCATTTTTCAGTAAAAAAAAGAAAAATATATACGCACTGCACTGTTGCAGTTATTTCTGTTGAAAGCTTATAGGGAAGTATTTCAGTAAAAAAAAAGACAAATACAGTGCTGCCCATAATTATTCATACTCGTGGCAAATTTTGACTTATAGTTACTTTTATTCAACCAGCAAGTAATTTTTTGATGGGAAATGACATAGGTGTCTCCAAATAGATAATAAGACGATGTACAAGAGGCATTATTGTGGGAAAAAAAAAAACATTTCTCAGCTTTTATTTACATTTGAGCAAAAAGTGTCCAGTCCAAAATTATTCCTACCCTTCTCAATAATCAATAGAAAAGCCTTTATTGGCTATTTCAGCAATCAAACGCTTCCTATATTTGCAGACCAGCAGTCTCCACAGGTATTTTTGCCCATTCATCTTTAGCAATGAGCTCTAAATCTTTCAGGTTGGAGGGTCTTCTTGCCATCACCCTGATCTTTAGCTCCGTCCATAGATTCTCAATTGGATTCAAGTCTGGACTCTGGCTGGGCCAGTCCAAAACGTTAATGTTGTTGTCTGCTAACCATTTCTTCACCACTTTTGCTGTGTGTTTTGGGTCATTGTCATGCTGAAATGTCCACTGGTGCCCAAGTTTCTCTGCAGACTGCCTGATGTTGTCGTTGAGAATCCTAAATGTATTGCTCTTTTTTCATGGTGCCGTTTACTGTGATTAGGTTTCCTGGTTCATTGGCTGAAAAACACCCCCAAAGCATTAGGTTCCCACCACCATGTTTGACAGTGGGGAGGGTGTTCTTTGGGTTGAAGGCTTCTCCTTTTTTACGCCACATGAAGGAAACATCATTGTGACCAAACAATTCAATTTTTGTTTCATCTGACCATAACACAGAATACCAGAAGTCTTCTTCTTTGTCCAGATGAGCTTTTGCAAAGGCCAAGCGAGCTTTTGTGTGCCTTATCTGGAGAAGTGGCGTCCTCCTTGGTCTGCATTGTGCAGTGTCCGTTGGATTGTCTGCCTTGAGACATTGCCACCAGCAGAGCCCAGATTCACAAGGATGGCCTTGGTGGTGATCCTTGGATTCTTTTTCACCTCTCTAACTATCCTCCTGGCCAGTACAGGTGTCACTTTTTGGCTTCCGACCACGTCCTCTGAGATTTTCCACAGTGCGGAACATCTTGTATTTTTTGCTTTTGTAAATAAAAGCTGAGATGTTTTTTTTCCACAATAATGCCTCTTGTACATTGTCTTATTATCTTTTGGGAGACTTGCTGGTTGAATAAAAGTAACTTTAAATTTGCCAGGGGTATGAATAATTATGGGCAGCACTGTATATGTGCACTGCACTATTTAATTGTTTTCTGGTTAAAGCGTATAGTGGCCTATTTCATTCCAACAAGAAATATATATTCTCAGGTCACTTCTGCAGTTATTTCTGGTGAAAGCGTATAGAGGAGTATTTCATAAAAAAAAAAAAAAGAAACATAATTACACACTGCACTGTTGCAGTTATTTCTGTTAAAAGCGTATAGGGGCGTATTTCAGTAAAATAAGAAAAATATATACACACTGCACTGTTGCAGTTATTTCTGTTGAAAGTGTATAGGGGCGTATTTCAGTAAAAAAAGAAAAATATATACGCACTGAACTATTTACCGTAATTGTTTTCTGGTTAAAGCGTATAGTGTCCTATTTTATTCCAACAAGAAATATATATTCTCAGGTCACTTCTGCAGTTATTTCTGGTTAAAGCATATAGGGGCGTTTTTCAGCAAAATAAGAAAAATATATACGCACTGCACTATTGCAGTTATTTCTGTTGAAAGCGTATAAGGGCGTATTTCAGTAAAATAAAAAGATAAATATATACGCACTGCACTTTTGTAGTTATTTCTGTTAAAAGTGTATAGGGGCGTATTACATTTCACTGGTGCACTTATTTGTGGCAAAATTGTTCAATGGCCTATTTCAGTACAAAAAAAATATGTGGTTATACATGTTGAAAGCATGGCTGGGAGTCAGCAGGGTGGCAGCAGTGGGAGGTCCGGAGCCAAACGTGCCCAGGGTAGAGCACCTGATTCGCAGCAGCCTACCTGCCCTTGAAGTAGTGGTGCAGGGGTTCACGGACGAAGTGGCTGTAGCAGTCAGTCCAGCAGTTATACGTGTTATTTTGTATTTCAGTACATAAAGAAAAATACATTCTCAGTTTAGGTCGGCGGCGGTTAGATGTGTTGAAAGCGTTTAGTGGCGTATTTCAGTACAAACAGAAAAATACATTCTCAGTTCACGTCGGCGGCAGTTAGATGTGTTTAAAGCGTTTAGTGGCCTATTTCAGTACAAACAGACAAAGGCATTCTCAGTTCACGTCGGCGGCAGTTAGATGTGTTGAAAGCGTTTAGTTGCCTATTTCAGTACAAATAGAAAAATACATTGTCAGTTCACGTTGGCGGCGGCTAGATGTGTCGAAAGCATTCAGTGGCCTATTTCAGTACAAACACAAAAGTACATTCTCAGTTCACGTTGGCGGTTATATGTATTAAAAGCATGGTTGGGATTCAGCAGGGTGGCAGCAGTGGGAGGTCGAGAGCCAAAGGTGCCCAGGGTACAGCATCTGCTTTGCAGCAGCCTACCTACCTGGGAAGTAGCAAAGGTTCATGGAAGTAGCAGCGGTAGCAGTCAGTGCGGCGGTTATATATGGTAAAATCTTTATTGAAGTATTTCGGTCGAAAAGCAAAATGTATTCAGTGGTCAGCTGTCTATCAAGATGCCAGACACACTATTCGTTTAGATGCAATGTTTTCGGTGCCTAGGATTTCTGCCCTAAAGCAACAACACATTTTTGGGCGCCTAGAACCCAACGCGTTTCGCCCACACCAATAACCTGGGCTCATCAGGGGACACCCAATTCAGTGTCCTAATAGGCATCAAAGCTTAGGTGAAGATAACACAATATTTCTTCTCACTGATGACACTCGTAGAGTTGTCATCCATGGCAGACTGTCATTAGTTACAACAGTAAATTAATCATTCACAACAGATAACTCTTATGATATATTATTTTGTCCCGCCAGACCAGTGGACCAGAACCAGCGCCTCCACACCCGTTCTTGGTAGAAATGATTCCCATACAATCAAGATACTGTGTTATCCACGTTTTGATGCCTATAAAGACACTGAATTGGGTGTCCCCTGATGAGCCCAGGTTATTGGTGTGGGCGAATCGCGTTGGATTCTAGGCGCCTAAAAATGTGTTGTTGCTTTAGGGCAGCAATCCTAGGCACCTAAAACATTGCATCTAAACGAATAGTGTGTCTGGCATCTTGATAGACAGCTGTATCGTATATTAGATTAATGTATGTGGGATCTAGGCGCCTAAAAATGTGTTGTTGCTTTAGGGCAGCAATCCTAGGCACCTAAAACATTGCATCTAAACAAATAGTGTGTCTGGCATCTTGATAGACAGCTGTATCGTGTATTAGATTAATGTATGTACTCAGCAGTTGTTTTAATATGTACAAAGATAACCGTATATACTGAGCATCATTACTCTTTTGTATCATAAAAAACAACATGTTGTATTGAGCACTAATCATTAGTATACAGTGCATACCTAGCAGTTCTTTTTCTACAACTTTATGTACCGGATGTTTATTATTTTTATTACCTAAACCAGGCCACTATATAACTGGGCATCCGATCTGGCTCTGCCCGTTCCATCCCTTAATAGGGTCAGTCTAGGGCATTTAGGAGGTTCCT
Source organism: Bufo bufo (assembly GCF_905171765.1). Lineage (NCBI taxonomy): Eukaryota > Metazoa > Chordata > Amphibia > Anura > Bufonidae > Bufo > Bufo bufo. The sequence goes on from NC_053392.1 coordinate 557,472,521, forward strand.
GAACACGGGATCGCCCCTATAGGGGCGGCCATTCCGTTTTTTAGGCAGGGACCACGCAGTAAAGGGTCATTTTCAGGGATAGGCCCAAACCAAGAGCGACTACCCTGCCTACATTACGGTCTCCTCAAGCAATCTGGAGAGTACCAGGTATATTTCCTCAGAGTATATTAACTGTATATCCACTTATGCCTTGTCGTTTTTCTTTTTCCTTTTGTGTGTTGTTTTTTGTGGGAGTTTGTTATTTTATACGTATACAATATTAAAGGCTACGTTTTATAACAGGGGGTACCCTGTGACACGACACTTCAAAAACCAAGAAAGGTCTCTGGCTCCTCCTGCTTCCTCTTCTGCTGCAGTCTCAGCCTCTTCATCCACCTCTGGAGTGACAGTGGCACCTGCCACCCCGCAAACAGAGGATCTGCCAGCAACACCACTACCTGGGTCACCAAACATCTCCTCAATGTCCCACAGAAGCGTTCTGCTCTCCATCTCCCAAACACTGGAGCGGAAGAGGAAGTACCGCCCTACCCACCCGCGAACCCTGGCCCTAAATGCCAGCATTTCAAAATTACTGTCTTTTAAAATGCTGCCATTCCGTCTGGTGGAGACGGAGAGTTTTAAAAGCCTAATGACGGTGGCTGTCCCACAGTACGTTGTACCCAGCCGCCACTACTTTTCCAGCCGTGCCATCCCTTCCATGCACAACCAAGTGGGGGACAAAATCAAGTGTGCACTGAGCAACGCCATCTGTGGCAAGGTCCACCTAACTACGGATACGTGGATCAGTAAGCACGGTCAGGAACGTTATATCTCTATTACAGCACACTGGGTAAATGCATTGGCGGCTGGGCCTGAGGCGGATAGCAGTTTGGCGCATGTCCTTCTACCACCGAGGATTGCAGGGCGCTTCAGTTTGCCTCCTGTTGCTTCCTCCTCCTACTCCGCTTCCTCATCCTCTACCGGCTCCTCATCCGGTCAGCGTAACACCTTCACCACCAACTTCAGCACAGCCAGGGGTAAGCGACAGCAGGCAGTTTTAAAACTTATCTGTTTGGGGGAAAAAACCCACACCGCGCAGGAGCTGTGGACGGGCCTTGAACAACAGACCGATTACATGCTGCAGTGTCTCCGCAATGACCGCCGAGTTGCCCACATTCTAACTTGTGCTGATTACTGGGTGGCCACGCTGCTGGATCCCCGTTACAAGGACAACGTACAGTCCTTAATTCCGTCACTGGAGCGTGATCGTAAGTTGCGCGAGTACAAGTGCATGCTGGTAGACGCGCTGCTGGTGGAATATCCACCTGACAGCAGGGGCACAGTGGAAGCACAAGGCGAAGGCAGAGGAGGAGGAAGAGGTCACCAACGTAGCTAGGGCACCGCCAGCACATCAGAAGGCAGGGTTAGCATGGCCGAAATGTGGAAAGGCTTTGTCAGCACCCCACAACAACCAGCACCACCAGCTGATATGGAACGTCTTAGCAGGAGGCAGCATTTCAGCAACATGGTGGAGCAGTATGTGTGCACACGCCTACACGTACTGAATGACGGGTCTGCCCCCTTCAACTTCTGGGTCTCCAAATTGGGCACATGGCCTGAGCTTGCCCTTTACGCCTTGGGAGGTGCTGGCCTGCCCTGCAGCCAGTGTATTGTCTGAACGTATGTTTAGCATGGCAGGGGGCGTTATCATAGACAAGCGCAGCCGCCTGTCCACAGCCAATGTGGACAAGCTCACGTTCATTAAAATGAAGCAGGCATGGATCCCACAGGACTTGCCCATACCTTGTGGAGAATAGACATTTATGCCTGCCTTAACCAGCCATTGTTATACTACAGCGCAATTGCTCATTGTTGTATTTTGGACATTTCACACTCTTTTGGAGTGCACCCTAATTGAAAATAAATAAAATATAAATTAAAACCAAAAACCAAAAACCAGTGTTGGCTACCTTGTCCTCCTCCACCGCCGCTTCCACCTACACCGCTACGTCCACCGCCTCCTCAAACTCCTACTCCATATGGACCTCCACCTCATAAATCAAGTTTATTTTTGATAATTTGTACATATTTAATTTTATGTCATTTCACTGTTACATTTTCTGGTGAAATTCACAAATTTTTGGGTGTGATATACCACTGCTATACCTAGTAGACAGGTAAAAAAAAAATCACTAATTTGTCTGTTACATATTTGGGTGAAATTCACAAATTTTTGGGTGTAATATACCCCTGCTCTACCTAGTAGACAGGTAACATTTCACTAATTTGTCTGTTACATATTCGGGTGAAATTTAATTCACCACTTTTTGGGTGTAATATACCCTGGCTGTACCTAGTAGACAGGTAAAAACATTTCACTAATTTTTCTGTTACATTTTCTGGTGAAGTTCACCAATTTTTGGGTGTGATATACCCCTGCTCTACCTAGTAGACAGGTAACATTTCACTAATTTGTCTGTTACATATTCAGGTGTAATTCATCAATTTTTGGGTGTGATATATCACTGTTATACCTAGTAGACAGGTAAAAAAAAAATCATTAATTTGTCTGTTACATATTCCGGTGAAATTTACAAATTTTTGGGTGTGGTATACCACTGCTCTACCTAGTAGACAGGTAACATATCACTAATTTGTCTGTTACATATTCGGATGAAATTCACCAATTTTTGGGTGTGATATACCCAGGCTGTACCTAGTAGACAGGTAAAAACATTTCACTAATTTTGTCTGTTACATTTTCGGGTGAAATTCACCAGTTTTTGGCTGTGATATACCACTGCTATACCTAGTAGACAGGTAAAAAAAAATCATTAATTTGTCTGTTACATATTCGGGTGAAATTCACAAATTTTTGGCTGTGATATACCCCTGCTATACCTAGTAGACAGGTTAATAAATTTCACAAATATTTCTGTTACATTCTTGGGTGACATTTTACTATTTTTGCTGTGAATAAACCCCTGCTCTGCATAGGTGACTGGGACAGAAATTTTTAAAAATCATCTGTTCCATTGGTGGGTGACAGGGAATTAAATTTGTAAAATTCTTTAATTGGCCCTTTCATTCTCTCCTTCCGGTTTAATAACTTGTCCCACATTTCAGCTTGATCACATTGCAGCCATTGACCTCCCTTGGATGTGGTATCCCTTTCTCACGCTCCCTCTCCAGCGTGGAACCCTGATTCGTTAATAACCGTGATCAACATGGTAGGCTCAGAAAAGAACATCAAAAGTTTATGAAGAAGATATCCAAATGGATCGTGGACGTCACGGGGACGTGCGATCAGGCAGAAGTTATTTAGAGTCAACAAAGCGGCAGCAGGGCCTCTCCTGTCTAACGTTTCCAAATCCAAAATACCCCAGTGACATTCCCTATAATTTTGTATTAATCATTCCAATAACAGGGCATCTTAGGAGTCCTGTATTGTTATTTATCGTCACTACCTCCACGAATCGGGAGTGGGTAATTGCCGCGCGCCCCCTCCTATCCTTCAATTCTTCAGTTTTAATAGCTTCTCCCATATTTCCACTCAATCACAATAAAATTTCATCCATTGATCTCCCTTGGATGTGGTCTCTCTTTCTCACGCTCCCTCTCCGGCATGGAACCCTGATTCGCCGCTAACCGTGATCACCATGGTAGGCGCATAAAAGAACATCGAAAGTTGATAGAGCAGATATCCAATTGGATCGTGAACATCACGGGGACGTGCGACATGGTGGGGCAGTATGTGTGCACACGCCTACACGAACTGACTGATGGCTCTGCTCCTTGCAACTTATGGGTCTCCAAATTGGGCACATGGCCTGAGCTTGCCCTTTACGCCTTGGAGGTGCTGGCCTGTCCTGCAGCCAGTGTATTGTCTGAACGTGTATTTAGCACAGCTGGAGGGGGTTATCACAGGTTATATTTCCCAATGTTTTGGGGTGTACCCTAATTTAAAAAATAAAAATAAATTTAAAACCAAAAAGCAGTGTAGGCTACCTCCTCCTCCTCCACCGCCGCCTCCACTTACACAACCACATCCACTGCCTCCTCAACCTCCTACTCCATATGGACCTCATCCTCCTAGATCAAGATTATTAGTTTTTATTTTTATGTATTTTATGTTATTTAAAGTCATTTCCTTATCCCTAACCATTTGTTTGCAGAGCACTTGCCATGCTCTTAACCACATTTTGATGCCATTTGCATCCCTCTAGCCCTTTTCATGACAATTTTAGAGCTATTTTAGTGCTCGAAAACTCGGGTCCCCATTGACTTTAATGGGGTTCGGGGTCAAGTTCGGGTCAAGTTCGGGTCCCGAACTTTTTTGTGAAGTTTGGCCGAACCCGTCGAACCTGAACATCCAGGTGTCCGCTCAACTCTAGTCCCCTCCTAGACAACTCTAATCCAGGCCCTAACTATCTATCAATATGAATAGACCCTGAAGGTAGGAATATTCATATGCAGGATACCTAGGCCTTTATATCCCTATAAGGCCCTGGAAAAGGTTAGGACCAGAGACAACCCATTCCTCCAGAGATGGACGAATGAAAGTCTCTGTCTCAGGCCCAGATACAAACAACGGGGAATATAACAAACACAAACAAACGTGACACTTAACTTCTGTAGAAACGGACCTCGATGGTAGGGGGGCTCATGCTCTCGAACCTGGGCCCTACTGACCCTATCGGTCCCTGCAATATGGAAGTCAGGAATAAGAGACGGCCGATTCATGCACGACACGGATAAATTGGAGTCTCCCACAGGCCTAGTAACAGAAGGGAAAAGACCATAAGCAGCAACTGGACGGCAGGTAAGTACACAGTGCAACAACAGAACACTAGCAACAACCAACACTTACCTGCCACAGCAGAGATAGAAATACGGTGCCAAACATCTATCCGGACCTCCGTGCGAACACCAGATGCATGGAAGCTCCAGGCAGCGCTGCATTCAGGCTTATGGTTCAACAACAGACTGGGGGAAATATCAAACATCCATGCAGATCACGACACTAAACAGACCTGACATGGAACACCAGACATGACATACACAACTAAACCCCAACATGAACAGGTGAGGAAGGGAAAGGAGACAAGGGAGACAAACGATGTCCAACTAGGATGCCCTCACACAGGTAATAATAGATATCAAGTAAGGAGCAGAGCTCTTACACATACGCAAGCAAACAACCAACACTTAGTCAGGGAGTTAACCCTACAGCACCAGACAGAGGGAGGCTACAACTAAAAGGGGAAGTGCACACACAAGCAAACTAAACCATGTAACCACCGGCAACAGCATGCATGGCAACCATGTCACGGCAATAACCCAGAAGGCCGAGACACTGCCACCACATGCTCTCACAGCAAAACGTTGCCGCGGGCAACCGCAAGTGTGGCAACAGTGTCACAGCATACTATGGAGACAAACACCAGAGACAAACTCACACCAGCTCAGCCAAACTTAAATGAAGCTATCTACCGCATAGTCAGAAGGATGGGGTCAGACTATAAAGGATAGAAGTGATGACCACTGAGCAACAGCTCAGAAAAGCGAAGTGGTCATTAACCCTATCAACACTGAATCAAGAGAAATCTAGGAGGTTGTTAGATTCCTCCGCGCTTAGCCAATCTACTTGATTTCATCAGTCACCTGAGGGACCTTGACAGTACCCCCCCCCTTCTACGGGTGACCTCTGGGCACCCAGGACCGACCTTATCAGGATGGGCTCTGTGAAAGGCCTTCACCAGACAATTCGCATTAATATCGGCCGCTGGAACCCACATCCTCTCCTCTGGTCCTTAACCCTTCCAGTGGATGAGATACTGGAGAGATCTACGGAGAACTCGTGAGTCCACAATCCTGCTGATTTGAAATTCTAAATTACCGTCCACCATGACAGGAGCGGTAGGCAAGGAGGATGGCTCGACAGGTTCGACACATTTCTTCAACAGGGACTTATGAAATACGTTATTAATTTTCAAAGCCTGAGGAAGTTCAAGACAGAAGGCTACAGGGTTAACAAAGGCAGTGATCTTATATGGACCAATAAATATTGGGCCCAACTTCCAAGAAGGTACCTTAAAGAGGACCTTTCACCCGAAGAAAGTATGTAAACTCACCATAAAGACGTGTAGAGCGGAGCCTAGGGATCCCCCTGCACTTACTGTTATCCCCAGGCGCCGCTCCGTTCTCCGGTTATAGCTAGTGTTGAGCGCGAATATTAGAATATCGAATTTTTTTCGCGAATATCGGCACTTCGCTAATTCGCGAATATTTTGAATATAGTGATATAAATTCGATATTTCGAATATTCTTTTTTTTTTTTTTTTTATTGTTATATTTTTTTTTTACCCACTTCCCTAAAGTTGTTCTTACCTGTCCTTTGGATTCCTGGCTTCCTGGCTGCTCCAGTCAGTGCCCGTTGCCGCTTCTGCCGACTTCCGTGCTCATGGAGCGTCCCCATCACCATGGGAACGTCTCCATATACTAGAATGTACTGTCGGATTTGAGAATTACGTGAAAAATCGCAATTCGATTATTTCAAGTTATAATAATCGAATTTCGATTTTAACTTAGCACTGCTATATTTAATTCTAGCCTAATATGAAATATAGCAGTGCTAAGTTAAAATCGAAATTCGATTATTATAACTTGAATTAATCGAATTGCGATTTCAACTTGGACCTGGTTTACTATGGTTGGCTTGGTAGAATTAGCGAATATGACGAATCTATTCGTCATATTCTACAAAACGAATATAACGAATGTATTCGTCATATTCCACAAAACGAAGATAACGAAGTATTCTGCATCTTCGTTTTAGCTACCTATTCATCAACTTCGCTAATTCTAGCAATCATATAGGAAAGTTTACTATAGAGACAGCTAAGTTTAATTCTCTATGCGATTATATGACTGCTTTTTTAAAAAAAAAAATAGAATAATTATAATACCTGATAATTATTATAATTATTCTATTTATAAAAAAAAGCAAAGTAATATAATCGCATAGCGAATTAAACTTAGCTGTCTCTATAGTAAACTTTCCTATATGATTGCTAAAATTAGCGAAGTTGATGAGAGGTAGCTAAAACGAAGATGCAGAATACTTTGTTATCTTCGTTTTGTGGAATATGACGAATACATTCGTTATATTCGTTTTGTGGAATATGACGAATACATTCGTCATATTCGCTAATTCTACCAAGCCAACCATAGGAGAAGGAGACCGCGGCAGGCTCAACTGGGTGGAGCCTAACTGCAAACATACCGGAGGCTATAACCGGAGAACGGAGCGGCGCCCGGGGATAACAGTAAGTGCAGGAGGATCCCTGGGCGCCGCTCTACACGTCTTTATGGTGAGTTTACATACTTTCTTCGGGTGAAAGGTTCTCTTTAAGCTTATTGTTTCTTGTGGACAGCCACACAGAATCACCCACTCTCAGGTCTGGACCATTCATACGTCTCCTGTCAGCCACACGCTTACACGGTACCTGTTGCCCATCTTTTTCAGGTTATTTCGAATTTTCCGCCAAATCAAAGACAAAGAAGAGGAAAATTGTTCCTCCTCAGGAATACCGGAACTTTGAGAACCATAAAATGTGCCAAACTGCGGATGGAATCCATATGCCCCAAAAAACGTTAACTTATCAGTGGACTCCTGTCTATGGTTATTAATGGCAAACTCAGATAACGACAAGAATGAAGACCACTCCTCCTGGTTCTCCAAAACAAAACATCTCAAGTAAGTCTCCAGATTCTGATTGGTGCGCTCCGTCTGTCTGTTCGACTGAGGATAAAAGCTGAAGAAAAGGACAATTTTACCCCCAGTCGAGTACAGAACGCTTTCCAGAATCTGGAAACAAAATGAGTCCCCCGATCAGAGGGAATGCCATGTAGTTTCACGATGTTATCGACAAACACCTGTGCAAGAGTCTTGGCATTAGGTAGAGGCAGCAATGTTATAAAATGCGTAATTTTGCTAAACAGATCAACTACCACCAGGATCACGTTTTTTCCCGAAGAATTTGGTAAATTTGTGATAAAGTCCATTGACAAATGCGTCCAAGGTCTGGATGGGATGGGTAAAAGAAGAAGAGATCCAGAAGGCCGAGTATGTGTCATCTTAGCACGAGCACAGGTACAACAGGCTGGCACATAGTCCTCAACACACTTAGGCAGCCCCGGCCACCAAAATCTGCGCGAGATGAGATCAACAGTGGATCTACTCCCAGGGTGTCCAGCCAAGACAGTACAGTGATGTTCCTCAAATACCTTATGATGTAAGTCTGAAGGAACAAACAATTTCCCTGAAGAACAAGAGTCCAGTGCATCCTCTTGGGCCTCCAACACCTTAACCTCAGAATATAGGGCAGATATGACTACCCTTTCAGACAAAATAGGACTAGGATCTTTAGACTCACCCCCCCTCCCAGGAAAGCTGCGCGACAAAGCATCTGCCTTGACGTTCTTAACCCCAGGGCGGTAGGTGACAATGAAGTTAAATCTGGTATAAAACAGCGACCATCTGGCCTGCCTTGGATTCAGTCGTTTAGCCGGCTCAAGGTAAGCCAGATTTTTGTGATCAATAATTACCATAATAGTATGAATAGCTCTTTCCAACCAATGGCGCCATTCTTCAAAAGCCAACTTAATGGCCAGCAATTCCCTATTACCCACGTCATAATTTCTTTCAGCAGTCAAGACTTTTTTAGAGAAAAAAGCACATGGGCGCCATTTACTAGGTGAAGGACCTTGCGACAGAACTGCTCCCACCCCTACCTCGGATGCGTCAACCCCTACAATGAATGGCTGAGACAGGTCCAATTACACGAGAATAGGGTCTGAAGCAAAACATTCCTTCACAGCAGAAAAGGCTTGTAATGCTGTCTCAGACCAAACTGAGAAATTGACCCCCTTCCTAGTCATGTCTGTTAAAGGTTTAACCACAGTTGAATAGTTCAAGATGAATTTACGGTAGTAGTTGGTGAATCCCAAAAACCGCATAAGCACTTTCAGATGTTCGGGTCGATCCCAGTCCAACACCGCACGGACTTTCTCGGGATCCATATACGAAAACCTGAGGGTGAGAGCAGGTAACCCAGGAAATGCACTTCCTGAACAGCAAAAACACATTTTTCCAACTTCGCATGCAATTTATTCTCTCTTAGGATCTGTAACACCTGTCTCACATGATCCTTATGAGTCTCCATGTCTGGAGAATAAATTAGTATGTCATCCAGATATACAACAACAAATCTCCCCACCAGATGATGAAAGATGTCATTGATAAAGTGTTGAAAAACCGCTCGAGCGTTGTTTAACCCAAAGGGCATGACCAGATTTTCAAAATGACCCTCAGGGGTATTAAATGCGGTCTTCCACTCATCCCCCTCCCTGATCCTTACCATATTATATGCCCCCCTCAGATCTAATTTAGAGAACACCTTGGCACCGACAATCTGACTAAACAAATCCTGAATCAAAAGAAGGGGGTAAGGATCACGGACGAAAATATGGTTGTGCTCAAGGAAGTCCAGACATGGTCTAAGGGTACTGAAGAGAAATGTGACTCCATCTTGTCTTCTCTTACATGTACAGAATTGTTATAATATCTCACCCACGCACTGTTTCACATCCCCCCGCTGTGAGTTAGGTTTTCTTATCTGTCCCAGGACGGATTCTGGGAATATCCTAGAACTAGAACAAACGTTCTTGTCTCATTCAGGGTCATTCGGCACAACTGCGTACATTCTTATATGTGACGTATTACATACCATAAAAGGATGTTCCGGTAGTATCTGTGTGAGCACCAATGTTTATCTTTATGATTGGTTTAACGCTGTTGTTATGCAAACTTTTCTACTGCCTATATAAGGCCAAGCTATAGCATAATAAAGTTAGAGTGTTTCTCAGTGATGCCTGTGTGTGTGTCTGTTGTTAGCAACTGAGAAACATCTCTCCTGATGTCAGTGTCTCAAACCAAGGTTGTCGTAGAGGTCCAGAAAGGTCCAAATCCTTTCAGTTTGGGGGCTCCGTCCGGGATAGAGAAGGCCATCCTCGTGTCCGGTAAGAGAGACATCCCTTTTGTCCACTGCCCGGTCCGAGGTGTCACGAGGGTGTCAAGAGCCACGTCTGACTCCGTTATACCCGGGGTCAGGAAGTTGCAGCGGGTGGCTGCGCGCTCTATGTCTAAAGATAGTGCTGTTTCTTAATGGTAGCTTTCTGGGTTTGCCTTGCAATCCTTTTTGGCTCACTCAGGGATCCGTAGCTTCTTCTCCTCAGCTGTTTCTTGTCCAGCAATCCCAACCTCCTTATATTCCCCTCTCCCACTTCTCTGGTTGCCAGATATAGAGCTTCCTGCCTGGACTTCTATGCTGACCCACTGGAGCTGTGTAGCTGTGATTCCTGGTTGTTGTTCCAGAACGTTACCCTCCGAATCCCTGTTGGGCTTTTGTTGTCCGCTGTTGTCGCCCACCTGGGATTATATGTTTTGTCTGTATTGTCTGTCCTCTCCTTGGTGTTTTCCTTTAGTGTTAGTGGTGCGGACTAGTGTTCCCACCGTCCTATTCACTACCTAGGGCTCATCTCAGGGAAAGCCAGGGTTTAGGCACGTGATCGGCGTACGGGTGAGGAACCCGTCTAGGGACGTCAGAGCAGTCAGGTGCCAGCCTCAAGGTGAGTTAGGGGTCACCTCCTTTCCCTCTCCCTTGGACAGAGCCTTCCCATTTCCCTCCTTTTGCGTCACGTATGTGATCGGCACGCCGGTCATGATACGAGGGCACTGGTCACATCTCTACCCGTGAGTTTTTATTATGTATCCGGGATACATTGTTAAGCCTTAAAAATAGACTCCGGGAGTTTATAATAAGTACTTGGAGTACTTTCATGAATAAGGCCGGCACTTGGAGAGCCATGCACAGAAAAAAATCTCAGGGAGATTTGCTTTGTGTCAGGGACACACCATAGGATCTCAGGGAGATCTATTCGTAAATTGGTTTGTGTCAGGGACAAACCATAGGATATCCGGGAGATCTATTTACTTTATCTAACTGTCGACAGAGATTTCTTTAGTACCAGGGGCACATGTAAGAGAACAGTCTCAGGGAGACTGACCTACCTTGGTTTGACGCATACCTATATTTAGAGTATAAGATACATAGAGTGTTAAGATTCATCTGTTTGTGTGAGAGCTATTGTTCTGGTGGTAAGTGTAAGAACATATCTCACTGTAATATTATCACTCTGTCATTTGATGAATTTTCTTACAGTGGGTGGAGGAAAATCTAAGTGTGAGTTTCCCCCTCCCAACCAGGGACTGCAGGCTGCAAATAGTGACAGCCTAGTTCTCCTTCCCAATCTCATGCTGACTGTTAAAGCAGAGCGTTTTCTCATGGACCTCAAAATACAAGACTTTGAGAAACATTTATATGAGAAGGAGGCAGCGGGATGCTTTGAGATCAGGAAGATACAGACCCCCACACATAGTTACAAAAGTTCAGGAGCCAACACGTGAGTAAACAGAGACAGCCAAGACATTTCTCAGTTACTGTCAGCCATTTACTGCAGATGCTGTCTGTTTCAGCGTGATAGACTTGAAAAATGCTTTCTTTTCTATCCCGGTTGACAAGTAGACCAGACTCTTTTTGCTTTTTCCTTTGAGGGTCATCAACTCACCTGGTGCAGGATGCCCCAGGGATATGCTGATTCACCTGTAGTGTACAGCATTGTCCTCCAACCAGTTTAAAACCATGGCACCCCCCCATCCCTCAGGGCTCTGTACTCTTGCAATACGTGGATGATTTGTTATTGTGAAGTGTGTCAGAGAAGGCCAATGTAACAGATGGTTTATCTTTGTTGAAATGGTTGTCTGAATGTGGACACAAAGAAAATGCAATGGTGTAAAAAGCAAGTTGAATACTTGGGCTTTGTTCTCACAAAGGGAGAAAGGAGAATCAGGACAGAAAGAGTCCAGTCTGTTGCGGGCCTGGTCACCCCGCACACTAAGAAAGAAATGTTATCTTTCCTTGGTATGATAAACTACTGCAGACAATAGATTCCTGATTGCTCCTACTATGACAATGTAATGAGACAAGCCACTCTGGCAGACATGCCAGATCTCATCAGGTGGTCTGAGGAAATGTTTATGTATTTGATTATTTTAAATGTTCTTTAATGATAAGTCCGGGTTTGGGCCTCCCTGACTACAAACTCACATTCCATGTATATGCTCGACAAAATTGTAAAACCATGGCGGGTGTGCTGACACAATATCACGGAGGCAAGTTACGTCCTTGTGCCTTTTTCTCAAAGGTGGTTCTGGCATCCGTCCAAATAATGCCGGCCTGTCTGAGATCTCTTTCAGCCTGTGCTATGATGGTTGATCTTGCAACGCCACTCACAATGGGACATGAGACTATCCTGTACACCACACATGATGTAGTAGGCCTTCTCAAAGGCATACACACACAGCACATGTCCGCACAAAGACTATCTGGATATGAGATTCTACTCCTCTGCAATCCCTCCCTCCAAATCAAATACGCAACGCACACCTCAGGTCCAGCACTTATCTTGAATGCCCTATTAGGACTTAAAGGAACTGAGGATCACTTAACAGAGGCACATGATTGTATACATGACATACAACATGACACACATATTGTCCTGGAAGCCAGACCCATCACATACCAATCTGCACAAGCAGCAGAATTGATTGCACTTACGAGAGCATGCATACTACATGAAGGCAAGCCAGTCACCATTTACACTGACAGCAGGTACGCACATGAAGTGGTCTGGGACCACGGGGTCATTTGGCAAAGGAGACGATTCATTGCAACTTTTAGAAGCCATAAGATTTCCCTCACAGATTGCAATTGTCCACTGCAGGGCGCATACTGGTGGTAAAGATCATGTGTCCCAAGGCAATGCCCTGGCAGAAGCGGAGGCCAAGAAGGCTGCACTGATGGCCCCGGCCACATTGCAAATGGTGAAATTAGTACCTCCTTCACTTGAGTTAACTCAGATGCTTGTGGATCTCCAGTCCTAAGCTACTGACGATGAAATGGACGATTGGTGTTATTCAATCTTGCAGAAGAATCCTAGGACAGGATTAATCTGCAAAGAGGGGGAACCATACATACCACAAAATAGCTCCCCTCTGTTCATTGCACATTTTCATGGAGTAGGACACAACAGCATTCAAACAACAAACATGCTGCTAGCACAGATTTTTTATATTACAGGCATTAAACAGTTGGTGTCAGATTATGTGGGAAGGTGTATCACATGTTTGAGCAACAACCCAAATACCAATGTAACCAGATTGATTAAAAACCTAAGTGAAATTGAGGAAAAAAGTTGCTTGTAAGTCTCCTTGTCTTCCACAGGAACCAACTCACCCATTCCAAGTGGGAGATATGATGCTGATCAAGAAATTAAAGAAAGGAAAATTCGCAGGAGACTTCACCTACGGACCACCGACTACAGTGGTAGCCGCGACCCGCACAGCAGTACTCACGGAAGAAGCACCTACTTGGATCCACACCACCAGAGTGAAACTGGTAAAGGAGACACCCGAAAAGGAGGTAATAATGGGGACAGACAGTCCTGACCTCGAAAAAAGGACAAAGTGAGGTACTAACGGGAGCAGACAGCTGTGGGATTACTGACGATCCTAATGACTCTGCTGGAGGATAACAAAGCTGAAGTTGCTATAACTCAGAAAGGTGGAATCACTACCTTCTGGTACAATTCCTCCAGTACTCACGTTGCAACTTACTCCTTCTGTTTATGCAGCATAATGAAGTGCAGTCCTTCCACGAGATGCGGCAACCACTATAAGAATGGACATACCCTCAGAAACAAACATACCCTCTAAAAACCCATATACAGTCCCTAGGAAACATACTGGCTATTTCTGACCCTACCTATGAGGATACCCTGGCAGCAGAAACTGGGTTCTCTGATGCCAACCTATGGTTTGAATGGATGAAGTACAGTGCAGTTTCAGTAAATAAAAGTAATTGTTATATATGTGGGACCACTAAGCCTCACCTAGGTACTGTGCCCTTAATATTGCCCTCTAGTGTTGAGGAATGTTTTTTGCAATTATTCTCAAATTCATCTAGTAACCAGTCTGCATGTGAAGAATGGAAGCAAAAATACCCACTCCTCATAAAAACTCCCCGCCCTGGTGCATGTATACATATCTATCCTGGTAACTATACCTGCCCCAGAGGGGGAGATCAAGGAAGATCCCTGGGTAATTTCACTGAAGGATACTGTGCAACTTACAGTGAAACAGATACCTCCCTCACACAGAATCAAGTATACTCGATTGGAGATGAATATTGGATCTGTGGGGATGGAAAGATAAGATCTAGACTAGAGGGTTCCTGGAAAGGTGAATGTGCCTTTGCTAAAGCCATCATGAACATACACATCTTCACTGAAAATGAAAAAGACACCAACCCACATATACGCAACCGTCGCGCCCTCCCAAAAGGTAGCTTCGACCCACACGTGTATATTGATGCAATCGGGGTCCCAAGAGGGGTCCCTGATGAATTCAAGACCAGAGGTCAGGTGGCAGCAGGATTTGAATCCATAATTCCCCACATAACAATCAACAAAAATGTAGACTGGATCAACTATATTTACTATAATCAACAAAGGTTTGTAAACTACACCAGGGATGCATTACAGGGTGTAGCAGAACAGTTACAGGCAGATTCCATTATGATATTTCAAAACAGCATGGTACTCGATATGATAGAGGTGTAAGGTATTGACGGACCCCTCATCATGCTGCTTGTTCATACCCAACAACACCGGCCCTAATGGTAAGGTCACACTGGCAATAAAGAAACTCGAGGATTTATCAATCGAGCTCAAAAGAAACTCAGGTATCGATAACCCTTGAACCTGCCGGCGTCTCTTTCTCCTATGCTGTAGCGCTGGCCAATCGCAGCGCTCAGCTAATAGCCTGAGAGAAAAAAAAACCTCTCAGGCTATGAGCTGAGCTACAGCATAGGAGAAAGAGATGACGTCAGGTTCCGCTGGGTGGAGCCTAACTATGAAGATACCGGAAGCTATAACTGGAGAACGGAGCGGCGCCCGGGGATAACAGTAAGTGCAGGGGGTTCCCTGGGCGCCGCTCTACGCGTCTGTATAGTTAGTCTCACTCTTAAATGGATGTCATTTACCACCTGCGACAGGCATTTTTGGGTGATAGTTGCAGAATCAATTGCAAATAGAGAAATGCTTTTCTCTAGTGCACTAGTAGTCAATCCATGAATACGAACAAACTGTCCATCAACAAGGTTAACCCCAGCCCCACTGTCGATGAATACCTCGATTTCCACATTTTTTGACTCTAGCGCCACCTCGGCAGACAGGAGAAATTGGGTACTACTAGTAAATGACAAAAGTAAGTTGTCTTGCTCCCCACCCACACCACCAATAGAAATTTGGGGGTTAAGCAATTTTTTTTTGTTTACATCTTGGTGCTGAATGTACTGAAAAATATTCACGAAATGTCCCCTCTTTCCACAACAAAAACAGACTCCTTTTATATGACCAGAGCTCTTCCCAGCAGTCCCAGTAGAAGCTCCCCCCAACTGCATAGGCTCCTCACAAGGCGTAACCACAGGTGTCTCTTTACCATAAGTGTCAAAAGAAGCCGCCACCTTATTTCACCGTGCGTCCTGAGGGTGAGGACCCTTAGATCTCCCCCTCAAGCATCTATACAGACTAACAGCAAGGGACATAGCTGCTTCCAATGACTCAGGTTTTTCATGAAAGGCCAACGCGTCCTGCAGCCTTTCAGATAGACCCTGATAGAACTGGCTATGGAGAGCAGGATCATTCCACTCCGTATCCGTAGCCCATCTCCAAAATTCAGAACAATAGATCTCCGCGGAGCATTCTCCCTGCCGTAAACCACATAACTTTGTCTTAGCCTGAGAGATCCAATCCGGCTCATTATAAATAAGCCCCAAGGCTCTAAAACATTCTTCTACCGACTGGAGGGACGGTGCTCCGGTCGGCAGAGAAAAAGCCCAAGACTGTGCATCATCTTTAAGAAAATAAATGATCATACCCACACGTTGAAACTCATCCCCAGAAGAATATGGATGCAGCTTAAAGTGCAACTTACACGATTCCCTGAACCGAATGAAATTGTCTCTACCCACAGAGAATCTGCCCGGGAGGGCAACCTTAGGTTCAGGTTCACCATTGGAACCAGCCGCCTGTGGTCTCTGAATCCGTAAGACTGTTGCGCAGAGGTCAGCTACCTCCAAAGACAGTCACTGCAGCTGTTCGACCAGTACAGACAGAGGATCCATAGCTGCACTGACCTGAACGAAATGGTGGTTTATATGGTGGTAGATAATGTCACGATCAGTGTGTGTGTGTGGGGGGGGACGGACTCCACACTGAACACAGGAGGGAAGGGGAACAGTAACTGGGCCTGGAAACTAGGGAAGAAACAGGTCACCTCCTAGACAACCCTAATCCGGGCCCTAACTATCTATCAATATGAATAGACCCTGAAGGTAGGAATATTCATATGCAGGATACCTAGGCCTTTATATCCCTATAAGGCCCTGGAATAGGTTAGGACCAGAGACAACCCGTTCCTCCACAGATGGACGAATGGAAGTCTCTGTCTCATGCCCAGATACAAACAACAGGGAATATAACAAACATAAACAAACACGACACTTAACTTCTGTAGAGACAGACGAGCAGGAACACCAGAGACAAACTCACACCAGCTCAGCCAAACCCTAATGAAGCTATCTACCGCATAGTCAGAAGGGTGGGGTCAGACTATAAAGGGTAGAAGTGATGACCACTGAGCAACAGCTAAGAAAAGGGAAGTGGTCATTAACCCTATCAACACTGAATCAAGAGAAATCAAGGAGGCTGTTAGATTCCTCCGTGCTCATTTAATCTACTTGATATCCGTCACCTGAGGGACCGTGACACTAGGATCTTGAAGCAGTGAATTGGAAAGCCCCTACCCCCGAACAATCTCACAGTGGTTAACTAAGTGTAATCAGATATAATGTATGGAACAGATAGCCCATTGGGAAGCTAATACCTCCTGTATGTTGTATGTTTGCTCGCATTTGGGTGGCATGGAGATAGAATTTCTCCTCTAGCTGAGAAGTACTACATATATGGATTATACTTGCAATAGAAGCAACTAGTTGTCTATCTCCTTGACTTTTTCTCACTTTTGTTTTATCCCTTTTTTATTTGTTTATAAAAATAAGGAGGTTTACCTGAATAGAACTGAGTGACAATCAGATATGGTGTAATACTCTGTATAATACTGTGTATTATTGAATATTTGTATTTTATTAGCCACACCTTGTCACGACCGCTAGCCCAGCAGCAGTCGTGTCGCACCAGACGGAGGGGAAGGGGGACCCTTATCTATGGATGGGAAATAGAATGGCCACCCCTGACTAACCCTAAGCTGGCACCTGTCTGCCCTGATACCCTAGACGGGGTGTGAACCCGTGCGGCGAGCAGGATGCCTAAACCCTCAGTCGCCCTAACAAGACTGGACTGGGGAAAGGCCGATGGGAGCGCTAGTCACCATCACTCACGTCTAGGAAAACAACAGGGGAAGACAGCAACAAACAAACAACAGCAGAGATAGACTTATCCAGTCACGAGCAGAGAAGGCGATCCCAAACACGACAGTCCACGCCGGACAAGAGCTCCACAGCAACACCATCAAACGATCTCCTTCCAAGGTCAGAGTAGCACTGGAAGTAAGGACTATATCTGGCAATGACTGCAAGTGAAACTGAAACTAATATAGTAGCTGGGAGTGGCAGACAGGACTCACCTGAGAAGGATGCCTACAAACTCCCAGTCAGGACAAAAAGGTTCACAAGGCAAAACCCAGATGACATACCCTGAACCACGGAGCAAATTCACAAGCTATCGCGAGTAGCAAGTCGCTGCGACCTTCTCCTCCCAGACCTGTCTGGATCAGTCACAGTCGTGACAGTACCCCCCTTTCTACGAGGGGCCCCTGGACCCTCAAGACCAGGCCTCTCTGGATGGGAGCTATGAAAAGCCTGAATGAGTCTGTCCGCTTTTATCTCTGATGCTGGAACCCACATTCTCTCTTCGGAACCATAACCTTTCCAGTGCACCAGGTACTGAAGAGAGCGACGAACATATAGTGAATCAACAATCTTTTCTACCTGAAACTCAAGACTGCCATCAACAACCACCGGTGGAGGCGGTAGTGGCAATGGTTCAGGAGGTTCTACATATCTCTTAAGCAGAGATCTGTGGAAGACATTATGGATCCTTAGAGTCTGAGGTAGCTCCAGACGAAAAGCCACCAGGTTAATGATCTTAATTACCCTATAAGGACCAATAAATCTCGGACCTAATTTCCACGAGGGAACCTTCAACTTGATATTTCTGGTAGACAACCACACCAAGTCATTCACCCCAAGGTCCGGACCTTCAGAGCGCTTCCTATCAGCCGCACGTTTGTATCTACCACCAATTCTCTTCAAACTTTCTTGCACACTCTGCCACACTGAAGAAAGTGAAGACGCAAATCGTTCCTCCTCGGGAATCCCAGACGGCCCCCCCTCACTAAACGTACAAAACTGAGGATGGAAACCATACGCACCAAAAAATGGTGACTTATCGGTGGATTCTTGACGACGATTGTTAATGGCAAACTCGGCTAACGGTAAATAAGATGACCATTCCTCCTGATTTTCGGAAACAAAGCATCTCAAATATGTCTCTAGGTTTTGATTGGTACGTTCAGTCTGACCGTTGGACTGTGGATGGAAAGATGAAGAAAACGACAGATGAACCCCTAAACAAGAACAAAAAGCTTTCCAAAATTTAGAAACGAATTGGGTACCACGATCCGAAACAATATCGGAAGGGACCCCGTGAAGCTTCACGATGTGGTCAATAAAAAGCCAGTGTGTTAGCATTAGGCAATGCGGCAAGAGCAATAAAGTGCACCATTTTACTGAATCTGTCAACAACTACAAGAATAACACAGTCTTCCCCGCTGATACTGGTAGATCCGTAATGAAATCCATTGACAGGTGCGTCCAAGGCCTGTTGGGGATGGCCAGAGGTAAAAGACGCCCTGCCGGACGAGTATGATCTACCTTAGAACGAGCACAGGTAGCACATGCAGACACAAAATTCAACACCTCCTGGCGCCATTTAGGCCACCAGAACCGACGAGACACTAACTCAGAGGTTGCCCTACTACCTGGGTGTCCTGCCAGTGTGGAGTTATGGTGTTCTTTTAGTATCTCCAGTCGTAAATTTTCTGGCACAAACAGTTTACCCGAGGGGCAGGAGGCCGGGGCGTCCCCCTGAGCTTCCAACACCCTCCCCTCCAAACCTGAGTGTAATGCAGAGACCACCACCCCCTTTTGCAAAATGGGCTCTGGTACCTCAACATCACCCCCTCCAGGAAAACTTCTAGACAATGCATCCGCCTTAGTATTTTTTGCGCCCGGGCGATAGGTTATTACAAAATTAAACCCACCCCCACCTCTGATGCGTCAACCTCTACAATAAAAGGAAGCGAGACATCTGGATGCACGAGAATAGGGGCCGAGGTGAATCTCTCCTTCAGAGATGCAAAGGCAGTTTTGGCTGCATGTGACCATTTGGAAAAATCGGATCCCTTTCGGGTCCTGTCCGTCAGTGGTTTGACCACCAAGGAATAGTTCTTTATAAACTTTCTATAAAAATTAGCAAACCCCAGGAAGCGTTGCAATGCCTTCAGGTTCTCAGGCAGATCCCAGTCTATAATCGCCCGGACTTTCTCTGGATCCATGCGGAAACCTGAATCTGACAACACATACCCCAGAAATGGCAGTTCTTTTACCGCGAACACACATTTTTCTAACTTAGCAAACAATTTGTTGGCCCTTAATATCTGCAGCACCTGTCTCACATGGATCTTATGTGTATCCAGATCCGGGGAATAGACCAGTATGTCATCAAGATATATCACAACAAATCTCCCGATAAGGTGACTAAAAATATCGTTGACAAAATGTTGGAATACCGCAGGCGCATTAGTAAGACCAAATGGCATGACCAGATTTTCATAATGCCCTTCCGGAGTATTAAAAGCCGTCTTCCACTCATCCCCCTCTTTGATGCGAACCAGGTTATAGGCTCCTCTGAGATCCATTTTGGAGAACCATTTAGCACCAGCAACCTGATTAAAGAGGTCGGGAATGAGAGGAAGAGGATAGAGATCTCGGATAGTTATCCGGTTTAATTCCCGGAAATCCAGGCAAGGACGTAGGCCCCCATCTTTCTTTTTAACGAAAAAGAACCCTGCAGCCACAGGTGAAGAAGAGGGTCTGATGTGTCCCTTAGCCAAACTCTCCGAAATATAATCTTTCATAGCCTTCCTCTCCGGGCCGGAAAGATTGTATAACTGGGTTTTAGGTAGTTTTGCCCCAGGTAATAGATTAATCGGGCAATCATATGGACGATGAGGTGGTAACCCCTGACAACCCTTCTCAGAGAACACATCCATAAAATCTGACAGAAAGGCAGGTAAAGATGTTACAGAGAGTGTAGAGCACCTACTACTGAAGCAGTTGTCCTTACAATGCTCACTCCACTCCACAATCTCCCCGGCCTGCCAATCCACCACTGGATTGTGAGTCACCAGCCAGGGAAGCCCCAATACCATAGGAGCCGGAAGACCGTCCAGGACATAACAAGAGATATGCTCTTTATGGAGGTCCCCTACCTGCAGATGGATATTATGGATGATCTGAGTTAACTCTCTCTGAGTAAGAGGGGAGGAGTCGATGGCAAAAACAGGAATAGTTCTGCATACCGGTTCCGGAGTAAAACCCAGAGCCTGAGAAAACCGTGAATCCACCAAGTTGACCCCCGCCCCACTGCCCAAAAAGACGGAACAGATCTCAGTTTTATTGCCCGCCTCAACGGTAGCGGACAACAAAAACTGAGACATGCGTATGGAGGAAACGAATACGCCCAGACTGTTCTCCTCCGCACAATCTGGGGACTCTAGTTTTCCGGCGGCTCCTTTGTTTGTGGTCTCTTGGGTTCTGAGGGACAAACCTTTACAAAATGACCCCTCCCCCCACAACGAAAACAAACCTCTGACCTACGGCGGAACTTAGGAGGATTCACCCGTCTAGTGGCGCCCCCTATTTGCATTGGTTCGACTGGACCATAACAGACCGATCCCTGCCCTATAGAGGCCTCCGTAAAATTTAATAGTCTCTCCCTGAGCCGTCTGTCGATTCTTATGGACAGAGACATAACAGCCTCAAGAGACCCAGGGACCTCGTATACCGCCAGGGCGTCTTTTAATTTTTCAGACAACCCCTGGCAGAACTGACTCCTAAGGGCCGAGTCGTTCCATAACGTATCAGTAGCCCACCTACGGAATTCGGAACAATATAGTTCAGCAGACCGGTTCTCTTGCCGAAGTCTACGTAGCTTAGCCAGTGAGACCCTGTCCGGGTCATCATATACGAGACCCAGGGCTTCAAAAAACTCCTCCACTGATCGTAAGGCCGGAGAGTCTGATGGTAGGGAGAAAGCCCAAGCCTGCGGATCTCCTTGCAGGAGAGAAATTACAATGCCCACCCGTTGTTCCTCACCGCCGGAGGATCTAGGGCGTAACCTGAAGAACAATTTGCAAGCTTCTCTGAAGGTTACAAATTGGTCTCTTCCTCCTGACAACCTATCAGGTAAAGCCACTTTTGGCTCAGGAGTACCTTGGTTTCCCGTAGCAACGGTGGAACCCAAGGATTGCTGCTGCAGCACTGTTGCTTTTAATCCTGCCACTTCAAGGCATAACCCCTGTAATTGTTTCGCCAAAACCGAAACCGGATCCATAGTGGAACAGACAAAATACAAAGCAAAACAGCAAGCAAAAAAAAGA
Source organism: Bufo bufo (assembly GCF_905171765.1). Lineage (NCBI taxonomy): Eukaryota > Metazoa > Chordata > Amphibia > Anura > Bufonidae > Bufo > Bufo bufo. Next base: position 557,494,485 of record NC_053392.1, read on the forward strand.
GAAAAAAAAAAGAAAAGAAATGTCATTTTTTTTTTTTTTTTTTTAAAAGGCCAGATATACTGTCACGACCGCTAGCCCAGCAGCAGTCGTGTCGCACCAGACGGAGGGGAAGGGGGACCCTTATCTACGGATGGGAAATAGAATGGCCACCCCTGACTAACCCTAAGCTGGCACCTGTCTGCCCTGATACCCTAGACGGGGTGTGAACCCGTGCGGCGAGCAGGATGCCTAAACCCTCAGTCGCCCTAACAAGACTGGACTGGGGAAAGGCCGATGGGAGCGCTAGTCACCATCACTCACGTCTAGGAAAACAACAGGGGAAGACAGCAACAAACAAACAACAGCAGAGATAGACTTATCCAGTCACGAGCAGAGAAGGCGATCCCAAACACGACAGTCCACGCCGGACAAGAGCTCCACAGCAACACCATCAAACGATCTCCTTCCAAGGTCAGAGTAGCACTGGAAGTAAGGACTATATCTGGCAATGACTGCAAGTGAAACTGAAACTAATATAGTAGCTGGGAGTGGCAGACAGGACTCACCTGAGAAGGATGCCTACAAACTCCCAGTCAGGACAAAAAGGTTCACAAGGCAAAACCCAGATGACATACCCTGAACCACGGAGCAAACTCACAAGCTATCGCGAGTAGCAAGTCGCTGCGACCTTCTCCTCCCAGACCTGTCTGGATCAGTCACAGTCGTGACACACCTTTAATACTTCATGCATTTTCAATTCTGTCATGTCACTCGAAGACTGTTTTCAATAAAATGTTTTAAACACAAAAGATGATGGTGACTGGCCGTCAATGGTAGGACAAATAATGGATGCTGTTCCACCAAATTTACTTCTCCTAAGTGCCTGGAAATTGTCTGGGAAGAGACAGGGTTGTGTAATGCTTGTTAGCGGATCAAATGATGCTCTTTACTGGTGGCCTGTCTGGGCCATCTGGAACCTGTTTGCCATGTGTGCTTGTCCTCACATAACTACTGCTCCAAACACCTCCTAAAAACTAGGTGTAATAGACTTGTCCAGGCACCAGCGGCGCGATCCTTAGCCTCGGCACGGCCACGTCGGGAGAGATGCACTGCTGAGCCACAACCCCTGATGATGAGAATGCATCCTTAGAAACAGAATGCAATGCTCTGTTTCTCCCTGCATCAGGTGTGTGCTCGGAGAGATTAACAGTGGGCTGTGTACTAGTAGTTCTGACTAATGGAGCGCTGAATCATGGACCTATCAGGTCCTGATCCAGGGACTTGGCGATCTATTTAAATTCCTTCCTGGCCATACACCTTTGCCTGTGATAATCTTGTTGGGCTCACTAGCTAGGTTCCTTGTTCCTATTGCGCTTATTGATATCTTGTGTTTCTGACCTTGGCCTGTCTTCTGACCACTCTCTGTGTCCTGTTCTTGTACTGCATAGCCTGTCTGGTTCTGACCCATTTATGACAACTTTGGTATTGTTTTTGTCTGTCTGTATTTGTGTGTCTGTCTATACACTTAAGTGGCGTAGGGACCGTCGACCAGTTGCAGTCTAGTCATCTAGGGCCTGTACTGCAAGTAGGTAGGGGGGTTGCAGTTCAGGGCCTCACTTTTCTTGTCTTTATCTACTCTACTGACATGACATTATGACTGGTCTTCTAAAATAAAACTTGATACCTGCACTATTATGAATGCCTTGGCAGCCTTAGCTTCATAGATGGAGGGTATTGCTCAGTTGGCGCAGGATTTAGTGGAGAGAGTCCAGCATCAAGAATCCCGTCAGACTAGTTCCCATGCTTCCACATAGCTGTCACTGGTAGAGCTTAAAGTTAGGCTCCCTGACCACTTCTCTGGTGACCATAACTGTTGGGAGAGTTGCAAGCTCTATTTTCGCTTGAGGCCTCATTCTTCAGGTACCGTAGCACAGAGCATCTGGCTTCTACTGCACGTATATAGGGACAGTGGGGGGTTACAGTCCAGAGCCTCACTGCCCTTGTCCGTATCTACTCTACTGATGTGACACTTGATAAGAAAGGTCTAGATGGTGGGCAATTCATGGAAATGACCATATTATTTCTCTCAGTTCAATGATGTGTCCCCTAAAGTCTGTCAAGTGGACAAAATGTTCACGAGTGTGTCATGGAGGTATGTCCATCTCTTACCAAGAGATACACTACACAAAAGTAGCCTCTGAGAGACTTTTTGTAGGGCAGCAGGGGAAGCACTTTTATGTGGCAAAGCCCACTTTCTAGTCAGTAATCAGACCCAATGTCTAATCTGCCTGAGACATAAATGCTTAGTTTTGCAGCATTCCATCATTTCTATCTGGATATGTTATTTTTTTGTCAATGAGTGTAGGAAAAAAGGGAAAATAAGAAGGCTTCCAATTTCCCTGCTTCAGCAATTCACTGAACTAAGGGGGTCATTTATTATCCTGAAATACGCCTACATTAGATGTACAGTTAGTTGTGACTTTTCCCTGCTCATTCCAGGTCTAAAAAAGTGAGTGTGGCATTCATCATTTTCTACACCTGTTTTAGGTGTAGAAAATGGTCTAAATGTAAGCCAACTAGGAAGCTGGCTTCCATTTAGACTGGCGTTGAATGCACTGAAGTTATGTAGCAGCCTGAGCCTCTTCATAACTTTGGTGGATCCACTGCCAGATATGGGGGTCTAAAACGCCAGGCTTAATAAATGACCCCCTACATTTTTTCTTTTTTATATATATAAATGCTTTTAATGTAAAATAAAAAGCAGTGCTTGATAATGAAAAAAAATCTGTAAACACAAAATATTTTTTATTTGTCTCAAGGTACATACAAAACAGTCACCATTCAGTGATGATCATGAGAAAGTTCTTTTTTTTACCTTTACTTTATTTTTCCTGAACATTCAAACCTGTTATACCTTTTTTTTCTCTCGGCAAGAAGTCCAATTTTGTAAGCATTCAGCAACTTACATCCTCTGGGCTAAGGCTTTTAGCATTATTGTTCACTCCAATACTAATGCAAGTCTCTTTTTACCTCAAGGCCATGATTAAAAAAAATGCATAACAGAATTGCTGAATGGATCTTTACCTTTTGATGCCACCTACTTGTTTGCTTTTTTCAAATCTATCTGTTTTCATGTAGAAGAGGCACAGAATGACAGATCCAAATAGGCAGAAAGGAGAGCTGAAAGGATGCTGTGCTGCATGGAAAAGCAAGACTTTGTTACTTAAAAAGACTAAAATAAAATAGCAACAGTTGGTTTGCAAGAAGTTTTTAAAGCCATTGAAACTCTTGTAAGAATTTTGTAAGGCTGTAGGTAAGCATTAACAATAGTGGAAGCCAGCATCCAGTTAAAGCAACACTGACTTTATTGTCTTCCATTAAAATCGCTTACACATTTTAATCTTCTCTAGATCTAAGTTATACCATAACTGCATCAAACAATGCACTGTGGTTTAAAAGCATGAGTAGCCAATGACATATTCAATTTGAGTCATGTAAAGTGCATAAATTGAAACATCAGTGGAAATTTCGCAATGAAAGATACAGATTAATACTGTATCGAGTGGTTATTAGGGATGAGAGGATTTCCCAGTAGTGATGAACGGTAGGGGCTATATTCGAATTTGTGATATTTCACAAATATTTGGGCGAATAGTCGTCATATATTCGAAAATTCGAGAATTAGAGATTATTTTCTTTAGTGCAAAAAATCGGCAATGTAATATTTGCGTAATACGCGAGAAATACAGGCATAAGTCACTTTTGCTACATTTTCCAAGCTTCTAGAAGTTTCCTGAGACTGGAGAAAATGGTTGGCACTAGAGATGTCCCAAACTATTCGCCGGCGAACAGTTCCCGGAAAATATCGCATGTTCGCGTTCGCTGTGGCGGGCGAACATATGCGATGTTCGGTCCGCCCCCTATACGTCATCATTGAGAAAACTTTGACCCTGTACCTCACAGTCAGCAGACACATTTCAGCCAATCAGCATACCCTCCCTCCCAGACCCTCCCACCTCCTATCAAAAAGCAAGGACAGCATCCATCTTAGATTCATTCTGAAGCTGCAGTTTTAGTGAGAGCAGGGAGAGTGCTGCTGCTGATTTAATAGGGAAATCGTTAGCTAGGTCAGTGTTCTGTGTCCACTCCAGTCCTCAAAGACTCATCTGATCTGCTGTAAGGACAGCATCCTGACAGCACCCCAAAAAGCCCTTTTTAGGGCTAGTACATCAGTCTGCTTTTTTTCTTCTCTGTAATATAATTGCAGTTGCCTGCCAGTGTGTGTCAGGCCCACAGAGTGTACTGTGCCCACTGCCAGTGCCCACCACTAATATCTGGTGGCACAGTAGCTTGGAGATAAAAAAGTAATACAATTTTTCTCTGTAATATATTTGCAGTTGCCTGCCAGTGTGTGTCAGGCCCACAGACTGTACTGTGCCCACTGCCCACCACTCATATTGGGTGGCACAGTACCTTGCATGCATAGTACCACTAATCAAAAAAAAAATGACAGGCAGAGGCAGGCCACCCCACAAGGGTTGTCGTGGTCGTGGTGCTGAGATTTCCTTTGGCCCTAGAATAATGCCCAGTGTTCAGAGGCCACGTACGCTGAACTTGAAAAGTTCTGAGGACATAGTTGACTGGCTAACACAGGACACCCAATCTTCTACAGCTTCCGCTCAGAACCTTGACGCACCATCCTCCTCCAGCTCAGCTTCGGGCACCTCTCAAGTTACCACTCGCCCGCCTGCCGCCGCCACCACAAACACTAGCACCACAGCCGCTTCACTTGATCTGTCAGAGGAGTTATTTACACATCAGTTTGAAGAAATGAGTGATGCGCAACCATTATTGCCAGAGGATGTAGATAACAGGGATATGTCTCAGTCAGGCAGCATTACACACATGGACGTACGGTGTGATGATGATGATGTTGTACCCGCTGCTGGTTCTTTTGCTGAGTTGTCAGATACAAGTGAAGCGGTTGATGATGACGATGTGTCCGAGGATGTCACGTGGGTGCCCGCTCGAAGAGAAGAAGAACAGGGGGAAAGTTCAGATGGGGACACAGAGAGGAGGAGGAGACGAGTTGGAAGCAGGGGGAGGTTGTCGCAAGGAGCTAGTGGCACAGTCAGACAGCATGTATCGACACCGGGGTCAGCCAGACAGCACGCCAATCAACGCATGCTGTTGCCACGACCAGAATGCCGTCATTGCAAAGCTCAGCAGTGTGGCATTTTTTTTTGTGTGTCTGACTCTGATAACAGCAATGCCATTTGCAACCTGGGCCAAAAGAAACGGAGTCGTGGGAAGTCCAACACCCACCTAGGTACAACTGCTTTGCGAAGGCACATGATCCCACATCACAAACGCCTATGGGGTCAACACATGATGAGTACAAGCAGCACAGAAACTCAAAGCCACCATCCTCCTCCTGGTCCAGCATCTTCAGCCACGTCAACCACTGCTGTCCTCCTTGCTCCCTCTCAACCACCCGCCACTCCGCCTCTCACCTTCAGCAGTTCCTGCTCATCTGCCCACAGTCAGGTGTCTGTCAAGGACATGTTTGAGCGTAAGAAGCCAATGTCACAGAGTCACCCCCTTGCCCGGCGTCTGACAGCTGGCTTGTCAGAACTCTTAGCCCGCCAGCTTTTACCATACAAGCTGGTGGAGTCTGAGGCCTTCAAAAAATTTGTAGCTATTGGGACACTGCAGTGGAAGGTACCCAGCCAATTTTTTTTTCACAAAAGGCAATCCCCAAACTGTACTCTATTGTGGAAAAGAAAGTCATGGCATGTCTGGCACACAGTGTTGGGGCAAGGGTCCATCTGACCACTGATACCTGGTTTGCAAAGCATGGTCAGGGCAGGTATATCACGTACACTGCGCATTGGGTAAACCTGCTGATGGCTGCCAAGCATGGAATGCGTGGCTCTGCAGAGGAGTTGGTGACACCGCCACGACTTGCAGGCAGGCCTGCTGCCACCTCCTCTACTCCTCCTACTCCATCCTCTTTCGCTAACCTCCTCGGCTGAGTCCTCTTCTGCTGCTGCGTCTTGCTCCACATCAACTGCACCCCCCCAGCTCCCCAGGGGCTATTCCACATCCCGGATATGATAGTGTCACACCGTCTTGGGGTTGACTTGCCTGAAAGCAGAGAGTCACACTGGACCAGCACTCCAGTCCGCCCTGAACGCACAGGTGGATCAGTGGCTGACCCCGCACCAACTGGAGATCGGCAAAGTGGTGTGTGACAACGGAAGCAATTTATTGGCGGCATTGAATTTGGGAAAGTTGACACATGTTCCATGCATCGTACCCAGGCTTACAGGACGTCCTCAAGCAGGCCAGGAAGGTGTGTGGCCATTTCAGGAGTTCCTACACGGCCATGGCACACTTTTCCAATATTCAGCGGCGAAACAACATGCCAGCGAGGCGCTTGATTTGCGACAGCCCGACACGTTGGAATTCAACACTCCTAATGTTCGACCGCCTGCTCCAACAAGAAAAAGCTGTCAACGAGTATTTGTAAGACTGGGGTGCTAGGACAGCCTCTGCAGAGCTGGGTATTTTTTTGCCACGTTACTGGACGCTCATGCGCACGTGCACACGAGCACAGTCATCACTACACCAAGATTGACGCATAGAGGAATAAAATTTATGTCATGAGTGTGTCAACTATTGACAACTCTTTGCGGTTGTCTAAAATCTATTCGATACATGTCCCCTGATAGAGGACGTAACAGGAATTAAACTGATAAGAATAGTACTACTTAACACACCACTCATATAGGGTGGCACAGTACATAGCACGGCGGCGCACGCGCAGTGCCCCAGATTGGATGTAAGAGGACCGACCAACCATCTTTTTCCATCTCCCAGTTCCTAAAATATTTTCCATACACCGGCCCCTGATAGGGGACAAAACAGAGATTAAACTAGTAAGAACAGATTTTTTTAATTTAAAAAAAAGAGGACAGCCTCTGCAGGGCTGGGTATTTTTTGGCCGCGTTACTGAACGCTCATGCACAATGGCTGTAGGCTCATGCGTCCATTTGCGGAGGTGACAAACCTGGTCAGTCAAACCCAAGGCAACATCATCGACCTCATCCCATATGCGTTTTTTCTGGAGCGTGCCCTGCAAAGAGTGCTGGATCAGGCCGTAGATGAGCATGAAGAGGAAAAGTTGTGGTCACCATCACCACCAGAAGCAGCCTTGTCGCCATTGATTGCTGGACCTGCGGCAACGCAGAGAGAGGAGTCTGAAGAAGAGGAGTCAGAGGAGGAAGGTGGCTTTGAGGAGGTGGAAGACCAACCACAGCAGGCGTCCCAGGGGGCTTGTTGTCACCTTTCGGGGACCGTTGCTGTTGTACGTGGCTGGGTGGAGGAAGAGACCTTCAATGACGTCAGTGAGGACAAGTAACGGGACATGGCTAGCTTGGTATCCAACCTTGTGCAAATGGGGAGTTTGCGGTTGTGCAAATGGACTTTTTGCGGTTGTTTGCGGTGCGTTAAACGGGGAGTTTCGTCTGTCACTGTGAAGCGGGCATAACCCTTAGGCTGAGTTCACACGAGCGGATGCCGTGCGTGGCATTCGCTCCGTGAAAGAGTGCCAAGACCCGATGCAGACTGCAGAGGCACGGAGCATTAACATGACTGATAATGCTCCGTGCCTCTCTGTGATCTCTTTACTATGAAATCACACTGTGATTTCATAGTAAAGAGATCACAGAGAGGCACGGAGCATTATCAGTCATGTTAATGCTCCGTGCCTCTGCAGTCTGCATCGGGTCTTGGCACTCTTTCACGGAGCGGATGCCACGCACGGCATCCGCTCGTGTGAACTCAGCCTTACACTACCTGATCGATACAACATCATACACACACTGGATGTTTTAAAGCACGTTATTCCAAACAATTTAGGAATGTTAGATGATTTATGCCCTTTATGGATTAAAACCCGACTCTGCGTCAACTACGTAATTTTCCATGGGAGTTTTGCCATGGATCCCCTCCGGCATGCCACAGTCCAGGTGTTAGTCCTCTTGAAATAACTTTTCCATCACTATTGTGGCCAGAAAGAGTCCCTGTGGGTTTTAAAATTCGCCTGCTTATTGAAGTCTATGGCGGTTCGCCCGTTTCGCCCGTTTGCGAACATTTGCGGAAATTCGCGCTCGCCGTTCGCAAACAAAAATTTTTATCTTCGCGACATCTCTATATACAATCTCTCACAACCTGAAAGAGTCGCTATGCGTATCTCTGAGAGCCTGAGAAAGGGACACATCCGACCCTCGAAGTCACCGGTTGCCACTGTTTTTTTTTTTGTTAAAGAAAAAAGATGCTTCTTTAAGACCTTGTCTGGATTTCAGGGAGCTGAACCATATCACGATTCATGACCCATATCCGCTTCCTCTGATCCCGGACCTGTTTAACCATATTGTTGGGGCTAAAAAAAAATTCTAAGTTGGATTTAAGAGGGGCATACAACCTAGTCAGGGTCAGGGAAAGGGACGAATGGAAGACGGCCTTCAATATCCCTGAGGGTCATTTCGAGAATTTGGTTATGCCCTCTGGTTTGATTAATGCTCCGGCCGTCTTCGAACATTTTGTGAACAGCATTTTTTATCATTTAATGGGGAAATTTGTACTGGTGTATCTACAAACCAGATTCCAAAAAAGTTGGGACACTATACACTGCGTGCAGAATTATTAGGCAAATGAGAATTTTGACCACATCATCCTCTTTATGCATGTTGTCTTACTCCAAGCTGTATAGGCTCGAAAGCCTACTACCAATTAAGCATATTAGGTGATGTGCATCTCTGTAATGAGAAGGGGTGTGGTCTAATGACATTAACACCCTATATTAGGTGTGCATAATTATTAGGCAACTTCCTTTCCTTTGGCAAAATGGGTCAAAAGAAGGACTTGACAGGCTCAGAAAAGTCAAAAATAGTGAGATATCTTGCAGAGGGAGGCAGCACTCTTAAAATTGCAAAGCTTCTGAAGCGTGATCATCGAACAATCAAGTGTTTCATTCAAAATAGTCAACAGGGTCGCAAGAAGCGTGTGGAAAAACCAAGGCGCAAAATAACTGCCCATGAACTGAGAAAAGTCAAGCGTGCAGCTGCCAAGATGCCACTTGCCACCAGTTTGGCCATATTTCAGAGCTGCAACATCACTGGAGTGCCCAAAAGCACAAGGTGTGCAATACTCAGAGACATGGCCAAGGTAAGAAAGGCTGAAAGACGACCACCACTGAACAAGACACACAAGCTGAAACGTCAAGACTGGGCCAAGAAATATCTCAAGACTGATTTTTCTAAGGTTTTATGGACTGATGAAATGAGAGTGAATCTTTATGGGCCAGATGGATGGGCCCATGGCTGGATTGGTAAAGGGCAGAGAGCTCCAGTCCGACTCAGACGCCAGCAAGGTGGAGGTGGAGTACTGGTTTGGGCTGGTATCATCAAAGATGAGCTTGTGGGGCCTTTTCGGGTTGAGGATGGAGTCAAGCTCAACTCCCAGTCCTACTGCCAGTTTCTGGAAGACACCTTCTTCAAGCAGTGGTACAGGAAGAAGTCTGCATCCTTCAAGAAAAACATGATTTTCATGCAGGACAATGCTCCATCACACGCGTCCAAGTACTCCACAGCGTGACTGGCAAGAAAGGGTATAAAAGAAGAAAATCTAATGACATGGCCTCCTTGTTCACCTGATCTGAACCCCATTGAGAACCTGTGGTCCATCATCAAATGTGAGATTTACAAGGAGGGAAAACAGTACACCTCTCTGAAAGGTGTCTGGGAGGCTGTGGTTGCTGCTGCACGCAATGTTGATGGTGAACAGATCAAAACACTGACAGAATCCATGGATGGCAAGCTTTTGAGTGTCCTTGCAAAGAAAGGTGGCTATATTGGTCACTGATTTGTTTTTGTTTTGTTTTTGAATGTCAGAAATGTATATTTGTGAATGTTGAGATGTTATATTGGTTTCACTGGTAAAAATAAATAATTGAAATGGGTATATATTTGTTTTTTGTTAAGTTGCCTAATAATTATGCACAGTAATAGTCACCTGCACACACAGATATCCCCCTAAAATAGCTAAAACTAAAAACAAACTAAAAACTACTTCCAAAAATATTCAGCTTTGATATTAATGTGTTTTTTGGGTTCATTGAGAACATGGTTGTTGTTCAATAATAAAATTAATCCTCAAAAATACAACTTGCCTAATAATTCTGCACTCCCTGTACAAATCGTGAATAAAAACTGAATGCAATGATGTGGAGGTGCCAACTTCTAATATTTTATTCAGAATAGAACATAAATCACGGAACAAAAGTTTAAACTGAGAAAATGTAGCATTTTAATGGAAAAATATGTTGAATCAGAATTTCATGGTGTCAACAAATCCCCAAAAAGTTGGGACAAGGCCATTTTCACCACTGTGTGGCATCTCCCCTTCTTCTTACAACACTCAACAGACGTCTGGGGACCGAGGAGACCAGTTTCTCAAGTTTAGAAATAGGAATGCTCTCCCATTCTTGTCTAATACAGGCCTCTAACTGTTCAATCGTCTTGGGCCTTCTTTGTTGCACCTTCCTCTTTATGATGCGCCAAATGTTCTCTATAGGTGAAAGATCTGGACTGCAGACTGGCCATTTTAGTACCCGGATCCTTCTCCTACGCAGCCATGATGTTGTGATTGATGCAGAATGTGGTCTGACATTATCTTGTTGAAAAGTGAAGGGTCTTCCCTGAAAGAGATGACGTCTGGATGGGAGCATATGTTGTTCTAGAACCTGAATATATTTTTCTGCATTGATGGTGCCTTTCCAGACATGCAAGCTGCCCATGCCACATGCACTCATGCAACCCCATACCATCAGAGATGCAGGCTTCTGAACTGAGCGTTGATAACAACTTGGGTTGTCCTTGTCCTCTTTGGTCCGGATGACATGGCGTCCCAGATTTCCAAAAAGAACTTTGAATCGTGACTCGTCTGACCACAGAACAGTCTTCCATTTTGCCACACTCCATTTTAAATGATCCCTGGCCCAGTGAAAACACCTGAGCTTGTGGATCTTGCTTAGAAATGGCTTCTTCTTTGCACTGTAGAGTTTCAGCTGGCAACGGCGGATGGCACGGTGGATTGTGTTCACTGACAATGGTTTCTGGAAGTATTCCTGAGCCCATTCTGTGATTTCCTTTACAGTAGCATTCCTGTTTGTGGTGCAGTGTCGTTTAAGGGCTCGGAGATCACGGGCATCCAGTATGGTTTTACGGCCTTGACCCTTACGCACAGAGATTGTTCCAGATTCTCTGAATCTTCGGATGATGTTATGCACAGTTGATGATGATAGATGCAAAGTCTTTGCAATTTTTCGCTGGGTAACACCTTTCTGATATTGCTCCACTATCTTTCTGCACAACATTGTGGGAATTGGTGATCCTCTACCCATCTTGGCTTTTGAGAGACACTGCCACTCTGAGAAGCTATTTTTATACCCAATCATGTTGCCAATTGACCTAATTAGTTTTAATTGGTCTTCCAGCTCTTCGTTATGCTCAAATTTACTTTTTCCAGCCTCTTATTGCTACTTGTTCCAACTTTTTGGGGATTTGTTGACACCGTGAAATTTTGAATCAACGTATTTTTCCTTTAAAATTATACATTTACTCGGATTAAACATTTGATCTGTCATCTATGTTCTATTACAAATAAAATATTGACATTTGCCATCTCCACATCATTGCATTCAGTTTTTATTCACAATTTGTTTAGTGTCCCAACTTTTTTGGAATCCGGTTTGTAGATGACATTTTGATTTTTTCTCCTGATTTCAAGACTCATCGGGACCACCTATGTCAGGTTTTGCTGATTCTGCGGGAGAATAAATTGTACGCTAAACTGGAAAAATGTGTGTTTGTGGTTCCGGAGATTCAATTCCTTGGTTTTCTTCTCTCTGCTTCTGGATTTTGCATGGACCCTGAGAAGGTCTGCGCTGTGCTTGATTGGGAGCATCCTGAGAATCAGAAGGCGCTGATGCGGTTTTTGGGTTTTGCCAATTATTACAGAAAGTTCATTTTGAATTATTCCTCTGTTGTTAAGCCACTCACTGATATGACTAAAATGGGGGTGGATTTTTCCTCGTGGTCGGTAGATGCGCTTAAAGCCTTTTCTAGTATTAAAGAGAGCTTTGCTTCGGCTCCCATTTTGGTACAACCTGATGTCTCTCTATCTTTTATTGTTGAGGTGGATTCTTCTGAGTTGGGTGTGGGTGCGGTCTTATCTCAGGGTCCTTCTCCTGCCAAATGGCGGCCGTGTGCCTTTTTCTCACGGAAACTCTCCTCTGCAGAGAGAAATTACGACGTGGGAGATGTTGGCCATCAAATTAGCTTTTGAGGAATGGCGCCATTGGTTAGAGGGAGCCAGACACCCTATTACCGTGTTTACCGACCATAAGAATCTGGCCTACTTGGAATCGGCCAAGCGTCTGAACCCGAGACAGGCCAGATGGTCTTTGTTCTTTTCTAGGTTTAATTTTGTTGTTACGTTCCGCCCTGTCACGTTGTTTTCCGGGAAGGAGGAACTTTGAAGACCTGGGTCCCATTTTGGCTGAAGGGGTGGTCGTCTCTGCTCTTTATCCTGATTTGGAGACAGCGGTTCAGGCAGCCCAGGCATAGGCTCCTGATCTTTGTCCTCCTGGGAGGTTGTTTGTGCCTCTCGCTTTACGACACAAGGTTTTTAAGGAGTACCACGATACTGTCCTTGCTGGACACCCAGGGAGTAGAGCCACAGTGGATCTCATTGCTCGGAGATTCTGGTGACTGGCTCTTCATAAGACGGTTGAGGGTTTTGTGGCAGCCTGCGAGACCTGCGCTCGTGCCAAGGTCCCTCATTCATGGCCATCGGGTTCTTTCCTCCCGTTACCCATTCCTTCCCGTCCTTGGACGCATCTGTCCATGGACTTCATTACGGACCTGACTCGTTCCTCGGGGAAGACTGGTGATTCTGGTGGTAGTGGACCGTTTTAGCAAAATGGCACATTTTATTCCCTTTCCTGGGTTACCAAATGCTAAGACGCTGGAGCAAGCGTTTGTTGATCACATTGTTAAATTGCATGGCATTCCTTTGGACATCGTTTCTGATAGGGGCACGAAATTTGTTTCCAGATTCTGGAAAGCCTTCTGTTCTCGCTTGGAGGTTCGGTTGACGTTCTCTTCTGCTTTTCACCTGCAGTCGAATGGTAAGACTGAACGCGTCAATCAGAATCTGGAGACATATCTGCGCTGTTTTGTGGTGGAGAATCAGGAGGATTGGTATTCTTTTTTGTACCTTGCTGAGTTTGCTTTAACCTCTTAAGGACTCAGCCCAATTTCACCTTAAGGACTTGGCCATTTTTTGCAAATCTGACCAGTATCACTTTAAGTGCTGATAACTTTAAAACGCTTTGACTTATCCAGGCCATTCTGAGATATAAATAAAAATCATTTTTATTTATAAAAAAAATAGCTAATTTACCAAAATTTTTTAAAAAATAGCAAATTCCCAAGTTTCAATTTCTCTACGTTTATAATACATAGTAATACCTCTAAAAATAGTTATTACTTTACATTCCCCATATGTCTACCTCATGTTTGGATCATTTTGGGAATGATATTTTATATTTTGGGGATGTTACAAGGCTTGAAATTTTTCAGAAATTTTTAAAAACCCAATTTTTAGGGACCAGTTCAGGTCTGAAGTCACTTTGCGAGGCTTACATAATAGAAACCACCCAAAAATGACCCCATTCTATAAACTACACCCCTCAAGGTATTCAAAACTGATTTTACTAACTTTGTTAACCCTTTAGGTGTTCCACAAGAGTTAATGGCAAATGGTGTTAATATTTCTGAATTTAGATTTTTTGGCAAATTTTCCATTTTAATCAATTTTTTCCAGTAACAAAGCAAGGGTTAACAGCCAAACAAAATGCTATATTTATTGCCATGATTATGTCGTTTGCAGAAACACCCCATATGTGGCCGTAAACTACTGTACGGGCACACAGTAGGGCGTAGAGGGAAAAGTGCGCCGTATGGTTTTTGGAAGCCAGATTTTGCTGGACTGTTTTTTTTTACACCATGTCCCATTTGAAGCCCCCCTGATGCACCCCTAGAGTAGAAACTCCATAAAAGTGACCCCATCTAAGAAACTACACCCCTCAAGGTATTAAAAACAGATTTTACAAACTTTGTTAACCCTTTAGGTGTTGCACAAGATTAAATGGAAAATAGAGATACAATTTAAAAATTTCACTTTTTTGGCAGATTTTCCATTTTAATATTTTTTTTTTCAGTTACAAAGCAAGGGTTAACAGCCAAACAAAACTCATTATTTATGGCCCTGATTCTGTAGTTTACAGAAACACCACATATGTGGTCGTAAACCGCTGTTCGGGCACACGGCAGGGCGCAGAAGGAAAGGAATGCCATACGGTTTTTGGAAGGCAGATTTTTCTGGACTGTTTTTTTTGACACCATGTCCCATTTGAAGCCCCCCTGATGCACCCCTAGAGTAGAAACTCCAAAAAAGTGACCCCATTTTAGAAACTAAGGGATAGGGTGGCAGTTTTGTTGGTACTAGTTTAGGGAACATATGATTTTTGGTTGCTCAATATTACATTTTTTGTGAGGCAAGATAACAAGAAATAGCTTTTTTGGCACTTTTTTTTTGTTATTTACAACATTCATCTGACAGGTTAGATCATGCAGTATTTTTATAGAGCAGATTGTCACGGACTCGCGATACCCAATATGTATACAATTTTTTTATTTATGTAAGTTTTACACAATGATGTCATTTTTGAAACAAAAAAAATCATGTTTTAGTGTCTCCATAGTCTGAGAGCCATAGTTTTTTCAGTTTTTGGGCGATTATCTTAGGTAGGGTCTAATTTTTTGTGGGATGAGATGACGGTTTGATTGGCACTATTTTGGGGTGCATATGACTTTTTGATCGCTTGCTATTACACTTTTTGTGACGTAAGATGACAAAAAATGGCTTTTTTTACACCGTTTTTATTTTTATTTTTTTACGGTGGTCACCTGAGGGGTTAGGTCATGTGATATTTTTATAGATCCGGTCGATACGGATGCGGCGATACCTAATATGTATACTTTTTTTTATTTATGTAAGTTTTACACAATGATTTCATTTTGAAACAAAAAAAATCATGTTTTAGTGTTTCCATAGTCTAAGAGCCATAGTTGAGAAGGCTTCCTGTTGCCATGGGAACCTTCCCTGTCTGCTCGGTTGTGGCCACAACTGAGCAAACGGGGAAGGGTAAGGAGGGGGGCTCCCTCCCTCTGTCACCCCATCCTGTTTGGCGGCTGCAAAGGTACAGCAGCCCCCGATGGGAGAGGGAGGGAGCTCCCTGACCCTGACTGTTAACCTTTTGAATACAGCGGTCCATACGGACCGCGGTATGGAAAGGGTTAAACAGCTGACATCTGCACAGATGTCAGCCATTTATACCAGAGTGTCAGCAATGTGCTGACACTCTGGTATAACCACTGTACACCAATGATTATTCAAGAGGAGGCGGGCGGGGGATCGTGATCCTGCCTGCCGCACCGCCCGCTTCCCGCACCGCCCGCACTGGGCATGTTAAAGTTGGGATCAGAAACTGCAGAAAGCGCAGCAAACCGCAGGTCTCAATTGATTTGCGGGTTGCGGCGATCACCGATACGGGGGGGGGGGGGGGTCACATGGCGTTGTGACAGGATGCTGGCTGAATTATTTCAGCCGGCATCCTGTTTGGATTAACCCCCGGGGCGGCTCAATCGCGATTTAAACTTAGGACGTACCTGTACCCCCTGAGTCCTTAAGGATTCGGGAAATAGGGCGTACCGGTACTCCCTAAGTCCTTAAGGGGTTAAATAACCGTCGCCAGGAGTCCTCTGATAAGTCACCATTTTTTGGTGCATATGGGTTTCATCCACAGTTTGGGACATTCTCTGGAGAGGGGGCTTCTGGTTTACCTGATGAGGAGAGATTTTCCTTGTCTTTGTCATTTATCTGGCAAAAGATTCAGGGTAATCTGAAGAGGATGAGTGAGAGATATAAGCATGTGGTGGATAAGAGACGTGTGCCTGGTCCGGACCTGAATGTGGGTGATCTGGTGTGGTTGTCTACAAAGAATATCAAACTGAAGGTTCCCTCCTGGAAGTTGGGTCCTAAGTTTATTGGGCCTTACAAGATCTTGTCCGTCATCAATCCCGTTGGCTTCCGTCTTGATCTTCCTCAGACTTGGAAGATCCATAATGTTTTTCACAGGTCCCTATTAAAACCTTATGTCCAACTGTACCCTCTTCTTTGCCTCCTCCTCCGATTTTTGTTGATGGTAATCTTGAATTTCAGGTCTCTAGGATTGTGGATTCTCGCATTATCAGCGGTTCTTTTCAGTACCTCGTTCATTGGGAGGGTTATGGTCCTGATGAGAGGATGTGGGTCCCTGTGGCGGACATTAAGGCCACTCGTCTCATCAGGGCTTTCCATAGGTCTCATCCTGAGAAGGTGAGCTCTGAGTGTCCGGAGTCCACCCGTAGAGGGAGGTGTACTGTCACCGCCAGTTCTGTGAGAAGGTCTGGCAGACGTTCTTCTCTACCTCTTGTATGACGCTCTTTGTTTTGGTTTCACTTTGTCATCTCCTTTCCTTCTGCCAGGTGTCACTTATTTAGACTAATCGTCTTCCTTTATATTCCCTCCCATACTTCCTCACTTTGTGGTTTATACTACTTCCTGGATGAAGTGTTCACTGCTGGAGGCTGCTGCTGCTGTTTGCTCAGATTAGTCTTTTCCTTCATTGTGTTTCCTTGCTGGCTTGATTCTAGGTGACCCTGACTCCGTCTGTATTAAGTGCAGGGAGCCGGTGGTCGTGTCCCCTCACTATTATAGGGTTTTCAGGTGTCACACAGTCTTAGGTACGTGGGCATGCAATTGTCTACCATTGAGACCCTTGCATGTGCATAGCAGTCAGGGAGAGCTCTTAGGGTTTTAAAGGGCTCACCTATATGCTCCTTAGTTTGGTATCAAGCCAGTCGGTCGTTTATTTATAAGTTCCAGCTATCTGCAACTTCATCCGTGACATCTCAACAACTGGAAATAGGATCCTTGGTTACTGATAACGGGAAGAACATTTTGTCTGCACTGCGTCATGTACTTCAGCCACTTTTACCATTCCAAACACGCACTCCGTGAGTTGCAAAGGCAAAATGCCCTTCCCCAACATTGTCTGATATGCAACGTTTCCACACGTTAGAACTTCACGTTCCATATGTTAGACCACCTGTACGAACAGAGGAAGGTGGTTAACTATTTCTTATTGCTACAGACAGACAGGTCTACTCCCTGGTGTAACTTCCATGTTAGCTAGAGGCAGCTCATGTGTGACACGTGCCATTTGCTCAGGCTCTTTGAGGGGGGCACTTCCATTTCACGGCCAGCTGAGCCCAAACACAGTTTGTGTACTGAAAGCCGCATTGTTAGGATTTGGCAGAGGGATGACTACTGGCTATCCGCATTGTTAGACCTTCACTACCAGTCAAAAATGTAGGCATTTTTTTTAGACCTTTTGAGAGGGATGCAAAAATAGACTACTATAGAGACAGGCTATGTTTCCCACTACATTGTATACCACATTAAATGGTGGCATTAGGAAGTATAACTCGCCCTGCAAAAATCAAGCCCTCATATACATATGTAAAAAAGTTATGGCTGCAGGAAGACAGGAAAGAAAATTAAAACGAAAAAAAAAAAAAAAAAAAAAAAAAACGGTATCCTAAGGGTTAAAAAGCATTTGTTTGGACTGCCACAACATACATAATTTTTTTTTTTCTTAATCATTTACTGTATTGGAACTGCCTTCATTTCTTTATTGTGTTCCACTAAGGAGCCATTGCATTGCAGGGTGTGCACATTTTTTTGCTTTACTGAAGAGTGCTGTAGGCTTTTATTTTTGTTTAACATAAGGGATTAGCTATGAATCTTGGGGCCCTGCACAGTGATGTAGATGGTAAATTACACCTGTAATACTGACTGCACAGTACGTACAGAACGGATTACTATGAATGTGGGTGCACTAGAATGTCCCTGCAATCTCCCTGCAGTTCCAAGCCTTTACATCGAGATTGGGCCACAGTGAGGGATGAATATGATTAGTGGCCTGGGTATACCTGAGTTATTGCATTTTTTCAACAAATAAATTTGGAAACTAGGGATGAGCAAACCCATGGAAGTTCAGGTTTGCCGGGTTTGGCCGAACTTCAGGTCAAAGTTCGGGTTCGGGACCCGAACTTGACCTGAACTTGACCCCCGAACCCCATTAAAGTCAATGGGGACCCGAACTTCACTTTATTATTTTTCGTTATAACATGATTATATTGGAAAATAATAACATTCTTAAGACAGAATGCAAAACAATATGGTCATTTAGGGGTTAAAAAACAAAAAAACTCACCTCATCCACTTGATCGCGCTGCAGCAGCTTCTTCTATCTTCCCTGAACTGGACCTGCCAAAGAACCTGTGTGTGGTTTAGACAGATTTGTGAACAATATTTGAGAGTAATGGGTCTTTTGTGTATGTAGAAAATGTCGTCTTTTTTCCAAAGTGAATAACCCCAATTTTGCTAATCTTTTAGGGTATTGTAGTCCACCCATTCCAGTTATTACTTTAGTAATTTACTCTGAAGCCTCTCCAGCTCTGCTATGTCTGCCTTGTTTACAGGAGCCCAGAACTGTACACAGTACTCCATGTGTGGTCTGACTAGTGATTTGTAAAGTGGAAGGACTATGTTTTCATCACGGGCATCCATGCCCCTTTTGATACAACTCATTATCTTATTGGCCTTGGCAGCAGCTGCCTGACACTGGTTTCTACAGCTTAGTTTGTTGTTCACTAAAATTCCTAGGTCCTTTTCCATGTCAGTATTACCCAGTGTTTTACGATTTAGTATGTACTGGTGACTTGCATTATTCCTTCCCATGTGCATAACCTTACATTTGTCAGTGTTAAACCTCATCTGTCACTTCTCTGCCCAGGCCTCCAATCTATCCAGATCCCTCTGTAGTAGTATACTGTCCTCTTCTGTGTTAATTACTTTACACAGTTTAGTGTCATCTGCAAAATTTTATATTTTACTGTGCAAGCCTTCTACAAGATCATTAACAAACATATTAAGGAGAATAGGGCCCAATGCTGACCCCTGTGGTACCCCACTAGTGACAGTGACCCAATCTCAGTGTGTACCATTAATAACCACCCTATGTTTTCTATCATTGAGCCAGTTACTTACCCACATACAAACAGTTTCCCCTAGTCCAAGCATTCTCATTTTATATACTTACCTTTCATGTGGTACAGTATCAAAGGCTTTGGAGAAGTTCAGATGTACGACATCCATTGATTCGCGGCTGTCAAGTCTAAAACTTACCTCCTCATAGAAACTGATTCAATTAGTTCGACATGACCGATCCCTCATGAAGCCATGCTGATATGGCGTTATTTGATTATTTTCATTGAGGTACTCCAAGACAGCATCTCTTAGAAAACCTTCAAACAGTTTACCCACGACAGATGTTAAACTTACTGGCCTATATTTTCCAACTCAGTTTTTTTTGACCCTTTTTGAATATTGGCACCACATTTGCTATGCTATGTGTGAAACACTCCCTGTCAGTTCAGAGTCCTTGAATATCCGAAATAAGGGTCTGGCTATGACAATACTTAATTCTCTTATCTATTTTAATCTTTTTAAGATGCCGCTGTACTTCTTCCTGGTTCAGACAGAGCACTTTTAATGGGGAATTTACTTTTCCATTCTGCATTTCATCTGACAGTTTATTTTCTTAAGTGAATACAGTGGAGAAAAAAATATTTAATAGCTTTGCTTTCTCCTCATCGCTCTCTGCAACTCTCCCTTCATCACTCTGTAAAGGGCCGACATCTTCAGATTTATACTTTTTACCATTTATATAATTGAAGAACATTTAGGGTTAGTTTTACTCTCTTTGGCAATTAATCTCTCGGTCTTTAGTTTGGCTGCTTTTATTTGTCTTTTACATATTCTATTTTTTTTTTCCTTATAGTGTTTCAAAGCTTCCTTGCTACCCTCCTGTTTTAGTGATTTAAATGCTTTTTTTGTTATTTATTGCTTTCTTTACATTTATATTCATCCACATAGTTTTTTTTTCTTGTTCCTTAACCTTTTATTCCCATAAGGTATGTACCTCTCACAATTAGATTTTAGGATGCTTTTAAAAATATCACATTTTTGTGGCTGTATTTTTGAGGACTTCGTCTCAGTTAGTTAGGCCTATGACCTCTCTTAGTTGGCTTTTTTGAAGTTTGGTATTTTTGTTCCTCCCTGAAGAAACACTCTTTTAATGACAATTGGAAGGTTATTACTTTATGGTCACTATTTCCCAGGTGTCCCCCAACCTGCACATCTGTTGTTCTATCAGCTCTAGTGTGGCCGTCCCTCTAGTTGGGTCCTGAACCAGTTGGTAAAGGTAATTGTCTTTGGTTATTGCAAAGAACCTGTTTCCTTTATGAGATGTACAGGTTTCAGTTTCCCAGTCTATATCTGGGTAGTTGAAGTCCCCAATAAAAACAACCTCATTATGATTTGCCGCCTCATCTATTTCATTTAGAAGTAGATTTTCTGTGGACTCTGGTATATTAGGTGGCTTTTAATAAACTCCTATTAGTATTTTATTATTGTTTTTGCCTCCATGTATTTCTACCCACAGTGACTCCTCATATTCATGCCCCTCACTTATATCTCCCCTGGAGTGTGGGCTTTAGACAGGACTTTATAAAGCCAAACCCCTCCCCCTCTCTGGTTTTGACGATCCTTTCTAAACAGACTTTAACCCTGTACGTTAACCGCCCAGTCATAGCTATCACCCAGCTATGTCTTAGTCATTCCCACTATGTCATAGTTCTCCTCACACATCAATAATTTCAATTCACCAGTTTTATTAGTCAGGCTTCTGGGATTAGTGTACATACAATTAAGATTTTTATGTATATTTTTTTACCCTACACCTTTCCTTATGAACTGTTCTAGTCCCTACTTTCACTCCTCCCCCAGTCCCATTTCCATCTTCCCCTCCTATAACGTAATTACCCTCTCCCCCAGTCCCCAGTTTTAAACACTCCTCCAACCTTCTAGCCATCTTCTCCCCCAAAACAGCTGCCCCTTCCCCGTTGAGGTGCAGCCCATCCTTGCGATAGAGCCTGTAGTCGACAGAGAAGTCGGCCCAGTTCTCCAGGAAACCAAACCCCTCCTTCCTACACCAGTTATTGAGCCACTAGTTAACCTCTCTAATCTCCCACTGCCTTTATTGTGTGGCTCGTGGTACAGGTAGTATTTTGGAAAACACTGCCTTTGAGGTCCTTGCCCTAAGCTTGGGACCTAAATCCCTAAAATAATTTTTAAGGACGCTCCACCTACCTGTAATTTTGTCATTGGTTCCGATATGGACCATGACTGCTGGATATTTTCCAGCCCCTCCCAGTAATCTGTCAACCCGATCGGCGATGTGTCGAACTTGAGCGCCAGGAGGACAACACACCGTTCGACGATCCCGGTCTTTGTGACAGATCGACCTATCTGTACCACCTATTAATTGAGTCTCCCACTAACAGCACCTGTCTGGCCTGCCCTGCTCTCCTGGTCCCCTGCTTCATGGAGCTAACATTCCCCTGACTGGCAGAAGAAGTATCCGGCTGCAGTAGTGGTCTCCCTGAACTGACACCCCCCTCATCTGCCAATCTTGCAAACTTGTTGCGGTGTGTCAAATTAGGACTGGCCTCCCTGGCACTCTTCCCTCTACCCCGCTTTCTAACTGTTACCCAGCTAGCTACCTCACTGTCCTTAGCCTCCAGCTACCACCCTCCTCCACATCTACCCCATAGAGTGCCTGCTCAGTGAGCAGCAAACTCCCTTCCAAATTGCAAACGCTTCTCAGTGTTAAAACTCGCCCGGTTAGATACACAATGTGTGCAATTTGCTCACATTTTGAACAAAGATATGCACCCTCAAACGGCTGTTCCAGGACTGCATACTTTAGATAAGATGTGCACTGGACTGCGCTGTCAATGATGGAACACATACTAAGTGGGGATTATAAGAAAAGAAAAAAATACAATACAGTGCAGTGATAAGTATTAAAGTCCCTGAATCTCAAGTCACTTAATCTAAAGTCACACACTTAATGCAAACACTCACTTGAAATCAAACATGCGAACGCTCACAAACTTGCGTTGTTTGCCTACTTGTATAAGTGGAGTTCCCAAACAGCTTCAAACCAGACTGCTTTTTTCCTCTGGATTCAAAGGACTGAGCTGTCCTCAAGACTGGCTATTTAACTTCTCCTAATTAGATAGCCAAACCTTAATTATTGGCTATTTAACTTCTCCTAATTAGATAGCCAAACCCAAATTACTGGATATTTAACTTATCCTAATTAGATAGCCACACCCTAATTACTCACCTGTGCAACACCCTGTGAGAAGTAAGAGAAATAATATATAATCACAGTATATTCTTAGCTACTATGCAATAAACCTGGCAGCAAAAGCAAGTCGCAGGGTATAAACTAGACTACACTGCTCTGACTTGGTATAGACTTGGTATAGAGTACAATAAAGTCAGACACAGCCACTCAGCAATGTACTCAAATAATTTAGCTCTCAAAGATACTCCCTCACGTAATCTAAAGTCACACACTAAATACAAACACACACTAGAAATCAAACACGCAAACGCTCACAAACTAGCGTTGTTTGCCTGCTTGTACACTGCTCAAAAAAATAAAGGGAACACAAAAATAACACATCCTAGATCTGAATTAATTAAATATTCTTCTGAAATACTTTGTTCTTTACATAGTTGAATGTGCTGACAACAAAATCACACAAAAATAAGAAAATGGAAATCAAATTTTTCAACCCATGGAGGTTTGGATTTGGAGTCACACTCAAAATTAAAGTGGAAAAACACACGACAGGCTGATCCAACTTTGATGTAATGTCCTTAAAACAAGTCAAAATGAGGCTCAGTAGTGTGTGTAGCCTCCACGTGCCTGTATGACCTCCCTACAACGCCTGTGCATGCTCCTGATGAGGTGGCGGACGGTCTCCTGAGGGATCTCCTCCCAGACCTGGCCTAAAGCATGTGCCAACTCCTGGACAGTCTGTGGTGCAACGTGACGTTGGTGGATAGAGCGAGACATGATGTCCCAGATGTGCTCAATTGGATTCAGGTCTGGGGAACGGGCGGGCCAGTCCATAGCATCAATGCCTTCGTCTTGCAGGAACTGCTGACACACTTCAGTCACATGAGGTCTAGCATTGTCTTGCATTAGGAGGAACCCAGGGCCAACCGCACCAGCATATGGTCTCACAAGGGGTCTGAGGATCTCATCTCGGTACCTAATGGCAGTCAGGCTACCTCTGGCGAGCACATGGAGGGCTGTGCGGCCTCCAAAGAAATGCCACCCCACACCATTACTGACCCAATGCCAAACCGGTCATGCTGGAGGATGTTGCAGGCAGCAGAACATTCTCCACGGCGTCTCCAGACTCTGTCACGTCTGTCACATGTGCTCAGTGTGAACTTGCTTTCATCTGTGAC
Source organism: Bufo bufo (assembly GCF_905171765.1). NCBI lineage: Eukaryota > Metazoa > Chordata > Amphibia > Anura > Bufonidae > Bufo > Bufo bufo. The sequence goes on from NC_053392.1 coordinate 557,518,158, forward strand.
GAGCACAGGGCGCCAGTGGCGAATTTGCCAATTTTGGTGTTCTCTGGCAAATGCCAAACGTCCTGCACGGTTTCGGGCTGTAAGCACAACCCCCACCTGTGGACGTCGGGCCCTCATATCACCCTCATGGAGTCTGTTTCTGACCGTTTGAGCAGACAAATGCACATTTGTGGCCTGCTGGAGGTCATTTTGCAGGGCTCTGGCAGTGCTCCTCCTGTTCCTCCTTGCACAAAGGCGGAGGTAGCGGTCCTGCTGCTGGGTTGTTGCCCTCCTACGGCCTCCTCCACGTCTCCTGATGTACTGGCCTGTCTCCTGGTAGCGCCTCCATGCTCTGGACACTATGCTGACAGACACAGCAAACCTTCTTGCCACAGCTCGCATTGATGTGCCATCCTGGATAAGCTGCACTACCTGAGCCACTTGTGTGGGTTGTAGACTCTGTCTCATGCTACCACTAGAGTGAAAGCACTGCCAGCTTTCAAAAGTGACCAAAACATGAGCCAGGAAGCATAGGAACTGAGAAGTGGTCTGTGGTCACCACCTGCAGAACCACTTCTTTATTGGGGGCGTCTTGCTAATTGCCTATAATTTCCACCTGTTGTCTATCCCATTTGCACAACAGCATGTGAAATTGATTGTCACTCAGTGTTGCTTCCTAAGTGGACAGTTTGATTTTACAGAAGTGTGATTGACTTGGAGTTACATTGTGTTGTTTAAGTGTTCCCTTTATTTTTTTGAGCAGTGTATAAGTACCACTCCCAAACATTTCAAACCAGTGCCCTCTGGCAGATAAATATTTCTATTGGTGGAACTCTGGGGAGCACTATTTTTTCTGGGGGGCATCATGGCACAGTATCAGCTTTTCACAATTATTTTTGGGGGACATTATGTTTATGACACTATTAGTGTCAGAGACCCTATTTGCTGGGTGCAGTTATTTTTTTGGGCACTGTGTGCCAATAATTATTGAAGGAGTTATGTTACTGGTATTTTTAGGTGCACTGTTTCTGCAGTATAGTATTAGGGAGCACAGTGAAAACAGTATTGGGGGTTGCAGGAGGGGGTACTGAAAAGGTGGAGAGGATGATGGAAAAGTAGGAAAGTATTCAAAGAAATAGAAATAGGTTGGGACCACACGTGAGAAGCCCAACTCGCCGGGATAACCAATCGGTGGTGCTCAGTGGTAAAAAGTGAAGACATATGTGTAAATCCAATCAATATAGATAATCCACGGCACTCACCCAACTTGATATAATGTCTATTTATTGAAAAAAGTGCACAATGCTGGGAGGCACACTCGGCAGATTCAACCGGCCTACGGCTGTTTTGAGTCCTGTGACACTTTCTCAAGGCCTCCGTAGTAGTAGAAAACTAAGATGTCTGTTTTTAAAACTCTGCAGAGACAAGAAATGGCTGAAAGAAATCATCATGGCGGTCTGTTCTGAATGGAGAAGATGAGGAAAAAGAATATCTACATCACATGAGATGCCACTGGATATAAGAGTTATGTGGTGCTGTATTACCCTGTATATTTTGTAGTGCTGTTTGTAATGTTTTCCAAGTGTGTCTTTGATGGAGGGATGGAGGGAAGGGGTTAGGCTGATAATTTGGCATCGGAGCGTGCCGTTTGAATTTTTGTTTCAGGCAGCAAAAAGGCTAGGTGCACCCTTGCCACAAAACACTGAGGCAAAAATGAACTCTTGCACCAGCAGGGTCCATTAGCCTTTAGCTATATCCCTGATTCAGACCAAGCAGTTTTTGATGTGCAGATAATGCAAATTTGGAGTCTTGTATACATAAGCAAGGATCTGTGAAATGAAAGGATCTAACAATCTTTCAGCCCATTTGCGCAGTTTTTTTTAAAGAGCTAATCCCTGGCACAGTGGGACAAAAAGGGTGTGGGAGCCCTGCTTTATGAATTAAAGGGAATCTGTCACCAGTTTTCTGCTGCTAGGTTCTAACAGCTCCAGCACATGCCAATAAGTCCATGCTCCCTCCGCCCTACTGCCTCTGACTGACCTGCTCTGGGCAGCATAAACCTGATGACAGATTCCCTTTAATGGAACAATTTTATTTATTTATTTTTTAATCAGTCAGTTCTAGGTTCAGTTCAAAGTGTATTGTACATATACAGTATTTAAAGAGGACCTGTCAGCTCTCTTGAATTGTCTATTGTAGTTGACATTTGCACTCAGCAATGCTGAGAATTTTTATTTTTAGAACTCTGCATTGTGCCGTTTCTTTTTTATTCCACCTTCATGCATGGCAAGTCTATAACTGGGCATTTTCCATTTTACCAATAGGATGTGTCCCTACACAGTCTGACACCGTTAGACCTGATTGTGTAGAAACATATACCATTGACAAGGCGGTGGTAATCCACGGCTGTCAACTTCTTTATCCATTTTCATAAGGAGGAACTAGGGCAGTTGTGGTGAACTTAGTCTATGGTGTACCAATATCCCTTAGACTTTTCCTGCCATCCACCAGCGCAGGGCGCACAATGAACGGCACAGGCAGTGCACTGAATGTAGGCAGGATATTATAGCTAAATGATAAAGTAGATGGAAGATATACTGTATTGGTATTCATGTTAAATTGCAGTGTTGGCACTTTGTGATAAATATGTGGGTTTTGGGTTACAGTTTGGGCACTCGGTCTGTAAAAGGTTCACTATCACTGAACTAGGGGAATGTAGAGTTCTAAGAAAAGATTCTGGGAAGTCTATAACAGGCATGTCTGTAGACCTAACAGGTTGCCTTTAACAGACTGAATTCCAGATCTTCAAAACTGTAGCTCCCTAAAGCCCTTATGGTAATATACAAATTGTTACCACAGACTCAATAAAAGGAAGAGAAAATGACTAAGTCCAGGCCAGGGTCAATGCATTCTGCATCTTTGTCATAATGTTCAAATAACCTAGTTACAAGTAAGGAACATCCTATCCAATATTAAAATATGACACAAATGAAGGGAACAGGAAAACGTTGGGCATTATAAATAAATCGCAAACAACCTTGATTTTAGCATATTAAATCCTTTATTAATTTAGCACTTAACCTGTGTTAGCCTTCATTAAGAATAAAAGGGAAGCACTTGTAATCTCTGCTTCACAAATGGTTCACAGATTTAAGTTTATAGAAGGAAAAAGAAAGAGAGGAGGCAGCGCCTCCTGTGTGGAACCTTACAGCACAGTGTATAGGCACAAAAAAGCTACTGATTATGCTTACCAGAAGGGGTTGTGAAAGGTCACAACGCCTCCGAAATGCTTGTCTGGATTTATCCGTCCAGTTTACGGAGAAGAGAAGACTGCGTCTGCTGCCCCTGGTCTGTATCCCTTGCCGTGGTTGCGGTTGTCAGGATAAATTGTATGCAGAGAAGTAAAGAAAAAATCGGACCATTCTCGGTGGCGCTGGTGCAGTAAGGACTCGGTGCTCAGAGGTACCAATAAAGGTAATCTTTTTATTAATAATAAAGTAAGTCTACGCGTTTCGGGGGCAAAACATCCCCCTTCCTCAGGACAATAAATCTTATTACATGTAATAAGATTTATTGTCCTGAGGAAGGGGGATGTTTTGCCCCCGAAACGCGTAGACTTACTTTATTATTAATAAAAAGATTACCTTTATTGGTACCTTCTGAGCACCGAGTCCTTACTGCACCAGCGCCACCGAGAATGGTCCGATTTTTTCTTTACTTCTCTGCACAGATTTAAGTTTAACGCAGAAAACAGAAGACCCTGAGGATCCTGCACCACATCATAGAACATTATCAAATACCAGCCCTGCCAGCACATATGCTGAAGGTCAAGAATCCATCATCCTTTCATTAAATAACCAAAATGGAAATCAAAGAACAATACAACAGAAAATCAATAGCTATAGTGGCAGCCGGATTAGAGTTAATGCTTGCATCAGGATTACTGTTAAAGCCTGCTGTCTCTTAAATGGCAAGGCTGTATGTTCTGCTGGGGCTAGGAAGTATGAGCCACTTTCTTCTAGTGCAGTGACCTTTGTAGTAATTTTCCTTTGGGCACACTGATAATGAAAAAAGTGAGAAGAAATACTGCAAGCTTAGACTGACGCCACTCACTTTCTGTCAATGGACATCCCTTTTCACTATTAATCTTTTATATCTTCATTGCATGTAGGAAATGAGTGAAATCAATCACACTTATCACCATCAATTCATCATTCACTTTTTCTTCCACATCAACTTTGGCCAAAAAGAAATGAATTTGTTAATGTCTATGTGACTATATCTTATATAGAAAAGCAGATTCTAAATGGTAGATTAAAGGGGTTTTCTCACGATTATTGTAAAAAATGATAATCAGACATCGCATAGTACATGATAATCTCATTCTAAAAAAGCTAGGACCAGCCCTGTACCTCACATGGATCCAGAGATCTCCCCATTCACTGCTCTGCTAGATTTATATCAAGCTGACAGCTCAAGGGGTGTGTCTTATCTGCTGCAACTCAGGGGTCGTGTCCATGCTCTGCCTATCACCGCTCAGGAGGCAGTTGAAGTATGAAACTGAGCATCTGCGGCCACCTCAGTGGTGCTATACAGATACATTTTTATTGAATAACTCTGTGGCTATGCTGTTTTCAATTACAAAAGTATTCAGATCCAGGTGGTGGTGTGAAAACTGTAGAATATTTTTCGTGGGACAATCCCTTTAAGGCTTGATATGAGGCTACATTTACATGGCCGTATCAATTTTGCAGTCCATAAACCTCGGATCCGTGAAATATGGGTAACGGTTGTGTGCATCCCGTACTTTTCATGGATCCATTGTCAAAATGCCTATTCTTGTCAACAAATCAGGCAAGAATAGAACATGTTCTATAATTTACAGCACGGCCTCATGGATGTGGACATTTTTTGCATCCCCATAGAAATGAATAGGTTCTCATGTCATCTACAAAAAATGTGGATCAGACACGAGCCGAATATGAAATTGAAGGAATGAGCCCTGAAAGGGTTTTTGTCCAGGATTTTTATATTGATGGTTCTATTTGGGTTCGAATGAATTCAACCTGAATCAAAAAGTGCCCCAAGTGCCTTGACAAGTTGTGGATGACACTTTGAAATCTCCTAGTACTCTATGCAACACCTTCAAGTTCTTTAAAGGCCAGGGTATCCAGTCACCTTCTGAGATCAGATGATTCTACTTTATTTTTCCAGTCTTCTGATCTAAAAAATGGCTGGCCCCATTTTGATAAATTATCCTGAATTGAATCGCCAAAAATTCAAGTCAACTTTGATTTGATCATCAGAGCCTCAAAATTTTGGCCAAATCTTATATGTCATAACTATGGATTGCTTAACTTTAATTACTATGGGCCTTATCAAAACTGTCTCAAAGTAAACACATTTTAAGAATGAGTGTGTGTATGAGTGATTATTCCTGATAACTGGCCCATGTAAATGTGTTACTGATCACGTGGAAAATAGAGATGGCCTTGCAGTTTTCCCGGCGGTCGTTTCGCGGTGAAATTGGCGTGTCCGCGATTCGCCAAACATGCGAACATATGGCGATGTCCACCGGCGCCATATTCTTTTGCATTGCGCCGAACTTTGACCCATGACACATCCATAAGGTGGGACAAGACAGCCAAATAAGACATTTCAGCACATGGACACACTCCACCCTATCAAAGAACCTGATCTGGCAGCCATTTTACATTCTGTGTTTTGCCAGTGTAGGGAGAGGTCGCTTTATGGAGCAGGGACAGGCTGTTAGGGACACCAAACGCTAGCTAATAGGGTCACAAAAGTCCTTTTAAGGACTGGTATAGGTGTGCTATCGATAGGTGGGATATACTGAGGTGTGTGATATACTTATAATATACTTTCTAACATAGAAAGTATATTATAGTGCATTTGTATTGTTCAGCAGTTGTGTGCGGTTCTGCTGCGATATTGCAGCTATATAGAGGGACAAACGCTATTGGAACAACTAATTGCAACGGGTGTGATATACCTGTTGCTGTCACCGCCAGATCTCTGAGAAGTTCTGATAGACGTTCTTCAGTACCTTCTGCATGATGTTCTTTTGTTTTGCTTTCGCTTTGACATCTCTTCTCCCTCTCCCAGCTGTCATCTGTTAGCAGTGATTGCCTCCCTATATATCTCCTCCCATACTGCTTCACTTTGCGGTTTATACTACTTCCTGGATTCTGTTCACTGCTTGAAGTTGCTACTGCTGGTTCCTCAAGATAAGTCTATTTCTGTATTTGTGTATTCCTGTTGGCTTGATCCTAGGTGCCCTGACTCCCTTCGTATTTAGTGTAGGGAGCCGGTGGTCTTGTCCCCTCACTATTATAGGGTATTCAGGTGTCACACAGTCGAGGTACGTGGACATGCAACTTTCTATCATTGAGATTTTTGCATGGGCTGAGCAGCCAGGGAGAGCTCTAGGGCTTTAATAGGGCTCACCCTTTTTTTCCTTAGTTTTGGATCAAGTCAGTCGGATCTTTATTTGTTACTTCTTGTTTTCTGCAACACCATCCGTGACATTATAAACCGCCAAAACCGTCTTAAGCATGAATCCTGTTTCAGCCTTGATTGACCACATGCATGGTCTTTCACTGGAGGTAGCAGATCTCTGTAAAACTGTCTCTCAGTTTGAGGTGACCGTTTCTGCTTGCGTTCATGGAATTTGTTCTGAGCCTAAAATCTCACTTCCGGATATGTTCTCCGGGGGTAGTGAGAATTTTGTTCGTTTTAGAGAGGCTTGCAAACTCTATTTTCGCCTACTTCCCCATTCCTCTGGTGATGAGGAGTGAAGGGTGGGGATCATCATCTCGCTGTTCAGGAAAAACGCTCAGTCCTGGGCCGTTTCGCTGCCGGTGGGGGCACGGCCTCTCCGTTCATTGGATGAATTTTTTTGTAGCCCTGGGTCAGATATATGATGATCCGTATCGTATTGCTCTGGCTGACTCTAAACTGCGTCTTTTGTGCCAGGGTAAACAGTCCGCAGATTTATACTGTTCAGAATTTCGGAGATGGGCAGCTGATACTGGTTGGAATGATGCTGCACTCCGAAGTCAATTTTGCCATGGTCTTTCAGAGGGATTGAAAGATGCATTTGCCTTTCATGAGAGACCTACCTCTTTGGAGTCTGCCATGTCTCGGGCTGTTCGTATTGACAGGAGTCTTAGAGAGAGAGTAGAGATCACTCCTTCCTGTCATGCTCAGTCCAAGGACAGTGGGGTGGTCTCATTCAGTGCGCAGGAGCCTCACTCTCTCTCAATCCTCTCTGAGCCTGAGCCGATGCAGCTGGGTTTGCTTGCCTCTAACAATAGAGGATTCAGCTCTCAGAGGGGGGTTTGTTTCTGTTGTGGAGGTATAAATCATTTGGCAAATGTTTGTACCTCTAGGAGATTTGGGGAGTTTTTAGAGAATAATAAAGAAATAAAAAGGAAAAAGTCCTCTAAAAACGTTCCATCTGTTACTATTGGCAAGGTTGATGCGGAAATTGAAGGTTTTCCGTTTGCTTGTAGTTCCCGTTTTGTCCTACCTGCCAGGGTGGCGCTAGAGAGCAAGAACATTGTTTGTTAGATTTTTGTAAATAATGGAGCAGCTGTCAATCTCATTGATAATCAATTTGCTATAACACATGGTTTCCAGGTATGCACTTTGGGAAAGCACATACCTGTTTTTGCTATTGATTCCGCTCCACTTTCTCCAAAAACGCTAAAGGGCATAGTTCACAATATCCGTTTGTTTGTGGCTGATACTCATGTTGAGGATGTGTCATGTTTCGTCCTAGGCGGGTTACCTACTCCTCTAGTGTTGGGGCTACCCTGGCTCACTAAACATAACCCCACCATTGATTGGCAAGCGAGGCAAATAAATGGTTGGAGTGACTTTTGCAGAGAGAATTGCCTCTCAACGTCTCTTTCAGAGGTTTCTACTAAGACTGTACCATCTTTTCTTTCTGAATTTTCGGATGTGTTTTCTGAGAGTGGTGTTCAGGAGCTGCCCCCTCACCGGGAGTACGATTGCCCTATTAATCTCATCCCAGGCGCCAAGCTGCCTAAATCTCGTTTATACAATCTCTCCCAACCTGAAAGGTTCGCTATGCGTTCTTATATTTCTGAGAGTCTGAGAAAGGGACACATACGACCCTCAAAGTCACCTGTTGCCGCTGGTTTCTTTTTTGTTAAGAAAAAAGATGGTTCTTTAAGACCTTGTCTGGATTTCAGGGAGCTGAACCGTTTCACGATTCGTGACCCATATCCGCTTCCTCTGATCCCGGACCTGTTTAACCAGATTGTTGGGGCTAATGTTTTTTCCAAATTGGATTTAAGAGGGGCATACAACCTGGTCAGGGTCAGAGAAGGGGACGAATGGAAGACGGCCTTCAATACCCCTGAGGGCCATTTTGAGAATTTGGTTATGCCATTTGGTTTGATGAATGCTCCAGCTGTCTTCCAACATTTTGTGAACAGCATTTTTTATAATTTAATGGGGAAATTTGTACTGGTGTATCTAGATGACATTTTGATTTTTTTCTCCTGATTTCAAAACTCATAGGGACCACCTACGTCAGGTCTTGCTCATTCTGCGAGAGAATAAATTGTATGCTAAACTGGAGAAATGTGTTTGCAGTTCCAGAAATTCAATTTCTGGGTTTTCTTCTCTCCGCTTCTGGTTTTCGCATGGACCCCGAGAAGGTCCGCGTTGTGCTTGATTGGGAGCTTCCTGAGAATCAGAAGGCGCTGATGCGCTTTTTAGGTTTTGCCAATTATTACAGGAAGTTAATTTTGAATTATTCCTCTGTTGTTAAGCCACTGACTGATATGACTAGAAAGGGCGTAGATTTTTCCTCCTGGTCGGTAAAGGCGTGTAAGGCCTTTTCTAGTATCAAAAAGAGTTTTGCTTCCGCTCCCATCTTGGTACAATCTGATATCTCTCTGCCCCTCATTGTTGAGGTGGATGCTTCTGAGGTGGGTGTGGGTGCAGTCTTGTCTCAGGGTCCCTTTCCTGCCAAATGGCGACCGTGTGCCTTTTTCTCGAAGAAACTCTCCTCCGCAGAGAGAAATTACGATGTGGGAGATAGGGAGTTGTTGGCCATCAAGTTAGCTTTTGAGGAGCGGCGCCATTGGCTAGAGGGAGCCAGACACCCTATTACCGTGTTTACCGACCATAAGAATCTGGCCTACTTGGAGTCAGCCAAGCGTCTGAACCCGAGACAGGCCAGATGGTCTTTGTTCTTTTCAAGGTTTAATTTTGTTGTCACGTTCCGCCCTGGGGTTAAGAATGTGAAGGCGGATGCCCTGTCACGTTGTTTTCCGGGAGGGGGGAACTTGGTTCAGGCAGCCCAGGCAGAGGCTCCTGATCTTTGTCCCCCTGGGAGGTTGTTCGTGCCTCTCGCTTTACGACACAAGGTTTTTTAAGGAGCACCACGATACTGTCCTTGCTGGGCACCCGGGGCATAGAGCCACAGTGGATCTCTTGCTCGGAGATCCTGGTGGCCAGCTCTTCGTAAGTCAGTTGAGGGTTTTGTGGCAGCCTGCGAGACCTGCGCTCGTGCCAAAGTCCCTCATTCACAGCCATCAGGTCCTCTCCTTCCCTTACCCATTCCTTCCCGTCCTTGGACACATCTGTCCATGGATTTCATTATGGACCTGCCTCGTTGCCCAATGCTAAAACGCTGGTGCAGGCATTTATTGATCACATTGTCAAATTGCATGGTATTCCTTCAGACATAGTCTCTGATAGGGGCACGCAGTTTGTTTCCAGATTCTGGAAGGCTTTCTGTTCTCGCTTGGGAGTTCGGTTGTCATTCTCTTCTGCTTTCCACCCGCAGTCGAATGGCCAGACAGAATCTGGAGACATATCTGTGCTGTTTTGTGGCGGAGAATCAGGAGAATTGGTGTTCTTTTCTCTCCCTTGCTGAGTTTGCTTTAAATAACCGTCGTCAGGAGTCCTCTGATAAGTCACAATTTTTTGGTGCATATGGGTTTCATCCACAGTTTGGGACATTCTCTGGAGAGGGGGCTTCTGGTTTACCTGATGAGGAGAGATTCTCCCCGTCTTTGTCATCTATTTGGCAAAAGATTCAGGATAATCTGAAGAGGATGAGTGAGAGATATAAACGTGTGGCGGATAAGAGACATGTGCCTGGTCCGGACCTGAATGTGGGTGATCTGGTGTGGTTGTCTACTAAGAATATCAAATTGAAGGTTCCCTCCTGGAAGTTGGGTTCTAAGTTTATCGGGCCTCACAAAATCTTGTCCGTCATCAATCCCGTTGCCTACCGTCTTGATCTTCCTCAGACTTGGAAGATCTATAATGTTTTTCATAAGTCCCTATTAAAGCCTTATGTCCAACCCACTGTACCCTTCTCTTTGCCTCCTCCTCCGATTGTGGTTGATGGTAATCTTGAATTTCAGGTCTCTAGGATTGTGGACTCTCGTATTGTCCGAGGTTCTCTCCAGTACCTCGTTCATTGGGAGGGGTATGGTCCTGAGGAGAGGATGTGGGTTCCAGTGACGGACATTAAGGCCACTCGTCTTCTCAGGGCATTCCATAGGTCCCATCCTGAGAAGGTGGGCTCTGAGTGTTCGGAGTCCACTCGTAGAGGGAGGTGTACTGTCACCGCTAGATCTCTGAGAAGTTCTGATAGACGTTATTCAGTACCTTCTGCATTATGTTCTTTTGTTTTGCTTTCGCTTTGACATCTCTTCTCCCTCTCCCAGCTGTCATCTATTAGCAGTGATTGCCTCCCTATATATCTCCTCCCATACTGCTTCACTTTGCGGTTTATACTACTTCCTGGATTCTGTTCACTGCTTGAAGTTGCTACTGCTGGTTCCTCAAGATAAGTCTATTTCTTGTTGGCTTGATCCTAGGTGACCCTGACTCCCTCCGTATTTAGTGTAGGGAGCCGGTGGTCATGTCCCCTCACTATTATAGGGTATTCAGGTGTCACACAGTCGAGGTACGTGGACATGCAACTTTCTATCATTGAGATTTTTGCATGGGCTGAGCAGCCAGGGAGAGCTCTAGGGCTTTAATAGGGCTCACCCTTTAGTTCCTTAGTTTTGGATACAAGTCAGTCGGATCTTTATTTGTTACTTCTTGTTTTCTGCAACACCATCCGTGACAGTTGCCCCCCCCAAAAAAATAATTGACTACTGCCAAATGAACTGGTTGTTGGTAGTTTTTTTCCACCAACCATAGGGGACCCGCAACGTAGTATTATCATATCTCCCTGACCCACTAGCGTAGGATTATCATCTTCTCCGCATATGTGCACCCTCTTCCTTTTGTACGAATTCCCCTGAAGAGTCGACATTGACAGAAACGTGCCACGTCGGGATATCATCAAGAGCGCATCAGCTGGTCACGATTACTTTAAGAGTTAGGGATCAGGCACGGAGTAGGGACAGGTATCCGGACACGGCCGCTCCTGTTGGGGCGGGTGCTCTGTATAGATAGGTAGAATGAAACTAGCCCCTTTCCCCATGTATAGGGTATAATAGCTTCTCTATATATACAGACCCCATCAATTACCGTGGCTTTTCAATAGACTTACATCTGTTGTCCTCCGGATTTGCCTCCCTGGAAATATCTCCTGGTCCCATCACACGTATTGGTTTGGTAAGACTTCTCGCACCTTTCACTAGGTGGAGCAGTATCATTTTTTATCTATCAGTGTTGGGGTTCCAAGCTTGGACTCCCATATTTTTCTAATTTTGCATCACAGTGGTGTGTTTTATCTTTATATCTAATTAAAAGTTATGTTTTAGACATTGACACTCTCCCCTAGGTGGTTTACCTTTTGTCATCAAATAAACTGGTGGACTCGGAGGCCTTTAGAAAATTTGTATCCTTTGGCACACTGCAATAGAAGGTCCCCGGAAGAAAATATTTCTCCCAGAAGGGCATCCCAGAGCTATATGACCATGTTCAGCAGCAAGTGAATATATTTCTGGCACAAAGTGTCGGGTGCAAGATACATCTGACCACAGACACGTGGTCTAGCAAACACAGGCAAGGGAGGTACATAACTTTTACTGCCCACTGGGTGAACCTTCTGACGGCCATCAAGCATGTAACCCATGGCTCCCGTGTGGATTTTGTGTTGCCGCTAGTGATGGACGAACATTGGACGGGACTATTCACTAACGCGATCACGCAAACGGGATCAAATTTTCACGAACCGCAAGATCGCAGCGGGCCCCATTCACTTTAATGGCAGTCGAATCAGAAAAATCTTCAGGTCATATTTGCAGCCATAAAATACTTACTAGAAGTGCACAAATAGTCCCACAACATGGACAGTGACATACAGTACTAGAGGGGGATCAATGACAAAAATTCCCCCCAAAAATATGCATTTTAATCATGGGCCATTTTTATGCCTCTTAAAAGGGAAATTTTCAAAAATGTGCCCTGCTGGAGCCTAGAAAAACTTGATGTTAGGTCACGAGTAGAGTTGAGCGAACACCTGGATGTTCGGGTTCGAGAAGTTCGGCCGAACTTCCCGGAAATGTTCGGGTTCGGAACCCGAACCGAACTTCGTCCCGAACCAGAACCCCATTGAAGACAATGGGGACCCGAACTTTTGGGCACTAAAAAGGCTGTAAAACAGCCCAGGAAAGAGCTAGAGGGCTGCAAAAGGCAGCAACATGTAGGTAAATCCCCTGCAAACAAATGTGGATAGGGAATGAATTAATTAAATGAATTAAAATTAAAATTAAAAAAATAAAAATGACCCAATATCAATTGGACAGAGGTCCCATAGCAGAGAATCTGGCTTCACGTCAGCAGAGAATCAGTCTCTTCATGCCATAGCAAAGAATCTGGCTTCATGTCAGCACAGAATCAGTCTCTTCATGCCATAGCAGAGAATCTGGCTTCATGTCAGCGCAGAATCAGTCTTCATGTCATAGCAGAGAATCAGGCTTCACGTCACCCACCACTGGAACAGGCCACTGTCACACATTTAGGCCCAGGCACCCAGGCAGAGGAGAGAGGTCCCGTAACAGAGAATCTGGCCTTATGTCAGCGCAGAATCAGTCTTCATGTCATAGCAGAGAATCAGGCTTCACGTCACCCACCACTGGAACAGGCAACTGTCACACATTTAGGCCCAGGCACCCAGGCAGAGGAGAGAGGTCCCGTAACAGAGAATCTGGCCTTATGTCAGCGCAGAATCAGTTTTCATGTCATAGCAGAGAATCAAGCTTCACGTCACCCACCACTGGAACAGGCCATTGTCACACATTTAGGCCCAAGCACCCAGGCAGAGGAGAGAGGTCCCGTAACAGAGAATCTGGCCTTATGTCAGCGCAGAATCTGTCTTCATGTCATAGCAGAGAATCAGGCTTCACGTCACCCACCACTGGAACAGGCCACTGTCACACATTTAGGCCCAGGCATCCAGGCAGAGGAGAGAGGTCCCGTAACAGAGAATCTGGCCTTATGTCAGCACAGAATCTGTCTTCATTTCATAGCAGAGAATCAGGCTTCACGTCAGCCACCACTGGAACAGGCCACTGTCACACATTTAGGCCCCGGCACCCAGACAGAGGAGAGCAGTCCCGTAACAGAGAATCTGGCCTTATGTCAGCGCAGAATCTGTCTTCATGTCATAGCAGAGAATCAGGCTTCACGTCACCCACCACTGGAACAGGCCACTGTCACACATTTAGGCCCAGGCAGAGGAGAGAGGTCCCGTAACAGAGAATCTGGCCTTATGTCAGCACAGAATCTGTCTTCATGTCATAGCAGAGAATCAGGCTTCACGTCACCCACCACTGGAACAGGCCACTGTCACACATTTAGACCTCGGCACCCAGACAGAGGAGAGGTTCATTCAACTTTGGGTTGCCCCGCAATATAATGGTAAAGTGAAATTAAAAATATTATTGAATGAGGAAGTGCCCTGGAGTAGAATAATATATTGTTAAGGGGAGGTAGTTAATATCTAATCTGCACAAGGGATGGACAGGTCCTGTGGGATCCATGCCTGGTTCATTTTTATGAACGTCAGCTTGTCCACATTGGCTGTAGACAGGCGGCTGCGTTTGTCTGTAATGACGCCCCCCTGCCGTGCTGAATACACGTTCAGACAAAACGCTGGCCGCCGGGCAGGCCAGCACCTCCAAGGCATTAAAGGCTAGCTCTGGCCACGTGGACAATTTGGAGACCCAGAAGTTGAATGGGGCCGAACCATCAGTCAGTACGTGGAGGGGTGTGCACAGGTACTGTTCCACCATGTTAGTGAAATGTTGCCTCCTGCTAACACGTTCCGTATCAGGTGGTGGTGCACTTAGCTGTGGCGTGTTGACAAAACTTTTCCACATCTCTGCCATGCTAACCCTGCCCTCAGAGGAGCTGGGCGTGACACAGCTGCGTTGGCGACCTCTTGCTCCTTCTCTGCCTTCGCCTTGGGCTTCCACTGGTTCCCCTATGACATTTGGGAATGCTCTCAGTAGCGCGTCTACCAACGTGCGCTTGTACTCGCGCATCTTCCTATCACGCTCCAGTGTAGGAAGTAAGGTGGGCACATTGTCTTTGTACCGGGGATCCAGCAGGGTGGCAACCCAGTAGTCCGCACACGTTAAAATGTGGGCAACTCTGCTGTCGTTGCGCAGGCACTGCAGCATGTAGTCGCTCATGTGTGCCAGGCTGCCCAGAGGTAAGGACAATCTGTCCTCTGTGGGAGGCGTATCGTCATCGTCCTGTGTTTCCCCCCAGCCACGCACCAGTGATGGGCCCGAGCTGCTTTGGGTGCCACCCCGCTGTGAACATGCTTCATCCTCATCCTCATCCTCCTCCACCTCCTCCTCATCCTCGTCCTCCTCGTCCTCCAGTAGTGGGCCCTGTCTGGCCACATTTGTACCTGGCCTCTGGTGTTGCAAAAAACCTCCCTCTGAGTCACTTCGAAGAGACTGGCCTGAAACTGCTAAAAATGACCCCTCTTCCTCCTGGGCCACCTCCTCTTCCATCATCGCCCTAAGTGTTTTCTCAAGGAGACATAGAAGTGGTATTGTAACGCTGATAACGGCGTCATCGCCACTGGCCATGTTGGTGGAGTACTCGAAACAACGCAACAGGGCACACAGGTCTCGCATGGAGGCCCAGTCATTGGTGGTGAAGTGTGTCTGATCCACAGTGCGACTGACCCGTGCGTGCTGCAGCTGAAACTCCACTATGGCCTGCTGCTGCTCGCACAGTCTGTCCAGCATATGCAAGGTGGAGTTCCACCTGGTGGGTACGTCGCATATGAGGCGGTGAGCGGGAAGGCCGTAGTTACGCTGTAGCGCAGACAGGCGGGCAGCGGCAGGGTGTGAACGCCGGAAGCGCGAACAGACGGCCCGCACTTTATGCAGGAGCTCTGACATGTCGGGGTAGTTGCGAATGAACTTCTGCACCACCAAATTCAGCACATGCGACAGGCAAGGGATGTGCGTCAAACCGGCTAGTCCCAGAGCTGCAACGAGATTTCGCCCATTATCGCACACCACCAGGCCGGGCTTGAGGCTCACCGGCAGCAACCACTCGTCGGTCTGTTGTTCTATACCCCGCCACAACTCCTGTGCGGTGTGGGGCATGTCCCCCAAACATATGAGTTTCAGAATGGCCTGCTGACGTTTACCCCGGGCTGTGCTGAAGTTGGTGGTGAAGGTGTGTGGCTGACTGGATGAGCAGGTGGAAGAAGAGGAGGAGGAAGCTGAGTAGGAGGAGGAGGAGACAGGAGGCAAAGAATGTTGCCCTGCGATCCTTGGCGGCGGAAGGACGTGCGCCAAACAGCTCTCCGCCTGGGGCCCAGCCGACACTACATTTACCCATTGTGCAGTTAGGGAGATATAGCGTCCCTGGCCGTGCTTACTGGTCCACGTATCTGTGGTTAGGTGGACCTTGCCACAGATGGCGTTGCGCAGTGCACACTTGATTTTATCGGACACTTGTTTGTGCAGGGAAGGCACGGCTCTCTTGGAGAAGTAGTGGCGGCTGGGAACAACATACTGTGGGACAGCAAGCGACATGAGCTGTTTGAAGCTGTGTGTGTCCACCAGCCTAAATGACAGCATTTCATAGGCCAGTAGTTTAGAAATGCTGGCATTCAGGGCCAGGGATCGAGGGTGGCTAGGTGGGAATTTACGCTTTCTCTCAAATGTTTGTGAGATGGAGAGCTGAACGCTGCCGTGTGACATGGTTGAGATGCTTGGTGACGCAGGTGGTGGTGTTGGTGGTACATCCCATGTTTGCTGGGCGGCAGGTGCCAACGTTCCTCCAGAGGCAGAGGAAGAGGCCGAGGCGGCGGCAGCAGCAGCAGAAGAGGCCGAGGCGGCAGCAGCAGAAGAGGCAGCAGGGGGAGCCTGAGTGACTTCCTTGTTTTTAAGGTGTTTACTCCACTGCAGTTCATGCTTTGCATGCAGGTGCCTGGTCATGCAGGTTGTGCTAAGGTTCAGAACGTTAATGCCTCGCTTCAGGCTCTGATGGCACAGCGTGCAAACCACTCGGGTCTTGTCGTCAGCACATTGTTTGAAGAAGTGCCATGCCAGGGAACTCCTTGAAGCTGCCTTTGGGGTGCTCGGTCCCAGATGGCGGCGGTCAGTAGCAGGCGGAGTCTCTTGGCGGCGGGTGTTCTGATTTTGCCCACTGCTCCCTCTTTTGCTACGCTGTTGGCTCGGTCTCACCACTGCCTCTTCCTCCGAACTCTGAAAGTCAGTGGCACGACCTTCATTCCATGTGGGGTCTAGGACCTCATCGTCCCCTGCATCGTCTTCCACCCAGTCTTGATCCCTGACCTCCTGTTCAGTCTGCACACTGCAGAAAGATGCAGCAGTTGGCACCTGTGTTTCGTCATTATCAGAGACGTGCTGAGGTGGTATTCCCATGTCCTCATCATCAGGAAACATAAGTGGTTGTGCGTTATTGCATTCTATCTCTTCGACCCCTGGTGAAGAGCTAGGTGGATGCCCTTGGGAAACCCTGGCAGCAGAGTCTTCAAACAGCATAAGAGACTGCTGCCTAACTTGAGGCTCAGACAGTTTCCCTGATATGCATGGGGGTGATGTGACAGACTGATGGGCTTGGTTTTCATGCGCCATCTGTGCGCTTTCTGCAGAAGACTGGGTGGGAGATAATGTGAACGTGCTGGATCCACTGTCGGCCACCCAATTGACTAATGCCTGTCAAAATGTGCTTTTACGGTCACTAGAAATAACTTGACCAGCTAAAACAGTACAGATTTGGTTGAATAGAGATGTGAGGCCTGTTTTTTTTTGCGCTGGGTGACAGGTATAGATTTAATCACAGAATCAGACTTCTATCTGCACGGTAGCGTGTGTCTTAGGTTTTTCTGAATGACACTATCAGCACCTTCAATGTAAGATTTTCTTTTTGGGATAGATTTCAAGTAGGCCTCATATACCAGAAACTAGTTATTTTGAGAATGGCAAATTTGGGAATAGTTTTTCAACCCAGAACAAAAAGTCTGCTTTTACGGTCACTACAAATAACTTGACCAGCTAAAACAGTACAGATTTGGTTGAATAGAAATGTCAGGTCTATTTTTTAGGCGCTGGGTGACAGGCTCAACTTGCCCCTGATGTAGTATATGGCCAAAAAATAACCACACTGTTGATGGTTAAATGCACTTGGGTGACACAGGCTCAGCCTGCACCAGATGTAGTATATGGCCAAAAAATAACAAGACTGTTGATGGTTAAATGCACTTCGGTGACCCAGGCTCAGCCTGCAGCTGATGTAGGATATAGCACAAAATAACCACACTATTGATGGTTAAATACACTTGGTGATAGCTTGTGCTGGCGCACCACAAGTCACAAAATCTAAAAACGCTCTGGGCAGCCTCAAAAAAGTGAGCAAGTCAATATTAGCACTTCAATGATCCACAGCTGCAGATCGATCACAGAATGAAGTCTTTTGGAGCAGTTAATCTGCCTAATCTCGCCCTAACGTCGCAGCTGCAACCTCTCCCTATGCTTCAATCAGCAGAGTGACGTGCAGCGCAACGTGACCCAAGCTTATATAGAGGCTGGGTCACATGCTGCACTGGCCAATCACAGCCATGCCAATAGTAGGCAAGGCTGTGATGGCCTCTTGGGGCAAGTAGTATGACGCTTGTTGATTGGCTGCTTTGCAGCCTTTCAAAAAGCGCCAAGAAAGCGCCAAACACCGAACCCGAACACGGACTTTTACGAAAATGTTCGGGTCCGTGTCACGGACACCCCAAAATTCGGTACGAACCCGAACTATACAGTTCGGGTTCGCTCATCCCTAGTCACGAGAGTACGGGCCCTAAAAATTAGTCAACCACCTGACATAAAAAAAAATTGTGATTATGTAACTCGAGATACACTCGAGGTATGCGGTCACTGAATAACAATTTTACTGTTGGCCAGTTAGATTACAGGCCCCAAAAAATATGCATTCACCGTACAGAAAAGATGATTATGTGGCTGGAGGTATATTAGACAGTCATTGGATATTAATTTAACTGCAGGTCAGTGGAGTACAGGCCCCAAACATTAGGCATTCACCGTACAGAAAAGTACAAGTGATTATGTGGCTGGAGTAACATTAGGCGGTCACCGAATAACAATTTTACTGAAAGCCAGTTAGATTACAGGCCCCAAAAATTATGCATTCACCGTACAGAAAAGATCAAGTGATTATGTGGCTGGAGGTGTATTAGACGGTCATTGGATATCAATTTTACTGCAGGCCCCACTGGCCCCAGGCCCCAAACATTAGGCATTCACTAGACAAAAAACATCAAGATATTATGTGGCTGGAGGTACAGTAGGCAGTCACAGTATAACAATATTAATTTTGTCCAGTTACATTAAAGGCCCCAAAAATTATGCATTCAACACACAGAAAAGAAAAGTCATTATGTGGCTGGAGGTACATTAGGCGGTCACCGTATAACAATTTTACTGTTGGCCAGTAAGATTACAGGCCCCAAAAATTATGCATTCACCGTGCAGAAAAGATAAAGTTATTGTGTGGCTGTAGGTATATTAGATGGTCATTGTATATCAATTTTACTGCAGACCAGTGGAGTACAGGCCCAAACATTAGGTATTCACCGGACAGAAGACATCAAGTGATTATGTGGCTGGAGGTATATTAGATGGCCATTGGATATCAATTTTACTGCAGGCCAGTACAAATGCATGTCAAATACATATGTTTAAAAGAACTAAAAATATAAAATTGGATTAAAAACATGGCTAACGGAATTCCCCCCTCTTGAAAAAAAAACCCAATGGTAATTGGTGAAATTCAATTAATTGTTGTCGTCACAGGTGTTGAATTCCTCTGAGATCCATGACTCATTAATTTTTATAAATGTGAGGTAGTCCACACTAGGCGAGTGCACTTATCGGTCACGATCCCCCCTGCTGCGCTGAACGTCCTTATCAGACCTCAGACCAGATGAAAAAAAATTTTTATCTCTTATTTTTCTTTGTTAAAGCCTAGGTGCATCTTGTAGGGCGAAAGATACGAGAGTAAATGTATAGCTTGTGGCTCCTGGTAGTCATACTTTTTTTTTTGGGCTCTTTGTGTCTGTAAGGTTGGCCACCCCTGGTCTAGGCGTTCCCTAAGGCTGAATCAGGAGGGAGGCTGTCAATGGGTTGGGTGCAAGAATGATCTCATATCCAAAGTGACAAACACATCTTCAAACCGCCCTCTTCTTGCATGCGCTGTAGGATTAGTACCCGCAACTGTTTCTCTTTGGGTTGAATTTCCTCTGCCAGCGCCAGCAACAGCAGTATTTGTGGAAGCAGGTATATAGAACCCCTTAATGATTATTTGCTGGAAGCAGGTATATCAAACCCCTTAATCTGTTTTTTTGGGGGCAACAGGTATATCACACCAGTTGCAATTAGTTGTTCCAATAGTGTTTATCCCTCTGTATAGCTGCAGTATCACAGCAGAACCGCACACAACTGCTGCACAATACAAATGCACTATAATATACTTTCTATGTTAGAAAGTATATTATAAGTATATCACTTCCCTGCCTCAATCAGTTTTTTTGGGGGGCAACTGGTATATCACACCAGTTGCAACTAGTTATTCCAATAGCGTTTGTCCCTCTGTATAGCTCCAGTATCGCAGCAGAACCGCAACACAACTGCTGCACAATACAAATGCACTATAATATACTTTCTATGTTAAAAAGTATAAGTATATCACACCCTTCAATATGTCACACCTATCAATAGCACACCTACAGCTGAAACTCGAAAAATTAGAATATTGTGCAAAGTAAATTTATTTCAGTAATGCAACTTAAAAGGTGAAACTAACATATGAGATAGACTCATTACATGGAAAGCGAGATATTTCAAGCCTTTATTTGTTATAATTTGGATGATTATGGTTTATAGCTTATGAAACCCCAAATTCTCAATTTTGAGGTCCCCTTTGCTCAGGGGATATGGAATAATTAGCTGACTAGAGTGTGATACTTTGAGCCTAGAATATTGAACTTTTTCACAAAATTCTAATTTTAAGCTGCATTAATACAATCCTTTTAATTTGCATTACTGAAATAAATGGACTTTTCCACAATATTCACATTTTTCGAGTTTCACCTGTATTTCCAGTCCTTAAAAGGACTTTTGTGTCCCTATTAGCTAGCGTTTGGTGTCCATAACAGTCTGTTCCTGCTCCACACAGCAACCTCTCCCTACACTAGCAAAAGACTAAATGTAAATTGGGTTTATTTATAGGGTAGGCGGTGTGTCCATGTGCTGAAACGTCTCAATTGGCTGTCCTGTCCCACCTGATGGATGTGTCATGGGTCATATTTCTGCACAATGCAAAAGAATATGGCGCCGGTGGACATCACCATATGTTCACCTGTTGGGCTAACTGCAGACGAGCAAAGTTCGCCACAAAAAGACCGCCCGGTGAACTGCAAGGCCATTTCTAGTTACCGCAAGGACTGCATGCAGGCCTGCCTATTCTTCTCCTACTCCATTCTCCGTCTCCTCCTCGGCTGACATCTTCTGTTCCACTGCTACCGCCTCTTCTGCTGCGCCCCCAAAGCTCCCCAGAACCTATTCGACACCCCAGGTGAGACATTGTCATGCTGTGAGTTCGGCTGTTGTGCCTGGAAGACAAGAGCCACATCGGTCCTGCTCTGCTTTCAGCTCTGCGGTCACAGGCCGATCAGTGGTTAACCCTGCTCAATTTGACAGTTGGTAAAGTGATGTGCGACAACGGTGCCAATCTCCTGAGCGTGCTGAAACAGGGCAAAATGACACCCGTGCCTTGCATGGCACATGTCCTAAACTTAGTCGTGCAGCGATTTGTTGCCAAAATCCCCGGGTCCAGGACGTTTTGCAGCAGGCAGGAAAATCTCTGGCCATTTTAGAAGATCTTACACGGCCTTGGCTCGCCTTGCTGACGTTTAACGGTGACACCACTTGCCCGTCAGACATCTGATTTGTGACAGCCCGACGCGCTGGAACTCCACCTTGTATATGCTTGATAGGCTGCTCCAGCAGCAACGCGCCAATAACGACTACCTGTACGAACTCTGCAGCAGGACAGGTTCTGTGGAGCTTGTTTTTTTTTCACCGCGCCAGTGGCTGCTCATGCGCGACGCCATTTGATGAGATCACCAAACTGGGAAGTCTCAGCCAGGGAGCCATCATTGAAATCGTACCTTACGCCTTCTTTCTGGAGTGTGCACTGCGTCGTGTCATTGATCAAGCCGTTGAGTAGCAGGAGCAGGAAGATGAGGAAGTTGCAATGCTGAATGAATTCCCAGGGGGGCTACTCCATCTGAGACAAGTCAGCAGGAGTCTGAAGAGGAGTCAGAGGAGGATGGTGGCTGGAGGGAGGAGGAGCAAAAAGAGCAGGCTTTGAGGGGGACTTTAAACTTTTCGGGGGATTCCTGGTGTTGTCCGTGACTGCATTCTGCTGTTGTGTGCACTGGCAGAGGAATTTTCACCCACAACAAAACAGGTGAGGGTACCAATCCTATAGCGCCTGCAAACAGAGGGCGGTTTGAAGATGTGTTGGTCACTTCAGCATCAGATCATTCTTGCAACCAACCCATCAACAGCCGCACTCCAGATCCAGTCTCAGGGAATGCCTAGAACGACAGGTGTCCAACTACATTGGGTTAACTTCCGATGTGGATGCTCTGAGAAGCGATGAACCCCTGGACTACTGGGTGTGCAGGCTTGAACTGTGGCCAGAGCTAGAACAAATTGCCCTGGAACTCTTGGCTTGCCCCTCGTCGAGTGTCCTGTCCGAAAGGACGTTCAGCGCAGCAGGGGGGATGGTGACTATTAAGCGCACTCGCCAAGCTCACGACAGTGGGGACTACCTCACATTTCTAAAAATGAATGAGGCTTGGATCTCGCGACAAGCGCATTCGCCTAGCTCACGACAGTGTGGACTACCTCACATTTCTAAAAATGAATGAGGCATGGATTTCAGAGGAATTCAACACCTGTGACAACCACGTGTAGTTGAATTTCCTCATGCCAGCCCACACATATCCGCCACCACCCTGAACAAAGAATGGTCCTTGTATTATGTATATACAGCGACATAAAAGACCTTTTCTGTCAGGTTAATGCCTAATTTTTGGGGCCTGTACTGGCCTACAGTAAAAAAAAATTCCAGTGACCGACTAATGTTCTTCCAGCCACATAATCACAAGTTCTTTTCTCTCAGGTGAATGCCTAATTTTTGGGTCCTGTACCGGCCTACAGTAAAATTTTAATCCAGTGACCACCTAATGTACCTCCAGCCACATCATCACAAGTTCTTTTCTGTCAGGTGAATGCCTAATTTTTGGGCCCTGTACTGGTCGACATAATTTTTTTTATCCAGTTACTGCCTAATGTACCTCCAGTCACACCATCACAAGTTCTTTTCTGTCAGTCAATGATCCCCCTCTGGTATGTCACTGTCCATGTTGTGGGACTCTTTGTGTACTTCTAGTAAGTATTTGGTGGCTGCAAATATGACCTGAAGGTTTTTCAGATTCACCTGCCATTAAAGTCAATGGGGCCTGCCGCGAACGCGCGGTTCGCGCACCGTCACGGCCGATGTTCATCCATCACTAGTGGCAAATGAGCAAATGCTCATTTATAGGGTGGTGTGCTGTTGGCAAACTATGAATCTGTAGGGATGCGCGGTGCAAGAGGTAGCGACCTGGTGGTTCCCCTGCAGTGAAGATTAGATTCTTGTGTGGAGTAAAAGGTTAAAATCCATGGCATCCTGTTGGATAACACCCTTTGGACTAGCCCTAAGCCAAATCTGCTCAGTGACACGGTGTGTCCACTCCCTTTTCATTGCAACATGGGACGGGGGTGGGGGTGGGTCAAAATATCTTTAGCAATGTCTTTTTACATAAAATAATATTCCAGAGATCTCCATTGTCCTCTACTAGACCATACCTAAAGCCTAACTTTTTCCTAACAATTTGACCACTGAACAGCAATGGTATTGTCACGGCAGGGAGCGTGGGAAACCCCCCACCGTGCGGTATCAAAAGGATAATGGGTAGCTGCTAGGCCAGGACGCCGGGATCAGGGAGCAGGTCACCTCCTAATGCGTCCCTAATTCTGACCCTGACTCCTAACCGTATGAGCCAACCCAGATGGTAGGAGGGCTCATACTCCGGAACCTCAGGGCCCTACTAACCCTCAGGAAATTCCTGGACTAGGAGCAGGGTAAGACGACCTGTTCCTCCACAACACGGACGAACAGGAGTCTGCACTGGCCAAGGTGCAAGGAGAGGGGAACACATACAGCTATAGAGATGGCAGGTAAGCGAGACCAGTAACACACTTACCTACCACAGACACACTGACTGGAACCCGTGCACAAGTGCTGGTGTCCACACAAACATTAAGGACACAGCACACACCACAAACCACACAGGGACCCAGGACACCCATAGCTGCAATAAATATAAGACACCATAAAAACATCTTCTATGACCACAAGGGTGGCCCTCACTGGACAGATGGAATATGCCAGGAAGGTAGCTCCAGCATACACCATGGCTGGAGTACCCCCCAGCTTCAGGCATCCAGCAGAGGCTAAATAGCCCAAGCAGCCACACCCACACACACATAAACCCAGTGTTAAAACACTAGGAAGGGAGTTAACCCTTCAAACACCAGACAAGGGGAGGAAGCCACTTAAAGGGCAAGTGCACACACAAGCATGGAAAGCTACACGTTGCCGCAGGCCACAACATGCGTGGCAACCATATCACAACAATCACCCAGAAGGCCGAGACACGTCTGCCACCTCATGCACACACAGCAACACGTTGCCGCGGGCAACTGCAAGTGTAGCAACAGTGTTACAGCGCACACCATAGGCCGTGACAGGTATGAGCCGCTGATCTGTGCAGTGCGGAACTACTTGATGATCCAAATTCTTTGAATATAGGGATGGCTCCAAATGCAGTTCACCTGGCTCCAGTAAAATTATTTGCAACAGCTGTCCTCCACTTCTGATTGACCCGTAGTATGTAGATCAGTGATACATGCTCAGTATATACAATGAAGCCAGTGCCCACAGTATATTTTCTAATGTGCAGGTGGTAGTCTGCACATGCGCAAGATATGGATGGAGGGGATCAGCGACATCACCAGGAGAAGGAAGGACATAAGAAGGCAAGGTTAGTGAGCTGGGATATCTTAGGCACTTTCAAAGCAGAAAATGCCCACCCTGGCACTTGGTGCCACATTTGCATATACATTAAAAAGCTTTTTGTTTGAAATGGAGACAGCAATAAGAGAAGGAAAGGTACGGTTTCACCAATGTATAATTGTACTACACTCCAATGGCATTGGTTACTTACATAACATCTAGATGACAGACTCCCTTTAAGCAGGAAATCCTAGATTATCTGTCCATACTGTATACTGTTTATTTGGTGTTGGGACAATTCGGAAATGTGAACCGAGTTCTAGATTTGCAGTTTGTGAATAAAAATGTTGGAAGTACATTCTTATTCAATCACATTAGCCACAATCCCTGGTGTATAATGTTTGTTCTTGCTGACAAGGATTGGAATCAGTTTGATGTAGGTGCTTTGAATGCCCCTATTCATATTTATAAATGAGAAAATCTAAAATAGTATAATCAGACCAGAGGGTTTTTTTCTCTCAGAAAGGTCACTGTAGTATTGGGAATATTTATCCACCAGCCCAATTCCACAAAACAATATGCGCCAGAAAGACGCATTTGTAATACATTAAAACAGTAGTGATACACCGGCGCTTGCACTGAGTTTAACTGATGCAGCGGTACCGCAACGGTATCGCCACCGTTGGATATCAAATAAATTATGTGTGCAATATATATATAGGTACTGCGCGACTTGTACTCCCTATTGCTTTCTCAATCAGAATGGCACCATGAAGATACGCAGTGGTTATAACAGGGACTTACAGTTTGGTTGTGATGTCTTAATCCTAGATGTTCCTCTGTTCATGGTGCCATTCTGATTGAGAAAGCAATAGGGAGTACAAGTCGCGCAGTACCTATATATATATTGCACACATCATTTATTTGATATCCAACGGTGGCGATACCGTTGCGGTACCGCTGCGTCAGTTAAACTCAGTGCAAGCGCCGGTGTATCACTACTGTTTTACCTTTACCACATATCGCCAACACACCTAGGCCAGCTGCACACAAATAAACCACCCTATAATTCCAAAACAAAAGAAAACGATTCAAACAGACAAATTTTATATAAATAAAAACAAAAGATAAATAAAAATATAGAAAAACACAAATAAAAATTAAATAAAAATAAAAAGAAGGAACTATATAAGAAATAGAATATTGTGGAAAACATACCGCCATATATATTCAGACAGCCCAATAGGACTAAAACCAACTAAGAAGAAGAGCAAACGTGGAGACAATAAGACTGAGAACAAAAGTAAAACACACCAACAACATAAAGAAATAATGTCAAAATTATGGTGGGACAGAAAGGACAGAATACAGAGGGTACAAACCTTCTTTGGTTCATACAAAAGACAATCCGAAGTATTCAATCAAGACAATGGCATACAGTTTACATATGTGAAGGACACACTCAGAGAATTAGAACAACTACTAATTCTCGAGATGAAGGACCTCTGGGAAATTACCTCATTAGAGAAATACCTTGAATGGGACATCATACCCAAGGGATTAAAAGTAGAAAATACACTGTCAGGGGACATGGGAGAACATGGCATAATAAATGAATGGGATTGCATGTTCCATGAATTCTCCCGCAATGCAATCAAATTTATTATCAACAAAAGGGGAGAAAGATTGCGCAAAACCAACAAAATAATAATGGCAACATTTGAAACACTAAGACCCTGGAAAGATCATGCGAGCATTCATCAACTGGTAGAAAACATAAAAAGAAGGATTCACCAAAAAGAAGAGGAAATTAAGGAAAAGAAGAGCAGAAAATTCAACCGTGATGCATTACCAAAAAATCACACGGAATATAACAGCCAGGATTCCTTCCAAACACTGGATGAAGGTAGATATAGCCAAGTGGAGGAACATACATCCATCTTCACAGTACATAAAGAGGAGAATTACCAAGACGAGGGGAACATTCAAATAGAACAACCGATACCAATAACCCCAGAAGTCAGAATCAGAAGAGAAAACGAAGTCACAAATAGAAATGAAATACAGACGGACAACCGCTATGAGGTACTAATGAATTATGAAACAGACGAAGAAGAAATAACTCCCTCCTGTCAACAGAAGAAAACACAAGAAAAAGACAGACAAGACCCGTTAGAAGACAATCATCAAAAAAGGAAGAATGAACGCTACACTGATGGAAATAATGTGAAGGTTACTACAAGTAACCACGACACCAGGAAAAAAGAATCAAGAACCACAAACCAAACAATGGCAACAAGAAACACACACAGAAACAAATCCCAAGAGCAGGAAAGAGGACGCAATGAACAGAGAGAAAAAAGAACAACTATAAAAAAAACTGTGAAACAGGATTTTTTTCTGAGAAGAAAAAGTGCAAGAGGGGTAATAGAGGAGGGAAACTCGCCCAAAAGAAGAAATTAAAACAAAAGGAGATCGGAAGGGGGTCAGAACAGAAGATTTTTAACCTTAGCGCACATATACTAACAAAGGGAGAACAAAATATCCTGGAAAAAGGGTTAAAATTTGCACCAAGCACGCTGTTCAACAAATTTGAAGCGTTCATAGGGATCCGCAAATTTATGAGAAGACTAGCGCTAAAGAAATACTTTATAAAAAAACAACAAAAAAACAACATTAACAGGAAAGACACTAATAAAATCCACCAATTCGACAAAACAGAAGTAACAGGAGACAACAATCCAGAAAAGGGATACAAACATACGGATTTAAAAGCAAAATCCAAATACCATCCCGTGCAAGAATATTCACAGGCACTTAACAGTTTTATGAATATGGTCACCAAGGACATACGAAAAATCAAAAGTCCTAAAAAGCAGAAACAAAATAAAAAACATCTAGGAAATATATCCCATGCAGAACGGGAAGCACTAACAAAGATACAAGAAAATGACAAAATCATTCTAAGACCTGCGGATAAAGGCGGGGGAATTGTAATACTGGACAAAGTGAAATACCAACAGGAAGCATATAAACTATTAGGCGACAAAAAAACATACAAAATACTAAAAAGTGACCCAACAGAAGTATTCAGAAAGGAATTAGGTGAACTAGTTAAGAAAGGAAAAACAGAAGCCATTCTTAACCCTAAAGAGGCTGAATACATAGAAACAAAACAACCCAGAATTGCCGCATTTTATTATAATCCAAAAATCCACAAAAGTACAATAGACCCCCCGGGAAGACCAATAATATCAGGAGTAGAATGCCTGACAAGCAATCTATCCGAATATATAGACCGCTTCCTGCAACCGTGTGTAGACCTGCTACCAACACACTTGAAGGATACGGAGCACATCCTCAACATCTTAAATCAGGTCAAATGAGAACCACACTACATTCTAGGCACCCTGGATGTTAAATCCCTATACACCATCATTGAAAATGAAAAAGGATGTAACGCAGCAAAAACCTGCTTACAAAATCAGGGAATCCTCCCGGAGAAACAAATAGATTTCATTGGTGCATGCATTATGTTCATTCTAAAAAGAAATTACTTCATATTTGAGGACAAGTTCTACATACAGCAGTGGGGGACCGCGATGGGGACGAGATTCGCACCGGGGTTCGCAAACATATATGTCGGACAGTGGGAACATCAAGTCATCTATCCCCACGGCGAACTCCGGTCGAATCTCGTCCTGTGGAAACGTTTCATAGACGACATTATATTCATTTGGGCAGGAGAAAAAGAAGCACTCAATACATTTTTCGAAGAAATCAACAACAATGACTACCACCTAGAATTTACACCAATATTCAGTCAGAATGAAATAAACTTCTTGGACCTAACCATTTACATAGAGGATGGCAAAATAGAAACCAGGACATACAACAAACCTACAGACGTCAATGGCTTCATCTCCCGTGAAAGTTGCCATCTCCCACAGTGGTTGGAAAATATTCCTAAGGGACAACTGATGAGACTAAAACGTAACTGTACAAAGGAAAGCGAATACCGAACAGAGGCAGATAAAATGCTGAAAAAATTTGAAGAGAAAGGCTACAACATGAATAAGTTACAAATTCAGAAAGAACTAGTAGGAAAATTGGATAGACAGGAGTTAATTAAAAAGAAGAAAAAACCAGAAGACGGCACAAAAACGGAAACCTTTGAAATGCCACCCATCATTACACAATACAATAGCCAAGCAGGAATATTGAGAAGGATCATCAAAAAACATTGGGAAACCTTGAAGGAAGATAAAATAATAGGAGATCAGATCCCAAAAAATCCTAAATTTATTTACAGAAAGGCCAAAAATGTGGGCAGCATGATAGCCCCCACCAACAAATGCCTGAGTAAACAAAATGAGAAACAAAACACTATTCTTGGAACAAAATCCCAGGGAGGTTTTGTCCCATGCGGCTATTGTGGTGTCTGCAAAAAACTAAAAATAAATAAAAAACATCACACCAACATGGAAATAAAAAATGAATGGACAGGGGACACAGAAACATATAAAATAAAAGACCACATAACCTGCAGTAGTCAGGGAGCAATATACGCCATAACATGTCCGTGCAAAAAAATGTATATAGGACGTACAAAGAGAACTATAAGTAAAAGAATAGGAGAACATATTTACAACATAGGAAGGAGATACGAGGGCCACCCACTCTCTAGACACTATAAGGACAAACACGGAGGAAACTATAGCGGCACCACTTTCCGGGGTATTGAAATAGTTAAAAAAGACAAAAGAGGAGGAGATTTTATCAAGAAAATGTCCAGATCAGAAAGCCGCTGGATATTTAACTTAAACACTCTGGTACCCTCGGGTCTCAACTCAGAGATAGAACTATTTGCCTTCAACTAACACATCAATCAAGCAAGCCAGGGATGTAGAAATTAGGGAAGGGAGGAGTCACATACCTTCAAAAGCAGCATCAGGAGACAGAGGATTCATCCCTGACGAAGATTAGCGAACTAATCGAAACGCGTTGGAGAAAACTTTGGTCCTCCTGGTCCACCATAGCCACTGCCGTGACGTCACGCAGCGCTCCGAGCGAGCGCGAACAAGCGGCTTCTTTTAAACCACGAGCTGTGCCACCGGCCGGGGCAAGCTCAAGAAACAATTTTATTAAAAACAGTTGTTACCATTAGGGCTCAGCTCCCCAAACCTTTCCTCATCCCGAACGGCACCAAAAACAAAGAAAAAAGAAGAGAACCGGAAAGACGCAGAAGAACAGCGCATACAGAGGAACATCTAGGATTAAGACATCACAACCAAACTGTAAGTCCCTGTTATAACCACTGCGTATCTTCATGGTGCCATTCTGATTGAGAAAGCAATAGGGAGTACAAGTCGCGCAGTACCTATATATATATTGCATTTGTAATACATGCCGAAATAGGGCAGTGCCTTGACATTTCCTTCTTATTTTCATGTAAAAAGCTACTTCCAAGTCACACAAAAATCATAATGAAATGACATTTAAATTGATTTTAACCCAAAGATATTTTTAAATTACAAGTTGACCTATGGTGTCCATACAGTCAATTCAACCATGCAACTATGTTATGTTTATGGTGGCTTGGCAACTCCTCCCCAACAGATGATGCTGGGAAAGAAGGATCAAATTTCAACATGCCTATCCTTTGTTTTTGCAGGAGATAAGCTCCACATTGAGAACATATGCACACTTGTCTTAGAAACATAGAAACATAGAATGTGTCGGCAGATAAGAACCATATGGCCCATCTAGTCTGCCCAATATACTGAATACTATGGATAGCCCCCGGCCCTATCTTATATGAAGGATGGCCTTGTGCCTATCCCATGCATGCTTAAACCCCTTCACTGTATTTGCAGCTACCACTTCTGCAGGAAGGCTATTCCATGCATCCACTACTCTCTCAGTAAAGTAATACTTCCTGATATTACTTTTAAACCTTTGCCCCTCTAATTTAAAACTATGTCCTTTGGTAGTAGTTTTTCTTCTTTTAACCCCTTAAGGACATAGGACGTACCGGTACGCCCTATTTCCCGAGTCCTTAAGGACCCAGGATGTACCGGTACGTCCTAACTTTAAATAGGCATTCCGGCGCCCCAGGGGTTAATCTGAACAGGATGCCGGCTGAAATCATTCAGCCTGCATCCTGTCACAACGCCAGGGGGGGTCATGTGACCCCCCCGTGTCGGCGATCGCAGCAAACCGCAGGTCAATTCAGACCTGCGGTTTGCTGCGCTTTTTGCAGTTTCTGATCCCCGCGGTCCCTGACCGCGGGGATCAGAAACTTTAGAGTGCCTAAAATCAATATTTTTCACCCCCCCCCCTGCACCCCTGCACGATTTGATGCCGGCACCCTGGTATAAATGGCTGACATCTGTGCAGATGTCAGCTGTTTAACCCTTTCCATACCGCGGTCCGTACGGACCGCTGTATGGAAAAAGTTAACTGTCATCGGTCAGGGAGCTCCCTCCCTCTCCATCGGGGGGCTGCTGTGCCTTTGCAGCCCCCCGATGGAGAGGGAGAGAGCCCCCCGACAGCCCCCCTCAGCCCTGTGCTTACCCTTCCCCGTCTGCGAAGCAGACGAGGAAGGTTCCCATGGCAACAGGACGCCTGCTCAGGCGTCCTGCTGTCCATGGTGCTGAACAGATCTATGCTAAAAGCATAGATCTGTTCAGTGTAAGTAAAATACAGTGCAGAGCCCTATATAGGGTTCTGTACTGTATTATACAGACATCAGACCCACTGGATCTTCAAGAACCAAGTGGGTCTGGGTCAAAAAAATGTAAAAAAAAGTGAAAAAAGTTAAGATAAAAAAAAAAAACATTTATCACTGAATAAAAATTAAAAAAATAAAATAAACTACACATATTAGGTATCGTCGCGTCTGTAACGACCTGATCTATAAAACGGTCATGTTACTTTCCCCGCATGGTGAACGCCATAAAAATAAAAAAATAAAAACTATGAGAAAATTGAAATTTTACCCACCTTACTTCCCAAAAAAGGTAATAAAAGTGATCAAAAAAGTCGCATGTACGCCAAAATAGTACCAATCAAACCGTCATCTCATCCCGCAAAATGGGACATGGTGTAAAAAAAAACAGTACAGCAAAACCTGCCTTCCAAAAACCGTATGGCATTCCATTCCTTCTGCGCCCTGCTGCGTGCCCGTACAGCGGTTTATGACCACATATGGGGTGTTTCTGTAAACTACAGAATCAGGGCTATAAATAATGAGTTTTGTTTGGCTGTTAAAGGGGTTGTCCGGGACCAAATGTTTTTTTAAAAAACACGTTTACTCACAATGTACATCTAAGTAAAGGCCTCCATACATTTTCAGCTATTTTTGCCACTTCTATGTGGCTCCAACGGTCCCCCACTCATTGTTTATATATCTGTTTATCTTTACCTGACTTCCGACTGCACTGCCCTGTGGGTCCTGGGGCAGCGCAGCATCAGGTGGTTACAGCTGTCTCTCTGCTCCGCTGTAACTCCGCCCCCTCATCAATATTCACCTCAATTCATTCAGAAGCTCACTGGACTGGAGGGGCGGGGCTTAGCGGGTTAAGGGGCGGGGCTTGGCGGGATGTCGGCCAGCCGCTGTAACCCCGCCCCCTCATCAATATTCACCTCAATTCATTCTGAAGCTCACCGGACTGGAGGGGCGGGGCTGAGGGGTTGTCAAGGGGCAGGGCTGAGCTGGTTGTTAAGGGGTGGGGCTTAGTGGGATGTCAGCCAGCCGCTGTAACTCCGCCCCTTATCAATATTCACCTCGATTCATTTGCTGCCAGTGACGTCACCGGGCTCCCTGAGCAGGAAGAGGAAGCTTTGCTTGCCTGCAAGGGACCCGGTACGTCACTGAGGAGAAGAAAACAGTAACTTCCGGCCATGAATTTCAAAGATGAAAACGGGGCTGCAGAAATCTGTGACAAAGGTACTACCTGCTTGTATGTAATGTGTATGCCACACTTGTACTATTAGAGCAATGTCCCCAATCCCGGACAACCCCTTTAACCCTTGCTTTGCAACTGGAAAAAAAATATTAAAATGGAAAATCTGCCAAAAATGTGAAATTTTGAAATTGTGTCTCTATTTTCCATTAAATCTTGTGCAACACCTAAAGGGTTAACAAAGTTTGTAAAATCAGTTTTGAATACCTTGAGGGGTGTAGTTTCTTAGATGGGGTCACTTTTATGGAGTTTCTACTCCAGGGGTGCATCAGGGGGGCTTCAAATGGGACATGGTGTCAAAACAACAGTCCAGCAAAATTAGCCCTCCAAAAACCAAACGGCGCACCTTTCACTCTACGCCCCGCTGTGTGGCCATACAGTAGTTTACGGCCACATATGGGGTGTTTCTGTGAACAGCAGAGTCAGGGCAATAAAGATACAGTCTTGTTTGGCTGTTAACCCTTGCTTTGTTAGTGGAAAAAATGGGTTAAAATTGAAAATTAGGCAAAAAAATGAAATTCTCAAATTTCATCTCCATTTGCCAATAACTCTTGTGCAACACCTAAAGCGTTAACGACGTATGTAAAATCAGTTTTGAATACCTTGAAAGGTGTAGTTTCTTAGATGGGGTCATTTTTGGGTGGTTTCTATTATGTAAGCCTCGCAAAGTGACTTCAGACCTGAACTGGTCCCTAAAAATGGATTTTTGGTAAATTTCGGAACAATTTCAAGATTTGCTTCTAAACTTCTAAGCCTTATAACATCCCCAAAAAATAAAATATCATTCCCAAAATAATTCAAGCATGAAGTAGACATATGGGGAATGTAAAGTCATCACAATTTTTTGGGGTATTACTATGTATTACAGAAGTAGAGAAACTGAAACTTTGAAATTTGCAAATTTTTCAAAATTTTGGGTAAATTAGGTATTTTTTTGTGCAAAAAAAAAAAAAAATTTTGGACTTCATTTTACCAGTGTCATGAAGTACAATATGTGACGAAAAAACAATCTCAGAATGGCCTGGATAAGTCAAAGCGTTTTAAAGTTATTAGTACTTAAAGTGACACTGGTCAGATTTCCACCTTAAGGTGAAAATGAGCCCGGTCCTTAAGGGGTTAAATATTCTCTCCTCTTTTACCTTGTTGATTCCCTTTATGTATTTAAAAGTTTCTATCATATTCCCTCTGTCTCGTCTTTCTTCCAAGCTATACATGTTAAGGTCCTTTAATCTTTCCTGGTAAGTTTTATCCTGCAATCCATGTACCAGTTTAGTAGCTCTTCTCTGAACTCTCTCTAGAGTATCTATATCCTTCTGGAGATATGGTCTCCAGTACTGAGCACAATACTCCAAATGAGGTCTCACTAGTGCTCTGTAGAGCGGCATGAGCACCTCCCTCTTTCTACTGGTAATTCCTCTCCCTATACACCCAAGCATTCTGCTAGCATTTCCTGCTGCTCTATGACATTGTCTGCCTACCTTTAAGTCTTCTGAAATAATGACCCCTAAATCCCTTTCCTCAGATAGTGAGGTTAGGACTGTATCACTGATTTTATATTCTGCTCTTGGATTTTTACGCCCCAGGTGCATTATCTTGCACTTATCAACATAAAAATTTAGTTGCCAGATTTTTGACCATTCCTCTAGTTTTCCTAAATCCTTTTCCATTTGGTGTATCCCTCCAGGAACATCAACCCTGTTACAAATCTTTGTGTCATCAGCAAAAAGACACACCTTAACATCGAGGCCTTCTGCAATTTCGCTGATAAAGATTTTAAACAATATGGTTCCCAGAACAGATCCCTGAGGTACCCCACTGGTAACAAGACCTTGGTCTGAATATACTCCATTGACTACAACCCTCTGTTGCCTGTCCCTCAGCCACTGCCTAATCCATTCAACAATATGGGAGTCCAAGCCCTAAGACTGCAATTTATTGATAAGCCTTCTATGTGGGACAGTATCAAAAGCCTTACTAAAGTTTAGATAAGCAATGTCTACTGCACCTCCGCCATCTATTATTTTAGTCACCCAATCAAAAAAATCATTAAGATTAGTTTGACATGATCTCCCTGAAGTAAACCCATGCTGTTTTTCATCTCTCAATCCATGGGATTTTAGATGTTCCACAATCCTTAATTTCCCCACTATTGATGTCAGGCTTACTGGACTATAGTTACCCGATTACTCCCTACTACCTTTCTTGTCAATGGGCACAACATTTGCTAATTTCCAATCTTCTGGGACTACTCCTGTTGCCAGTGATTGGTTAAATAAATCTGTTCATGGTTTTGCTAGTTCACCGCTGAGCTCTTTTAATAGCTTTGGGTGTATCCCATCAGGCCCCTGTGACTTATTTGTATTAATTTTAGACAGCTGACTTAGAACCTCTTCCTCTGTAAAGACACATGCATTAAAGGAGCATTCCGGTTACCATAAATGTAACTTATGTTTAAGACTAATTCATAATCAATAATTAACGAATATAATGTAAATTTCACATATTTACCATTCAGTAGTTATAAAAGTAGTTTTCTTCCTCTGATACCCACTGTTTCCTCATAAATTACCATGGCATCGACCTGTAGTTCTGAATCTTTGTTAGGTCGAGCATGCTCAGTGTGCTACTATCAGTTCTCTAGCTAAATGTCTTGAGAAACAAAGAGTCTTAGCGTACTGGTGATTACTGAGAAGAGGGGGTGTGACTGCACTGTATATCAGGCAGTCATTCAATAAACATCAACACTCACATCAGGAAAGCTAAGGATTGTGGGGATTGCAGTCTTTGAAGTTTTGTGATTGAAGATCAGGCTCCATGATACTATCAGTGTGTTGCAGGCCTACACAGGAGCTAGACAAATAGATTGCAAGGTAAATTGAAACTCTGGTTATATGTATAGGTATGGGTTCTAGTTGGAGCACAGCTTGCAGCCTTAATGCATTTTTTCTAAAATTAAGTTACTTTACCGGAATACTCCTTTAAATAACGATGCATGTGGAGTAGGGAGTCGGGAAGAATAACTCTCAGCCAAATGAGACTCTCTGCCTGATTGCTTGACAGCTATTGATGGTGTTTGGTGACATTTAGACACACTGGGGTTAGGGAATGTTTTACTCACTCCAGAATTCTGTCTTCAAAAAGGTCACTTATGAAAATGTTTTTGACACGTTTTGCATTTTTACCACCACTAACTCCAGTTTTGAAAAGAGGTTCAAATTGGGCATGGTTAACTATGTTAATGAGTTTCTTTCCAGATTTAAGACAGAGAGGTTTTTAAAAACACAAAAAAGTCCCAAAAGTCCCAAAGCAATGAGAACTCATTGACTGGTATTTCCTGGATTTTGGAAAATCCTGTCAATGGACAAGCTTACTTTTAGACTAGTTTATAGTGCTTTACTGTATATCTTAATTAACTATTCTGCTTCCTCTGTCATGCTCTAATCCTGCTTGTATTTTCTTCTGTAGTCCACTAGTGGCTGATGACAACTAGTCCCCTATGTAATAATAATTGTGCGGCTCTTTATCAACAATATACTTCCATTTAATCTCTTTGAAACATATATGCAACATACATAAAGCAGTATACCATACATAATCCACAAGAATCCCTATGCACTTAATAAAAAACCTTAGGACAACAATAACTAAAAATAACCTTAAAGTAATAATACTAAATTGTGCATATAATTAGAGATGTCGCGATAAAGTTTTCCGTTCGCGAACGGCGAATGAGAATTTTCGCAAATGTTCGCGAATGGGCGAACCGGGTGAACCGCCATTGACTTCAATGTGCAGGCGAATTTTAAAACCCACAGGGACTCTTTCTGGCCACAATAGTGATGGAAAAGTTGTTTCAAGGGGACTAACACCTGGACTGTGGCATGCCGGAGGGGGATACATGGCATAACTCCCATGGAAAATTACGTAGTTGACGCAGAGTCGGGTTTTAATCCATAAAGGGCATAAATCACCTAACATTCCTAAATTGTTTGGAATAACGTGCTTTAAAACATCAGGTATGATGTTGTATTGATCAGGTAGTGTAACGGTTACGCCCGCTTCACAGTGACAGACCAAACTCCCTGTTTAACGCACCGCAAACAACCGCAAACAGTCCATTTGCACAACCGCAAACTCCCCATTTGCACAAGGTTGGATACTAAGCTAGCCATGTCCCGTTCCTTGTCCTCACTGAT
Source organism: Bufo bufo (assembly GCF_905171765.1). Taxonomy (NCBI): domain Eukaryota; kingdom Metazoa; phylum Chordata; class Amphibia; order Anura; family Bufonidae; genus Bufo; species Bufo bufo. The sequence continues at coordinate 557,554,969 of NC_053392.1, forward strand.
GTCATTGAAGGTCTCTTCCTCTACCCAGCCACGTACAACACCAAGGGTCCCCGAAAGGTGACAACAAGCCCCCTGGGACACCTGCTGTGGTTGGTCTTCCACCTCCTCAAAGCCACCTTCCTCTTCTGACTCCTCTTCTTCAGACTCCTCTTTCTGCGTTGCCTCTCTCTGCGTTATTATAAGGTGTGTTAAGTAGTACTATTCCTATCAGTTTAATCCCTGTTACGTCCCCTATCAGGGGACGTGTATATGGCATCGATTTTAGGAATGGGGAGATGGAAAAAGATGCTTGGTCGGTCCTCCTACTTCAAATTTGGGGCACTGCGATTGCAATCTAATGTGCCGCCAGATAGTTGTGGTGTGTTATGTTGTTCTATTCTTATCAGTTTAATCCCTGTTACGTCCCCTATCAGGGGACGTGTATATGGCATCGATTTTAGGAACGGGGAGATGGAAAAAGATGCTTGGTCGGTCTTCCTACTTCAAATTTGGTGCACTGCACGTGCAATCTAATGTGCCGCCAGATAGTTGTGGTGTGTTATGTTGTTCTATTCTTATCAGTTTAATCCCTGTTACGTCCCCTATCATGGAATAGATTTTAGACAACCGCAAAGAGTTGTCAATAGTTAACATACATTTTATACCTCTATGCGTCAATCTTGGTGTAGTGATGACTGTGCTCGTGCACACGTTTGGGAGATTGCAGGCGATGGGGTTTTTTCAAAGCCTATGGTCATGCTGAGGTAGTTCAGTGACAGTTAAGTGACCTAGAAAACAATAATTCTGCAGTGTGGGCCCATTGTTGGCCTAGTAGGCTTTAATGATCACCTTAGATGATCACAATTTTTTTTCTATGCAAAATTATCCAGCCGATCTCTTTTGGTCTGTTCACAATGAAGCAACGACCTTATCATCTGAGGTGTGCCAACATTGCCATTGCCAACACACTCATAGAGGTGATCGCTTCATTGTGATACGCAAGCCCCTTCACCACGACAAGGTAACGATCACGAAGGGGAATTGACACATGTATGTGCCTTTTTTTTGTTTGGTTTTTGAAGCCACAGTGCAGCACCAGAGGCCAGAAAAATTAGGCATGTACACATGCCTGAAAAATTAGGTATTGTTGCAGCCGCTGCTGTAGCAACGGCCAGAAAAATTGATGTTTGTTTTCCAGGCAGAAAGTGCCCTAAAACATTGTGGCTTGAACCCTAGTTGGTGGCGGATAAGTCACGCAAGTCATCCGGCATTCAGAGATAAAATACAGCAGCGTGTGGACCATTTTTAGCCCAAGGCAGCTCATCTCATCAGGCCTTTTTTAGTCTAATGTATCGCCCACTGTCAGTCCCTTCGGGATCCATCCCTCATTCATCTTAATAAAGGTGAGGTAATCTAGACTTTTTTTACCTAGGCGACTTCTCTTCTCAGTGACAATACCTCCTGCTGCGCTGAAGGTCCTTTCTGACAGGACACTTGAAGCGGGGCAGGCCAGAAGTTCTATCGCAAATTGGGATAGCTCAGGCCACAGGTCAAGCCTGCACACCCACTAGACAAGGGGTTCATCGCTCCTCAGAGTGTCGATATCTGCAGTTAAGGCGAGGTAGTCTGCTACCTGTCGGTCGAGTCGTTCTCTGAGGGTGGACCCCGAAGGGCTGTGGTGATGCGTAGGACTTAAAAAGCTCTGCATGTCCTCCATCAACAACATGTCTGTAAAGCGTCCTGTCCTTGCCGGCGTGGTCGTGGGAGGAGGAGGATTACTTTCACCTCTTCCCCTGTTAGATTCCCATTTTGCTGTGACATCACCCTTATACGCTGTGTAAAGCATACTTTTTAACCACCTCAGCCCCCAGTGCTTAAACACCCTGAAAGACCAGGCCACTTTTTACACTTCTGACCTACACTACTTTCACCATTTATTGCTCGGTCATGCAACTTACCACCCAAATGAATTTTACCTCCTTTTCTTCTCACTAATAGAGCTTTCATTTGGTGGTATTTCATTGCTGCTGACATTTTTACTTTTTTTGTTATTAATCGAAATTTAACGATTTTTTTTGCAAAAAAATGACATTTTTCACTTTCAGTTGTAAAATTTTGCAAAAAAAAACGACATCCATATAGAAATTTTGCTCTAAATTTATAGTTCTACATGTCTTTGATAAAAAAAAAATGTTTGGGTAAAAAAAAAATGGTTTGGGTAAAAGTTATAGCGTTTACAAACTATGGTACAAAAATGTGAATTTCCGCTTTTTGAAGCAGCTCTGACTTTCTGAGCACCTGTCATGTTTCCTGAGGTTCTATAATGCCCAGACAGTACAAACACCCCACAAATGACCCCATTTCTGAAAGTACACACACTAAGGTATTCACTGATGGGCATAGTGAGTTCATAGAACTTTTTATTTTTTGTCACAAGTTAGCGGAAAATTATGATTTTTTTTTTTTTTTTTTTTTTTCTTACAAAGTCTCATATTCCACTAACTTGTGACAAAAAATAAAAAGTTCTATGAACTCACTATGCCCATCAGCGAATACCTTGGGGTCTCTTCTTTCCAAAATGGGGTCACTTGTGGGGAAGTTATACTGCCCTGGCATTCTAGGGGCCCAAATGTGTGGTAAGGAGTTTGAAATCAAATTCTGTAAAAAATGACCAGTGAAATCCGAAAGGTGCTCTTTGGAATATGGGCCCCTTTGCCCACCTAGGCTGCAAAAAAGTGTCACACATCTGGTATCTCCGTACTCAGGAGAAGGTGGGGAATGTGTTTTGGGGTGTCATTTTATATATACCCATGCTGGGTGAGAGAAATATCTTGGCAAAAGACAACTTTTCCCATTTTTTTATACAAAGTTGTCATTTGACCAAGATATTTATCTCACCCAGCATGGGTATATGTAAAAAGACACCCCAAAACACATTCCTCAACTTCTCCTGAGTACGGGGATACCAGATGTGTGACACTTTTTTGCAGCCTAGGTGGGCAAAGGGGCCCATATTCCAAAGAGCACCTTTCGGATTTCACTCCTCATTTTTTCCTGAATTTGATTTCAAACTCCTTACCACACATTTGGGCCCCTAGAATACCAGGGCAGTATAACTACCCCACAAGTGACCCCATTTTGGAAAGAAGACACCCCAAGGTATTCCGTGAGGGGCATGGCGAGTTCCTAGAATTTTTTATTTTTTGTCACAAGTTAGTGGAAAATGATGATTTTTTTTTTTATTTTTTTTTTTCATACAAAGTCTCATATTCCACAAACTTGTGACAAAAAATAAAAACTTCCATGAACTCACTATGCCCATCAGCGAATACCTTGGGGTCTCTTCTTTCCAAAATGGGGTCACTTGTGGGGTAGTTATACTGCCCTGGCATTCTAGGGGCCCAAATGTGTGGTAAGTAGGTAAATGACCTGTGAAATCCGAAAGGTGCTCTTTGGAATGTGGGCCCCTTTGCCCACCTAGGCTGCAAAAAAGTGTCACACATCTGGTATCTCTGTATTCAGGAGAAGTTGAGGAATGTGTTTTGGGGTGTCTTTTTACATATACCCATGCTGGGTGAGATAAATATCTTGGTCAAATGCCAACTTTGTATAAAAAAATGGGAAAAGTTGTCTTTTGCCAAGATATTTCTCTCACCCAGCATGGGTATATGTAAAATGACACCCCAAAACACATTCCCCAACTTCTCCCGATTACGGAGATACCAGATGTGTGACACTTTTTTGCAGCCTAGGTGGGCAAAGGGGCCCATATTCAAAAGAGCACCTTTCGGATTTCACAGGTCATTTTTTACAGAATTTGATTTCAAACTCCTTACCACACATTTGGGCCCCTAGAATGCCAGGGCAGTATAACTACCCCACAAGTGACCCCATTTTGGAAAGAAGAGACCCCAAGGTATTCGCTGATGGGCATAGTGAGTTCATGGAACTTTTTATTTTTTGTCACAAGTTAGTGGAATATGAGACTTTGTATGAAAAAAAAAAAAAAAAAAATCATCATTTTCCACTAACTTGTGACAAAAAATAAAAAATTCTAGGAACTCGCCATGCCCCTCACGGAATACCTTGGGGTGTCTTCTTTCCAAAATGGGGTCACTTGTGGGGTAGTTATACTGCCCTGGCATTTTCCAGGGGCCCTAATGTGTGGTAAGTAGGTAAATGACCTGTGAAATCCTAAAGGTGCTCTTTGGAATATGGGCCCCTTTGCCCACCTAGGCTGCAAAAAAGTGTCACACATGTGGTATCGCCGTATTCAGGAGAAGTTGGGGAATGTGTTTTGGGGTGTCATTTTACATATACCCATGCTGGGTGAGAGAAATATCTTGGCAAAAGACAACTTTTCCCATTTTTTTATACAAAGTTGGCATTTGACCAAGATATTTCTCTCACCCAGCATGGGTATATGTAAAATGACACCCCAAAACACATTCCCCAACTTCTCCTGAGTACGGCGATACCAGATGTGTGACACTTTTTTGCAGCCTAGATGCGCAAAGGTGCCCAAATTCCTTTTAGGAGGGCATTTTTAGACATTTGGATACCAGACTTCTTCTCACGCTTTGGGGCCCCTAGAATGCCAGAGCAGTATAAATACCCCACATGTGACCCCATTTTGGAAAGAAGACACCCCAAGGTATTCAATGAGGGGCATGGCGAGTTCATAGAAATTTTTTTTTTTTGGCACAAGTTAGCGGAAATTGATATTTTTAATTTTTTTCTCACAAAGTCTCCCGTTCCGCTAACTTGGGACAAAAATTTCAATCTTTCATGGACTCAATATGCCCCTCACGGAATACCTGGGGGTGTCTTCTTTCCGAAATGGGGTCACATGTGGGGTATTTATACTGCCCTGGCATTCTAGGGGCCCTAAAGCGTGAGAAGAAGTCTGGAATATAAATGTCTAAAAAATTTTACGCATTTGGATTCCGTGAGGGGTATGGTGAGTTCATGTGAGATTTTATTTTTTGACACAAGTTAGTGGAATATGAGACTTTGTAAGAAAAAAAAAATAAATTCTGCTAACTTGGGCCAAAAAAATATCTGAATGGAGCCTTACAGAGGGGTGATCAATGACAGGGGGGTGATCAATGACAGGGGGGTGATCAATGACAGGGGGGGTGATCAATGACAGGGGGGTTGATCAATGACAGGGGGGTGATCAGGGAGTCTATATGGGGTGATCACCACAGTCATTGATCACGCCCCTGTAAGGCTTCATTCAGACGTCCGGATGCGTTTTGCGGATCCGATCCATCTATCAGTGCATCCGTAAAAATCATGCGGACATCTGAATGGAGCTTTACAGGGGGGTAATCAATGACAGGGGGGTGATCAGGGAGTCTATATGGGGTGATCACCACAGTCATTGATCACTCCCCTGTAAGGCTTCATTCAGACGTCCGGATGCGTTTTGCGGATCCGATCCATCTATCAGTGGATCCGTAAAAATCATGCGGACATCTGAATGGAGCTTTACAGGGGGGTGATCAATGACAGGGGGGTGATCAGGGAGTCTATATGGGGTGATCACCACAGTCATTGATCATGCCCCTGTAAGGCTTCATTCAGACGTCCGGATGCGTTTTGCGGATCGGATCCATCTATCAGTGCATCCGTAAAAATCATGCGGACATCTGAATGGAGCTTTACAGGGGGGTGATCAATGACAGGGGGGTGATCAGGGAGTCTATATGGGGTGATCACCACAGTCATTGATCACGCCCCTGTAAGGCTTCATTCAGACGTCCGGATGCGTTTTGCGGATCGGATCCATCTATCAGTGCATCCGTAAAAATCATGCGGACATCTGAATGGAGCTTTACAGGGGGGTGATCAGGGAGTCTATATGGGGTGATCACCACAGTCATTGATCACGCCCCTGTAAGGCTTCATTCAGACGTCCGGATGCGTTTTGCGGATCGGATCCATCTATCAGTGCATCCGTAAAAATCATGCGGACATCTGAATGGAGCTTTACAGGGGGTTGATCAATGACAGGGGTGTAATCAATGACAGGGGGGGTGATCAGGGAGTCTATATGGGGTGATAACCACAGTCATTGATCACGCCCCTGTAAGGCTTCATTCAGACGTCCGGATGCGTTTTGCGGATCCGATCCATCTATCAGTGGATCCGTAAAAATCATGCGGACATCTGAATGGAGCTTTACAGGGGGGTAATCAATGACAGGGGGGTGATCAATGACAGGGGGGTGATCAGGGAGTCTATATGGGGTGATCAGGGGTGATCAGGGGCTAATAAGGGGTTAATAAGTGACGGGGGGGGGGTGTAGTGTAGTGTAGTGGTGCTTGGTGGGACTTTACTGAGCTACCTGTGTCCTCTGGTGGTCGATCCAAACAAAGGGGACCACCAGAGGACCAGGTAGCAGGTATATTAGACGCTGTTATCAAAACAGCGTCTAATATACCTGTTAGGGGTTAAAAAAAACACATCTCCAGCCTGCCAGCGAACGATCGCCGCTGGCAGGCTGGAGATCAACTCTCTTACCTTCCGTTCCTGTGAGCGCGCGCGCCTGTGTGCGCGCGTTCACAGGAAATCTCGCCCATCGCGAGATGACGCATATATGCGTGACTCTGCGCAGGGCTGCCACCTCCGGAACGCGATCCTGCGTTAGGCGGTCCGGAGGTGGTTAATTTATTTTGGAACTGCTGCATCCTTTCCAACTTGCGGTAATTCGGTAACATTTCAGGCACTTTCTGCTTATACCGGGGGTCTAGTAGCGTGTCACCCAGTACAGGTCGTTCTCCTTCAGCCTTTTTATACGAGGGCCCCTAAACAGGCACGACAGCATGAAAGACCTCATTTGCAAAAGGTTGGATGCCGAGCTACTCATGTCCTGTTCCTCGTCCTCAGTGATCTCACTGAAGGTATGTTCTTCCCCCCAGCCATGTACAACACCACAGGTACCAGATAGGTGACAACGAGCACCCTGGGATGCCTGTTGTGGTTGGTCTTCCTCCTCCTCCTCAAAGCCACATTCCTCCTCTGACTCCTCTTCCTCACAATCCTCTTCCAGCGTTGCCGCAGGTCCAGCAAGCGATGCTGATAAGGCTGTTTCTGTAGGTGATGGTGACCAGAACTCTTCCTCTTCACGCTCATCTACGGCCTGATCCAGCACTGTTTGCAGGGCACGCTCCAGAAAGAATGATGTCGCTGATGGTGCCTTCGGTGCGACTGACTAGGTTTGTCACCTCCTCAAAAGGACGCATGAGCCTAAAGGCATTGCGCATGAGCGTCCAGTAACGTGGCAAAAAAATTACCAGCTCTGCAGAGGCTGTCCTAGCACCCCGGTCATACAAATACTCGTGGACGGCTTTTTCTTGTTGGAGCAGGCGGTCGAACATTAGGAGTGTTGAATTCCAACGTGTCGGGCTGTCGCAAATCAAGCGCCTCACTGGCATGTTGTTTCACCGCTGGATATCTGAAAAGTGCGCCATGGCTGTGTAGGAACGCCTGAAATGGCCACACACCTTCCTGGCCTGCTTCAGGACGTCCTGTAAGCCTGGGTACTTATGCACAAAGCATTGTTCGATCAGATTACACACATGTGCCATGCACGGCACATGTGTCAACTTGCCCAAATTCAATGCCGCCAACAAATTGCTTCCGTTGTCACACACCACTTTGCCGATCTCCAGTTGGTGCGGAGTCAGCCACTGATCCACCTGTGCGTTCAGGGCGGACAGGAGTGCTGGTCCGGTGTGACTCTCTGCTTTCAGGCAAGTCAACCCCAAGACGTCGTGACACTGCCGTATCCGGGATGTGGAATAGCCCCTGGGGAGCTGGGGGGCTGCCGTTGATGTGGAGAAAGACGCAGCAGCAGAAGAGGAGGTTATGGTAGAGGATGGAGTAGGAGGAGTAGAGGCGGTGGCAGCAGGCCTGCCTGCAAGTTGTGGCGGTGTCACCAACTCCTCTGCAGAGCCACACATTCCATGCTTGGCAGCCATCAGCAGGTTTACCCAATGCGCAGTGTAGGTGATATACCTGCCCTGACCATGCTTTGCAGTCCAGGTATCAGTGGTCAGATGGACCTTGCCCCAGCACTGTGTGCCAGACATGCCATTACTTCCTTTTGCACAATTGAGTACAGGTTGGGGATTGCCTTTTGTGCAAAGAAATTTCGGCCGGGTACCTTCCACTGTGGTGTCCCAATAGCTACAAATTTTTTGAAGGCCTCAGACTCCACCAGCTGGTATGGTAAAAGCTGGCGGGCTAAGAGTTCTGACAAGCCAGCTGTCAGACGCCGGGCAAGGGGGTGACTCTGTGACATTGGCTTCTTACGCTCAAACATGTCCTTGACAGACACCTGACTGTGGGCAGATGAGCAGGAACTGCTCAATGCGAGAGACGGCGTGGCGGATGGTTGAGAGGGGGCAAGGAGGACAGCAGTGGTTGACGTGGCTGAAGATGCTGGACCAGGAGGAGGATGGCGGCTTTGAGTTTGTGTGCTGCTTGTACTCATGTGCTGATCCCATAGGCGTTTGTGATGTGCGATCATGTGCCTTCGCAAAGCAGTTGTACCTAGGTGGGGACTTCCCACGACTCAGTTTCTTTTGGCACAGGTTGCAAATGGCATCGCTGTTGTCAGAGGCAGACACACAAAAAAATGCCACACTGCTGAGCTCTGCAATGGCGGCCTTCTGGTGGTGGCAACAGCATGCGTTGATTGGCATGCTGTCTGGCTGACCCCGGGTGCCGATGCATGCTGTCTGACTGTGCCACTAGCTCCTTGCGACGACCTCCCCCTGCTTCCAACTCGTCTCCTGCTCCTCTCTGTGTCCCCATCAGAACTTTCCCCCTGTTCTTCTTCTCTTCGAGCGGGCACCCACGTGACATCCACGAACACATCGTCATCATCAACCACTTCACTTGTATCTGACAACTCAGCAAAGGAAGCAGCAGCGGGTACAACATCATCATCATCACACCGTACGTCCATGTGTGTAATGCTGCCTGACTGAGACATATCCCTGTTATCTACATCCTCTGGCAATAATAGTTGCGCATCACTCATTTCTTCCAACTGATGTGTAAATAACTCCTCTGACAGATCAAGTGAAGCGGCTGTGGTGCTAGTGTTGGTGGTGGCGGCAGGCGGGTGAGTGGTAACTTGAGAGGTGCCCAAAGCTGAGCTGGAGGAGGATGGTGCGTCAAGGTTCCGAGCGGAAGCTGTAGAAGATTGGGTGCCCTGTGTTAGCCAGTCAACTATGTCCTCAGAACTTTTCGAGTTCAGCGTACGTGGCCTCTGAACACTGGGCATTAGTCTAGGGCCAAAGGGAATCACAGCACCACGACCATGACGGCCCCTGCGGGGTGGCCTGCCTCTGCCTGTCATTTTTTTTAGATTAGTTAAGTTGTACTATGCGTGCAAGCTACTTTGACACAAGATATGAGTTACGCTGAAGTGACACTATGCACTGCACTGGGCCATAAACACACAAACACGTGTGTAACTGACTGCTATTTATTCAGCCAAAATAGTTTTTTTTATTTAAATGGAATCGAATGTGACACCAGATATGAATGGAGCTGAAGTGACACTATGCACTGCACTGGGCCTTAAACACACAAACACGGCAATTGCGTAACACAGGGTGGTTTGCAGAACTGGCTGGCCCTAGAAGTACCCTAGAACCCTACACTGGCCTATGTGACCGGATGACGGTGACCCGCCACCAGTCACCTGCAGGAACCTCACCCTGGAATTGTGCGCCCTAGAAAGCCCTTGCTTACCTGGTCCCTACATGCATGTTTCGCTGGGAGAGATGAGTAACAAGCTCATCAGGGGAAACATGGAAGCTTGGGCTGAACCTGTGAAGGGTGCACTGACAATGATGTCAGAGGTGCGCTCTGCACAGAGACAAAATACACCACGATCCAGATATAGATCTAAGTGGGCAATTTAGCTATGAGGGGAGAGGGGAGTCAGGATATAGAGCCCTCTCCTAACAGCTACATCAGCCCATGCATCTCAGTGAGCTGTTAGGAGAGGGCTCTATATCCTGACTCCCCTCTCCCCTCATAGCTAAATTGCCCACTTAGATCTATATCTGGATCGTGGTGTATTTTGTCTCTGTGCAGAGCGCACCTCTGACATCATTGTCAGTGCACCCTGCACAGGTTCAGCCCAAGCTTCCATGTTTCCCCTGATGAGCTTGTTACTCATCTCTCCCAGCGAAACATGCATGTAGGGACCAGGTAAGCAAGGGCTTTCTAGGGCGCACAATTCCAGGGTGAGGTTCCTGCAGGTGACTGGTGGCGGGTCACCGTCATCCGGTCACATAGGCCAGAGTAGAGTTCTAGGGTACTTCTAGGGCCAGCCAGTTCTGCAAACCACCCTGTGTTACGCAATTGCCGTCAGCAACGGTGTGCACATCCATTAACACCGGCCGGACAATTGCTGATCCTGGAGCACCCCATCTGAGCGGTAGGACCAACCAGTTATTATCTTGGTGCCGCCGAGCATCTTACATTGGTGTATATTTGGTTTTGGCACTAACTACATCTGTTTGGCATACCGCCGTGGTGCTCCGATTGTATATTTATATTATTTGTTGATATCTCTTATCTTGGGACCCATTTTTCTAAATATTCTAATTAAACGTTAAGTTTTATACTGACCACTTACTACATAATTTTTCTGTTTGACTCAGGTGGTCACCGTCATTATCTAAATTGCTATTTTGTTTTTCTTTAAATGGAATCGAATGTGACACCAGATATGAATGGCGCTGAAGTGACACTATGCACTGGGCCTTAAACACACAAACACGTGTGTAACTGACTGCTATTTATTCAGTCAAAATACAAACCGGATTCCAAAAAAGTTGGGACACTATACAAATCGTGAATAAAATGATGTGGAGGTGCCAACTTCTAATATTTTATTCAGAATAGAACATAAATCACGGAACAAAAGTTTAAACTGAGAAAATGTACCATTTTAAGGGAAAAATATGTTGAATCAGCATTTCATGGTGTCAACAAATCCCCAAAAAGTTGGGACAAGGCCATTTTCACCACTGTGTGGCATCTCCCCTTCTTCTTGCAACACTCAACAGACGTCTGGGGACAGAGGAGACCAGTTTCTCAAGTTTAGAATTAGGAATGCTCTCCCATTCTTGTCTAATACAGGCCTCTAACTGTTCAATCGTCTTGGGCCTTCTTTGTTGCACCTTCCTCTTTATGATGCGCCAAATGTTCTCTATAGGTGAAAGATCTGGACTGCAGACTGTCCATTTCAGTACCCGGATCCTTCTCCTACGCAGCCATGATGTTGTGATTGATGCAGAATGTGGTCTGACATTATCTTGTTGAAAAATGCAGGGTCTTCCCTGAAAGAGATGACGTCTGGATGGGAGCATATGTTGTTCTAGAACCTGAATATATTTTTCTGCATTGATGGTGCCTTTCCAGACATGCAAGCTGCCCATACCACACGCACTCATGCAACCCCATACCATCAGAGATGCAGGCTTCTGAACTGAGCGTTGATAACAACTTGGGTTGTCCTTGTCCTCTTTGGTCCGGATGACATGGCGTCCCAGATTTCCAAAAAGAACTTCGAATCGTGACTCGTCTGACCACAGAACAGTCTTCCATTTTGCCACACTCCATTTTAAATGATCCCTGGCCCAGTGAAAATGCCTGAGCTTGTGGATCTTGCTTAGAAATGGCTTCTTCTTTGCACTGTAGAGTTTCAGCTGGCAACGGCGGATGGCACAGTGGATTGTGTTCACTGACAATGGTTTCTGGAAGTATTCCTGAGCCCATTCTGTGATTTCCTTTACAGTAGCATTCCTGTTTGTGGTGCAGTGTCGTTTAATGGCCCGGAGATCACGGGCATCCAGTATGGTTTTATGGCCTTGACCCTTACGCACAGAGATTGTTCCAGATTCTCTGAATCTTCGGATGATGTTATGCACAGTTGATGATGATAGATGCAAAGTCTTTGCAATTTTTTGCTGGGTAACACCTTTCTGATATTGCTCCACTATCTTTCTGCGCAACATTGTGGGAATTGGTGATCCTCTACCCATCTTGGCTTCTAAGAGACACTGCCACTCTGAGAAGCTCTTTTTATACCCAATCATGTTGCCAATTGACCAAATTAGTGTTAATTGGTCTTTCAGCTCTTCGTTATGCTCAAATTTACTTTTTCCAGCCTCTTATTGCTACTTGTCCCAACTTTTTGGGGATTTGTTGACACCGTAAAAATTGGAATCAACTTATTTTTTCTTTAAAATGATACATATACTTTGATTAAACGTTTGATCTGTCATCTACGTTCTATTACAAATAAAATATTGACATTTGCCATCTCCACATCATTGCATTCACAATTTGTTTAGTGTCCCAACTTTTTTGGAATCCGGTTTGTAGTTTTTTTTATTTAAATGGAATCGAATGTGACACCAGATATGAATGGCACTGAAGTGACACTATGAACTGCACTGGGCCTTAAACACACAAACACGTGTGTAACTGACTGCTATTTATTCAGTCAAAATTTTTGTTTTTCTTTAAATGTAATCGATTGTGACACAAGATATGAGTTGCGCTGGTGACACTATGCACTTGCAAGGCTGTGACAGAAGCAGAAAAACAAGAAAATGGAGCTCAAAGTACCAAAGAATGACAGTGTATGTTTAAATTATATTTAATTTTGTAGAAACATGATTAAAAATACATAGATGCCAGAAACAAAATGAGTAAGAGCAGGGGAAAGAAAAGAGCATCACCCTGGGAGAACACATAGGTCAATAATGCATCATTACATATGGATCATGAAAAAATGCTTGGTGCAATGACCAGCCTATAAACAGAGTGTAAGCTAAAGTACATAGGTGAATCAATGCTCAGCAAGGGACCTACCACAGCAATAAAACATGGTATGTTGAAACAAATGTAAAGAATGGAAAGTAAACAACAAACCAAAAATGAATAAAGACCAGGTGTGGTGAAACACCAAAATTCAAAAACCGTGGAGGTGATGGCAGAGACAAGGGCTCACCTGAAAAGAACCATGTGTGAATCAACCCAGGATGGCGCTACCCCAACGCGCGTTTCGTGACGAAGGCACGCCGAAACGCGCGTTGGAGTAGCGCCATCCTGGGTTGATTCACACATGGTACTTTTCAGGTGAGCCCTGGTCTCTGCCATCACCTCCACGGTTTTTGGACTTTGGTGTTTCACCACATTTGGTCTTTATTCATTTTTGGTTTGTTGATTACTTTCCATTCTTTACATTTGTTTCAACATACCATGTTTTATTGCCGTGGTAGGTCCCTTGCTGACCATTGATTCACCTATGTACTTTAGCTTACACTCTGTTTATAGGCTGGTCATTGCACCAAGCATTTTTTCATGATCCATATGTAATGATGCATTATTGACCTATGTGTTCTCCCAGGGTGGCGCTCTTTTCTTTCCCCTGCTCTTACTCATTTTGTTTCTGGCATCTATGTACTTTTAATCATGTTTCTACAAAATTAAATATAATTTAAACATACACTGTCATTCTTTGGTACTTTGAGCTCCATTTTCTTGTTTTTCTGCTATTGTACTTGGGAGCTTGTACCGAGTTACCTATTATGGGTGCCCCTTGTGGTTATATTGGGTGGGCACTGTCCTTTCCCTCCCCTTTGGGACACCTGGGGTCGTTCTTGTTTTGCAGTGGACACTGAATACACTTGCCTAGCTATCGATTTCCCTATTAAATCAGCAGCAGCACTGTCCCTCCTCTCACTGAGAATGCAGCTTCCGAATGAATCTAAAATAGATGCTGTCCAGGAGGTGGGAGGGTCTGGGAGAGAGGGTCTGCTGCTGATTGGCTGGAATGTGTCTGCTGACTGTGAGGTACAGGTTCAAAGTTTACTCAATGATGATGTATAGGGGCGGACCGAACATCGCATATGTTCGCCCGCCGCGGCGAACGCGAACAAGCTATGTTCACCGGGAACTATTCGCCGGCGAACTATTCGGGACATCTCTACATATAATCACTTATCATAAAATAATATATGGTCGCGGTCCCCTTATTTGTTCCTAGTGCGGAGTTCACACATTATTTTTAAATATTTACGCTCCACAGCAATATTAAGAAGATTAGAAAGATATCTTATTGTTATTGGCTTGCTCTGAGTAGCATTCTTGCTTGATTTAGCATAGTCTTGTTGTAGCCGTTTTATATCACACATAGTTGCAATTATATAATCTTGTAGTTGCCACTTAATGGCTAAGTTCCATATATAACACGCAGTTTTTATTATGTAATCTTGTAATTGCTACTTAGTAGCTCAGTTCCATAAATAGCATAACAGTCAGGCGTTGTAATCTGGTAGATAACGATGTTGTCTGCTTGTCAGAATCCCGATATGTTGGTAGATATGTTTTAATAACAGTTAATACATACGTTATTTTGCTTATATGGATCGATCTATTTCTCTGACCGCTTGTTTTCACGCTGTGTGCGCACACTGGTGCCGGCACTTATTACCTGGTGCATGTGGGTTAAAGACTTTGAGACGCTGACCGTGCTCCGTAACTGCGTGGATCGCTTCTTAATACAAGTCCTTGCGCTCTGTATTTATTGCTGCGTTTTCTATTCTCCAAACGTGTTTCGAAACCCTATAGGTTTCTTCTTCAGTGGTCAAAACTGTAATAAAAACGAGGGACTTATATAGAGGTAACATAATCTCTAAAACCTGAACCGGATTACATCGAACCGGTGTCATCATTTAAAACCCTGGACCGGACTATAGAATATTTGTTGTTTTTTAAGCATCATTCAGAAATTGCGATTAATATACACTATACTTTATTAGGTAACCTTGTATTTCATATAATCCATATGAATACACTCATTTTTATTCTATACTATAAGGTTCCCTATCTGATACAATATATAATTTGGTCTGTATACTCAAACTGCTATATGTCTTGTTCAGACTCCGCGATACATGCAGGATCATTAATGAATCAACATGTTTTTGCCATTATATTCCAAATGATAGATACACCCGTTTTTATTCTATATTATAGAGCTTAACCCATATGTTTAAAGTGCTCTATGTCTTATTCGGACCTTTCGGTTTGTGCTGAATCTTCTTACAAGTTTATTTTACTTCTTTATTATATTTATTAGTAGGGGAAGAAAAAGATGTGATAAATACACCCATTTCTATTCTATGAAATATATTTCTATATCGCATAGGGCATATAGTTTGACCTATACTAGTCATTCGATTAAGACTGCTCTATATCTCATTCAGACCCTGCGGTTTAAACAGACAAAAGTGAACAGAAAAAGGTAAATTGTAAGCAGAAAAAAAAAATAATAAAAAATAATAATAATAAAATTAAAAAAATTAAATAATAATAATAAAAAAAAATCTGGTGCTCTGGCGACGGTATATCGATTATATTATTTCAATTTGGCAAGATACACAAGAGAAATTGATGAGATTCATAGAAGATTTATTTATTATTTTATGCACTTCTATATTCCGCAGTGCTTTACAGACATTAGCATCCAACTGTCCCCAGTGGGCCTCACAATCTAAGGTCCCTATCAGTATGTCTTTGGAGTGTTGGAGGAAACCAAAGAACCCGGAAGAAACCCACACAAACACGGGGAGAACATACAAACTCAATGCAGATGTTGTCCTTGGTCGGATTCGAACCCAGAACCCCATCGCTGCAAGTCACCAGTGCTAACCACTGAGACACCGTGCTGCATTATTTGAATAATAGCCATCTCAATTTAAAATTTGTATCAAATGTAAATAAGGAGTCAATACAATTCCTAGATCTAAATATTGAAGTCAAGGGACTGAAATTCATCGGTAGCAAAAAATAGCTTCATATTGAATATTAGTTGTCATTTACCTCGCTGGTTGTTAAATGTACCATTTAGTCAGTTCCGTCGACTTAAAAGGAAGTGTACACAGGAGAATCAATTTGAAAAAGAAGCAGAGTCCATGAAGGCCTAATTTTTAGAGAAAAATACCCTTTACCTCTATTGAATGATTCACTTAACAAAGTAAGAGAATTAGATAGTCAAACATTTTTTCAAACAAAGGAAAAAACAAGTAAAGAAATAGAAGAGTCATCTAAATTAATATTACCCTATGTAGAATACCCTAATGTAGAATACAAAAAAAATATCTAATATTATAAGTAAGCATTGGCACTTACAGGTGAAACTTGAAAAATTAGAATATTGTGCAAAGTTCATTTATTTCAGTAATGCAACTTAAAAGGTGAAACTAACATATGAGATAGACTCATTACATGCAAAGCAAAATATTTCAAGCCTTTATTTGTTACAATTTGGATGATTATGGTTTATAGCTTATGAAACCCCAAATTCTCAATTTTGAGGTGCCCTTTGCTCAGGGGATATGGAATAATTAGCTGACTAGAGTGTGATACTTTGAGCCTAGAATATTGAACCTTTTCACAAAATTCTAATTTTAAGCTGCATTAATACAATTCCTTTTAATTTGCATTACTGAAATAAATGAACTTTTGCACAATATTCAAATTTTTCGAGTTTCACCTGTATTACAAGAAGACAAAATGTTGGCGATAAGTCTTCCAAAAAAAAAAAAACACCTATAGTATACACAAGGGCTCCCAATTTAGGATTACAAGTAGCCACTACAATAAGCAGACAAAATGAAAGGTCCATAATTATGCCATGGGAAAACCTTAAAGGATTTTATAGGCGTGGTGTATGCAGCAACTGTAAAGTTACCAAGTTTGATAGGAAAACAACCACCATAATATTGAAAACAAACACATTCAAGTGGGAAATGAAAAAGACATGTAACAGCGAGGCAGTAATTTACATATTATTATTTTTAAGGTTATTTTTTGTTATTGTTGTCCTAAGGTGTTTTTATTAAGTACATAGGGATTCTTGTGGTTTATGTATGGTATACTGCTTTATGTATGTTGCATATATGTTTCAAAGGGATTAAGAGGAAGTATATTGTTGATAAGGAGCCGGCCAATTATTATTATAAATTGTATTATAGTAGCTAGGTGGTATAGCAGGCCGAGCTATATTCCAGTGAGCTCCCTCATTAATATTGTTGTTGCATTAGTCCCCTATGTAGTCAGGTTCAGCAGAAGTTACTGTTAGGCTCCTCAGCACACAGACTCTTCTCTTCAGCGAGCTACCTGCGCAGATGTCGCACAACAAGCAGCAGAAAATAACCATTTCAGCAACAGTAGGATGGAAAATGAGGACTAAGGAGACATTTCAGCCAGCGCAGTGAGAGCGGTTAGTAAGAAGTACTGTAGGTAAATTAGTCAAGTAGAGAAAGACCTCACGCAGCAGTATGCTGTGATGAGACAGAGAGCACATAGCAGGAGGGAGCAGAGTGTTTCCCACATGTATCACCGAATGGAAATGACAACAGGGGTCTGATTTCTCAGGAGCCATGCTGAAAACGTAGAAGTCAGAGCAACATCAAAACAATCAAGATTGTGAAAAGGTAACTGCAAAAATATATTTTTTGTGTGTAAAACTGAATCTTCTTTTTCTGATGGATGCAATAAATCACAGTAGTATAATATATATCAATAATCAAACCCTTATAAAATTTTACCTTTACGAAATACCATTAAAATCCAAAAAGACAAATGCAGGATAAATGTTTGCAGTAAGTCATTTAGTATATTGACAGAAATGGTCAATTATTCACACATGAGTTGTAGTTAGTAGAGTTAAGCAGACACCTGGATGTTCGGGTTCAACGGGTTCGGCCGAACTTTGGAAAAAAGTTCGAGTTCGGGACCCGAGCTTGACCCCGAACCCGAACCCCATTGAAGTCAATCGAGAATCGAACTTCTGAGCACTAAAATGGCTGTAAAAATGTCATGGAAAGGGCTAGAGGGCTTAAAGTGGCATCAAAATGTGGTTAAGAGCATGGCAAGTGCTCTGCAAACAAATGTGGATAGGGAAATTACTTCAAATAACATAAAATACGTAAAATAAAATAAATCTTGATCTAGGAGGACGAGGTCCATATGGAGTAGGAGATTGAGGAGGCGGTGGATGTGGCGGTGTAGGTGGAAGCAGAGGTGGACGAGGAGGAGGTAGCCTACACTGTTTTTTGGTTTTACATTTATTTTCATTTTTTTAAATTAGGGTACACCCAAAAACATTGGGAAATATAACCTGTGATAACCCCCTGCAGTCGTGCTAAACACACGTTCAGATAATACACTGGCTGCAGGGCAGGCCAGCACCTCCAAGGGGTAAAGGGCAAGCTGAGGCCATGTGCCCAATTTGGAGACCCAGAAGTTGCAGTTTGTGTAGGCGTGTGCAAACTTACTGCCCCACCATGTCGCACGTCCCCGTGATGTTCACTATCCAATTTAATATCTGCTCTATCAACTTTCGATGTTCTTTTCTGCACTTATCATGGTGATCACTGGTGGCCGGGAATCAGGGTTCCACGCTGGAGAGGGAGCGTGAGAAAAAGAGACCACATCCAAGGGAGAATTAATTTTTTTAAATTTAAAATTATAGAGTTGAATTATGGGACAAATTATTAAAGCATAAAAGTGTGACAACTTTTTAAAGTTTAAGCATTGAATGAAAGTGGCGCGCATTAATTACTGAAGAATTTAAATTTTATTCCCTGTCAACTATGCAGAGCAGGGGTTTCTATCCGGCAAAATTTGAAAAATGTCACCCGACAATGTAATTGACGATTTTAAAAAATTTATGTTCCTGTCACCTAGGTAGAGGTGCCCCAGTGACATCCACCATCCATTTGGATATCTTCTCTATCAACTTTTGATGTTCTCTTCTGAGCCTACCATGTTGATCACGGTTATCGGCGAATCAGGGTTCCACACCGGAGAAGGAGCGTGACAAAAAGAGACCAAATTTAAGGGAGATAAATTTATAAAAAATTTTGGGGATCGGGCAGAAATGTGGGAAAAGCTGTTAAATCGCAAATGTGGGACAAATTACAGAAGCCCAAATGTGGGCCAGAAGAGTAAAGGGGGAATTATGGGAAAAATTATTGAGGCTAAAATTTGGGACAAATTTCAGAAGCCCAAATGTGGGCCAGAAGAGTAAAGCGGAATTATGGGAAAAATTATTGAGGTGAAAATTTGGGACAAATTACAGAAGCCCAAATGTGGGCCAGAAGAGTAAGGCGGAATTATGGGAAGTGTGGGAAAAGCTGTTAAAGTGCAAATGTGGTACGAATAACAGAAGCCCAAAAGGGGGCCAAAAGAGTAAAGCGGAAATGTAGGTAAAGCTGTTAAAGCGCAAATGTGGTACAAATTACAGAAGCCCAAATGTGGGTCAAAAGAGTAAAGCGGAAATGTGGGACAAAGTATTGAAGCGCAAATGTTGGCCAAAAGAGTAAAGCAGAAATGTGGGACAAATTATTGAAGCGCAAATGTGGTACAACTTGTTAAAGTTTAAGCATTGAATCAAAGGAGGTGGCGCGCATCAATTTAAGAAGAATTTCTGAAATTTTATTCCCTGTCACCTATACAGAGCAGGGGTTTATTCATGTCTAAAATTGTTTATTGTCACCCGAAAAGAAAATTTTTTGAAATTTATTAAGCTGTCAACTAGGTAGAGGAGGGGTATATTACACCCAAAAATTGGTGAATTTCACCCAAAAATGTAACAGACAATTATTATTTTTTTAACCTGTCTACTAGGTATAGCATTGGTACATAACACCCAAAAATTGGTGAATTTCATCGGAAAATGTAACTGACTATTTATTTATTTTTTTAACCTGTCTACTAGGTATAGCAGTGGTACTTCCCACCCAAAAATTGTTAAATTTCAACTGAAAATGTAACTGACAAAAAATTTTTTTTTACCGGTCTACTAGGTATAGCAGTGGTACATCACACCCAGAAATTGGTGAATTTCACCAGAACATGTTACTGACAATTTTTTTTTTTTTTTAACCTGTCTACTAGGTATAGCAGTGGTACTTCACACCCAAAAATTGGTGAATTTCACCAGAAAATGTAACTGACAAAGTAGTGAAATGACATAAAATAAAATCTGTACAAATAAAAATAAAAAAATTAATTTATGAGTTCTATATGGAGTAGGAGTTTGAGGAGGCGGTGGACGTAGCGGTGTAGGTGGAAGGGGTGATGGAGGAGGACAAGGTAGCCAACACAGGTTTTTGGTTTTAATAAAAAAAAATTAAATTAGGGTATACTCCAAAAGAGTGTGAAATATCAAAAATACAACAATGAGCAATTGCGCTGCAGTATAACAATGGCTGGGTAGTGCTGGTATACATGTCTATTCTGCACAAGGTACAGACAAGTCCTGCGGGATCCATGCCTGGTTCATTTTAATGAACGTGAGCTTGTCCACATTGGCTGTGGACAGGCGGCTGCGCTTGTCTGTGATGACGCCCCCTGCCATGCTAAACACACGTTCAGATAATACACTGGCTGCAGGGCAGGCCAGCACCTCCAAGGCGTAAAGGGAAAGCTTAGGCCATGTGCCCAATTTGAAGACCCAGAAGTTGAAGGGGCAGACCCGTCATTCAGTATGTGTAGGTGTGTGCACACATACTGCTCCACCATGTTGGTGAAATGCTGCCTCCTGCTAAAACGTTCCATATCAGCTGGTGGTGCTGGTTGTTGTGGCGTGCTGATAGAGCTTTTCCACATTTCGGCCATGCTAACCCTGCCTTGTGAGGTGCTGGCGGTGCCCCAGCTGCGTTGGCGACCTCTTCCTCATCCTCTGCCTTCGCCTTATGCTTCCACTCTGCCCCCGCTGTCAGGTAGGAATGCCACCAGCAGCGCATCTACCAGCGTGCGCTTGTACTCGCGCATCTTACGATCACACTCCAGTGACGGAATTAAGGATGGTACGTTGTCCTTGTAACGGGGATCCAGTAGCGTGGTCACCCAGTAATCAGCACAAGTTAGAATGTGGGCAACTCGGCAGTCGATGCGGAGACACTGCAGCATGTAATCGCTCATGTGTGCCAGGCTGCCCAGAGGCAACAAAAATCTGTCCTCTGTGGGAGGTGTACGTCTGTGTCCTCTGTATCCCCCAAGCCACGCACCAATCATGGCCATGAGCTGGTCTGGGTGCCACCCTGCTGTGAACATGGTTCTTCCTCCTCAATCTCCTCTTCCTCATCCTCCACCTCGTCATCCTCCAGAACTGTGCCCTGGCTGGACAATTGTGTACCTGGCATTTGTGGGTGCAGGATCCCACCCTCGGAGCCACTTGGGAATGACTGGCCGGAAACCCTACGAAATAATCCCTCTTCCTCCTCCTGTGCCACATCCTCTTCTATCATCGTCAGCAGCGTTTTTTCAAGGAGGCATAGAAGTGGGATAGTTACGCTGAGAACGGCGTTATCGGCACTGGACATGTTGGTGGAGTACTCTAAACAGCGCAACAAGGAACACAGGTCTCGCATGGAGGCCCAGTCATTGGTGATGAAGTGGTGCTGTTCCGCCGAGCGACTCACCAGTGCGTGCTGCAGCTGAAACTCCACTATCGCCTGCTGCTGCTCGCACAGTCTGGCCAGCATGTGCAAGGTGGAGTTCAACCTTTTGGGCACGTCACATATGAAGCGATGAGCGGGAAGGTGGAAGTTACGCTGCAGCGCTGACAGGCAAGCAGCAGCAGGGTGGGAACGCCGAAAGCGTGCACAGACGGCCCGCACTTTATGCAGCAGCACTGACATATCGGGGGAAGTTTTAAGGAATCTCTGCACCACCAAATTCAGCACATGCGCCAGGCAAGGGATGTGCATCAAACAGGCTAGTCCCAGAGCTGCTACGAGATTTCGCCCATTATCGCACACTACCAGGCCGGGCTTGAGGCTCACTGGCACCAACCACTCATCGGTCTGTTGTTCAAGGCCTGTCCCCAGCTCCTGCACGGTGTGGGGTTTGTCCCCCAAACAGATAAGTTTTAAAACTGCCTGCTGTCGTTTACCCCTGGCTGTGCTGAAGTTGGTGGTGAAGGTGTTACGCTGACCGGATGAGGAGCTGGTAGAGGATGAGGAAGCAGAGTAGGAGGAGGAAGCAACAGGAGGCAAACTGAAGCGCCCTGCAATCCTCAGTGGTGGAAGGACATGCGCCAAACTGCTATCCGCCTCAGGCCCAGCCGCCACTGCATTTACCCAGTGTGCTGTTATGGAGATATAACGTCCCTGACCGTGCGTACTGGTCCACGTATCCGTAGTCAGGTGCACCTTGCCACAGATGGAGTTGCGCAGTGCACAACTGATTTTGTCCCCTACTTGGTTGTGCAGGGAAGGGATGGCTCGCCTGGAAAAGTAGTGGCGGCTGGGCATGACGTACTGTGGGACAGCCACCGCCATAAGGCCTTTAAAACTATCCGTCTCCACCAGACGGAATGACAGCATTTAAAAGGCCAGTACTTTAGAAATGCTGGCATTCAGGGCTAGTGATCGCGGGTCGGTAGGGGGGTAATTCCTCTTCCTCTCCAGCGTTTGGGAGATGGAGAGCTGAACGCTTCCGTGGAACATTGTGGAGATGCTTGGTGACCCAGGTGGTGGTGTTGCTGGAAGATCCTCTGTTTGCGGGGTGGCAGGTGGCACTGTCACTCCAGAGGTGGATGAAGAGGCCGAGACTGCAGCAGAAGAGGAAGCAGGAGGAGCCAGAGACCTTTCTTGTTTTTTGAGGTGTCTACTCCACTGCAGTTTGTGCTTTGCACTTAAATGCCTGGTCATGCAGGTTGTGCTCAGGTTGAGAACTTTTATGCCTCACTTCAGGCTTTGATTGCACAGAGTGCAAACCACTTGTGTCTTGTCGTCAGCACATTGTCTGAAGAACTGCCACGCCAGGGATCTCCTTGGAGCTGGCTTTGGTGTGCTCGGTCCCTTGCTGCGATGGGCAGTAGCAGGCACCCTGCTCCCTCTTCTGCTGTGCTGGTGGCTCTGTGCGACCACCGCCTCTTCCTCTGAACTACATAGGTCACTCGCATGACCTTGATTCCATGTGGGGTCGAGGACCTCATCATCCTCCACATCATCTTCCACCCAGTCTTCACCCCTGCCCTCCTTGTCGGTCTGCACACTTTCGAAAGCCCCAGCAGTTGGCACCTGTGTTTCATCATCATACGAGACGTGCTGCGATGGTCCTCTCATGTACTCATCTTGATACATAAGTGGTTGGGCATCGGTGCACTCAATCTCTTCCACTTCTGGGGCAGGGCTAGGTGGATGGCCCTGGGAAACTCTGCTAATAGAGTCATCAAAAAGAGGAAGAGACTGCTGCATGACTTGGGGCTCAGACTGCTTGGCTGATTTGCAAAGGGGTGAGGTGAAAGACTGATGGACATCAGCTGCAGGTGCCAACTTTGGTCTTTCAGCATGAGACTGGGTGGGAGACAATGTGAAAGAACTGGAGCCACTGTCAGCAACCCAATCTACTATCGCTTGCACTTGTTCAGGCCTCACCATTCATAGAGCCGCATTAGGCCCGACCAAATACCGCTTCAGGTTCTGTCGCCTACTCGCACCTGAGGAAGGGGTTTCACTTGTCCGTGTAGCTGGCACAGATCGACCACGTCCTCTCCCTGCAAAAGGAGCTCCACCAGCAGTTCCACGTCCCTTATTTGACGCTCTCCTCATATTTCTCAAATTTAGGATCTTGCCCTAAATGGGTGTTTAATTAATAGTAGAATAGAACGACAGTATGTACAGGGTGTATCTCACATGCCCTGAACCAGTCTAGGCCGCAATTAAAGATTTGTGCCCACAATGGCTGTATTTCAAATACCTGAATAGAACTCCTGTATTTAAAGGGTGTATCTCACACGCCCTGACCCACACTAGGCCTCAATTAAAGGTTTGTGCACCAAATGGCTGTATTTCAAGTAACTGAATATAACCCAAATATAGAAAGGGTGTATCTCACAATGACATCTGCAGCAAAGGCTGCCAAATATTATTTTTTTGCCCACAACGGGTGTTAGTTTAATAACTAAATATGACAGCAGTATATAACCCTGGAATTTCAAACGTATTGATGCTGCAAGGGCAGAAATATTGTTTATTTTGCCCAAAAAAGGGTGTTTTATTAATAGAACAATATAACCCCTGTATATAAAGGGTGTATCTCACACGCCCTGACCCACACTAGGCCTTAATTAAAGATTTGTGTTCCAAATGGCGGTATTTCAAATACCTGAATTGAACCCCTGTATTTAAAGGGTGTATCTCACACGCCCTGACCCACACTAGGCCTCAATTAAAGATTTATGCACAAAATGGCTGTATTTCAAATACCTGAATAGAACCCCTGTATTTAAAGGGTGTATCTCACACGCCCTGACCCACACTAGGCCTCAATTAAAGATTTATGCACCAAATGGCGGTATTTTAAATATCTGAATATAACCCAAATATAGAAAGGGTGTATCTCACAATGACATCTGCAGCAAAGGCTGCCAAATAATGATTTTTTTCCAAAACAGGTGTTTTTTTAATAACTGAATATGACAGCAGTATATAACTCTGGAATTTCAAACGTCTTGATGCTGCAAGGGCGGAAATATTGTGTATTTTGCCCAAAAAAGTGTGTTTTATTAATAGAAGAATATAACCACTGTATATACAGGGTGTATCTCACACGCCCTGAACCACACTAGGCCGCAATTAAAGATTTGTGCCCAAAATGACTGTATTTCAAATACCTGAATAGAACCCCTGTATTTAAAGGGTATATCTCACACGCCCTGACCCACACTAAGCCTAAATTAAAGATTTGTGCCCAAAATAGCTGTATTTCAAATACCTGAATAGAACCCCTGTATTTAAAGGGTGTATCTCACACACCCTGACCCACACTAGTCCTCAATTAAAGATTTGTGCACCAAATGGCGGTATTTCAAATATCTGAATATAACCCAAATATATAAAGGGTGTATCTCACAATGATATATGCAGCAAAGGCTGCCAAATAAACTTTTTTTGCCCTAACGGGTGTTTGTTTAATAACTGAATATGACAGCAGTATATAACCCTTGAATTTTACACTGGCTGATGCTGCAAGGGCTGTAAAATGGTGTATTTTGACCAAAAAGTGTATTTTTAAAAACCCTGAAAATGATGGCTGTATTTCTAGCTTAAATTGCACACTGACTAATCCAGATGTTTTATATTGCCAGAAAAGTGTTTTTCATTTACTAACAGAATATTAAAGCTGTATATATTAAACTTGAATTTCATACTTGCTGTAAAATAGTGTTTTTTGGCAAAAAAAAAGTGTTTTTAAAATCCCAGAAAATTACGGCTGTATTTCTAACTTAAATTGCACACTGACTAATCCAGATGTTGTATATTGCAAAAAAAGTGTTTTTTTTTACTAACAGAATATGAAAGCTGTATATAACGTTTGAATTTCACATGTCCAGATGCAGCTAGGGATGTAAAATAGTGTATTTTGCACAAAAAGGGTGTTTTAAAAAAAACTGAAAATTATGCCTGTATTCCTAGCTAAAATTGCACACTAATCCTGCAAATGCACCAGATGTTGTATATTGCCAAAAAAGGGAGATTTTTTACAACCAGATTATTAGTGCAGTTTTTCAAGCTTGGATTAGAATGTCACAAAAGCTCAGATGCAGTGCTGGTGCACTGAGCTTGCATAAAATGACTGCCGCCGCCGCCCACCTTACTAAAAGACGGATAAAAGTAATTTTTTTTCGGTCAATGGGCTCAGGGCAGGGTAAAAAGATTGTGCCCTGCACCCACACAACTAATTGTTTATAGATCGCTGAATTAGATTCTCTCCTATTCTCTCCCTGAAATCACCAGTCCAGCAGCATCCTCTCCCTACACTTGTAACAGCAGAGTGACGTGCAGCCTACGTGACTCAAGCTTATATAGAGCCTGGGTCACATGCTGCTCTGGCCAATCACAGCCATGCCATTAGTAGGCATGGCTGCGATGGCTTCTAAGGTCAGACAGTTAAACGCTTGTTGATTGGCTGCTCTGCTGCCTTTCAAAAAGCGCTGAGAAATCGCCGAACACCGAACCCGAACCCGAACTTTTACTGAAATGTTCGAGTTCGGGTCCGGGGTCCAAAAATCCTAAAGTTTGGTACGAACCCGAACTTTACAGTTCGGGTTCGCTCAACCCTAGTAGTTAGTAATCTTAGATGGATCCTGAATCGCATTATTAGCTTCCCATCGAATGTGGATGGTTGGTACATGTACATGTTAAAGGGTTTTTCTGAGATTTTGATATTGATGGCCTATCCTCAGGTAAGGTAATCAATATCAGACTCGTGGGGGTCCGACTCCTGGAACCCCCAGCTGATCAGCTGTTTGCATAGGCTCTGGTGCTTCTGTGACTGTTGCGGCCTCTTCCTAGGCCAGTGACTTCAAGTTCATCAGTTACATGGTCTAGGCACAGCTCAGTCTCATTCAAGTGAATGGGGCTTAGCTGCAATACCAAGCACAGCCACTATCCAATGGATGGCACTGTGCTTGGTAAGCTGTGAGGAGGCCATGGCGCTTTCACTGGAGCACTGACGCTCCCTAAAACAGATGATCGTTAAGGGTGCAGAAGTTAGGTTGATGAGGATTCTTTTTAGAGAATCTGTCACTAGATTTATGCTGCCCTAATTTTTAGATCCTAACAGCTCCAGTGCAAGGTGATAAATCGTATATTCATGGGCTCCGGGCTGCTGCCCCTTGCCCCGCTACTGATTGACACTCAGAGTAGGTCTTCAATATCAGATCAGCGGGGGTCTGACTGCCAGCGCACCCCCCACTGATTGGCTGTTTAACCCCTTAAGGACGTAGGACGTACCCATACGCCCTATTTCCCGAATCCTTAAGGACTCAGGGCGTACCGCTACGTCCTAAGTTTAAATCGCAATTGCGGCGCTGCGGGGGTTAATCCGAACAGGATGCCGGCTGAAATCATTCAGCCGGCATCCTGTCACAACGCCAGGGGGGGTCATGTGACCCCCCCGTATCGGCGATCGCAGAAAACCGCAGGTCAATTCAGACCTGCGGTTTGCTGCGTTTCCGGTCCATTCGGGTCTCCGGTGACCCGATGAACCGGAAAAAGACTGCGATCTGTGGTGTGATTACACACCACCAATCACAGTACGAAGATTTGGAGAGGTGCTGGCCATGGTGCTGATGCCTGCTGTCCAGGGTGATGATTGGTGCAGGGAGAGAGGTGCGAGATTCAAACTTCCTGCGCTCCTCTCTCGCCTCCTTTTCCTGTTCTGCACCAGCACCCTGCAGCACCATCCTCACCAGGCTCCTGAGATACCCCCTAATCGGCACCCATCACCCTCCTGCACCCATTGCCCTCCAGGTAGGTTAGGGTCAGTGAGGGAGAGGCACCGTTAGGCAGGGATAGAAGGGAAAAGTTAGTTAGGAAAAAAATATATATAATAATCACTTTTATCTAAACTTTTTTTTGTTTCAGCTTTCAGACCCTAGACCCCCCCCTGCCACTTGCCTCCCCCACCACCACCAGCCCCCCCCCCCCCCACCCCACCACCACTTTTATTTTTTTCTGCGTGCGCTGACTGGCCGGCACTCTTAGCGTCCGGCCACTGTTAGCGCATCGCCCGCCCCACCGCTGATCAGAGTTGTACCGCTGATCAGCAAGTTTTAACTTTTTTTTTTTTCCTAACACTTTTCACTTTTTAGTACGCGAACACCCGTGCCCCCACACACACGCACATACAATAAAGGTTTACACGCACGCACATACACACGCACACAAAAACCCAGTGTCAGGCAATACTGGAGTGGGGACGTCCTCTACCAGACCCCACTCTACAGTATGGCCATGACACTTCCTTGTTTGAGGCCATATGGAAATGTCTGCATTATTCAGATAATGCAGCATGTACCCCCTCCCCCCAAGGTAATCCTGCCCATGACCGTCTGTATAAGATACGGCCGGTCATCGATCACTTCGGGGCCAAATTTGTGCAGACCTACGTACCTGGAAGAGAGGTCGCGGTTGATGAGTCTCTCGTTGCGTTCAAGGGGAGACTCCGTTTCCGCCAATACATTCCCACTAAGCGGGCGAGGTATGGCGTGAAAATGTACAAAATTTGTGAGAGTGCCTCAGGGTACACTTACAAATTTTGTGTGTACAAGGGGCGAGATTCCCGTATTGAACCCCCAGAATGTCCCCCCACTCTGGGTGTTAGCGGGAAACTCGTGTGGGACCTTATGTACCCACTGCTAGATAAGGGTTACCACTTGTACGTGGATAACTTTTATACTAGCATTCCCTTGTCCAGGTCCCTTGCCACCAAATCCACGTTCGCTTGTGGGACCGTGCGGAAAACAATGCGGCCTCCCTGCCTACCCCCTCCAGGTACCTATCCCCAGGGGTGAGACCCGTGCCCTTACCAGTGGAAACCTGTTGCTGGTCAGGTATAAGGACAAGAGAGATGTCCTTATACTGTCCACAATCCACGGTAACAGCACCACCCCCGTCTCTGTGCGAGGTACCGCGGCAACGGTCCTCAAGCCCGATTCTATCGTCGACTACAATCGGTATATGGGAGGAGTTGATCTCTCTGATCAAGTCCTCAAGCCATATAATGCCATGCGCAAAACCCGGGCATGGTACAAAAAAGTTGCGGTCTACTTGGTGCAGGTTGCCATGTACAACTCTTTTGTACTATCCCGAAGCGCTAGCAGCACAGGGACATTCCTCCAATTCTATGAGGCCGTCCTCAAGTACCTGAACTTTTCGGACCGGGAAAGAGAAGGCCGGAGTACCTTGGGAATTAGAGGCGCCCGGATCGTCCCTGGCCAACATTTTCCAGGTGTGGTCCCCCATACTGGAAAGAAGGGACAAACCCAAAAAAAGTGCAGAGTGTGTCGCAGGAGGGGGATACGGAAGGACACCACCACTCAGTGCGACACATGCCCCGATCATCCAGGCCTCTGCGTTATCGATTGCTTCAGGGAGTATCACACTTCCATGGAGTACTACATTTTTATAATACCCAACAGTCCCCTAGAGAACATAAAAAACTATGTCTCTCAGACTTTGGAGACACGGAAACAATTTTTTTTCCCCCAAAAAATATTAGTTTTAGTGCAGGCATCCTCAAACTGCGTCCCTCCAGATGTAAAACTATAACTCCCAGCATGCCCAGACAACCTACAGCCATCAGCAGGGCATGGTGGGAATTGTAATTTCACAACATCTGGAGGGCCGCAGTTTGAGGATGCCTGCTTAGTGTCTCCAAAGTCTGAGATCCATACATATTGGGCATCGCCGCATCCGTAAAAATCTTCTCTATAAAAATAACATGTAACCCAACCCCCCCGGATGAACAGTGTTAAAAAAAAACATCACAAAAAGTGTAACAGCAAGCGATCAAAATGTCATATGCACCCCCAATTAGTGCCAATAAAACCGCCATCTCATTCCGCAAAAAAATGAGCCCCTACATTAGATAGTCGCCCAACAAAAAAAAAAAACTGTAGGTCCCAGGCTATGGAGATACAAAAATAATTTTTTTGGTTCCTAAAATGATAATATAGTGTAAAATCTAAATACATTTTTAAATGTAGACATATTAGGTATCGCCGCGTCTGTAAGAATCTGCCCTATAAAAATAACATTTGACCAAACCCCTCGGATGAACAGCGTTAAAAATATAAAATAAAAACGGTGCCAAAACCTTTTTTTCCGGTAATAAAGCAAGGGTTAAAGGCCAAACAAAACTAAGTATTTATTGCCCTGATTCTGTAGTTTGCAGAAACACCCCATATGTGGTCATAAATGGCTATATAGCCACACGGCAGGGCATAGAACGAAGGGAACTCCATATGGTTTCTGGAAGGCAGATTTTGATGCACTGGTTTATTTACACCATGTCCCATTAGAAGCCCCCCTGATGTAGCCTAGACTAGAAACTCCAAAAAAGTTACCCCATCTAAGAAACTACACCCCTCAAGGTATTCAAAAGTTACTTTACAAACTTTGTTAACCCTTTAGGTGTTCCACAAAACTAAATAGATAATGTAGAAACAATTTTAGAATTTAAATTTTTTGTTACCTTGCCTCAAAAAAGTCTAATATAGAGCAACCAAAATCATATTTACCCTAAAATAGTCCCAAAACAACAACCACTTTATCTCATAGTTTCCTAGATGGGTCACTTTTATGGAGTTTCTACTCTAGGGGTGCATCAGGGGGCTTGAAAGGGTACATAGTGTAAATAAACCAGTCCAGCAAAATCTGCCTTCCAAAAACCATATGGCATTCCCCTTCTTCTATGTCCTGCCGTTTAGACAAATAGTAGTTTACAACCACATATGGGGTGTTTCTGCAAACTACAGAATCAGGGCAACCCATATTGAGTTTTGTTTGGCTGTTAACCCATTTTTTCCAGTAATAAAGTAAGGGTTAAAATGGAAAATGTTCCAAAAAATAGAAATTCCAAAATAGTTTCTCCATCTGCCATTAACTCTTGTGGAACACCTAAAGCGTTAACAAGGTTTGTAAACCCAGTTTTGAATACCTTGAGGGGTGTACTTTCTTAGATGGAGTCACTTTTTTGGAATTTCTATTCTAGGGGTGCGACGGGGGGCTTGAAATGGGACATGGTATAAACAAAACCAGTCTTGCAAAATCTGCCTTCAAAAACCCATATGGCGTTCCCCTCCTTCTATGTCCTCCCGTTTTGGCCAAACAGTAGTTTAGGACCACATATGGGGTGTTTTTGCAAACTACAGAATCAGGGCAACCCATATTGAGTTTTGTTTGGCTGTTAACCCTTGTTTTACTCCTGGAAAAAATTGATTATATTGGAAAATGTAAAAAAATATAGAAATTTCAAAATTGTTTCTCCATCTGCCATTAACTCTTGTGGAACACCTAAAGGGTTAACAAAGTTTGTAAACCCAGTTTTGAATACCTTGAGGGGTGTACTTTCTTAGATGGAGTCACTTTTTTGAAATTTCTATTCTAGGGGTGCAACGGGGGGCTTGAAATGGGAAATGGGATAAACAAAACCTGTCCTGCAAAATCTGCCTTCCAAAACCCATATGGCGTTCCCCTCCTTCTATGTCCTCCCGTTTGGCCAAACAGTAGTTTAGGACCACATATGGGGTGTTTTTGCAAACTAAAGAATCAGGGCAACCCATATTGAGTTTTGTTTGGCACTTAACCCTTACTTTATTACTGGAAAAAATGGGTTAAAATGAAAAATTTTCAAAAAAATAGAAATTTTTAAATTGTTTCTCCATCTGCCATTAACTCTTGTGGAACACCTAAAGGGTTAACAAAGTTTGTAAACCCAGTATTGAATACCTTGAAGGGTGTACTTTCTTAGATGGAGTCACTTTTTTGAACTTTCTATTCTAGGGGTGCAACGGGGGGCTTCAAATGGGACATGGTATAAACAAAACCAGTCCTGCAAAATCTGCCTTGCAAAAACCATATGGCGTTCCCCTCCTTCTATGTCCTCCCGTTTGGCCAAACAATAGTTTACGACCACATATGGGGGGTTTCTGCAAACTACAGAATCAGGGCAACCCATATTGAGTTTTGTTTGGCAGTTAACCCTTGTTTTTTTCCTGGAAAAAATTGATTATATTGGAAAATTTTCTAAAAAAATCGAAATTCTTTAATTTTATGTCCATTTGCCATGAAGTATTGTGGAAGACCTAAAGGGTTAACAAAGTTTGTAAAAACAGTTTTGAATACCTTGAGGGGTGTAGTTTCTAGAATGGGGTCATTTTTGGATGGTTTATATTACGTAAGCCTCACATAGTGACTTCAAACCTGAACTGGTCTATAAAAAGTGGGATTTGGAAAATTTCTGAAAATTTAAAAAATTTGCTTCTAAACTTCAAAGCTATGTAACATCCCCAAAAAATAAAATATCATTCCCAAAATGATACAAACATGAAGTAGACATATGGGGAATGTAAAGTCATCACAATTTTTGGGGGTATTACTATGTATTACAGAAGTAGAGAAACTGAAACATTGAAATTTGCTAATTATTCCAAATTTTGGGTAAATTTTGTATTTTTTTATGCAAAATAATTTACTTTTTTGACCCAATTTTAGCAGTGTCATGAAGTACAATATGTGATGAAAAAACAATCTCAGAACGGCCTGGGTAAGTAAAAGCGTTTTAAAGTTATAAGCACTTAAAGTGAAACTGGTCAGATTTGCAAAAAACGGCCAAGTCCTTAAGGTGAAATAGGACTGAGTCCTTAAGGGGTTAAAGAAAATGCAAGGTTCATAAGAGCACTGTATTCTCCTCACTGTTTACCTGCTCGCCGTTGACATTGTAGTGGCGAGCAGGTGTAATTAAAGCTTCACTGTCCCCATTCACTTCAATGGGACAGCTCCTTTTTAGGTTGCATGCCTCACTTTCAGTTGAATATTGGGTAGGGTGGGTCTTTCCAGACTCATATTTATTTAGTAAGGCTTTTTAGAAATAATATGAGTCTAAGGGTACATTCACATCACCGTTTAACTTTATGTTCTTGTGATCCATCAAAATAACAGAAAAAAGCTAAAGATTTTTGAGCATCAGTTATGATCAGATTGAGTCACTTCCTGCAAAAATTACTTTTTCTCCCATAAAAGAGCTGACACAAACTGATGCAAACTGATGCTCAAAAAAAGACAGCTCAATTATTTTTACTGTAAACTGATGGTAACTAAGCACAACTGATGCTCAAAATAATGGATCCATTAAAAAAAAGAAATCTGTTCTTCTGACGGATCAGAAGAGCCAAAAGCTAAATGGTGATGTGAACGTACCCTAAGAAGATTAGGATGTGTTATATACCAATTTTTGGGCTAATTAGAGCATATTTGATTAGTCCAGAAATGATTTGGGTCTAAATTGAACTTTTCAAAAAGTTTGATGAATCAGACCCAAAGCAAATTTTAATTTTGCTCATCTCTAGTTAAAATCCCCAATTTTTTTTGAAACTCAGGATGAACTCCAAATTGATTTTCTCATGTCTAGTAGTGTTGGGAGCTAATATTCGAATCGCAAATTATAATCGCGAATATCGCCACTTTGAGAATTTGCAAATATTTAGAATATAGTGCTATGTATTTGTATTCGTGAATATTCTAGATTTTTTTTAACTTGAACACATGATTAGTAATGAGCGAGCATGTTCGGCCGAGTACGGGTTCGGCTCGAGCATCGCTATGCTTAGCAGATCCGAGCACTTGGCCGAGTACCACATGTGCTCGAGCGCCATGCTCGAGTCTTCTCCCCGCACGTTTGGAGCCTTCTAAGCAGCCAATAAACATGCTGGTAAGTATTGCCATCACTGTAATGCCATTAACCATATTTTCTACTGGCATTACAGTGATTGGCTGGCCGGAACTCGTCATCGGGTGCTACCCTGTTTCCCCGAAAATAAGAGACAGTGTCTTATATTAATTTTTGCTCCAAAAGATGCGCTAGGTCTTATTTTCAGGGGATGTCTTATTTTTCCATGAAGAAAAATACGGTACACATTTATTGTTAAACAAAAAAAAAGGAAATCAGGGTGGGGAGGGGAATCACTTAAAATGAAACAGGGGGATCAGAAGGGGGAATCAAAAGGGTACAGGAGAATTAGAGGGGGGGGATTACTATAGCATTTTAGTACCCCCTTCTGATCCTCCTGTGTCATTTTGATTCCCCCCTCTGATCCCCCTGTGTCATTTTAAATGATCCCCCTCCCCACCCTGATCACCCTGTGTCATTTTGATTCCCCCCTCTGATCACCCTGTGTCATTTTAATTACCGTTTTTAGTCTCCCCCCCCATCTTCACCAGACATCCCCCACCTTCCATCAGATATTCCCCCCCTACCTGTCACCCCGTCCCCTGTGTGTCCGTGCCCAGCCAAGTTGTGAGACTCCATCAGGGCAGAGCGAGCAGCGGGCGGAAGAAGGCGGCAGCTTGTCCTGGCGGCGGCTGCGGCCAATCAGTGAGCTCCTTACATTCTGGGGTGGCTTGCTTTATAATCGGGGAGGCATTATGGCCGGCCGATGCTTTATAATCGGGGAGTCATTATGTTCGGCGGATGCTTTATAATCGGGGAGGCATTACGGTATGTTCGGCCGATGCTTTATAATCGGTGAGGCCTTATTTTCGGGGAATGCTTTATTATCGGGGAAGCCTTATTTTCGGGGGGATGCCTTATATTACAGCGATAGGCAAAACTAGAGGTAGGTCTTATTTTCGGGGGATGTCTTATTTTCGGGGAAACACGGTATATAGCACCCGGTCATGTGGGTTCGGCTCATTGCGAGTCAGGGAGAGCTGCTGTTAGGAAGGGACAGACAGTGTAGGGAGATTGGGATCGCAAATTACTTTTTCTCAAGACGTTTCAAAGACCCAAAAGTTCTTTTAAGGACTACTGCGTGTGTTGGCAGCAATTTAAAGTGCAGATTTGCACACTTTTTTTGTTTTAATTTACAAAAAAAATCGCATCATTGTCTCGATAGAAGGTGTCTGCAGTGACTTCAGACATCTGTGCAATACCTTCTGTGTATCAGGGGCATAGATAGGAAGAATATCAATGAAAACAGCACCCATTTTTTTTTGTCTGCAGCATAAACAGTTTATCGCAGCGCATTGCATTTCTATACCATCTGAGTGTTCAATCCCATATATTGGGAAAAAGTGAAAATCAATATACAGTATATACAAATTTCACTGAATCTGCACACAATTTTGTTGTCTGTGGTAGAAAACGTTTATCGCAGCACATTGCATTTCTATACCATCTGAGTGTTCAATCCCATATATTGGAAAAAAGTGAAAATCAATATATATACAAATTTCACTGAATCTGCACACAGTTTTGTTGTCTGTGGTAGAAACCGTTTATTGCAGCGCATTGCATTTCTATACCATCTGAGTGTTCAATCCCATATATTAGGAAAAAGTGAAAATCAATATATATACAAATTTCACTGAATCTGCACACAGTTTTTTTGTCTGCGGCAGAAACCATTTATTGCAGCACATTGCATTTCTGTGCTGTCTGAGTGCTTCAATCCCATATATTGGGAAAAAGTGAAAATCAATATACAGTCAGGTCCATAAATATTGGGACATCGACACAATTCTAATATTTTTGGCTCTATACACCACCACAATGGATTTGAAATGAAACAAACAAGATGTTCTTTAACTGCAGACTGTCAGCTTTATTTGAGGGTATTTACATCCAAATCAGGTGAACGGTGTAGGAATTACAACAGTTTGCATATGTGCCTACCACTTGTTAAAGGACCAAAAGTAATGGGACATAATAATAATCATAAATCAAATTTTCACTTTTTAATACTTGGTTCCAAATCCTTTGCAGTCAATTACAGCCTGAAGTCTGGAACGCATAGGCATCACCAGACGCTGGGTTTCATCCCTGGTGATGCTCTGCCAGGCCTCTACTGCAACTGTCTTCAGTTCCTGCTTGTTCTTGGGGCATTTTCCCTTCAGTTTTGTCTTCAGCAAGTGAAATGCATGCTCAATCGAATTCAGGTCAGGTGATTGACTTGGCAATTGCATAACATTCCACTTTTTTTCCTTAAAAAACTCTTTGGTTGCTTTTGCAGTATGCTTTGGGTCATTGTCCATCTGCACTGTGAATCACCATCCAATGAGTTCTGAAGCATTTGGCTGAATATGAGCAGATAATATTGCCCGAAACACTTCAGAATTCATCCTGCTGCTTTTGTCAGCAGTCACATCATCAATAAATACAAGAGAACCAGTTCCATTGGCAGCCATACATGCTCATCCCATGATACTACCACCACCATGCTTCACTGATGAGGTGGTATGCTTAGGATCATGATCAGTTCCTTTCCTTCTCCATACTCTTCTCTTCCCATCACTCTGGTACAAGTTGATCTTGGTCTCATCTGTCCTTAGGTTGTTGTTCCAGAACTGTGAAGGCTTTTTTAGATGTCGTTTGGCAAACTCTAATCTGGCCTTCCTGTTTTTGAGGCTCACCAATGGTTTACATCTTGTGGTGAACCCTCTGTATTCACTCTGGTGAAGTCTTCTCTTGATTGTTGACTTTGACACACATACACCTACCTCCTGGAGAGTGTACTTGATCTGGCCAACTGTTGTGAAGGGTGTGAAATGTTGCCATATAGGCTTGTGGACACTGAGGCCTTCCGCAGCCTGATGTCGGCCGTGGTCCCTCGGTACGCAGTCCCCAGCTGCCACTATTTTTCACTGTGTGCCGTGCCCTGACCAACGCAGTTACTGGGAAGGTCCACTTAACTACGGACACATGGACAAGTGCTGGTGGCCAGGGACGCTACATTTCCCTGACCGTACACTGGGTGAATGTGGTGGAGGCTGGGAGTGAGTCGCACCCTGGGATGGCACAGGTGCTACCCAAGCTCAGGATTGCGGGCCCTATGTCCATCAAGGTCTCCGCAAGCAGCTATGTTACTGGCCCCAGCCCCCACTTCTCCTCCTCTTCTGCCTCATCCTCCTCCACTTCCACCTCCAGCAGCCATCAGCCACCAGTCACTAGCTGGAAGCAGTGTAGCATTGCTGTCGGTAAGCGTCAACAGGCCGTGCTGAAGCTGATCTGCTTAAAGGACAAACAGCACACCGCCGCAGAGCTTTGGCAGGGTATAAGGGACCAGACCGAGCTGTGTCTCTCTCCACTCAACCTACAACCAGGCATGGTTGTGTCTGACAATGGCCGTAACTTGGTGGTGGCTTTGGAGCTCGGCAACCTGACACACATACCATGCCTAGCCCACGTCTTAAACTTAGCGGTTCAGCGGTTTATCAAAACATACCCAAATTTGCCAGAGCTACTAGTGAACCGCGTGTCGTCCACAGCTTCAGCCGGCCTGACAACGCTGCAGCAGCGCTTGCTGCTTCCAGCTCGCAGACTGTTGTGCGACGTGAGCACGCGCTGGAACTCTACATTCTATATGTTGGCTAGGCTTTGTGAGCAGCAGAGGGCAGTTGTGGAATACCAGCTGCAACATGGTCGTCATCTTTCAAGTCAACTGCCACTATTCACAAGCGAGGAGTGGGCATTGATGTCAGACCTGTGTAAGGTTTTAAAAAACTTTGATGAATCCACACAGATGGTTAGTGGCGATAACGCTATTATCAGCGTAACCATCCCACTGCTGTGTCTACTCAAACGATTGCTGCTCACAATTAAGGACGATGCTCTGAATGTGGCAGACGAGGAATTGGGGGAGGACATCTCACAGGGTGATACCCGGACCACCCACAGTTCATCTTCTCAGCACAAATTGGACCGTCAAGAGGAGGAGGAGATGGAGACTGTTGCCTTTGCTACTGAGGCTAGTACCCATGGAACTTTAATTCCATCTGTTAAGCGTGGATGGGCCGAGGAGGAGGAGGAGGAGGAGGAAGAGGAGATGGAGAGTCATCCTGATGTCGACATCTTGCCTGTTGGTACTCTGGCACACATGGCTGAATTCATGTTATGCTGCCTTACCCTCAACCCTCGCGTTATACGCATTTTAGATAACACGGATTACTGGGTGTTCACCCTTCTCGACCCCCGCTACAAAGAAAACTTCTTATCTCTCATTCCTGTGGTGGAGAGGACAAGTAAAATAGTGCAATACCAGAAGGTACTTGTTGAGAGGTTGCTCCGGAATTTTCCATCTGACAACGCTGAAGGCAGAGTCCGTACTTCCTTAGGCAACCGGGGAAGGGAGTCAATGGGAACACACAGAAGTTCCAACAAAAGCAGGGTAACACTATCCAAGGCATGGGACACTTTCATGACACCCCGCCAGCAACCTCACCCTGAAGCACGACCTAGTGGTACAAGGAGGGAAAAGTTTTTGAAAATGTGAAGGCATACATAGCAGACCGTGTCAGCGTCCTAAATACAGGGAGTGCAGAATTATTAGGCAAGTTGTATTTTTGAGGATTATTTTTATTATTGAACAACAACCATGTACTCAATGAACCCAAAAAACTCTTTGATTAATATCAAAGCTGAATATTTTTGGAAGTAGTTTTTAGTTTGTTTTTAGTTTTAGCTATTTTAGGGGGATATCTGTGTGTGCAGGTGACTATTACTGTGCATAATTATTAGGCAAATTTACAAAAAACAAATATATACCCATTTCAATTATTTATTTTTACCAGTGAAACCAATATAACATCTCAACATTCACAAATATACATTTCTGACATTCAAAAACAAAACAAAAACAAATCAGTGACCAATATAGCCACCTTTCTTTGCAAGGACACTCAAAAGCCTGCCATCCATGGATTCTGTCAGTGATCTGATCTGTTCACCATCAACATTGCGTGCAGCAGCAACCACAGCCTCCCAGACACTGTTCAGAGAGGTGTACTTTTTTCCCTCCTTGTAAATCTCACATTTGATGATGGACCACAGGTTCTCAATGGGGTTCAGATCAGGTGAACAAGGAGGCCATGTCATTAGATTTTCTTCTTTTATACCCTTTCTTGCCAGCCACGCTGTGGAGTACTTGGACGCGTGTGATGGAGCATTGTCCTGCATGAAAATCATGTCTTCCAGAAACTGGCAGTAGGACTGGGAGTTGAGCTTGACTCCATCCTCAACCCGAAAAGGCCCCACAAGCTCATCTTTGATGATACCAGCCCAAACCAGTACTCCACCTCCACCTTGCTGTCGTCTGAGTCTGACTGGAACTCTCTGCCCTTTACCAATCCAGCCACGGGCCCATCCATCTGGCCCATCAAGACTCACTCTCATTTCATCAGTCCATAAAACCTTAGAAAAATCAGTCTTGAGATATTTCTTGGCCCAGTCTTGACGTTTCAGCTTGTATGTCTTGTTCAGTGGTGGTCGTCTTTCAGCCTTTCTTACCTTGGCCATGTCTCTGAGTATTGCACACCTTGTGCTTTTGGGCACTCCAGTGATGTTGTCTCTGAAATATGGCCAAACTGATGGCAAGTGGCATCTTGGCAGCTGCACGCTTGACTTTTCTCAGTTCATGGGCAGTTATTTTGCGCCTTGGTTTTTCCACACGCTTCTTGCGACCCTGTTGACTCTTTTGAATGAAACGCTTGATTGTTCGATGATCACGCTTCAGAAGCTTTGCAATTTTAAGAGTGCTGCATCCCTCTGCAAGATATCTCACTATTTTTGACTTTTCTGAGCCTGTCAAGTCCTTCTTTTGACCCATTTTGCCAAAGGAAAGGAAGTTGCCTAATAATTATGCACACCTAATATAGGGTGTTGATGTCATTAGACCACACCCCTTCTCATTACAGAGATGCACATCACCTAATATGCTTAATTGGTCGTAGGCTTTTGAGCCTATACAGCTTGGAGTAAGACAACATGCATAAAGAGGATGATGTGGTCAAAATACTCATTTGCCTAATAATTCTGCACGCACTGTAATCTCTCAGTGCCTTACAACTACTGGGTGTCCAAGCTGGACAAGTGGCACGAACTTGCGCTCTACACCTTGGAGGTGTTGGCATGCCCTGCCACCAGCGTTTTGTCTGAGCGTGTATTTAGTGCTGCTAGTGGCATCATAACAGATAAGCGCATCTGCTTGTCCACTGGCAATGCTGACAGGTTGACTCAGATAAAAATGAACAATGCCTGGATTGCCCTGACTTCTCCACTCCACCAGAGAAACGCTGAGCTAATTAGGAACAAACACGCAATTTAAATGTATTCTTTACAATGTACTTAATCCACAAAATTCAGATGCAACCTTTTCACCTCCAAAAAAGAGTATATGTTTGAATCTTGTTTACTCATCCTCCTCCTCGTGTTCCATACAGTATATATGCCCTCAGTAAAATGATTCATACAGTCTGCTCAGCTGTAGGCCCTCACTCCAATGTTTCATACGGTATGCTCAGCTGTAGGCTCTCACTACAATGTTTCATACAGTCTGCTCAGCTGTAGCCCTTACGCCAATGTTTTATACGGTATGCTCAGCTGTAGGCCCTCACTCCAATATTTCATACAGTCTGCTCAGCTGTAGGCCCTCACCTCCAATGTTTCATACGGTCTGCTCAGCTGTAGGCCCTCACCTCCAATGTTTCATACGGTCTGCTCAGCTGTAGGCCCTCACTCCAATGTTTCATACGGTCTGCTCAGCTGTAGGCCCTCACCTCCAATGTTTCATACGGTCTGCTCAGCTGTAGGCCCTCACCTCCAATGTTTCATACAGTCTGCTCAGCTGTAGGCCCTCACCTCCAATGTTTCATATGGTCTGCTCAGCTGTAGGCCCTCACTCCAATGTTTCATACGGTCTGCTCAGCTGTAGGCCCTCACCTCCAATGTTTCATACGATCTGCTCAGCTGTAGGCCCTCACCTCCAATGTTTTATGGGGTTCGCTC
Organism: Bufo bufo; assembly: GCF_905171765.1. Classification (NCBI taxonomy): domain Eukaryota; kingdom Metazoa; phylum Chordata; class Amphibia; order Anura; family Bufonidae; genus Bufo; species Bufo bufo. The sequence continues at coordinate 557,595,361 of NC_053392.1, forward strand.
ACCTGTAGGCACTCACTCCAATGTTTCGTACGGTCTGCTCAGCTGTAGGCCCTCACTACAATATTTTATGGGGTTCGCTCACCTGTAGGCCCTCATCTCCAATGTTTCATACAGTCTGCTCAGCTGTAGGCCCTCACCTTCAATTTTTTGGGGGGTCAGCTGACATGGTATATTATTTACTATGTTTCAGACTTGGAAGGAAACATAATTTGGTTTCCTTCAGTGGTGAATCTTTCACGCATGTGTTTTTTTTTTTACAGGATCCTGGTTTTTATATAGTGGCACAGGGGTAAAAATGTTTTTTTTAAATGTCAGGCTTGACTTCATTTTCTCCTCTCTCCTTTGCAGATGCCTTTTCAGGAGATATTAGACTCTTTTTACATTTGAGGCCTGGAGGAATTACAATTGTATTCCTTTTTTTCATTGTATGTGCCACTTTCCTTAGATCTTTTTTTTGGGGTAGCCAATAGAATTCCAAGATAGTCAGATAGCAGCTTGTAATTGTGGTACTGTTCCATAATGTAAAGAGGCAACAAAAGCTGACCGCCATTCCCTGCACTAACTTTGCTATGTGACGCTCTCTGGAACCCAAAGGAACATTAAAATTAGAAATTGGTCATTCTTTCTTGGTAGCCTGTGCTGACTGCCATTCCCTGCATAAGGGCGTAAAGAGAGCTTCTGTGTTTGATGCAATCCAAAGGGCATTACCTGCTATAATCTGTTTACAAGAAACACACCTGACAGATGAGACGAAAGGCGGGATAGATAGACCATGGATCCAGTGTGCCTTTCATTCAGTTTACTAGTCATATGCGAGAGGGGTAAGCATATTAATTCATCGTAACATAGATATCAAGGTGATTAAAGCTGTGATAGATACTCAAGGTTGTTCTGTGTTTATGGACTGTATATTGGAATGAAAAGCATGGCTGATAGCAAATGTCTATATACCGCCGCCCTTTAAAACAGATGTTTTGTTAAAAATCCATTATCCTGCGATTAAAGCGGGGGATAAATCACTTTTGGGAGATTTTAATAATGTAATGGATGATAATATAGATAGATGTAGAATAGGTAATATACAGGGAAGAGGTACGGACACTAAGTTAAAAACTATCACAGAAGAGTTGGGATGGACTGATATTTGGAGGATAATGCACCCGAAGTTAAAGAAATATTCATGTTGTTCAAAAACACATAGGAGTTTATCACGGATCAATTTAGTTTTCACTAATAATAAAGGTACACTGGATATTGAACGAGTTAGGTATGGTCAACGCGGGATCTCGGATCACAATCTTATAAATATAAAAAGGGAGGTGAAAAAAAAAAAGGAGTATGAATATAAATGTAGGGTGGATAAATATAATGGGTATACATGATAAGGTTTTGCAAGAGATTAGAGAATACTTTGATAGAAATGAGGGTTCACCGGCAAATAATACGGTCTGGGAGGCTGCAAAGGCCTTCATCAGGGGGATTATCACAAAATACATGATATTATATAAGAAAAGTCTAAGGAAGAAACTACTAGTACTAGAACAAGAGGCGGTAATGTATGAAAAAAAAATATGTTGAAAATCCCATAGAAGTAAACTACAAAGAATGGAGGGACAGAGTCACTAAAATGGAAGATGAAATGTTTTTGCAGGCTAAACAACAAAAGGAAAATTATGTAAGGGATAATTACATCTACGCACATATACCGGGTAAAAAGTTAGCGGCCGTGGTTGCAGCACAGACAAAAAAAAATAACTATATCCACTGTTTAGTAGACAAATCAGGACATAAAATAACTGAACAAACGGCCAAAATAGAACTATTTAAGGAATATTTTGAGGATATATATATAGCAGCAAAATAAAGAAAAATATGTCCCAAATACAACTTTTTCTGGATAAAATTACTATCACCACTATAACCCCAGAACAAAGGGGAAGTTTGGAAACCCCAATAGACCCCAAAGAAGTGGACAAAATACTATCAAAGTAAACTAAAAATAAGGCGCCAGGGATAGATAGCATCCCGTTTGAAGTGTACACCCAATATAGAGAAATAATGATTCCGAAACTATTAAAGATGTGGACAGCATCGAGAGAGTCAGGTAAATTGCCGGACTCACTGGGGGAAGCCTTAATCACACTTGTTTTAAAGCCCGGGAAAGATCCAATGCTATCAGACTCATATCGCCTGATTAATCTCACTGATTAATACAGATAATAAAATACTGGCAAAGATTTTGGCAGCTAGGCTCGGGGGGGGGTAATGCAAGGGCTTGTGCATGAGGACAAGGCGGGATTCATGCCGGGCAGAACTACAACTGAAAATATCATGAGGTATTTTATGAATATCCAAATGGAGCCCACAAATAGTGGTGAGAGAATGATCCTAACTATAGACGCTTCAAAAGCCTTCGATACTATAGAGTGGCCCTTTTTAATGGCAACCCTGAAGAAAATGGGATTTGGTGAAATATTTGTCTCCTGGATTAAGTTATTATATACTGATATAACATCGAGGGTGATTTTAAATGGAGAACACTCTGAAGGCATACCTATTCGCAGGGGGGTCAGACAGGGTTGTCCCCTCTCCCCCCTGCTATTTGCTATAGCTATGGAACCTTTGGCAGATTTGATTAGGCAAGATAATGATATTGAAGGCTTTAGGTATGGATCTCATGAAGAAAAAATTGCTCTGTATGCAGACGATATTATGCTGTTTGTGGGCTCCCATGGATCACTTACTAGGATTTTTGAGATCTTTGAAGAGTACAGCGAATATGCTGGACTCAATATAAATTGGTCTAAGTCGGCATGCGTTCCGATTGATCCCTTGAATGGGTTAATACCGGGTCAATTGGAAATCAAGAGAGTAGACGAACCCTGTAAAATATCTAGGGATCCAAATAACGCCTAACTCTAAAGATTATGTTCAGTTAAATGTTATACCTAAAATACAAGAAATCAGGAAGAAAGTAGAAGTATGGAAAAAATTATATGTTTCAATGGCAGGCCGAATTTCACTAGTGAAAATGTGCATTTTACCCTCCATGAACTACATCTTATGGAACGCGCCAATAATAATCCCCAAAAAGTTTTTTTTTTAAAATAGCTTCCTTACTGGCGGATTTAATATGGCGTGGCAAAAAAACGCGAATAAGAGCACAAATATTGCAGACACAGGAGAAGGAGGTGGATTATCAGATCTGAATGTGGAACTATACTTCTTTTTTGGCCACATTAGAAATATGATAATATGGAGCAACTCACAAAGATATAAGAACATGGTGGGAAGTATTAATAAAAAACTGGATAAATGCAGCATTTTTCAAATAGTGGAACCTGACATTTTGTCACAGCAGCAAATCAGTAAAATACCGCTATTTGGGCTATGGACTAAAATTTATAAAGAGGTAAGAGAATTGTGGCCCCAGACTAGATTGCACACAGACATCTTACTGTGGGATAATATATTTCTCACAGAATTGAAACCAATTGAACAGGAAATCTCGTGGAAATACGGAATTTTCAGACTGGGGCAGATATGGCGGGAGGGAGATATAGTCACATACTCAGATCTCAAAAATGAAGGCGGGTTTGGAAATAAGGACTTGAGCCTCTTCTACTTACAACTGAAACAAGCTCTACAAGCGTCGCTACGTAGGGGAACACAAATTGATTCCCTCCCACCCCCCCTAGCCAATATTTCTAAATTAAAAACAGGAAAGAAATTGGTGTCCAAGATATATGAAAGTCTGTCATATCAAAAAACAAAAAAAAAGTGCAGTTAACTGCCTACGGTATAAATGGCAGGATGTTTTGGAGCCTCAACGGGAGGAATTCTGGGAAAGGGTGATAAGGGCCAAAAATGGGGTCTCAAGCAATTTCTCCCATAGGATTACCCAATTAAATATAATACACTGCTCAAAAAAATAAAGGGAACACAAAAATAACACATCCTAGATCTGAATTAATTAAATATTCTTCTGAAATACTTTGTTCTTTACATAGTTGAATGTGCTGACAACAAAATCACACAAAAATAAAAAAATGGAAATCAAATTTTTCAACCCATGGAGGTCTGGATTTGGAGTCACACTCAAAATTAAAGTGGAAAAACACACTACAGGCTGATCCAACTTTGATGTAATGTCCTTAAAACAAGTCAAAATGAGGCTCAGTAGTGTGTGTGGCCTCCACGTGCCTGTATGACCTCCCTACAACTCCTGTGCATGCTCCTGATGAGGTGGCGGACGGTCTCCTGAGGGATCTCCTCCCAGACCTGGACTAAAGCATCTGCCAACTCCTGGACAGTCTGTGGTGCAACGTGACGTTGGTGGATAGAGCGAGACATGATGTCCCAGATGTGCTCAATTGGGTTCAGGTCTGGGGAACGGACGGGCCAATCCATAGCATCAATGCCTTCGTCTTGCAGGAACTGCTGACACACTCCAGCCACACGAGGTCTAGCATTGTCTTGCATTAGAAGGAACCCAGGGCCAACCGCACCAGCATATGGTCTCACAAGGGGTCTGAGGATCTCATCTCGGTACCTAATGGCAGTCAGGCTACCTCTGGCGAGCACATGGAGGGCTGTGCGGCCCTCCAAAGAAATGCCACCCCACACCATTACTGACCCAATGCCAAACCGGTCATGCTGGAGGATGTTGCAGGCAGCAGAACGTTCTCCATGGCGTCTTAAGACTCTGTCACGTCTGTCACATGTGCTCAGTGTGAACCTGCTTTCATCTGTGAAGAGCACAGGGCGCCAGTGGCGAATTTGCCAATCTTGGTGTTCTCTGGCAAATGCCAAACGTCCTGCACGGTGTTGGGCTGTAAGCACAACCCCCACCTGTGGACGTCGGGCCCTCATATCACCCTCATGGAGTCTGTTTCTGACCGTTTGAGCAGACACATGCACATTTGTGGCCTGCTGGAGGTCATTTTGCAGGGCTCTGGCAGTGCTCCTCCTATTCCTCCTTGCACAAAGGCGGAGGTAGCGGTCCTGCTGCTGGGTTGTTGCCCGCCTACGGCCTCCTCGACGTCTTCTGATGTACTGGCCTGTCTCCTGGTAGCGCCTCCATGTTCTGGACACTACGCTGACAGACACAGCAAACCTTCTTGCCACAGCTCGCATTGATGTGCCATCCTGGATAAGCTGCACTACCTGAGCCACTTGTGTGGGTTGTAGACTCAGTCTCATGCTACCACTAGAGTGAAAGCACTGCCAGCATTCAAAAGTGACCAAAATATCAGCCAGGAAGCATAGGAACTGAGAAGTGGTCTGTGGTCACCACCTGCAGAACTCCTTTATTGGGGGTGTCTTGCTAATTGCCTATAATTTCCACCTGTTGTCTATCCCATTTGCACAACAGCATGTGAAATTGATTGTCACTCAGTGTTGCTTCCTAAGTGGACAGTTTGATTTCACAGAAGTGTGATTGACTTGGAGTTACATTGTGTTGTTTAAGTGTTCCCTTTATTTTTTTGAGCAGTGTATATTGAAGAGAATAGGGCCCAATACTGACCCCTGAGGTACCCCACTGGTGACAGTGATCCAATCTGAAAGTGTACCATTAATAACCACCCTCTGTTTTCCATCATTGAGCCAGTTACTTACCCACGTACAGACGTTTTCTCCCAGTCCGAGCATTCTCATTTTATATACTAACCTTTTATGTGGTACAGTGTCAAATGCTTTGGAGAAGTCCAGATATACGACATCCATTGATTCGCCGCTGTAAGTCTAGAACTTACCTCCTCATAGAAACTGATTAAATTAGTTTGTCATGACCGATCCCTCGCGAAGCCATGCTGATATGGCGTTATTTGCTTATTTCCGTTGAGATGCTCTAAGTTAGCATCTCTCAGAAAACCTTCAAACTGTTTACCCACAACAGATGTTAAACTTACCGGCCTATAGTTTCCAGGCTCTGTTTTTGGACCCTTTTTGAATATTGGCACCACATTTGCCATGCGCCAATCCTGTGGGACATTCCCTGTCAGTATAGAGTCCGCAAATATCAGAAATAAGGGTCTGGCTATGACATTACTTAATTCCCTTAGGATACGGGGGTGTATGCGATTTGTCTATTTTAATCTTTGTCGCTGATGTACTTCTTCCTGGGTCAGACAGGACACTTTTAATGGGGAATTTATTTTTACATTCTGCATGTCATCTGACAGTTTATTTTCCTCAGTGAATACATTGGAGAAAAATATATTTAACAGCTTTGCTTTCTCCTCGTCGCTCTCTGCGACTCCCCCCTCATTACTCTTTAAAGTGCCGACACCTTCAGATTTATACTTTTTAACATTTATATAATTGAAAAACATTTTAGGGTTAGTTTTACTCTCTTTGGCAATTAATCTCTCGGTCTCTAGTTTGGCCGCTTTTATTTGTTTTTTACATGTTCTATTTTTTCCCTTGTAGTTTTTCAGTGCTTTCGTGCTACCCTTCTGTTTTAGTGATTTATATGCTTTCTTATTGTCATTTATTGCTTTCTTTACAGTTCTATTTATCAACATTGGTTTCTTTTTGTTCCTTAACCTTTTATTCCCATACGGTATGTACCTCTCACAATGAGATTTTAGGATGCTTTTAAAGATATCCCATTTTGTGGCTGTATTTTTATTTTTGAGGACTTTGTCCCAGTTAGTTAGGCCTATGGCCTCTCTTAGTTGGCTAAATTTAGCTTTTTTGAAGTTAGGTATTTTTGTTCCTCCCTGTAGAAACGCTCTTTTGAATGATAATTGGAAGGTTATTACTTTATGGTCACTATTTCCAAGGTGTCCCCCAACCTGCACGTCTGTTGTTCTGTCAGGCTATTGGTTAATACTAAGTCCAGTATGGCCATCCCTCTAGTCGGGTCCTGAACCAGTTGGGAGAGGTAATTGTCTTTGGGTATTGCCAAGAACCTGCTTACTTTATGAGATATACAAGTTTCAGTTTCCCAGTCTATATCTGGGTAGTTGAAGTCCCCCATAATAACCACCTCATTATGATTTGCCGCCTTGTCCATCTCGTTTAGTAGTAGATTTTCTGTGGACTCTGGTACAGCCAGGTCCATAAATATTGGGACATCAACGCAATTGTAACATTTTTGGCTCTATACACCACCACAATGGATTTGAAATGAAACGAACAAGATGTGCTTTAACTGCCGACTGTCAGCTTTAATTTGAGGGTATCTACATCCAAATCAGGTGAACGGTGTAGGAATTACAACAATTGGCTTCTCAGCTGTTCCATGGCCAGGTGTGTGTTATTCCCTCATTATCCCAATTACAGTGAGCAGATAAAAGGTCCAGAGTTTATTTCAAGTGTGCTATTTGCATTTGCAATCTGTTGCTGTCAACTCTCAAGATGCGATCCAAAGAGCTGTCACTATCAGTGAAGCAAGCCATCATTAGGCTGAAAAAACACAACAAACCCATCAGAGAGATAGAAAAAACATTAGGCGTGGCCAAAACAACGGAAAACAACTGTGGCGGATGACCGAAGAATTCTTCCCCTGGTGAAGAAAACACCCTTCACAACAGTTGGCCAGATCAAGAACACTTTTCAGGAGGTAGGTGTGTGTGTGTGTCAAAGTCAACAATCAAGAGAAGACTTCATCAGAGTGAATACAGAGGATTCACCACACGATGTAAACCATTGGTGAGCCTCAAAAACAGGATTGCCAGATTACAGTTTGCCAAACGACATCTAAAACAGCCTTCACAGTTCTGGAACAACATCCTATGGACAGATGAGACCAAGATCAACTTGTACCAGAGTGATGGGAAGAGAAGAGTATGGAGAAGGAAAGGAACTGCTCATGATCCTAGGCATACCACCTCATCAGTGAAGCATGGTGGTGGTAGTTTCATGGCGCGGGCATGTATGGCTGCCAATGGAACTGGTTCTCTTGTATTTATTGATGATGTGACTGCTGACAAAAGCAGCAGGATGAATTCTGAAGTGTTTCGGGCAATATTCAGCCAAATGCTTCAGAACTCACTGGACAGCGCTTCACAGTGCAGATGGACAATGACCTAAAGCATATTGCAAAAGCAACCAAAGAGTTTTTTAAGGGAAAGAAGTGGAATGTTATGCAATGGCCAAGTCAATCACCTGACCTGAATCCGATTGAGCATGCATTTCACTTGCTGAAGACAAAACTGAAGGGAAAATGCCCAAAGAACAAGCAGGAACTGAAGACAGTTGCAGTAGAGGCCTGGCAGAGCATCACCATGGATAAAACCCAGCGTCTGGCGATGTATATGCGTTCCAGACTTCAGGATGTAATTGACTGCAAAGGATTTGCAACCAAGTATTAAAAAGTGAAAGTTTGATTTATGATTATTATTCTGTCCCATTACTTTTGGTTCCTTAACAAGTGGGAGGCACATGTGCAAACTGTTGTAATTCCTACACCGTTCACCTGATTTGGATGTAAATACCATCAAATTAAAGCTGACAGTCTGCAGTTAAAGCACATCTTGTTTGTTTAATTTCAAATCCATTGTGGTGGTGTACAGAGCCAAAAATGTTAGAATTCTGTCAATGTCCCAATATTTATGGACCTGACTGTATATTAGGTGGTTTATAGTAAACTCCTATTAGTAATTTATTGTTGTTTTTAGCTCAATGTATCTCTACCCACAGTGACTACACATGTTCATGTCCCTCACTTATATCTTCACGGAGTGTGGGCTTTAGACAAGACTTTACATAAAGGCAAACCCCTCCCCCTCTCCGGTTTTGACGATCCTTTCTAAACAGACTGTAACCTTGTACATTAACTGCCCAGTAATGGCTATCATCCAGCCATGTCTCAGTTGTTCCCGCTATGTCATAGTTCTCCTCACACATCACTAACTCCAGCTCCCTAGTTTTATTAGTCAGGCTTCTGGCATTAGTATACATACATTTGAGAGGTTTATGTATATTTTTTACCCTACACCTTTCCTTCTGAACTGTTCTAGTCCCTCCTTCCATTCCTCCCCCAGTCCCACTACTTTGCCCCCGGTCTCCCTTTTCCCTCCTATAATGTTATTCCCCTCCCCCCAGTCCCTAGTTTAACCACTCCTCCAACCTTTTAGCCATCTTTCTCCCCAGCACAGCTGCCCCTTCCCCATTGACGTGCAGCCCGTCCCTACGATAGAGCCTGTAGCCGATAAAGAAGTCGGCCCAGTTCTCCAGGAAACCAAACCCCTCCTTCCTACACCAGTTCTTGAGCCACTTGTTAATCTCCCTTATCTCCCGCTGCCTTTCTTGTGTGGCTCGTGGTACAGGCAGTATTTCGGAAAATACTACCTTTGAGGTCCTTGCCCTCAGCTTTTGACCTAAATCCCTGAAATCATTTTTAAGGACTCTCCACCTACCTCTAACTTTGTCATTGGTTCCGATATGGACCATGACCGCTGGATCTTTTCCAGCCCCTCCCAGTAATCTGTCAACCCGATCCGCAATGTGTCGAACTCTAGCGCCAGGAAGACAGCACACTGTTCAGTGATCACGGTCTTTGTGACAGATTGCCCTATCTGTTCCCCTAATAATGGAGTCTCCCACTACCAGCACCTGTCTGGCCTGCCCTGCTCTCCTGGTCCCCTGCTTACCGGAGCTGACATTCCCCTGACTGGCAGAGGAAGTGTCCGGCTGCAGCAGTGCCATCCCTGGACTGACATCCCCCTCATCTGCCAAACGTGCAAACTTGTTGGGGTGTGTCAGATCAGGGCTAGCCTCCCTGGCACTCTTCCCTCTACCGCACTTTTCAACTGTTACCCAGCTAGCTACCTCACTTTCCTCAGCCTCCTCTCTGTCACCCTCCCCCTCGTCTACCCTAAAGAGTGCTTGCTCGGTGAGAAGCAAACTCTTTTTCAAATTGTCAATGCCTCTCAGTGTTGCAACTTGCCCGTTTAGAGACTCGATTTGCGATTCCAAACGGGTAATTTGCTCACATCTTGAACAAAGATATACACCCTCGAACGGCTGTTCCAGGACTGCATACATCATGCAAGATGTGCACTGGACTGCGTTGTCAATTGTGCAACACATACTAAATGGGGATTACAACAGTAAGAAATTTAAACTGTAAATATGATTTAGAATTAGACCCTGTCTGCTGTAGTTGAAGGACTACCTAGAATTAAGCCAACAACACACAAGGAAATTATATCCAACCTTAGTTTCCTGCTCCTTGTCTTAAACTCCTTTTCTTTAACTCCACTTAAAGGGTTTCTATCAATTCGTTTCACATATTTAGCTGTCAGACACTAGCGATCCGCTAGTGTCTGCTCTGCCCAAACATCCTAATATAATTGCTTTTGGGGCAGCCGTTTTGCTAAAAAAAGAACTTTTATTAATATGCTAATGAGCCTCTAGGTGCTATGGGGGCGTCATTAGCATCTAGAGGCTCCGTCTACCTTCAGAAACTGCCGCCGCCCAGCGCGTCCCTCCAGCCCGCCCATCTCCTCCGGAGCCTCTAGGTGCTAATGACGCCCCCATAGCACCTAGAGGCTCATTAGCATATTAATAAAAGTTCTTTTTTTTAGCAAAACGGCTGCCCCAAAAGCAATTATATTAGGATGGTTGGGCAGAGCAGACACTAGTGGATCGCTAGTGTCTGACAGCTAAATATGTGAAACGAAGTGATAGAAACCCTTTAAGAAGCCCACTTAGTACAGCAAGCCTCAGGAAGAGCAAGCTCTGGAGAGTTCGGTGATTCAATTTATAGCAACTGGTTGCCCAGGCCACTCCCCTTAATCAAGCAGAGAAAAAAAAAAAAGTTTTAAATGGCAGTACTAAAATGCAAAAACTTCAGTTTCAAGGATCTCTGCTTCAAACCACACTCAGACACCTGCAATCACTCCCACAAAATCACACTCAGCACCAGAAGCCCTTTTCTTTAACTCCACTTAATAAGAAGCCCACTTAGTAGAGCAAGCCTCAGGTTGGAGTACTAATTTCTTCTTATGGAGGGCACTGAGTTTCCATGAGGAGTATTGTAACCCAGTCAATGTTCCTCTCGGTTACTGGGAAAAATATATGAAAGTTAGGAAAGTTAATTTAAATATATATTCCCAGAAACTCAGAGGGGCCTTTCCTGGCCTACTTCTCTCTACTCTTTTTTTGAAAAAATGTAAGGAACCGAATCTTGACAGGTTCGCTCACCTCTAATTTAGAGCTAATTAAAACTGATGCAATGATGGGGATATAGTGGAGACAGGCAGTCAGAATGTTATAAGCTGTTATAACTACTACCTTATAATGCCACCTGGTAATGTTTCTTTCCTAGGTTTGAAGCTCTATGAATTTGCTTCTCAATCACGAAGAAGTGTATTTTACATCTTCTTGGAAGACATGTAAACTTTGATTTTCATGAGGTGCTTCACACATCTAGACTTGAAGGCTTGTGCGTTGCAGTGTTCATATGGGAAAGTAACGTGACTTGAATATTAGAATGAAAACTTGGCACATGAAAAAGACAATGAAATATGTTTTCTTATGTTAGATGCTTATAAAGTCATGGGCATGGAAAGCAAACAGTTGTTAGCACTCTCCTAGTATTGAATGGAGAAGACAGGTAAATAATTTAAATATTCCAGTTTTTATACATTTTAACCCCTTAAGGACTGAAAATCACTAAAATAAAGTGGCATAAATGGGAGGAAATGCTCAAAAACCCCAAACACTGCAGCGTGTTTATAACCGGGGGAGCAGATCCTCCATATGTGATCCGTTGCTAGCTGCAATCCCCAGCAAAAATGCATACAATGGAGGATGTCGGCAGCGGACCACATGCACCACAATGGCATCCTACACAGAATGGAGTAGTGTGTGGATGAAAATATCAAAATACATAACTGACTGGAATACATTGGCTAAAGTCTCAGTTCCTAACATCAGCTTGAGGGATTAGCCAGTATTATCAGTTGCATATCATTGTGGTGCACCTTTTGCAGTAATTTATGCATTTGTATATTTTCAGCCACACACTACTCCATCTTGTGTAGGATTCCTTTGTGGTGCATGTGGTCCGCTGCCGACATCCTCCATTGTATGCATTTTTGCTGGGAATTGCCGCTAGCAACGGATCAAATGCGGAGGAATTGCTCCCCCGGTTATAAACACGCTACAGTGTTTGGGGTTTTTGAGCATTTCCGCCCATTTAGGCCACTTTATTTTAGTGATTTTTCTTTATATGTATGGAATGTGCCATTGCGCAATGCTGGTAACATTCTAGGGCACCTGGTAGCCTGTGTCACATGGCCTGTTATGGGCGGGGCTTGCAGCCTTCTCCTTTGTACCACTGCATGAATGATCTCACTATGGAGGTATGTGGGAGCTTGGCCGTAAGTTGGATCTTAGCACCTTTCAGACAGTGTTCACATACCATAGGTAGTCGAGGGGTAGGGCCCATGCCATACTAAGATACATTGACGGCAGTGCAAAAGGGCTCCGTTTTGTTCCTGACTGGAATACATTGGCTAAAGTCTCAGTTTTTAAAGAGGACCTTTCACCGATTCTTACCCTATGAACTAACTATACAGATATGTAGAGCGGCGCCCGGGGATCTCACTGCACTTACTATTATCCCCGGGCGCCGCTCCATTCTCCTGCTATGCCCTCCGGTATCTCCGCTCACTAAGTTATAGTAGGCGGAGATACCAGTCTGGGAGGTATCGCAGCTGGCCAATCGCAGCGCAGAGCTCACAGCCTGGGAGGTTATTTTCTCCCAGGCTGTGAGCTCTGCAATGCGATTGGCCAGCGCTAGGGCAGACTCCGCCTACCATAACTTAGGGAACGGAGATACCGGAGGACATAGCAGGAGAACGGAGCGGCGCCCAGGGATAATAGTAAGTGCAGAGAGATCCCCGGGCGCCACTCCACATGTATGTATACTTAGTTCATAGGGTAAGAATCGGTGAAAGGTCCTCTTTAACATCAGCTTGAGGGGTTAGCCAGTGTTGTCAGTTGCATATCATTGTGGTGCATCTTTTGCAGTGATTTATGTATTTGTATATTTTCATCCACACATTATTTTATCTTGTGTAAGATGCCTTTGTGGTGTATGTGGTCCGCTGCCGGTATCCTCCATTGTATGCAATTTTGCTGGGGATTGCTGCTAGCAACGGATCACATGCGGAGGAATTGCTCCCCAAGTTATAAACACGCTACAGTGTTTGGGGTTTTTGAGCATTTCCGCCCATTTAGGCTATGTGCCATTGCGCAATGCTGGTAACATTCTAGTGCAACTGGTAGCCTGTGTCACATGGCCTGTTATGGGTGGGGCTTGCAGCCTTCTTCCTTCTACCACTCACTATGGAGGTACGGTATGTGGGAGCTTGGCTCTAAGTTGGATCTAAGCTCCTTTCAGACTGTGTTCACACACCATAGGAAGTCTAGTGGTAGGATCCATGCCACACTGAGATTCCTTGACGGTGGTGCAAAAGGGCTCCGATGTGTGCCTGACTGGAATACATTGGCTAAAGTCTCAGTTCTTAACATCAGCCTGAGGGATTAGCCAGTGTTGTCAGTTGCATATCATTGCGGTGCACCTTTCGCAGTGATTTACCCCTTAAGGACTGAGCCTATTTTCATTTTTTATTTTTCTATTTTTCCTTCCTACATTCCAATAGCCATAACTTTTTCAATTATCCATTCACAGCCATACGAGGGCTTATATGGCTGAGATCGGAATAACTTCAGTAACCGCTGTACGAGGATGACCGCAGTTACTGAAACGTCTGAGCTAGCTGTTCTCTACTGTTTCCATAACTCCCATAGCAGTGAATGCTCTTTCCAAAACTCAAGATTTCTGGAAAAAGTATAGCTCTGCTATGCTTTTTGCACAGCTCCCATTTATGGTTATGGAAATTACGAAAACAGCAGAGTTATTCAAACTCGACCATTTGCCTAACACCTCCCACCCCTGGTCAGCGCTTGCTAAGGTTATTCAAATCTTAGCCAAGCTTGACAGGTCACTCACCAATTGTATAAACACCTACTACCGTCATTTTCTGAGGGCACCTGTCATGGTGACTGAAATCTTTTAAGTAAATTGTAAGACCTATGTCTGTCTGTCTGTTTGATGTACTGATGAACTGATGTACTGCACACAAGAAGTAACTTGAACTTCCTGGTTCCCAATGCAAAATACAAAATTACAATTCTGACATCAATTTATATGGCTTAGGCTACTTTCACACTTGCGGCAGTGTGATCCGGAGGGCAGTTCCGTCGTCGTAACTGCACGCCGGATCCGCCGATCTGGCTGTGACTGAAAGCATTTGTGAGACGGATCCGGATGCGGATCCATCTCACAAATGCATTGCAAGAAAGGATCAGTCTCTTTGCTTGTCATGCGGACAGACTGATCCGTCTTGTATCTTTTTTCAAATTTTTACCGGTCTGCGCATGCGCAGGCCGGAAGGACGGATCCGGCATTCCGGTATTTTGAATGCCAGATACGGCACTAATACATTCCTATGGGGAAAAATGACGGATCCGGCATTCAGTCAAGTCTTCAGTTTTTTTCGCCGGAGATATAACCGTAGCATGCTATGGTTTTATCTTTTGCCTGATCAGTCAAAACGACTGAACTGAAGACATCCTGATGCATCCTGAATGGATTACTCTCCATTCAGAATGCATGGGGATAAAACTGATCAGTTCTTTTCCGGTATATAGAGCCCCTGTGACGGAACTCTATGCCGGAAAAGAAAATCGCAAGTGTGAAAGTAGCCTTAGGTGTCATTGGGTTCTCCTTAGGTAATAGAGCATGGCTGCAACTTCTTCCTCTGCCTAGGTGCTACCCAAACAGTAAATCCACAAAAAAACAGCACTGTGTGAAATAAGTCATGCGGTGTGCCAGCAATTTTGTACCACCCTTCACGTAATGTTATCCACCAAAGTTGCAGAACTACCAGTTAGAGCTAAAAAAAAAAAAATGTTAACTTTTTTTTTTAAAAGCCCCAGCAAGTGGGTTGAAACATTTTTATAGGTTGACAATAAATGTAATGCAAAATAGAGCATTTCTAGTGCAAAACTGAAAAAAATAAATTTGACAAGGAATGGAAATATTCCTTATCCTTCCTTCCTATAAACTTTTTAAACAATCAAATCCATGGGTTTTTACACATAAATTAAAAATAAATATGGATGCAATCCCGTCATCAGATCAGCAGAAGAAAAGTGCGGGCTTATGTGTTATCGCTACAGATATCTCGCTGCATACTTACTGAGCCATTAAAGGAGTTTTTTGAGAATATGAACGTAATGAATAAAGAAATATGTATCTGGCTGTGATATCTAGGTTGCCAAGTAGAGCACAGTAACAGGTATTAAAAGAGTTTATATATTATAAATTCAACAATATAAGAATAAATGAGGTAAACATCTAGCTCCAGTCAGATGGGAAGCTATGTGTAGTTAATATAAACTCTTGTGCCAATAGAATTCCCAGCTGATGTCTATGTGATTGTGGCTTCTGTTCTATTTGATTATATTGTAAACAAATATACATGTGCATTGGATTTAAAGTGAATGTGCATAATGTTTAACATTTTAATCCGTTCAAAATGTGCCTATTCATATCTTTATAGGGGTTTGAGATGCAAAATAATAGCTATTTGGGGTACAGAGGTAGCAGCCACACTAAAGCCCTGGTTTCTGGTTACACCAGTATTATAAATGGCACATGGCAGTTGGCATATGGTAATTTTATGGACAGGCATGTGAGGGCTGTTCTGTAAGACATTAGTGCATGCATAAAAGAGCCTGGAGTCCTGGCCCGGCCAAAAACTATTCTACTGTGCATGCACTGGTGACAATTAGAGATGTCGCGAACATAAAATTTTCCGTTCGCGAACGGCGAACGCAAATTTACGCAAATGTTTGACAACGGGCGAACCGCCATAGGCGGGCGAATTTTGAAACCCACAGGGACTCTTTCTGGCCACAATAGTGATGGAAAAGTTGTTTCAAGTGGACTAACACCTGGACTGTGGCATGCCCGAGGGGGATCCATGGCAAAACTCCCATGGAAAATTACGTAGTTGACGCAGAGTCGGGTTTTAAACCGTAAAGGGCATAAATCACCTAACATTCCTAAATTGTTTGGAATAACGTGCTTTAAAACATCCAGTGTGTGTATACGATCAGGTATGATGTTGTATCGATCAGGTAGTGTAAGGGTTACGCCCGCTTCACAATGACAGACCAAACTCTGACAGACCAAACTCCCCGTTTAACGCACCGCAAACAACCGCAAACAGTCCATTTGCACAACCGCAAACTCCCCATTTGCACAAGGTTGGATACCAAGCTAGCCATGTCCCGTTCCTTGTCCTCACTGATGTCATTGAAGGTCTCTTCCTCCACCCAGCCACGTACAACAGCAAGGGTCCCCGAAAGGTGACAAGAAGCCCCCTGGGACGCCTGCTGTGGTTGGTCTTCCACCTCCTCAAAGCCACCTTCCTCCACTGACTCCTCTTCTTCAGACTCCTCTCTCTGCATTGTCGCAGGTCCAGCAATCAACGACGACAAGGCTGCTTCTGGTGGTGATGGTGACCACAACTCTTCCTCTTCATGCTCATCTACGGCCTGATCCAGCACTCTTCGCAGTGCAAGCTCCAGAAAAAACGCATATGGGATGAGGTCGATGATGTTGCCTTGGGTTTGACTGACCAGGTTTGTCACCTCCGCAAAAGGACGCATGAGCCTACAGCCTTTGTGCATGATCGTTCAGTAACGCGGCAAAAAAATACCCAGCTCTGCAGAGGCTGTTCTCTTTTTTTTTTATTAAAAAAATCTGTTCTTACCAGTTTAATCTCTGTTTTGTCCCCTATTAGGGGCCGGTGTATGGAATAGATTTTAGGAACCGGGAGATGGAAAAAGATGGTTGTTCAGTCCTCTTACTTCCAATTTGGGGCACTGCGCGTGCGCTGTGCAATGTACTGTGCCACCCTATATGAGTGGTGTGTTAAGTAGTACTATTCCTATCAGTTTAATCCCTGTTACGTCCCCTATCAGGGGCCGGTGTATGGAATAGATTTTAGGAACCGGGAGATGGAAAAAGATGGTTGGTCGGTCCTCTTACTTCCAATTTGGGGCACTGCGCGTGCGCCGTGCAATGTACTGTGCCACCCTATTTGAGTGGTGTGTTAAGTAGTACTATTCCTATCAGTTTAATCCCTGTTACGTCCCCTATCAGGGGCCGGTGTATGGAATAGATTTTAGGAACCGGGAGATGGAAAAAGATGGTTGGTCGGTCCTCTTACTTCCAATTTGGGGCACTGTGCGTGCGCCGTTCAATGTATTGTGCCACCCTATATAAGTGGTGTGTTAAGTAGTACTATTCTTATCAGTTTAATCCCTGTTACGTCCCCTATCAGAGGACGTGTATCAAATAGATTTTAGACAACAACAAAGAGTTGTCAATAGTTGACACACTCATGACATAAATTTTATTCCTCTATGCGTCAAGTGACCCAGAAAACAATGATTCTGCAGTGTGGGCCCATTGTTGGCCTAGTAGGCTTTAATGATCACCTTAGATGATCACAAAGAAAATTAATGTTTTTCTATGCAAAATTATCCAGCCGATCGCTTTTGGTCTGTTCACAATGAAGCAACGACCTTATCATCTGGGGTGTGCCAACATTGCCAACACACTCATAGAGGTGATCGCTTCATTGTGATACGCATGCCCCTTCACAACAACAACGTAACAATCACAAAGGGGAATTGACACACTGCAATTTTTTTTGCAGCCACAATGCAGCACCAGAGGCCAGATAAATTAGACATGTACACATGCCTGAAAAATTGATGTTTTCCAGGCAGAAAGTGCACTAAAACATTGCGGCTTGAACCCTAGTTGGTGGCAGATAAGTCACGCAAGTCATCCGGCATGCAGAGATTAAAAACAGCAGCGTGTGGACCATTTTTAGCCCAAGGTATCTCATCAGGCCTTTTTAAGTCAAATGCATCCCCCACTGTCAGTCCCTTCGGGATCCATGCCTCATTCATCTTAATGAAGGTGAGGTAATCTAGACTTTTTTTGACCTAGGCGACTTCTCTTCTCAGTGACAATACCTCCTGCTGCGCTGAAGGTCCTTTCTGACAGGACACTTGAAGCGGGGCAGGCCAGAAGTTCTATCGCAAATTGGGATAGCTCAGGCCACAGGTCAAGCCTGCACACCCAGTAGTCAAGGGGTTCATCGCTCCTCAGAGTGTCGATATCTGAAGTTAAGGCGAGGTAGTCTGCTACCTGTCGTTCGAGTCGTTCTCTGAGGGTGGACCCCGAAGGGCTGTGGCGATGCGTAGGACTTAAAAAGCTCTGCATGTCCTCCACACAGTACAGTCAGTGGGCCTGACACACACTGGCAGGCAACTGCAATTATATTAAAGGGTAAAAGTTTAATGACTTTTTTATCTGCAAGGTACTGTGCCACCGGATATGAGTGGTGGGCAGTGGGCACAGTACAGTCTGTGGGCCTGACACTCACTGGCAGGAAACTGCAATTATATTAAAGGGTAAAAATGAAATGACTTTTTTATCTGCAAGTTACTGTGCCACCCGATATGAGTGGTGGGCAGTGGGCACAGCATAGTCTGTGGGCCTGACACTCACTGGCAGGCAACTGCAATTATATTACAGAGAAAAAATGTAATGACTTTTTTATCTGCAAGATACTGTGCCACCCGATATGAGTGGTGGGCACTGGCAGTGGGCACAGTACAGTCAGTGGGCCTGACTTACACTGGCAGGCAACTGCAATTATATTACAGAGAAAAAATTAAATGACTTTTTTATCCGCAAGGTACTGTGCCACCCGATATGAGTGGTGGGCACTGGCAGTGGGCACAGTTCTGTCAGTGGGCCTGACACACACTGGAAGGCAACTGCAATTATATTACAGAGAAAAAATTAAATGACTTTTTTATCTGCAAGGTACTGTGCCACCCGGTATGAGTGGCGTGCACACAGTACAGTCTGTGGGCCTGTGGCCTCTCACACACGGGCAGGCAACTGCAATATATACAGGGTGGGCCATTTATATGGATACACCTTAATAAAATGGGAATGGTTGGTGATATTAACTTCCTGTTTGTGGCACATTAGTATATGTGAAGGGGGAAACTTTTCAAGATGGGTGGTGACCATTGCGCCATTTTGAAGTCGGCCATTTTGAATCAAACTTTTGTTTTTTTTAATAGGAAGAGGGTCATGTGACACATCAAACTTATTGGGAATTTCACAAGAAAAATGGTGTCCAATGGTGTGCTTGGTTTTAACGTAACTTTATTCTTTCATGAGTTATTTACAAGTTTCTGACCACTTATAAAATGTGTTCAATGTGCTGCACATTGTGTTGGATTGTCAATGCAACCCTCTTCTCCCACTCTTCACACACTGATAGCAACACCACAGGAGAAATGCTAGCACAGGCTTCCAGTATCCGTATTTTCAGGTGCTGCACATCTCGTATCTTCACAGCATAGACGATTGCCTTCAGATGATACGAAGGCAAACGCGGCAAACGCGAACAAGCGATGTTCGCCGGGAACTGTTTGCCGGCGAATAGTTCGGGACATCATTCTCTAGTTCTGACGGTGTTGCTCCCACTGGGCTCTGTCATGGAAGGCCAAAGTGCCTTCTTAAGGCGGTTGTCCCTAGGTGAGTGTTGGGCTTACCATGACTTGTGCGTTTACAGAACAGGCTGCAGATGGCAAAACTATAGTCAGCAGCGGACACGTTAAAAAAAGCCCACACTGCTGAGCCATGTGCCGGCGTCCTGGGAGCGCCAGATGTGACCGTGCATGGTGGATGGCTCGTTCCAGATACATTAGCAGTCTGCTTTTTGCCTCCTGTGCACTGTAAGTTCTGCCTGCTTCTCCTCCTTCTCCTCTCTATCTGCTGCTCCATCACTCCCTCTGAATTGCCCTCCTCTTCCTCTCTTGTGTGCACCCACGAGACTTCCATCGACACTTCATCATCGCCACCTTCACAATCACTGACATTAGAGATCTTGGAGTAGGCAGCAACAGCGGGGACCAACCTACTTCGACTGATCTGGGTACTATTGTCAGACTGCTGGGTGGCGACCGTTGATACCTCCTCTTCCTGATCCGATGCCAAAAATGGCTGCGCATCGGTATGGTCTTGCAATGGATGGGAAAAAAATTCCTCTGACTCGAGCGGAGGGGATATGGTGTGGTGGTAGTGTCTTTGGGGTGCACACAGCAGAGAGTGAAGAGGGTGCAGACAGAGAGGATAAGGAGGGTGCAGAAGCGGAAGGCTGAGTGAGCCACTCAACCAAGTCTGGTGCGTCCTTTGACGTAATCGCATGCACCTTCAGCAACTTCCCACTAAGGCACTGGCCTGGTGCACCTGCCTGACCCCTACTACCCCTGCGAAATGGACTGCCTCTTCCTCTGCCTGTCATTTTAAAAATGACCGTGTGACAAAAGTCCCTATAGAAGAGCCATATTTGTGGAAGAAGGTATAACAGACGCCTGCCTCTATCAGTTTTTTTGGGGGGCAACTGGTATATCACACCAGTAGAAATTATTTGTTTCAATAGTGTTTGTCACTCTGTGTAGCTGCGGTAATGCAGCAAAACCACAAATAAATGCTGCACTACCAAAATGCAGTATATAGAAAGTATATTAATGGTATATAACACCCATGATTCAATCAGTTTTTGGGGGGGCAACTGGTATATCACACCATTTGAAATTATTTGTGCCAATAGCGTTTGTCACACTTTTTAGCTGAGGAAACGCATCAAAACCTTAAACAAATGCTGCACAACCCAAATGCAGTATATAGAAAGTATATTAATGGTATATCACACCCATGCTTCAATCAGTTTTTTTGGGGGGGCAACTGGTATATTACACCATTTGAAATTATTTGTTCCAATAGCGTTTGTCACTCTGTGTAGCTGAGGTAACGGAGCAAAACCGCAAACAAATGCTGCACTATCTAAATGCACTATATAGAAAGTATTTTATTGGTATATAACACTGCTTCAATAACTTTTTTTTTTTGGGGGGGGGGGGGGGCAACTGGTATATCACACCAGTAGAAATTATGCACTATATAGAAAGTATATTATTGGTATATAACACTGCTTCAATCACTTTTTTTTTGGGGGGGGGGGGGGGGGGGGCAACTGGTATATCACACCAGTAGAAATTATGCACTATATAGAAAGTATATTATTGGTATATAACACTGCTTCAATCACTTTTTTTGGGGGGCGGGGCAACTGGTATGTCACACCAGTAGAAATTATTTGTTCCAATAGCGTTTGTCACTCTGTGTATCTGCGGTAACGGAGAAAAACCGCAAACAAATGCTGCACTACCCAAATGCACTATATAGAAAGTATATTATTTGTATATAACACCCCTGCTTCAATCACTTTTTTGGGGAGGCAACTGAAAAATCACACCAGTAGACATGATTTGTAGGGTTGAGCGAACTTTAGGATTTTTGGACCCCGGACCCGAACCTGAACATTTCCCTAAAAGTTCGGGTTCGGTGTTCGGCGCTTTCTTGGCGCTTTTTAAAAGGCTGCACAGCATCCAATCAACTTGTATAATTCTGTTAGTTAGGTGGGTGGCGGCGGCGACCATTTTATGCAAGCTCAGTGCACCAGCACTGCATCTGAGCTTTTGGGACATTGCAAATCACCATTCTTTTGGCAAACTAAAACATCTGGATTAGTCAGTGTGCAATTTAAGCTAGAAACACACCCATCATTTTCTGTGGTTTGAAAAACACATATTTTTTCAAAAAACAGTATTTTCCAGATCTGCAAGTGTTAAATTCAAGTTTAATATATATCGCTTTCATATTCTGTTACCAAAAAAAGACTTTTTTTGGCAATCTACAACATTTGTATTAGTCAGTGTGAAATTTAAGCTAGAAATACACCCATCATTTTCTGGGGTTTGAAAAACACACTTTTTTTTTGCAAAAACCTGTATTTTCCATATCTGCAAGTGTTAAATTCAAGTTTAATATATACAGCTTTCATATTCTGTTACCAAAAAAAGACTTTTTTGGCAATTTACAACATCTATATTAGTCAGTGTGCAATTTAAGCTAGAAATACACACATCATTTTCTGGGGTTTGAAAAACACACTTTTTTGACAAAAAACAATATTTTCAGGGCTTGCAGCATCAGCACGTGTGAAATTACAGGCTTATATACTGCTGTCAAATTCAGTTGTTAAACAAACACTTGTTTGGGCCCAAAAAATTTAGTTGGCAGCCTTTGATGCAGATGTCATTGTGAAATACAACCTTAATACATTTGGGTTACATTCAGAGATTTTAAATACCGCCATTTGGTGCATCGATATTGAATTCAGGCCTACACTAATTCGGCCCTGTGAGATACACCCTCTACATACAGGGGTTTGATTCAGGCATTTGAAATACAGCCATTTTGGGCAAATAAATATTTACTTCAGGCCTACACTGGTTCAGGCCCTGTGAGATACTCACTCTACATACAGGGGTTTGATTCAGGGATTTGAAATACAGCCATTTAAAATACAGCCATTTTGTGCAAAGAAATATTTACTTCAGGCCTACACTGGTTCAGACCGTGTGAGATTCCCCCTCTACATACAGGGGTTTGGATCAGACATTTGAAATACAGCCATTTGAAATACAGCCATTTTGTGCAAAGAAATATTTACTTCAGGCCTACACTGGTTCAGACCGTGTGAGATACCCCCTCTACATACAGGGGTTTGAATCAGGCATTTGAAATACAGCCATTTGAAATACAGCCAATTTGTGCAAAGAAATATTTACTTCAGGCCTACACTGGTTCAGGCCCTGTGAGACACACTCACTACATACAGGGGTTTAAATCAGGCATTTGATATACAGCTATTTGAAATACAGCATTTTAGGGCAAAGAAATATTTAGTTCAGGCCTACACTGGTTCAGGCCTTGTGAGATGCGCCCTCTACAAACAGGGAATTTATTCAGGGATTTGAAATACAGCCATTTTGTGCAAAGAAATATTTACTTCAGGCCTACACTTGTTCAGACCGTGTGAGATACCCCCTCTACATACAGGGGTTTGATTCAGGGATTTGAAATACAGCCATTTGAAATACAGCCATTTTGTGCAAAGAAATATTTACTTCAGTCCTACACTGGTTCAGGCCCTGTGAAATACTCCCTCTACATACAGAGGTTTGATTCAGGGATTTGAAATACAGCCATTTAAAATACAGCCATTTAGGGTAAAGAAATATTTACTTCAGGCCTACACTGGTTCAGGCCCTGTGAGATACTCCCACTACATTCAGGGGTTTTACTCAGGGATTTGAAATACAGCCATTTTGGGCAAAGAAATATTTACTTCAGGCCTACACTGGTTCAGACCGTGTGAGATACCCCCTCTACATACATGCGTTTGAATCAGGCATTTGAAATACAGCCATTTTGTGCAAAGAAATATTTACTTTAGGCCTACACTGGTTCAGACCATGTGAGATACCCCCTCTACATACAGGGGTTTTAATCAGGCATTTGAAATACAGCCATTTGAAATACAGCCATTTTGGGCAAAGAAATATTTACTTCAGGCCTACACTGGTTCAGACCATGTGAGATACCCCCTCTACATACAGGGGTTTGAATCAGGCATTTGAAATACATCCATTTGAAATACAGCCATTTTGTGCAAAGAAATATTTACTTCAGTTCTACACTGGTTCAGGCCCTGTGAGATATTCCCTCTACATACAGGGGTTTGATTCAGGGATTTGAAATACAGCTATTTTGTGCAAAGAAATATTTACTCCAGGCCTACACTGATTCAGACCGTGTGAGATACCCCCTCTACATACAGAGGTTTGATTCAGGGATTTGAAATACAGCCATTTAAAATACAGCCATTTAGGGTAAAGAAATATTTACTTCAGGCCTACACTGGTTTAGGCCCTGTGAGATACTCCCACTACATTCAGGGGTTTTACTCAGGGATTTGAAATACAGCCATTTTGGGCAAAGAAATATTTACTTCAGGCCTACACTGGTTCAGACCGTGTGAGATACCCCCTCTACATACATGCGTTTGAATCAGGCATTTGAAATACAGCCATTTTGGGCAAAGAAATATTTACTTCAGGCCTACACTGGTTCAGGCCCTGTGAGATACTCCCTCTACATACAGGGGTTTAATTCAGGGATTTGAAATACAGCCATTTGAAATACAGCCATTTTGGGCAAAGAAATATTTACTTTAGGCCTACACTGGGTCAGACCCTGTGAGATACCCCCTCTACATACAGGGTTTTTAATCAGGCATTTGAAATACAGCCATTTGAAATACAGCCATTTTGGGCAAAGAAATATTTACTACAGGCCTACACTGGTTCAGACCACGTGAGATACCCCCTCTACATACAGGGGTTTGAATCAGGCATTTGAAATACATCCATTTGAAATACAGCCATTTTGTGCAAAGAAATATTTACTTCAGTTCTACACTGGTTCAGGCCCTGTGAGATATTCCCTCTACATACAGGGGTTTGATTCAGGGATTTGAAATACAGCTATTTTATGCAAAGAAATATTTACTCCAGGCCTACACTGATTCAGACCGTGTGAGATACCCCCTCTACATACAGGGGTTTGATTCAGGGATTTGAAATACAGCCATTTTGGGCAAAGAAATATTTACTTCAGGCCTACACTGGTTCAGACCGTGTGAGATACCCCCTCTACATACAGAGGTTTGAATCAGGCATTTGAAATACAGCCATTTGTAATACAGCCATTTTGTGCAAAGAAATATTTACTTCAGTCCTACACTGGTTCAGGCCCTGTGAGATATTCCCTCTACATACAGGGGCTTGATTCAGGGATTAGAAATACAGCCATTTGAAATACAGCCATTTTGTGCAAAGAAATATTTACTTCAGGCCTACACTGGTTCAGACCGTGTGAGATACCCCCTTTACATACAGGGGTTTGATTCAGGGATTTGAAATACAGTCATTTGAAATACAGCCATTTTGGGCAAAGAAATATTTACAGTATTTTTGCTTTATAAGACGCACCTAATGATAAGACGCACCTAGTTTTCAGAGGAGGAAAATGTAGAAAAAAATAATTTGAACTAAAAGGTGGACTAAAACATTTTAATAAAATAACATATAATGTGCAAACATTACCAACAGCCATCAGCAGCATTATGAAACATTAACAATAACAGAAGAGAAAGATTTTCAGTACGACATGACCTCTAGTCATCTGAAAACCCCAAAAACTCTTCACTGCTGTCCGAACTCAGTGGCTCAATGTCAGTGGTATCACTGTCACTGGTGTCTTCATATAGGACACCATCCTCCGAACCGTCCAGGGCATTACTGATGCCGCATTTTTTGAAGGATTTGACAACCGTTTCTTCCTTTACTGATTGCCATGATGACTTCACCCACTCGCAGACTTGGGTAATAGTGGGCCTCTTCATCCGTCCACTGGGTGTAAGGTCATGATTGCCAGCAGCCATCCACTTATTCCACTCCTCCCGCATATGCAAACCTTAAATGGCTTGTTTAATGATACATCAAGAGGCTGCAGCTGGCTGGTAAGCCCCTAGGAATGACCGCTAGATGAGTGTTCACGTCTTTGAACCTCTTTTTTGTGTTTTCGGTGATATGTGCCCTAAACTGGTCAAGCACAAGTAAGGCCAGTTTCTTCAGAAGCCCTCCAGGTCGTTTGGACCACACTTTGTCGACCCATATTCCCATGCCATTCTCGTCCATCCACCCTTTCTCATGAACATGGACAATCACTCCTCTTTGAATCACCTCTTTTGGCATGTTCTTCCTTTTAAAAATGATCATTGGTGGCAGTTTGGTCCCATCTGCGCAGCAGGACAATACAACCGTGTAATGGTTGAGGTCTTCACTGTTACAGTTTTTGTGCCTCTCATATCAACAGTCCTGTTCGATGGAACATCGAAGGTTAATGGGACTTCATCCATATTCCCAATCTGGCTTATTTGATAGCCATTTTTCTTTCTTGAATCTTTTGGCATTTTTTGTGCTATTCTAGTTTTGGTGCGCATAGCAAGGCCACACCTCCTCATAAATCTGTAGCACCATGATGGGGATCCAGTGAACTCATCAATTCCTTTTTCTGCAGCTAGACACTTGGCTTCATATATGATCATTTTGGTAGATACGCAGAAGCCATTGTTCCTATGACGTGTGATCCACTCTTTCATTTCCACGTCAATCTGTGGCCATTTTGCAGTACGCCCACGAAAAATGCGTTTGCTTTTATCTGATTTCTGCAGCTGATCCTCCTGTTTCCTCCACTCCCGTATCATTTTTTCTGTTGGAGGCGGCCCAAAATGTCTCTCAGCTGCCCTGTTTCCATGTTCTTTGGCGTATTTTATCACCTCCAGTTTAAAAGGGATCTTATATGAAAGCCTTTTCTGCTTTGACATCTTTCTAAAGTATGGATGCAGCAGGAGACTACAGTACGGTAGTATTCTACAACAAAATACAGTAATAAAAGCATGTTAGTGTCATGGGGATACTAGCTAAGAATATCAGTGGATGATACTGTTATGGGGGATCTGGGGAGGACACTGTTATATGGCTCTGTGGACGTCACACGGTTATGGGGGGATCTGTGGACGTCACAAGGTTATGGGGGATCTGTGGATGTCACACGGTTATGGGGGATCTGTGGATGTCACACGGTTATGGGGGACCTGTGGATGTCACACTGTTATGGGGGACCTGTGGATGTCACACTGTTATTGGGGATCTCTGGATGTCA
This sequence comes from Bufo bufo, assembly GCF_905171765.1. Lineage (NCBI taxonomy): Eukaryota > Metazoa > Chordata > Amphibia > Anura > Bufonidae > Bufo > Bufo bufo. The sequence goes on from NC_053392.1 coordinate 557,622,191, forward strand.
CACTGTTATTGGGGACCGGTGGATGTCACGCTGTTATGGGGGATCTCTGGATGTCACACTGTTATTGGGGACCCGTGGATGTCACGCTGTTATGGGGGATCTCTAGATGTCACGCTGTTAGGGAGGATCTCTGGATGTCACACTGTTATGGGGATCTCTGGATGTCACACTGTTATGGGGGCTCTCTGGATGTCACACTGTTATGGGGGATCTCTGGACATCACACGGTTATGGGGGATCTGTGGATGTTACACTGTTATGGGGGATCTGTGGATGTCACACGCTTATGGGGGACCTGTGGATGTCACACTGTTATTGGGGACCTGTGGATGTCACGTTGTTATGGGGGATCTCTGGATGTCACGCTGTTATGGGGATCTCTGGATGTCACACTGTTATGGGGATCTATGGATGTCACACTGTTATGGGGGATGTCTGGATGACACACGGGAATCTGTGGATGATACACTATTATGGGGGATCTGTGGATGCCACTGTTATGTGATTATAACCCCCATCATAAAGAATACACTGATGAGGGGAGTTATAGTCACATTAAATATGAACACTGTCCAGGGACTGTACCCTGGACTGTATTACAATAGCTTACGGTAACTGATATGGCTACCATATACCGTAACCCACCTCATCCATAGGAATCCACCAGTGAACTGCAGTATATGGGTGGATTCCTCTGGATGAGGGGGGTTATAGTCATTTTTAATATACCGTAGACAGATGCCAATTACAGAACAGTACCTGGACACTGTTTATATTATGGTAAATATGACTATAACCCCTCATGCATAGGAATCCACCCATATTTTGCAGTACAGGGGTGGATTTCTATGGATGAGGGGGGTTATAGTCATATTTAATATAGACATGACTATTGCAGAACAGTGTTTATTTTAAATATGACTATAACCCCCCACATCCATAGGAATTCACCCATATACTGCAGTATATGGATGGATTTCTATGGATGATGGGGGTTATAGTCATATTTGGCACTTTAATTAGGGTACCATAAATTGTCTTAAGATGTCCTCACCTTGGGACTTAGGATGCAATCTATGGTACCCAGAGGGGTGTCATGTGACACTGAACAGTGTAAGGGTAGCTGATTGGTGGAGGAAGGGGGAGCAGGATTCACCACCAATCAGCACCGGACAAGTAGAGTTGGGATGAGTAGAAACTGCCCAGGGGGATAGGAGAAATTGCCTGCCTGGGGGGAAGGGGGGTCTAGATCCCGATTGGATACAGCAGGCTGGCGGGAAAGGCAAAGGGGGGGGGGCTTGAGGGGTGGCGCTTTTCCACACAGGCTGGCGACACTATATGGCATACAGAGATGCCGCCAGCCTGCAGATATCGAGGAAGGAGGACTCAGGAGGTGAGGAGTAACTGCCGGGGGAAATGGGGGTGGCTTGAGGGGGGGCGCTTTACCACACAGGCTGGCGGCACTATATGGAATACAGAGATGCCGCCAGCCTGCAGACATCGAGGAAGGAGGAAATGAGGAGTAACTGCCGGGGGAAGCGGGGGTGGCTTGAGGGGCGGCGCTTTACCACACAGGCTGGCGGCACTATATGGCATACAGAGATGCCGCCAGCCTGCAGACAGTTACGGTACCGGTCCGGACACTCCAGGACCATCTCACATGGAGTAGATCGGGCGCAGCACTTGGTCATCTGTGAAACCGCCAGCCCGCTGCTTAGTGCCGCAATGTATGCACGGGCTGGCGGCTTCACTGAAGGGTACCGTGAGTGCTGCCCGCCCGTTCTCCTGTCCGTCCTCCCGCCTGTTCTCCCGTTGTTTTATGGCAGCTCAGGAGCAGTTAGTGAGAGCTCCTGAGCTGCATTAAGTTACACATTTGAGCCACATTCGTTTTATAAGATGCACTAACTTTTTCCCTCCACTTTGGAGGGAAAAAAAGTGCGTCTTATAAAACGAAAAATACGGTAGTTCAGGCCTACACTGGTTCAGGCCCTATGAGATACTCCCTCTACATACAGGGGTTTGATTCAGGGATTTGAAATACAGCCATTTAAAATACAGCCCTTTAGGGCAAAGAAAAATTTACTTCAGGCCTACACTGGTTCAGGCTCTGTGAAATATTCCCACTACATTCAGGGGTTTGATTCAGGGATTTGAAATACAGCCATTTGAAATATAGCCATTTTGGGCAAAGAAATATTTACTTCAGCTCTACACTGGTTCAGACCATGTGAGATACCCCCTCTACATACAGGGGTTTGAATCAGGCATTTGAAATACAGCCATTTGAAATACAGCCATTTTGTGCAAAGAAATATTTACTTCAGCTCTACACTGGTTCAGGCCCTGACCGAGGGAGATGCCGATCTGCGTCGTCTTAATCCTATACTTACGGTACTACAGTAAGTACTGAACAGTGCGTATACATTTAGATATAGATCAGATTGAATGTATTTAACAGTTGCGGGGCCCGGTGTATTAGAGTAGAGTCACTGCACCAACCCCGCCATGAGTGTCCCCGTATCCTCCCTCCACACTGAAACTTCGCTGGCAGCGCTGTGCAGCATAGCGGCCAGCGAAGTATCCTCTTTATAAGACGCACTGCCATTTTCCCCCCACTTTTGGGGGGAAAAAAGTGCGTCTTATAAAGCGAAATATACGGTACTTCAGGCCTATACTGGTTCAGACCGTGTGAGGTACCCCCTCTATATACAGGGGTTTGAATCAGGCATTTAAAATACAGCCATTTGAAATACAGCCATTTTGTGCAAAGAAATATTTACATCAGGCCTACACGGGTTTAGGCCCTGTGAGATACTCCCTCTAATTACAGGGGTTTGATTCAGGGATTTAAAATACAGCCATTTGAAATACAGCCATTTGGTGCAAATAAATATTTAGTTCAGGCCTACACCGGTTCAGACCGTGTGAGATACCCGCTCTACATACAGGGGTTTGAATCAGGCATTTGAAATACAGCCATTTTGGACAAAGAAATATTTACTTTAGGCCTACACTGGTTCAGACCATGTGAGATACCCCCTCTACATACAGGGGTTTTAATCAGGCATTTGAAAAACAGCCATTTGAAATACAGCCATTTTGTGCAAAGAAATATTTACTTCAGTTCTGCACTGGTTCAGGCCCTGTGAGATATTCCCTCTACATACAGAGGTTTGATTCAGGGATTTGAAATACAGCCATTTTGTGCAAAGAAATACTTACTCCAGGCCTACACTGGTTCAGACCATGTGAGATACCCCCTCTACATACAGGGGTTTTAATCAGGCATTTGAAATACAGCCATTTGAAATACAGCCATTTTGGGCAAAGAAATATTTACTTCAGGCCTACACTGGTTCAGACCATGTGAGATACCCCCTCTACATACAGGGGTTTGAATCAGGCATTTGAAATACATCCATTTGAAATACAGCCATTTTGTGCAAAGAAATATTTACTTCAGTTCTACACTGGTTCAGGCCCTGTGAGATATTCCCTCTACATACAGGGGTTTGATTCAGGGATTTGAAATACAGCTATTTTGTGCAAAGAAATATTTACTCCAGGCCTACACTGATTCAGACCGTGTGAGATACCCCCTCTACATACAGAGGTTTGATTCAGGGATTTGAAATACAGCCATTTAAAATACAGCCATTTAGGGTAAAGAAATATTTACTTCAGGCCTACACTGGTTTAGGCCCTGTGAGATACTCCCACTACATACAGAGGTTTGATTCAGGGATTTGAAATACAGCCATTTTGTGCAAAGAAATACTTACTCCAGGCCTACACTGGTTCAGACCATGTGAGATACCCCCTCTACATACAGGGGTTTTAATCAGGCATTTGAAATACAGCCATTTGAAATACAGCCATTTTGGGCAAAGAAATATTTACTTCAGGCCTACACTGGTTCAGACCATGTGAGATACCCCCTCTACATACAGGGGTTTGAATCAGGCATTTGAAATACATCCATTTGAAATACAGCCATTTTGTGCAAAGAAATATTTACTTCAGTTCTACACTGGTTCAGGCCCTGTGAGATATTCCCTCTACATACAGGGGTTTGATTCAGGGATTTGAAATACAGCTATTTTGTGCAAAGAAATATTTACTCCAGGCCTACACTGATTCAGACCGTGTGAGATACCCCCTCTACATACAGAGGTTTGATTCAGGGATTTGAAATACAGCCATTTAAAATACAGCCATTTAGGGTAAAGAAATATTTACTTCAGGCCTACACTGGTTTAGGCCCTGTGAGATACTCCCACTACATTCAGGGGTTTTACTCAGGGATTTGAAATACAGCCATTTTGGGCAAAGAAATATTTACTTCAGGCCTACACTGGTTCAGACCGTGTGAGATACCCCCTCTACATACATGCGTTTGAATCAGGCATTTGAAATACAGCCATTTTGGGCAAAGAAATATTTACTTCAGGCCTACACTGGTTCAGGCCCTGTGAGATACTCCCTCTACATACAGGGGTTTAATTCAGGGATTTGAAATACAGCCATTTGAAATACAGCCATTTTGGGCAAAGAAATATTTACTTTAGGCCTACACTGGGTCAGACCCTGTGAGATACCCCCTCTACATACAGGGTTTTTAATCAGGCATTTGAAATACAGCCATTTGAAATACAGCCATTTTGGGCAAAGAAATATTTACTACAGGCCTACACTGGTTCAGACCACGTGAGATACCCCCTCTACATACAGGGGTTTGAATCAGGCATTTGAAATACATCCATTTGAAATACAGCCATTTTGTGCAAAGAAATATTTACTTCAGTTCTACACTGGTTCAGGCCCTGTGAGATATTCCCTCTACATACAGGGGTTTGATTCAGGGATTTGAAATACAGCTATTTTATGCAAAGAAATATTTACTCCAGGCCTACACTGATTCAGACCGTGTGAGATACCCCCTCTACATACAGGGGTTTGATTCAGGGATTTGAAATACAGCCATTTTGGGCAAAGAAATATTTACTTCAGGCCTACACTGGTTCAGACCGTGTGAGATACCCCCTCTACATACAGAGGTTTGAATCAGGCATTTGAAATACAGCCATTTGTAATACAGCCATTTTGTGCAAAGAAATATTTACTTCAGTCCTACACTGGTTCAGGCCCTGTGAGATATTCCCTCTACATACAGGGGCTTGATTCAGGGATTAGAAATACAGCCATTTGAAATACAGCCATTTTGTGCAAAGAAATATTTACTTCAGGCCTACACTGGTTCAGACCGTGTGAGATACCCCCTTTACATACAGGGGTTTGATTCAGGGATTTGAAATACAGTCATTTGAAATACAGCCATTTTGGGCAAAGAAATATTTACAGTATTTTTGCTTTATAAGACGCACCTAATGATAAGACGCACCTAGTTTTCAGAGGAGGAAAATGTAGAAAAAAATAATTTGAACTAAAAGGTGGACTAAAACATTTTAATAAAATAACATATAATGTGCAAACATTACCAACAGCCATCAGCAGCATTATGAAACATTAACAATAACAGAAGAGAAAGATTTTCAGTACGACATGACCTCTAGTCATCTGAAAACCCCAAAAACTCTTCACTGCTGTCCGAACTCAGTGGCTCAATGTCAGTGGTATCACTGTCACTGGTGTCTTCATATAGGACACCATCCTCCGAACCGTCCAGGGCATTACTGATGCCGCATTTTTTGAAGGATTTGACAACCGTTTCTTCCTTTACTGATTGCCATGATGACTTCACCCACTCGCAGACTTGGGTAATAGTGGGCCTCTTCATCCGTCCACTGGGTGTAAGGTCATGATTGCCAGCAGCCATCCACTTATTCCACTCCTCCCGCATATGCAAACCTTAAATGGCTTGTTTAATGATACATCAAGAGGCTGCAGCTGGCTGGTAAGCCCCTAGGAATGACCGCTAGATGAGTGTTCACGTCTTTGAACCTCTTTTTTGTGTTTTCGGTGATATGTGCCCTAAACTGGTCAAGCACAAGTAAGGCCAGTTTCTTCAGAAGCCCTCCAGGTCGTTTGGACCACACTTTGTCGACCCATATTCCCATGCCATTCTCGTCCATCCACCCTTTCTCATGAACATGGACAATCACTCCTCTTTGAATCACCTCTTTTGGCATGTTCTTCCTTTTAAAAATGATCATTGGTGGCAGTTTGGTCCCATCTGCGCAGCAGGACAATACAACCGTGTAATGGTTGAGGTCTTCACTGTTACAGTTTTTGTGCCTCTCATATCAACAGTCCTGTTCGATGGAACATCGAAGGTTAATGGGACTTCATCCATATTCCCAATCTGGCTTATTTGATAGCCATTTTTCTTTCTTGAATCTTTTGGCATTTTTTGTGCTATTCTAGTTTTGGTGCGCATAGCAAGGCCACACCTCCTCATAAATCTGTAGCACCATGATGGGGATCCAGTGAACTCATCAATTCCTTTTTCTGCAGCTAGACACTTGGCTTCATATATGATCATTTTGGTAGATACGCAGAAGCCATTGTTCCTATGACGTGTGATCCACTCTTTCATTTCCACGTCAATCTGTGGCCATTTTGCAGTACGCCCACGAAAAATGCGTTTGCTTTTATCTGATTTCTGCAGCTGATCCTCCTGTTTCCTCCACTCCCGTATCATTTTTTCTGTTGGAGGCGGCCCAAAATGTCTCTCAGCTGCCCTGTTTCCATGTTCTTTGGCGTATTTTATCACCTCCAGTTTAAAAGGGATCTTATATGAAAGCCTTTTCTGCTTTGACATCTTTCTAAAGTATGGATGCAGCAGGAGACTACAGTACGGTAGTATTCTACAACAAAATACAGTAATAAAAGCATGTTAGTGTCATGGGGATACTAGCTAAGAATATCAGTGGATGATACTGTTATGGGGGATCTGGGGAGGACACTGTTATATGGCTCTGTGGACGTCACACGGTTATGGGGGGATCTGTGGACGTCACAAGGTTATGGGGGATCTGTGGATGTCACACGGTTATGGGGGATCTGTGGATGTCACACGGTTATGGGGGACCTGTGGATGTCACACTGTTATGGGGGACCTGTGGATGTCACACTGTTATTGGGGATCTCTGGATGTCACACTGTTATTGGGGACCGGTGGATGTCACGCTGTTATGGGGGATCTCTGGATGTCACACTGTTATTGGGGACCGGTGGATGTCACGCTGTTATGGGGGATCTCTAGATGTCACGCTGTTAGGGAGGATCTCTGGATGTCACACTGTTATGGGGATCTCTGGATGTCACACTGTTATGGGGGCTCTCTGGATGTCACACTGTTATGGGGGATCTCTGGACATCACACGGTTATGGGGGATCTGTGGATGTTACACTGTTATGGGGGATCTGTGGATGTCACACGCTTATGGGGGACCTGTGGATGTCACACTGTTATTGGGGACCTGTGGATGTCACGTTGTTATGGGGGATCTCTGGATGTCACGCTGTTATGGGGATCTCTGGATGTCACACTGTTATGGGGATCTATGGATGTCACACTGTTATGGGGGATGTCTGGATGACACACGGGAATCTGTGGATGATACACTATTATGGGGGATCTGTGGATGCCACTGTTATGTGATTATAACCCCCATCATAAAGAATACACTGATGAGGGGAGTTATAGTCACATTAAATATGAACACTGTCCAGGGACTGTACCCTGGACTGTATTACAATAGCTTACGGTAACTGATATGGCTACCATATACCGTAACCCACCTCATCCATAGGAATCCACCAGTGAACTGCAGTATATGGGTGGATTCCTCTGGATGAGGGGGGTTATAGTCATTTTTAATATACCGTAGACAGATGCCAATTACAGAACAGTACCTGGACACTGTTTATATTATGGTAAATATGACTATAACCCCTCATGCATAGGAATCCACCCATATTTTGCAGTACAGGGGTGGATTTCTATGGATGAGGGGGGTTATAGTCATATTTAATATAGACATGACTATTGCAGAACAGTGTTTATTTTAAATATGACTATAACCCCCCACATCCATAGGAATTCACCCATATACTGCAGTATATGGATGGATTTCTATGGATGATGGGGGTTATAGTCATATTTGGCACTTTAATTAGGGTACCATAAATTGTCTTAAGATGTCCTCACCTTGGGACTTAGGATGCAATCTATGGTACCCAGAGGGGTGTCATGTGACACTGAACAGTGTAAGGGTAGCTGATTGGTGGAGGAAGGGGGAGCAGGATTCACCACCAATCAGCACCGGACAAGTAGAGTTGGGATGAGTAGAAACTGCCCAGGGGGATAGGAGAAATTGCCTGCCTGGGGGGAAGGGGGGTCTAGATCCCGATTGGATACAGCAGGCTGGCGGGAAAGGCAAAGGGGGGGGGGCTTGAGGGGTGGCGCTTTTCCACACAGGCTGGCGACACTATATGGCATACAGAGATGCCGCCAGCCTGCAGATATCGAGGAAGGAGGACTCAGGAGGTGAGGAGTAACTGCCGGGGGAAATGGGGGTGGCTTGAGGGGGGGCGCTTTACCACACAGGCTGGCGGCACTATATGGAATACAGAGATGCCGCCAGCCTGCAGACATCGAGGAAGGAGGAAATGAGGAGTAACTGCCGGGGGAAGCGGGGGTGGCTTGAGGGGCGGCGCTTTACCACACAGGCTGGCGGCACTATATGGCATACAGAGATGCCGCCAGCCTGCAGACAGTTACGGTACCGGTCCGGACACTCCAGGACCATCTCACATGGAGTAGATCGGGCGCAGCACTTGGTCATCTGTGAAACCGCCAGCCCGCTGCTTAGTGCCGCAATGTATGCACGGGCTGGCGGCTTCACTGAAGGGTACCGTGAGTGCTGCCCGCCCGTTCTCCTGTCCGTCCTCCCGCCTGTTCTCCCGTTGTTTTATGGCAGCTCAGGAGCAGTTAGTGAGAGCTCCTGAGCTGCATTAAGTTACACATTTGAGCCACATTCGTTTTATAAGATGCACTAACTTTTTCCCTCCACTTTGGAGGGAAAAAAAGTGCGTCTTATAAAACGAAAAATACGGTAGTTCAGGCCTACACTGGTTCAGGCCCTATGAGATACTCCCTCTACATACAGGGGTTTGATTCAGGGATTTGAAATACAGCCATTTAAAATACAGCCCTTTAGGGCAAAGAAAAATTTACTTCAGGCCTACACTGGTTCAGGCTCTGTGAAATATTCCCACTACATTCAGGGGTTTGATTCAGGGATTTGAAATACAGCCATTTGAAATATAGCCATTTTGGGCAAAGAAATATTTACTTCAGCTCTACACTGGTTCAGACCATGTGAGATACCCCCTCTACATACAGGGGTTTGAATCAGGCATTTGAAATACAGCCATTTGAAATACAGCCATTTTGTGCAAAGAAATATTTACTTCAGCTCTACACTGGTTCAGGCCCTGACCGAGGGAGATGCCGATCTGCGTCGTCTTAATCCTATACTTACGGTACTACAGTAAGTACTGAACAGTGCGTATACATTTAGATATAGATCAGATTGAATGTATTTAACAGTTGCGGGGCCCGGTGTATTAGAGTAGAGTCACTGCACCAACCCCGCCATGAGTGTCCCCGTATCCTCCCTCCACACTGAAACTTCGCTGGCAGCGCTGTGCAGCATAGCGGCCAGCGAAGTATCCTCTTTATAAGACGCACTGCCATTTTCCCCCCACTTTTGGGGGGAAAAAAGTGCGTCTTATAAAGCGAAATATACGGTACTTCAGGCCTATACTGGTTCAGACCGTGTGAGGTACCCCCTCTATATACAGGGGTTTGAATCAGGCATTTAAAATACAGCCATTTGAAATACAGCCATTTTGTGCAAAGAAATATTTACATCAGGCCTACACGGGTTTAGGCCCTGTGAGATACTCCCTCTAATTACAGGGGTTTGATTCAGGGATTTAAAATACAGCCATTTGAAATACAGCCATTTGGTGCAAATAAATATTTAGTTCAGGCCTACACCGGTTCAGACCGTGTGAGATACCCGCTCTACATACAGGGGTTTGAATCAGGCATTTGAAATACAGCCATTTTGGACAAAGAAATATTTACTTTAGGCCTACACTGGTTCAGACCATGTGAGATACCCCCTCTACATACAGGGGTTTTAATCAGGCATTTGAAAAACAGCCATTTGAAATACAGCCATTTTGTGCAAAGAAATATTTACTTCAGTTCTGCACTGGTTCAGGCCCTGTGAGATACCCCCTCTACATACAGGGGTTTGATTCAGGGATTTGAAATACAGCCATTTGAAATACAGCCATTTTGGGCAAAGAAATATTTAGTTCAGGCCTACACTGGTTCAGGCCCTGTGAGATACTCCCACTACATTCAGGGGTTTGATTCAGGGATTAGAAATACAGCCATTTGTATACAGCCATTTAGGGCAAAGAAATATTTACTTCAGGCCTACACTGGTTCAGGCCCTGTGAGATACTCCCACTACATTCAGGTGTTTGATTCAGGGATTTGAAATACAGCCATTTGAAATATAGCCATTTTGGGCAAAGAAATATTTACTTCAGGTCTACACTGGTTAAGACCATGTGAGATACCCCCTCTACATACAGGGGTTTGAATCAGGCATTTGAAATACAGCCATTTTGTGCAAAGAAATATTTACTTCAGGCCTACACTGGTTCAGACCGTGTGAGATACCCCCTCTACATACAGGGGTTTTAATCAGGCATTTGAAATACAGCCATTTGAAATACAGCCATTTTGGGCAAAGAAGTATTTACTTCAGGCCTACACTGGTTCAGACCGTGTGAGATACCCCCTATACATTCATGCGTTTGAATCAGGCATTTGAAATACAGATATTTTGTGCAAAGAAACATTTACTTCAAGGGGTTATCCCACTTAGCAGTTTCATACTTACCTGCTGCCACCGCGCGTTCACTTCCTGGATTCTGGCTGGGGGCGGGCTTCATCTTGATTGAAGTCTTCTCCCGGCCGGGCCGCGCGCTGGACTGAACGCGCACGCTGCCGCGCATGCGCAATGTGACTTATTTCTGGCCAGTATAGTACAGAGCCGGCGTGCGCGTTCGCAGCTCTGTACTATTCTGGCCGGGAAGAAGTCACCGTCGCGCATGCGCGGCAGCGTGCGCATTCAGGACAGCGAGTGGCCCGGCCGGGAGAAAAGAAGAAGTCTTCTGGGCAAGCGCGACCATCGGGATCTTGCGGAAGAGCGGTGGTCGTAACCAGGGGAGACCGAGTCACAACAATAAGGTAAGTGGGGATGAATTTTCTCCTAATCGGTGGGAATTTGTTAATAAAGTATATTTACAAAAATGATCACTGTCAAATCATTAACAGATTTAACAGTGATCATTATGATGGGATAACCCCTTTCAGGCCTACACTGGTTCCGGCCCTGTGAGATACCCCCTCTACATAAAGGAGTTTGAATCAGGGATTTCAAATACAGCCATTTTAAATACAGCCATTTTGTGCAAAGAAATATTTACTTCAGGCCTACACTGGTTCATACCGTGTGAGATACCCCCTCTACATACAGGGGTTTGAATCAGCCATTTGAAATACAGCCATTTGAAATACAGTCATTTTGGGCAAAGAAATATTCATATTTTTCGCTTTATAAGACGCACCTGATGATAAGACGCACCTAGGATTTTGAGGAGGAAAATAAGAAAAAAATATTTTGAACCAAAAGGTGTGCTTTTGGTAGGTTTTGAACTAATGGTGGTCTGTGGATGACGCACTGTTATGGGGATCTGTGGATGACGCACAGTTATGGGGGATCTGTGGATGACGCACTGTTATGGAGGGACTTGTGGATGATGCACTGTTATGGGGGATCTGTGGATGACGCACTTTTATGGGGGATCTGTGGATGACACTGATGGGGGATCTGTGGATGACACTGATGGGGGATCTGTGGATGACACTGATGGGGGATCTGTGGATGACACTGATGGGGGATCTGTGGATGACACTGATGGGGGATCTGTGGATTACACTGATGGGGATCTGTGGATTACACTGATGGGCGATCTGTGGATTACACTGATGGGGGATCTGTGGATGACACTTATGTCATCTACAGATCCCCATAAGTGTCATCTACAGATCCCCCATCAGATGCATCAGTGTAGAGGGAGGAGGCGGAGACACTCATGGCGGGGCCCGGTGCAGTGACTCCACTCTAATACACCGGGCCCCGCAACTGTTAAATACATTCAATCCGATCTATATCTAAATGTATACGCACTGTTCGGTACTTACTGTAGTACCGTAAGTATAGCATTAAGATGGCGCAGATCGGAAGCTCCCTCGGTCATGTGCCGCCTGTCGCAGCTCCCTCCTCATGCGTCGCCTGCCTCAGCTCCCTCGGTCATGCGCCGCCTGCCTGCTTATCTCACTTTATGAATGAACAGGCAGGCGGCGCATGACAGAGGGAGCTGGGGCAGGCGGCGCATGACAGAGGGAGCTGGGGCAGGCGGCGCATGACAGAGGGAGCTGGGGCAGGCGGCGCATGACAGAGGGAGCTGGGGCAGGCGGCGCATGACAGAGAGAGCTGGGGCAGTCTTAATGCTGCGCTGTCTTAATGCTATACTTACGGTACTACAGGTGTATTAGAGTAGAGTCACTGCACCAACCCCGCCATGGGTGTCCCCGCCTCCTCCCTCCACACTGAAACTTCGCTGGCCGCGCTGTGCAGCATAGCGGCCAGCGAAGTATCCGCTTTATAAGACGCACTGCCATTTCCCCCCACTTTTGGGGGGAAAAAAGTGTGTCTTATAAAGCGAAATATACGGTACTTCAGGCCTATACTGGTTCAGACCGTGTGAGGTACCCCCTCTATATACAGGGGTTTGAATCAGGCATTTAAAATACAGCCATTTGAAATACAGCCATTTTGTGCAAAGAAATATTTACATCAGGCCTACACTGGTTTAGGCCCTGTGAGATACTCCCTCTACTTACAGGGGTTTGATTCAGGGATTTGAAATACAGCCATTTGAAATACAGCCATTTTGTGCAGAGAAATATTTACTTCAGGCCTACACTGGTTCAGGCCCTATGAGATATTCCCTCTACATACAGGGGTTTGATTCAGGGATTTAAATACAGCCATTTGAAATACAGCCATTTTGGGCAAAGAAATATTCAGTTCAGGCCTACACGGGTTCAGGCCCTGTGAGATACTCCCTCTACATACAGGGGTTTGATTCAGTGATTTGAAATACAGCCATTTGAAATACAGCCATTTGGTGCAAATAAATATTTAGTTCAGGCCTACACTGGTTCACACCGTGTGAGATACCCGCTCTACATACAGGGGTTTTAATCAGGCATTTGAAATACAGCTATTTGAAATACAGCCATTTTGTGCAACGAAATATTTACTTCAGGCCTACACTGGTTCAGGCCCTATGAGATATTCCCTCTACATACAGGGGTTTGATTCAGGGATTTAAATACAGCCATTTGAAATACAGACATTTTGGGCAAAGAAATATTCAGTTCAGGCCTACACGGGTTCAGGCCCTGTGAGATACTCCCTCTACATACAGGGGTTTGATTCAGTGATTTGAAATACAGCCATTTGAAATACAGCCATTTGGTGCAAATAAATATTTAGTTCAGGCCTACACTGGTTCAGACCGTGTGAGATACCCGCTCTACATACAGGGGTTTTAATCAGGCATTTGAAATACAGCCATTTGAAATAAAGCCATTTTGTGCAACGAAATATTTACTTCAGGCCTACACTGGTTCAGGCCCTATGAGATATTCCCTCTACATACAGGGGTTTGATTCAGGGATTTAAATACAGCCATTTGAAATACAGACATTTTGGGCAAAGAAATATTCAGTTCAGGCCTACACGGGTTCAGGCCCTGTGAGATACTCCCTCTACATACAGGGGTTTGATTCAGTGATTTGAAATACAGCCATTTGAAATACAGCCATTTGGTGCAAATAAATATTTAGTTCAGGCCTACACTGGTTCAGACCGTGTGAGATACCCGCTCTATATACAGGGGTTTTAATCAGGCATTTGAAATACAGCCATTTGAAATACAGCCATTTTGTGCAAATAAATATTTAATTTAGGCCTACAATGGTTCAGACCGTGTGAGATACACCCTTTACATACTATCGTTCTATTCTACTATTAATTAAACACCCATTTAGGGCAAGATCAAAAATTTGAAAAATATGAGGAGAGCGTCAAATAAGGGACGTGGCCCAGTTTGTGGTGCTGCTGGTGCAGCTTCTGTTGCAGGGAGAGGACGTGGTTGATCTGTGCCAGCTACAAGCACAAGTCAAACACCTTCCTCAGGTGCGAGTAGGCGACAAAACCTGCAGCGGAATTTGGTCGGGCCTAATGCTGCTCTACGAATGGTGAGGCCTGAACAAGTACAGGCAATAGTAGATTGGGTTGCTGACAGTGGATCCAGTTCCTTCACATTGTCTCCCACCCAGTCTCTTTCGAACCTCTTCCTCAGTAGCTGGTTTTGAGATCCGTGACCCATAAGGGTATATAAGGGAGAAATGGAGGATCTCAAAACCAGCTACTCAAGAAGAGGTTCGTAACCTCGAAACGCGTATAGCGGGAGTGGATGAGATCCTTGTATTGAGAAGACGTCCTACTGTATTGAAACCATCAGCTGATTTTTACGAAAAAGCAACAAATAATTCTGTGGAAAATCGTATGCACGGAGGTTGGTACTGCCCCCGGAAAACACACGGAACTTTGCAAAGCCAATCAAACAAACTCCAGGTCACGTGGGTTCCGTTGACATTCCGATCACGTGGGACGCTGAGAACACGTGGGACGCTGAACTGAAAACTGGAAGGAGGTCCCCAAATATCGTAGCGGCATCTCAGAGGCACACTGTAGGTGGATACACGCCACTGGGCGAAAGAAGAAGGGTGAGTGCACTGACCTGTGGTGGGACGCCGCCACTGTCAGATATAGAAAACTGAACAGCAAGCAGTGAGTACCATTAAACTGGATACAATAACCCCTGAAAAGAACTAATACCCAACAGTGTGCCATATAATTGTGACTTTGAAGTATAACTTCTTTTATTGAAGTGCAATAACAGGACATCATCAAATGCACTTTATCAAACGCACATTTGGAAATAATATGAAATCCTTGGGAAATTTTATGGAATAATTTTATGACATTTTAATCTATCAATAATTAACTCCTCTATCCAAACCTTAGGAATTGCATGTATTATCTTCTATCAATTATATTAAAGAGGACCTTTCACCAGAATAAAACCTCTAAACTAACTATACAGACGTGTAGAGCGGCGCCCAGGGATCCCCCTGCACTTACTGTTATCCCCGGGCGCCGCTCCGTTCGCCCGGTATAGCCTCCGGTATCTTCATAGTTAGGCTCCACCCAGGGGAACCTGCCGGCGTCTCTTTCTCCTATGCTGTAGCACTGACCAATCGCAGCGCTCAGCTCATAGCCTGAGAGAAAAAAAAACTATCAGGCTATGAGCTGAGCGCTGTGATTGGCCAGTGCTACAGCATAGGAGAAAGAGACGCCGGCAGGTTCCCCTGGGTGGAGCCTAACTATGAAGATACCGGAGGCTATACCGGGCGAACGGAGTGGCGCCCGGGGATAACAGTAAGTGCAGGGAGATCCCTGGGCGCAGCTCTAAACGTCTGTATAGTCAGTTTAGAGGTTTTATTCTGGTGAAAGGTCCTCTTTAATCTTTGGGAATTTAGGGATTAATTACAGTGTGATTGAATGAAGTGTGAATGAATACACTATCTGATTGTTTTATATAATTTGCATTGTCTATAGCAATTGTCTTGATTGACTTTTGAATAATAAATGTGTTGTACCTATAAACACAG
Organism: Bufo bufo; assembly: GCF_905171765.1. Classification (NCBI taxonomy): domain Eukaryota; kingdom Metazoa; phylum Chordata; class Amphibia; order Anura; family Bufonidae; genus Bufo; species Bufo bufo. The sequence continues at coordinate 557,638,116 of NC_053392.1, forward strand.
TGTACCTGATATGTAGTACCAGATATTGAGTGCCCACTATACACTACATTCTTTGATGTGTAAATAACTCCTCTGACAGATCAAGTGAAGCAGCTGTGGTGCTAGTGTTGGTGGTGGCGGCAGGCGGGCGAGTGGTAACTTGAGAGGTGCCCGAAGCTGAGCTGGAGGAGGATGGTGCGTCAAGGTTCCGAGCGGAAGCTGTAGAAGATTGGGTGTCCTGTGTTAGCCAGTCAACTATGTCCTCAGAACTTTTCGAGTTCAGGGTACGTGGCCTCTGAACACTGTGCATTATTCTAGGGCCAAAGGGAATCACAGCACCACGACCACGACGGCCCCTGCGGGGTGGCCTGCCTCTGCCTGTCACTTTTTTTTTAGATTAGTTTAGTTGTACTATGCGGGCAAGCTACTGTGACACCAGATATGAGTGGCACTGTGCACTGGCAGAAGTTGGCAGAGTAGACGCTGTAGGCCTGACACACACGCTTGCAGACAACTAACTGCTATTCAATCTATTACAGTCAAAATTGTTGTTTTAAAAAAAAAATGTAATCTACTGTGAAACCAGATATGAGTTGCGCTGGTGACACTATGCACTTGCAGGGCCTGAAACACACACACGTGCAGGCAACTGACTGCTATTATTTCACAGTCAAAATTATATATTTTTTTTAAATGTTTTCTACTGTGACACCAGATATGAGTTGCGCTGGTGACTCTATGCACTTGCAGGGCCTGAAACACACACGCGTGCAGGCAACTGACTGCTATTATTTCACAGTCAAAATGTTTTTTTTTTTTTATGTAATCTACTGTGACACCAGATATGAGTTGCGCTGGTGACACTATGCACTTGTAGGGCCTGAAACACACAAACATGTGCAGGCAACTGACTGCTATTATTTCACAGTCAAAATTGTTTTGTTTTTTTATATGTAATCTACTGTGACACCAGATATGAGTTGCACTGGTGTGACACTGTGCACTTGCAGGGCCTGAAACACACACACGTGCAGGCAACTGACTGCTATTATTTCACAGTCAAAATTTAATTTTATTTTTTAAATGTAATCTACTGTGACACCAGATATGAGTTGCACTGGTGTGACACTGTGCACTTGCAGGGCCTGAAACACACACGCGTGCAGGCAACTGACTGCTATTATTTCACAGTCAAAATGTTTTGTTTTTTTATGTAATCTACTGTGACACCAGATATGAGTTGCGCTGGTGACACTATGCACTTGCAGGGCCTGAAACACACACACGTGCAGGCAACTGACTGCTATTATTTCACAGTCAAAATTATTGTTTTTTTTTTAAATGTAATCTACTGTGACACCAGATATGAGTTGCACTGGTGACACTATGCACTTGCAAGGCATGAAACACACGCGTGTGCCGGCAACTGACTGCTATTATATTACAGTCAAAAAATTCAAATATTTTTTAAATGCAAGCTACTGTGACACCAGATATGAGTGGTGGCACTGGGCAAGTGGACACAGTATACGCTGTGAGCCTGACACACACGCTGGCAGGCAACTGCAATTAGATTACACAGGAAAAAAATAAAATAAAAGCAGAATGATGTTCTAGCCCTAAAAAGGGCTTTTTGGGGTGCTGTCCTTACAGCAGAGATCAGATGAGTCTTTCAGGACTGTAGTGGACACTGAATACACTAGCCTAGCTATCGATTTCCCTATTAAATCAGCAGCAGCTACACTGTCCCTCCTCTCACTAAGAATGCAGCTTCCGAATGAATCTAAAATGGATGCTGTCCAGGAGGTGGGAGGGTCTGGGAGGGAGGGTATGATGCTGATTGGCTGGAATGTGTCTGCTGACTGTGAGGTACAGGGTCAAAGTTTACTCAATGATGACGAATAGGGGGCAGACCAAACATCGCATATGTTCGCCTGCCCCGGCGAACGCGAACTAGCTATGTTTGCCGGCGAATAGTTCAGGACATTTCTACCCCTCACTAAGTCACACCTATCGATATCACACCTACTGTATACCAGTCCTTAAAAGGACTTTTGTGGCCCTATTAGCTAGAGTTTGGTGTCCCTAACAGTCTGTCTCTGCTCCACACAGCAACCTCTCCCTACACTGGCAAAAGACTAAATGTAAAATGGCGGCCAGATAAGGTTTATTGTCATATGTTCGCCCGTTCTGCGATCCGCGAACAATCAAAGTTCGCCGTGAAACGACTGCCGGGCGAATCGCAAGGCCATCTTTACTGATACTCACCTGACTAAACAGGCTATTTATTGCTTATTATTTTTCGCATTGGCTTTGCCTGTTACTATTGGTCAATACCTGTCATGTCTTCCAACAGCTGTAGTCCAAAGTAAAGATTTTGGGTGTGTTTGGGTGGCTCTCCCCCTGTTTACAAGTGATTGAAGCCCTTAGTTTCAGCCTTCAATATGCCAATACTCTCAAGCGGGAAGTCAGTGCCAATGGGGAGTGAACCAGAATGCTTTGACTCTGTCAGTAGGGTAAAGAATAATGGGGATGTTTGGTGTAAAAAAATGTGTTCCACAAAGCATATACAATATATATTTTGGCGGATCCCTTTACAAAGAGGATTCAAAAGTGTAGCCAACTATGTTTTTCAATACAGTTAAATGAGAGGTGTACTGACAATATAGGCCCATTATAGTCTATGAACTTGTTCAGCATCTATTAAGTTGAATTTACTGTAATATATACCATAATATGTCCTCACTTGGATGTAGTTGAGCACTATTTTGCAGTAAGATAAAAAAATTTATGAAAGTTGAATAACTAGTTGTGCGAGCATTGCAATGACTATCGGAATTGATATCTAATTGTTGAATTTAATTGTTCTTCATTTGTACTTTGAGAAAATTTTACCTTTGGGTAGAGGTCATGGACATTCTGCATCCTAAACTTTGTATAAAGTAATATACTTTTAATGTATAAAAAGCTATTTAAATAAAAATGGTATAAAAGAAAATCTATAGATAAGATCTTTCTTCGACACTGACAAAATGAATAAAATCCAAATTTGTTTTTGTCTAAAAAGCAATGTATAATGTACAGTTTACCAGTTGTGTCTGCCTATTGAACAAATGTGTGAGCAAATCAATGCCACCCTGCTTGTAAAAGTAATGTGCAACAGGAAAGGATGAGGCATATCTTGTGGTTTTTGGCCTAGTTTCCCAAGTTTAGTGGAGATGTCCTAGTTATGTCTGAAGTTAACAGCCTCTTATAAATCTTGACCACAATGGCCACTAAAAAATTATTGACGCAAACATAAAAATCTTATATACTGTTCAGGATAATTTATTTTTATTTTTTTACAGTGCCAGGATCTCAGTGCTTACTCAACTATTTCCAGCTCTATCATTTTAGATTTCCTTTTTTTTTTTCATCACAATGTAGTGTCAATGCAAATCCCCAATTTTTTATTTTTTTAAGAAGTCTCTGAAGATTTGCAGCAGAATTAAGTAGTCAGTGCATCGTGGCAGAACAGGCCACATTAGAGAATAACAAATTCAACGTTTATCTCAAAGATGAGCAAAAAAATTATAAATCCATATCTCGGTTGGGTTAAACATTGCCAGTTCACACCACGTCAGTAGTAGGTAGTAGGACAGACCATGTTAAACCAGGGGCATACTGTAGCTACGGAAGTGCTGACATGGTATGTTCTCAGAGTGCTAGGAGATACAGGGAGTAGAGATGGCCTTACGGTTCGCACGGCGGTCATTTCGCAGCGAACTTTGCTCGCTCGCGGTTCGCCATACGGATGAACATATGGTGATGTTCGCCGGCGCCATATTCTTTTACATTGTGATGAAATTTGACCCATGACACATCCATCAGGTGGCACAGGACAGCCAATTGAGATGTTTCAGCACATGGACACACCCCTACCTTATAAATAAACCCGATATGGCCGCCATTTTACATTCAGTTTTTTGCCAGTGTAGGGAGAGGTTTCTGTGTGGAGCAGGGACAGACTGTTAGAGACACCAAACGCTAGCGAATATGGCGACAAGTCATTTTAAGGACTGGTATAGGTGTGCTATCGATAGTCGGGACTTTCTGATAGTCGGGACTTATAATATGCATTTGTGTGCATTTCTACTGTGATACTGCAGCTATACAGAGGGGCAAATGCTCTTGGAACAAATAATTTCAACTGGTGTGATATACCAGTTGCCCTCCAAAAAAACTGATTGAGGAAGGGGTGTGATATACCAATAATATATTTTCTATATTGTGCATTTGGGTAGTGCAGCATTTGTTTGCGATTCTGCTGCGTTACCGCAGCTACGCAGAGTGACAAACGCTATTGGAACAAAATAATTTCAACTGGTGTGATATACCAGTTGCCCCCCAAAAAAACTGATTGAGGCAGGGGTGTGATATACCTTCTTACACAAATACTGCTCTTCTATAGGGACTTTGTCACAGGGTCATTTTGAAAATGTCAGGCAGAGGAAGAGGCAGGCCATTCCACAGGGGTGGTAGTGGTCAGGCAGGTGCACCAGGCCAGTGCCTTAGTGGGACGTTGCAAAAGGTGCGTGCGATTACGTCAAAGGACGCACCAGAGATGGTTGAGTTGCTCACTCAGCTTTCCGCTTATGCACTCTCCTCATCCTCTGTATCTGCACCCTCTTTACTCTCTGCTGTGTGCACCCCCAAAGACACCACCACCACCATATCCCCTCCACTCGAGTCGGAGAAATTATTTTCCCATCCATTCCACCTTACCAATGCGCAGCCATTCTTGGCATCGGATCAGGAAGAGGAGGTATCAACGGTCTGACAACAGTACCCAGATCAGCCCAAGTAGGGTGGTCCCCGCTATTGCTACCTACTCCGAGATCTCTAATGTCAATGGTGGTGAAAGTGGCGATGATGACGTGTCGATGGATGTCACATGGGTGCCCACAAGAGAGGAAAAGGAGGGGAGTTCAGAGGGAGAGACGGAGCAGAAGATAGGGAGGAGAAGGGGGAGAAGCAGGCAGAACTTACAATGCACAGGAGGCAAAAAGAAGACTGCTAATGTATCTGGATTGAGGCATCCACCATCCACGGTCACATCTGGAGCTCCCAGGATGCCAGCACATGGCTCCGCAGTGTGGGCTTTTTCAACGTGTCCGCTGCTGACAATAGTGTTGCCATCTGCAGCCTGTGCTGTCAACGCATAAGTCGCGGTAAGCCCAACACTCACCATGGGACGATCGCCTTAAGTAGACACCTGGCTTCCCATCACCGAGCTCAGTGGGAGCAACACCGTCAGAACCCACAAAGCCACGCTCCCGGCGCTCCACGTCCTGCCTCTTCTCCTTCTCCTCTCTTCTCCCATTTGTCCTCCACTCCACCTTCCACCGTGCCGTTGTCGCTTTCATCTGGCAAAAGGCAGGCTTACATGGCCCAAATGTTTGAGTGTAAAAAGATGATGATGCCGGATAACCCTTTTGCCCAATGGCTGACTGCCGGCTTGTCGGAACTGCTAGCCCGCCAACTACTGCTATATAAACTGGTGGACTCAGAAGCCTTTAAAAAAATTTGGGCCATTGTCACACCACAATGGAAGGTCCCCAGAAGGAAATATTTCTCCCAGGAGGGCTGTCACGGTCTATGGTGTACGCCGTGACACTGTTGCCACGCTTGCTGTTGCCGGTGGAAACATGTTGCTGTTTTGGCATGTTGTGGCATTGTCACGGGTTTTGCTGTGTGCGCCGTCACTTGCTGGCCACGCATGCTGTTGTCTGCGGCAACCTGTTGCCTTTTGCTTGTGTGTGCAATTCCCCTTTAAGTAGTGTCTCACTGCTGTGTGGTGTGTGTGGGGTTAATACACTGGCTGGAGCAAAGTGGTGAGTTGGGTGTGGTCTCAGGTCTCTTTATATACTTTGGCTTGGAGACTGAGATGAGTTTTGGTTTGTCTGCCTTGCATGTGAGATGCTTGCTCTGTGCATGGATGAGATCTGAGGGCCATTCAAGTTTGACATCAATGTTCTCAGCAATGTCATCTGCAATGTGTGTTTCCTCCTTGTCTTCCTTCCCCTCCTGGAGTGTTGTTTATGGTGTGGGTTTGAGTTGGAGGTTTTTTATACGTCTTGTTTGTTGTTTCATGTCTGGGATGCTGCTGGAGTTTGTCCCTGCATGTGTGCAAGAAATTTCCCTTTTGTGTGTGTTACCTCTGAAAGGGGGCTGGTTTCCCGGAGGGGTGAACCATAAGACTGAATGCAGCGCTGCCTGGAGCTTCCGTGAATCTGGTGTTCGCATGAAGGTCGGGGTAGATGTTTGGTGCCGTCTTTCCATCTCTGCTGCGGTGGGTAAGTGTTGGTTGTTTCTCTGTGTACTTACCTGCTATGCAGTTGCTGCATTCGGTCTTTCTCCCTGTCAGCTACTGGGCCTCTGGAGACGCCTTTCATCTGTGATGATGGATGAACAGGAGGTCTCTGCCCTGTCACAATGTTAAGGGTGATGCAGGGATTCCTAGGCTTCTAGGTTCGTGGGTATGAGCTCCCTTACCATTCAAGGCGGCTCATACAGCCAGGAGACTAGGATTATTTGAGGGAAGCTTTAGGAAGTGACCAGCTCCCTTTTCCTTGCCTATGGCCTAGTAATTGGTGACATTGTACGGTGGGGGTTTTTCCCCACTCCCCACCGTGACAGTATGTCAAACTAAGGCTCCTCAGTATTAGAGTTGAGCGGACACCTGGATGTTCGGGTTCGACGAGTTCGGCCGAACTTCAAAAAAAAGTCCGGGTTCAGGACCCGAACTTGACCTGAACTTGACCCCGAACACCAATAAAGTCAATGGGGACCTGAACTTTTGGGCACAAAAATGGCTCTAAAATAGTCCTGGAAAGGGCTAGAGGGCTGCAAAAGGCATCAAAATGTGCTTAAGAGCATGGCAACTGTTCTGCAAACAAATGTGGATAGGGAAATGACTTAAAATAACATAACATACAGAAAAATGAAAAATAACAATCTGGATTTAGGAGTAGGAGGTTGAGGAGGCGGTGGATGGGTGGATGTGGCAGTGTAGGTTGACGTGGCAGTGTAGGTGGAAGCGGCGGTGAAGGAGGAATAGGTATCCAACACTGATTTGTGTTATTTTTTATTTTTAAATTGGGAAATCCCCAAAAATATTGGGACATATAACAAAATAAAACAAAGAAAAAGTGCACTTGAGTACAAGAATGGATGGTTGAGACTGGTATAAATGTCTATTCTGCACAAGGTACGGACAAATCCTGTGGGATCCATGCCTGGTTCATTTTAATAAACGTAAGCTTATCCACATTGGCTGCAGCCTGTGATAATGCTCTCTGCCGTGCTAAACACACATTCACACTATACACTGGCATTCAGGGCTAGGGATCGTGGGTGGGTAGGGGGGTACTTCCTCTTCCTCTCCAGCGTTTGGGATATGGAGAGCTGCACGCTTCCGTGGGACATTGTGGAGATGCTTGGTGACCCAGGTGTTGGTGTTGTTGGCAGATCCTTTGTTTGTGGGATGCCAGGTGGCAATGTCACTCCAGAGGTGGATGAAGAGGCCGCGACTGCAGCAGAAGAGGAAGCAGGAGGAGCCAGAGACCTTTCTGGGTTTATGAGGTGTCTACTACACTGCAGCTCGTGCTTTGCACTTACATGCCTGGTCATGCAGGTTGTGCTCAGGTTGAGAACGTTTATGCCTCGCTTCAGGCTCTGATTGCACAGCGTGCAAACCACTCGTGTCTTGACGTCAGCACATTGTCTGAAGAACTTTCATGCCAGGAAACTCCTTGGAGCTGGCTTTGGTGTGCTCGGTCCCTTGCTGCCGTGGGCAGTAGGAGGCGTACTGTCTAGAGGACGGCCGCCCCGCTTTTGCACCCTGCTCCCTCTTCTGCTGTGCTGGTGGCTCTGTGCGACCACCGCCTCTTCCTCCGAACTACATCGGTCACTCGCATGACCTTCATTCCATGTGGGGTCGAGGACCTCATCGTCCTCCACATCATCTTCCACCCAGTCTTCACCCCTGACTTCCTTGTCGGTATGCACACTTTCGAAAGACCCAGCAGTTGGCACCTGTGTTTCGTCATCATCCGAGACGTACTGCGATGGTCCTCCCATGTACTCATCTTGAAAAATAAGTGGTTGGGCATCGGTGCACTCAATCTCTTCCACTTCTGGGGCAGGGCTAGGTGGGTGGCCCTGGGAAACCCTGCTAACAGTCATCAAAAAGCAGAAGAGACCGCTGCATGACTTGCAAGGGGGTGAGGTGAAAGACTGATGGACATCGGCTGCAGGTGCCAACTGTGGTCTTTCAGCAGGAGACTGGGTGGGAGACAATGTGAAGGAACTGGATCCACTGTCAGCAACCCAATCTACTATCGCCTGTACTTGTTCAGGCCTCACCATTCGTAGAGCAGCATTAGGCCCCAACAAATATCGCTGCAGGTTTTGTCGCCTACTCGGACCTGAGGAAGGGGTTTCACTTTTGCTTGTAGCTGGCACAGATTGACCACGTCCTCTCCCTGCAACAGGAGCTCCACCAGCAGCACCACGACCTGGGCCACGTCCCTTATTTGACGCTCTCCTCATATTTTTTTGAATTTAGGATCTTGCCCTAAATGTGTGTTTAATTAATAGTAAAAAAGAACGACAGTATGTAAAGGGTGTATCTCTCACGGCCTGAACCAGACTAGGCCTCAATTAAAGATTTATTTTCACAAAATGGCTGTATTTCAAATGCCTAATTCAAACCCCTGTATGTAGAGGGGTATCTCACAAGCCCTGAACCTGTGTAGGCCTGAAGTAAATATATCTTTGCACAAAAAGGGTGTATTTCAAATGGCTGTATTACAAATGCCTAATTCAAACCCCTGTATGTATAGAGGGGATCTCACACGCCCTGAATCAGTGTAGTCCTGAAGTAAATATATCTTTGCACAAAATGGCTGTATTTCAAATGGCTGTATTCAAATGCCTAATTCAGAACCCCTGTATGTAGAGGTGGTATCTCACAGGGCCTGAACCTCTGTAGGCCTGAATTCAATATTTGTGCACCAAATGGCGGTATTTAAAATCTCTGAATGTAACCCAAATGTATTAAGTGTGTATCTCACAATGACATCTGCATCAAAGGCTGCCAACTAAATTTTTGGAGCCCAAAAACTAAATTTGACAGCAGTATATAAGCCTGTAATTTCACACGTGCTGATGCTGCAAGGACTGAAAATTAGTTTTTTTTGTCAAATAAGTGTGTTTTTCAAACCCCAGAAAATGATGGGTGTATTTCTAGCTTAAATTGCACACTGACTAATAGAGATGTTGTAGATTGCCCAATAAGTATTTTTTTGCTAACAGAATATGAATGTTGTATATGTTTAACTTGAATTTAACACTTGCAGATCTGGCAAATACTGTTTTTTGGGAAAAAAAAGTGTGTTTTTCAAACCCCAGAAAATGATGGGTGTATTTCTAGCTTAAATTGCACACTGACTAATCCAGATGTTGTAGTTTGCCCCCAAAAAATGGTGATTTGCAATGTCTCAAAAGCTCAGATGCAGTGCTGGTGCACTGAGCATGCATAAAATGGCCGCCGCCATTCACCTAACTAACAGAATTCAAAAAGTTGGTATTTTTGGTCAATGAGCTCAGGGCAGGGTAAAACGATAGTGCCCTGCACCCACACAACTATTTGTCTGTAGATCGCTGAGTTAGATTCTCTCCTATGCTCTCACTGAAATCACAAGTACAGCAGCATCCTCTCCCTACACTTGTAACAGCAGAGTGACGTGCAGCGCTACGTGACTCAAGCTTATATAGAGCCTGGGTCACATGCTGGTCTGGCCAATCACAGCCATGCCATTAGTAGGCATGGCTGTGATGGCCTCTTGGGACAAGTAGTATGACGCTTGTTGATTGGCTGCTGTGCAGCCTTTCAAAAAGCGCCAAGAAAGCACCGAACCCCGAACCCGAACCCGAACTTTTACGAAAATGTTCGGGTCCGGTCTCCAAAAATCCAAAATTTCAGTACGAACCCGAACTTTACAGTTCGGGTTCTCTCAACCCTACTCAGTATATTTTGCCTTCGGAAGAGGGGCCAGCATGTGTCGCCTGCCATTTTCTGGCGCACATGCTTATCCTCCGGAGGAAGGGTGAAAGGTGAGACGCTGTTAACTGTTCTCTGTGACAGTGGTTGCAGTAGATGTGAACCGTCACTTGTGTTTGTGTCTCTCCTAGTCCATTTTTCAGTGGTTCTGTGGCTGGTGTTGTGTGCTGGCTGCATTTCTTCCGTGTACTGGCTGTGTGCTAGTTGGGGATGTATGCTGGCAGCGACTTGGTGTGAACCATGTCTGAGAAGGACGCAGCGTTCTGTGGGTCTCTCCTGGCTCTTTGGTGGCTAGCGCCCTGGTTCCTGTGTGTTGCTCCAGGGGCTGGCAGCAGTTCTGGAGAGACTTCCTTGCACTGGTGCTGAATCTTCTACTTTTTTTTTCCCCTCCCCCTGTTTGTTATACTCCACTAGCTTCCCCTTTTCTGTTTGGGGGGCTTTGAGGGGTGGGAGTGTCACGGCCTATGGTGTACGCCGTGACACTGTTGCCACGCTTGCTGTTGCCGGTGGCATGTTGCTGTTGTGGCAGTGTCACGGGTTTTCCTGTGTGCGCCGTGACTTGCTGGCCATGCATGCTGTTGTCTGCAGCAACCTGTTGCCTTTTGCTTGTGCGTGCAATTCCCCTTGAAGTAGTGTCTCACTGCTGTGTGGTGTGTGTGTGGGGTTAATACACTGGCTGTGAGTTGAGTGTGGTCTCAGGTCTCTTTATATACTTTTTCCTTGGAGACTGAGATGAGTTTTGGTTTGTCTGCCTTGCATGTGAGATGCTTGCTCTGTGCATGGATGAGATCTGAGGGCCATCCAAGTTTGACATCGATGTCCTCAGCAATGTCATCTGCGATGTCATACTGTGTGTTTCCTCCTTGTTTTCCTTCCCCTCCTGGTGTGTTGGTTATGGTGTGGGTTTGAGTTGGAGGTTTTTTATACGTCTTGTTTGTTGTTTCATGTCTGGGATGTTGTTGGTGTTTGTCCCTGCATGTGTGCAAGACATTTCCCTTTTGTGTATGTTACCTTTGAGGGAAGCTTTAGGAGGTGACCAGCTCCTTTTTCCCTGCCTATGGCCTAGTAATTGGTGACATTGTACGGTGTTTTTTTTTCCCCACTCCCCACCATGACAAGGGCATCCCGGAGCTATATGGCAACATTCAGCGGCAACTGAATGTATCTCTGGCACACAAGATACATCTGACCACAGACACATGGTCTAGAAAACACGGGCAGGGAAGGTACATAACTTTTACTGCCCACTGGGTGAACCTTCTGACGGCCATCAAGCATGCAGCCCGTGGCACCCGTGTGGATTTGGTGTTACTGCCACGGATTGCATGCAGGCCTGCCTCTTCTTCTCCTCCTCCTACTCCATCCTCCGTCTCCTCCTTGGTTGACTCCTCCTTTTCCACTGCTACCGCCTCTTCTGCTGCGCCCCCCAAACTCCCCAGAACCTATTTGACGTGCCAGGTGAGACGTTGCCATGCTGTGCTGCAGCTGTTGTGCCTGGAAGCAAATAGCCATACTGGTCCTGCACTCCTCTCAGCTTTGTGGTCACAGGCCGATCAGTGGCTAATCCCGCTCAATTTGACAGTTGGTAAAGTGGTGTGCGACACTGATGCCAATCTGCTGAGCGTGCTGAAATAGGGCAAAATGACACACGTGCCATGCATGGCACACTTCCTGAACTTAGTAGTGCAGCGATTCGTTGCCAAATACCCCGGGGTCCAGGACGTCTTGCGCCAGGCCAGGAAAATCTCTGCCAATTTTAGAAGATCTTACACGGCCATGGCTTGCCTTGCTGACATTCAACGGAGACACCACCTGCCCGTCAGATGTCTGAATTGTTACTGCCCGACTCGCTGGAACTCCGCCTTGTATATTGTTGATAGCAGAAATGTGTAGTTATTGACTACCTGTAAGAACTCTGTGGTAGGACAGGTTCTGGGGAGCTTGTTTTTTTTTCACCGCGCCATTGGCTGCTCATGCGCGACGCATGCAGACTTCTGCGGCCATTTGATGAGATCATAAAACTGGTCAGTTGCAGCCAGGACACCATCAGTGACATTGTACCTTACACCATCTTTCTGGAGCATGCATTGCGTCATGTCATTGATCAAGCCGTTGAGGAGCAGGAGCAGGAAGATGAGGAAGTCGCAATGCTGGATGAATTCCCAGGGGGGCTATTCCATCTGAGACAAGTCAACAGGAGTCTGAAGAGGAATCAGAGGAGGATGGTGCCGGGGCGTAGGAGGAGCAAGAAAAGCATGCTTTAAACTTTTCTGGGATCCCTGCTGTTGTCCATGGCTGTGGGAGGAGACCAAGGATGACATTATCCTGGACTATGAGCAGGAGCCAGGCCACTCCACCATTTCCAGTTTAGTGCAAATGGGGCCTTCATGCTCCAGTGTTTGAAGCGGGACCCCCGTATAAAAAGCATAAAGCATAAAGGGCAAGGACCAGTACTGGGTGGCAACATACTTAGACCCCCGGTACAAGCATAAAATGCCAGACACGTTACCAGCATCACAGAGAGCTGTCAGAATGCAGCACTTCCAGGCCTTGCTTCGATAAATCCTGCATTCTGCTTTTGCGGGCTCTGGCAGAGGAATTTCCACTTACTGAAAAAAAGTTGCGGGTACCAATCCAGTGCATGCATGAAGATGTGTTGGTCACTTCAGATATGAGTTTATTCTTGCAACCAACCCATCGACAGCTACCCTCTGGATCCAGCCTCAGTGAACGCCTAGACCGACAAGTGTCCGACTACATCGGGTTAACGGCCGATGTGGACGCTGTGAGAATTGAGGAACCCCTGGACTACTGGGTGTGCAGGCTTGACCTGTGGCCAGAGCTGGCACAATTTGCCATGGAACTTTTGACTTGCCCCTCGTCCAGTGTCCTGTCTGAAAGGACGTTCAGCGCAGCAGGGTAGATCATGACCGATAAGCGCACTCGCCTACCTCACGACAGTGTTGACTACCTCACATTTCTAAAAATTAATGAGGCATGGATCTCGGAAGAATTCAACACCTGTGACGACCATGTTTAATTGAATTTCCTCATGCCAGCCCACACATATCCTACAACACCAAGAACAAAGAATGGTCCCTGTCTTATGTAAATAATGAGTCATAAAAGGCCTTTTCTGTCCGGTGAATGCCTAATGTTTAGGGTCTCTGAGGAATTGAGCACCTGTGACGACCACGTGTTTCACTATTATCATTAGGGTTTTTTTCAAGAGGGGGGATTTCGTTAGTCATGGTTTTATGATTCAAACAAATTTTATTGTACATATTTGTCTCATAAGTACAGAAATATTGTAAAGATCTTTACAGAAATCATTAAAAATGATAATGACATCTTATACATTATAAGACAGCTTTTCCACTCGATTTACAAACTCGAGATAAAGAGTTGAACACAACATTAGAGTGTAGCACAAATTAAATATGATTAAAGGGAGGGGGGGAGGAAGGATAAAGGTAAGACAATGGGAGGGAGGGGAGTTGGATGTTGCAGCGCACGTTTCAGTCTCCTCGCATAAACAGAGCTCAGACCTTTTCAGCACCATAATCAGAAGGTGGTAAGAATATTACTTTATAGAGATTGGAATCCTCTGTATGCTACCCATGGACTCCACACTTTTTGGAATACCAGAGTGGATCTGTTTTCCCATCCTGCAATTTGCTCCATTCTATATATATCGTCACATTTAATTTCCCACGTACTCAATGAGGGAGGGGAGGTATTTCGCCATTTTACAGCAACTAAGACTCGTGCAGCAGCGAGCAGGTGGGAAATGAGACGTTTGGTCGACCCACAACACTTTAATTTGTCCAGTAAATTCAATAAGCAAACCTGTGGAGATGGTAGGACCGAGCATTTACTTATCTTTGTGATTGTTGAGCAGATTTGAATCCAATAATCCCCAATCACCTCGCATTTCCACCATATGTGAAAAAAGGTTCCAATCTCTTTATTACATCTCCAGCAACTTTCACTCACATCTGGATACATTTTATGTAAGATTTCTGGTGTATAATACCATCTAGTGAGTATTTTAAAATAATTTTCTTGTAATCTCACACACGTTGAGATCTTTGGGGTCATAGAGAGACACCTGAGAAGTGATTTATCTTCCTTATCTAAACTTAAATCTCGTTCCCATTTTGCTAAGTATGGGTTAGTCTTTGCGCTTGAAAAGGTAAGTATCATAGAATACAGTATAGAGATTTTTTTAATAGGATCCTGTTTTTGGAGAGCTATTTTTTCAAATCCTGTGGGATCTGTTTTATGTAATGGGGTCATTGGTTTCAGATAGTTTCTTATATGCATTTTATGCAAAAATGATAAAGGAGAGATATTGGCTTCTTTATCCCAATCATCTCTCAATGCACCCCAAGCATCTAACAGATCTACAGCTGATGTAGTCAAAGTCTTTGCCTTTTCAGGTAGGGTTTGAATAAATTGTGGAGGTGCATCTTGTAGGATATCTCTCAGTTGTATCAGAGGGGAAAATGTGGTAGTAAGAAAGTGAGAGCACAATTTTTGTTTCCAAAGTCGTATCGTATTCTTAGTAATGACGTTTTCGATATCTGTTTCAGTTGTATGATTACTAAGTAGAAGTAACTGTCGGATAGCAGAGTGGCTTATGGCAAACTCAGATTGTATGTCAAGTCTATCACCTTTATAACGCAACCATTCTAAACATCTCATTCCATGAACAGCTAAATAATAGCCATGGAAGTCCGGTACCCCCATACCTCCTTGTTTGATAGGTAAATAAGTGTATTGTTTTGTAAGTCTAGGTCTTTTTTTATTCCACAAAAATTTGGAGAGGGTTGATTCCAATTTTGCGAAAAAGGATCGAGGGAGGAGAATGGGGAGTGTTTGAAGATAGTATAAAACTTTTGGTAATATAATGGTTTTGATTAAGGAGCGTCTGCCAAACCATGAAGTAAATGGGATCTCCCATGAATCTAACGTATGTTTGATTTCATCAGATAGACATATGTAATTCTCAGTATATAGTCGAGCAGGATCCGATGTAAGTTTAATGCCTAAGAACTTAATACTAGTATTTGACCATTGATACGGTGTGTGGAGTTCCAAATCCCTCTGAGTTTGGGTATCCAATGTCACATTCAGGACTTGAGACTTTGTCGGATTAATCAAAAAGTTGGATAAATCCCCAAAGAGTTCGAATAATGACTGAATAGCTAAGAACGCATCCTTAGGATTTGTGATTATTACCAAAAGGTCATCAGCGAACGCCGCTAATTGGTGATGAACTCCTTGTAACTCGACACCCCGTATTCTATCATCCTGTCTTATAGCCTGGAATAAACACTCGACTGTTAAGACAAATAACAAGGGCGACAAAGGACAGCCCTGTCTTGTCCCATTTGAAATTCGTAGAGGGGGAGAGAGTGTATCATTGACCACCACCTTAGCTGACGGCTTAGAATACATAGCCATGATAGCATTGACAAAGTCTATAGGAATTTTAAACCTCGTCAAGGCTTTCTGCATAAACAACCAATCTATGCGGTCAAATGCTTTTTCGGCGTCTGTTCCCAATAATAATAATGGAACAGAGCGGCTACGTGCATATTGAATAATGTTGAGAAGACGAGTGGTGTTCATCCTACCCTCTCTCCCCGCTACAAATCCAACTTGTTCGTTATTGACCAGGTTTGGCAATAACGGTTTTAGCCTAAGTGCTAAAATTTTTGCAAACATCTTTAAATCGTTATTTAATAAAGATATGGGTCTATAACTCGCGCAATTTGTTACATCCTTACCCTCTTTAGGGATGATGGTGATGTGAGCCATCAACATCTGTTCTGGTAATGGTATCCCTCTAAATGTATCATTACACAATTTCAAAAATTGTGGGAGAAGAGCTTTCTGAAATTTGCGGTAATAGATCATCGGAAGGCCATCAGGACCCGGACATTTATGCATCGGGATTGATTTAATCACCTCTATTAGTTCCTGCATTGTAATAGGTCTGATTAGAGAATTTATTTGTTGGTTTCCCAGAGTAGGAAGTTTCAGAGACGCTAACCAGTCATCAATCTTTTTTGATCTAAGATCTCTATCCTGAAGTGTATCATTAGTACGGAGATTATATAATGCCTCATAAAATTCCTTGAACCTTTTAGCTATATCTGCTGTATTCCTAGCCAAAGAGGATGTGGTAGTGCGTATTTTTTGTATATATGATTTAGCTTTCCTCTTTTTAATCTGTGCAATCAAAAACTTTGAAGCTTTGTCCCCATGCGCATAATACTTAAATCGTGCAGAGAGAAAAAGCTTTGCCGTTTTCTGATTCAGGATATTCTTGAGGGATGAACGTACTAAATTCAATTCATTAAGGTCCTTTTCAGATCTAGTTCTTTTATGAGAAGTTTCTAGAGTTTGTATTTTCTTTGTCAGAGACAATACCTGCTCTTCTCTTTTCTTTTTAAGGAAGGAGCCCAAACTTATAAAGTGACCTCTTATTACAGCCTTGTGGGCCTCCCATACCATTCCTTGCGCTATATCTGGGGTCTCATTTAGTTGGAAATATTCCTCTAATTTTTCTGTGGCTTTTTGGACATGTTCCAATGAGTCTAATAACGTCTCATTGAGCCTCCAATTAGACATAGGTCTAGGTAAAGACTCAAAGCTCATCTCCAAAGACACCGGGGCATGATCTGAGAGCAGCATAGTGCCAATTGAGGCGCTGGTACAAGAGGTCAGCTTATAGGCCGGGACAAACAGATAATCAAGTCTCTGATATGATCTGTGGGCCACTGAGTAATGGGAGTAGTCCTTAACATTAGGATTTAATATCCTCCATACATCTACCAATCCTAGTGAGTGTATAGCTGATTGTATTTTTTTTAAAGCTATTTGTGAAGTAGATGATACACCCGTCGATGAATCTATAAGCGGATGCATTGTGATATTTAGGTCTCCCCCAATTAATAAAATACCTTCTGTAAAATCTTTTAGGAGGTTTAAGGTAGTGCATATCCATTTGGTTTGTGCAATGTTAGGTGCATATAAATTACAAAACGTGTATGTACTGTTCCCAATTGTTCCCTTAATAAAGAGGTATCTACCCTCTGGATCCTCCAAGGTAGAACTAACGGCTAGGGGAAAGTTCTTGTGAAAGGCAATTGAGACCCCCTTTGAGGCTGAGGAGGGCCATGTACCGTGGAACCACCTGTTATAAGTAAGGTGGCTCATCCGCGGCACGTGGCCCTTCTTAAAATGTGTCTCTTGTAACATCAAGACGCTCACCTTTTGCTTACGCATGAGTTGAATTATCTGACTTCTTTTGGCAGGCGAGTTTAACCCTCTGACATTAAAGGAACAAATCTTTATGGTAGCCATTTCATGATTTCTTGTATGTTCAGTGTATGGTCAATGAGATCTATAGAGGATGAACACTGAAACGTCCGCTGCAGGGAGAGAAGTGGGAGAGGGGGGGGAGGAAAAAATGGAAAACGCAATATAAAATGAATAAAGAAAATAACCTTCATACATGAATCCAAAGATATCTCTAGACATGTAACATATATGATAGACAGTAATAAGATAACCATCATAATAACAAAATCTCCTCACTGAGGGAGATAATTTAGGGGAGGAGAATTGGACCTAGAACACGGTTATTCCGCGCACACAAGCATAAATAACTTCCTAATGTCACAACTGGAAATAGTAAAATAAGCACAAGTTATCAGGACTATTGAATGTATGGCTTGTGAAACAATCCTAATACTATATTAACTAGTATTACCTCTACTCCCCAGTCCCTCCCCCTCCGCCTCTCCCTCTAACATAACCTCCAGCCATTAAAGCTCTCTGATAGTGGAGCGGAAGGTGAGAGGACAGGGGGAAACCTAGGCGAGCACCAGAAAAAGAGAGGTACACATCCTATGATTTTCCTATCCCCTTATAACATCCGTGGGGATAACTCCCATACATCTTAACTGAAAACAACAGATGAAAAACATCATAATGGCAGCATCATTTTTCCTTAATTAAATCTAGGAAATACCCATACATGCTCAGTACCTCTCTTTAAATATATATAACCTAGCAATATAAAATAGGCATATTATCTCAATCTGGATGTAATGTCAGCCGTTTAGGTGTCATTCTGGACAAATTCTTCTTTTGCCTCTGAGATCTAGAAGACGAGGCAGGGGTCCAGGCGGTCAGCGTCGGGACAGCAGGTAGATCTGTGAGATTCTTCACAGTGGTCCAGTCCTGGATATCCAGCGGCTCTGTTTCCAGGATATTGTAAATCTGGATAAGGTCAGCAGGTGATCTAATCACGACTTTGCGTCCTGGCGTATTAACCAGCAGGCCGAACGGATGAAGCCAGCGGTATATAATTTTCCTATTTTGGAGAATCTCCAAGAGTGGCTTTAGGGCTCGCCTTTTTTGCAAGGTCATAGGCGACAGATCTTGGAATAAAGTAATTGTGGAACCGAAGCAGGCTATTGGGTGTTTATCTCTTGCCACTTTGAGTAACTTCTCCTTAGTTGTAAAGCTAGTTAAGCGACATATTATGTCCCTTGGTGGTTCTTGAGGTTTAGGCGGAGGACGTAACGCTCTATGGGCCCTGTCCATAGTGAAATCATCTGTGGCGTCCGGGCCTAGGATTTTATGAAAAAGTTCCAACATGGAAGTCATGATAACGTCTGGGAGCAGAGTCTCTGGAACTCCTTTTATACGCAGGTTGTTCCTGCGCCCACGATTATCTTGGTCTTCTATCAGATTATATAGCTGATTGATATGGGCTTGGGCATGGTCAAAGCTATGTGCCACTGCTGAGTTGAAAGCAGTAGTTCCTTCCCATCCCGCTTCCAGGGCTTCTACCCTTTCACCAACCTGTTTCAGATCGGTTTTAATATCTTGTAGATCCTGTCTCACCGGAGCTAGTGCGGCCCCCAGTGCTTGAGTAATAAAGTCCCTTGATACTGGGAGGTTATCTCTGGGACGTCTGGAGCTAGTTTCGCTGTCCCTACCTCCATCGGAGTCGACCGAGGCATCCGTTTGCTCCCCATGCTCGGAAGCTTCTCTTTCCGGCGCCATCTTGGATTCGGCTCTAGTCGGCCCGACTCCTCTCCTCAGGAATTTCTCCATTTCTCCGTGGGTAGAATGATTCCCACGTGCACCCGGAGTGTCCTTGGCTCTTTCTCTGCCGACTTTGCCCATTTCTAGTTGTCAGTTGTGCCTGTATAAGCTTGTGTGAGCGTAACCAAGAGCAGAGCTCACACAGACATGTGCGTCTCGCTCTGCAGCCAAGCTCCGCCCCTTAGTGTTAGTCATGGTTTTAATCCAATTTTATCTTTTTAGTTCTTTTAAACATATGTATTTGACCTGTATTTGTACTGGCCTGCAGTAAAATTTATATCCAATGATCGTCTAATATACCTCCAGCCACATAATCACTTGATCTTTTCTGTATGGTGAATGCTTTTTTTTGTGGCCTGTAATACAATGGCCTGCAGTAAAATTGATATCCAATGACCATGTAATCTACCTCCAGCCACATACTTGTTCTTTTCTGTCCGGCGAATGCATAATTTTTGGAGCCTGTAGTCCACTGGCCTGCTATGAAATTGATATCCAATGACAGTGTAATCTACCTCCAGCCACATACTTACTTGTTCTTTTCTGTACGCTGAATAAATAATTGTTGGGGCCTCGGAGGAATTCAACACCAATGACGACCACGTGTTATCAAATTTAAACTATTATCATTAGGTTTTTTTTTAAGAGTGGGAATTTGTTAGCCATGGTTTTAATCCAATTTTTTTTTTTTTTTTTCTTTTAAACATATGTATTTGACCTGTATTTGTACTGGCCTGCAGTAAAATTGATATCCATTGACCGTGAAATATACCTCCTGCCACATAATCACTAGTGTTGAGCGCGAATATTCGAATATCGAATTTTTTTTGCGAATATCGGCACTTCGCTAATTCGCAAATATTTCGAATATAGTGATATAAATGCAATATTTCGAATATTCTTTTTTTTTTTTTTTTTTTTTTTTATTGTTATATTTTTTTCTTTCCCATCTCCCTAAAGTAGTTCTTACCTGTCCTTTGGATTCCTGGCTTCCTTGCTGCTCCAGTCAGTGCCCGTTGCCGCTTCAGCCAACTTCCGTGCTCATGGAGCGTCCCCATCACCATGGGAACGTCTCCATATACTAAAATGTACTGTCGGATTTGAGAATTACGTGAAAAATCGCAATTCGATTATTTCAAGTTATAATAATCGAATTTAGATTTTAATAGCCTAATATGGAATATAGCAGTGCTAAGTTAAAATCGAAATTCGATTATTATAACTTGAATTTTTTTTTTAATTTTTTTTTATTGTTATATTTTTTTCTTTCCCACTTCCCTAAAGTTGTTCTTACCTGTCCTTTGGATTCCTGGCTTCCTGGCTGCTCCAGTCAGTGCCCGTTGCCGCTTCTGCCGACTTCCGTGCTCATGGAGCGTCCCCATCACCATGGGAACGTCTCCATATACTAGAATGTACTGTCGGATTTGAGAATTACGTGAAAAATCGCAATTCGATTATTTCAAGTTATAATAATCGAATTTCGATTTTAAATTAGCACTGCTATATTTAATTCTAGCCTAATATGGAATATAGCAGTGCTAAGTTAAAATCGAAATTCGATTATTATAACTTGAATTAATCGAATTGCGATTTCAACTTGGACCTGGTTTACTATGGTTGGCTTGGTAGAATTAGCGAATATGACGAATGTATTCGTCATATTCCACAAAATGAATATAACGAATGTATTCGTCATATTCCACAAAACGAAGATAACGAAGTATTCTGCATCTTCGTTTTAGCTACCTATTCATCAACTTCGCTAATTCTAGCAATCATATAGGAAAGTTTACTATAGAGACAGCTAAGTTTAATTCGCTATGCGATTATATGACTGCTTTTTTTTAAAAAATAAATAGAATAATTATAATACCTGATAATTATTATAATTATTCTATTTATAAAAAAAAAGCAAAGTAATATAATCGCATAGCGAATTAAACTTAGCTGTCTCTATAGTAAACTTTCCTATATGTTTGCTAGAATTAGCGAAGTTGATGAATATGGAGCTAAAACGAAGATGCAGAATACTTCGTTATCTTCGTTTTGTGGAATATGACGAATACATTCGTTATATTCATTTTGTGGAATATGACGAATACATTCGTCATATTCGCTAATTCTACCAAGCCAACCATAGTAAACCAGGTCCAAGTTGAAATCGCAATTCGATTAATTCAAGTTATAATAATCGAATTTCGATTTTAACTTAGCACTGCTATATTCCATATTAGGCTAGAATTAAATATAGCAGTGCTAAGTTAAAATCGAAATTTGATTATTATAACTTGAAATAATTGCGATTTTTCACGTAATTCTCAAATCTGACAGTACATTCTAGTATATGGAGACGTTCCCATGGTGATGGGAACGCTCCATGAGCACGGAAGTCGGCAGAAGCGGCAACGGGCACTGACTGGAGCAGCCAGGAAGCCAGGAATCCAAAGGACAGGTAAGAACTACTTTAGGGAAGTGGGAAAGAAAAAAATATAACAATAAAAAATAAAAAAAAATAAAAAATAAAAAATTTAAGTTATAATAATCGAATTTCGATTTTAACTTAGCACTGCTATATTTAATTCTAGCCTAATATGGAATATAGCAGTGCTAAGTTAAAATCGAAATTCGATTATTATAACTTGAATTAATCGCATTGCTATTTCAATAGGAGAGTAGCCTTTAAGTTAAAATCGCAATACGCGATTATTTAAATCGCATATTAATCGCGATAACAAGAATAATGACGATTATTCGATTTCGACGAATATAAAACGAATATTCTATTGAATATTCGCGAATTTCGTCGAAATCGAATATGGCACCTGCCGCTCATCACTAATAATCACTTGATCTTTCTGTCCGGTGAATGCCTAATGTTTGGGGCCTGCAGTCCATTTTCCTACAGTAAAATTTTTATCCATTGACCACATAATGTACCTCGAGCCACATAATCAGAATTTCTTTTATGTCAGGTGAATGCCTAATTTTTAAGGCCTGTACTCCTGTGGCCTAAAATAAAAAATTTCTAGGCTCCAACAGGGCACATTTTAGAGAATTTCCCTTTAAGATACATAAAAATGTCCCCTGATTAAGATACATATTTTTTGTTGGAATTTTTCTCATTGATCCCTCTCTAGTATGTCACTGTCCATGTTGTGGGACTATTTGTGCACTTCTACTAAGTATTTGGTGGCTGCAAATATGAGCTGAAAGTTTTTCAGGTTCGCCTGCCATTAAAGTGAATGGGGCCCGCCGCAAACTTGCGGTTCGCGACCATTTGATCGCATTTGCGCAATCACGTTCGCGAACTGTCCCGGACGATGTTTGTCCATCACTAACATGGAGTGCCACTGAGAAGCTGGTAGAGCTCAGACACAGTTCTGCAGGAGCAGTCAGGACTAAATATTAAAAGGTTTTTACTGGACTTAAATATTGTATAGCAATCCTTGGGATAAGTTTTCAATATCTGATCATTGGGGATCTGATTCCTGACGCCCTACTTAATCAGCTGATGGAATGACCTGAACCATTAGGTTGAGCACTGCAGCATCTTCCTTGGCCTCTGATGTTGCATCCATAACATGGGACTCCTTCCCATTCAAGTGAATGGGGCTGAGCTGTGATACTGAGCGCAGCCATTATACAATACATGGCACTCTGCTTGATATACTCATATTAGCACTGCATACCCTTCAAACAGTTAATTGGCAGAGGTACTCAGAATCAGATCCCCATTGATCAGATATGATGATTGCGTGTTCAAACACCCTAGGGAAATGGCAAAACAAAAAGTTCTTTAAAATATACAAAGAAAGAATTTAATATTCAAATCACCCACCTTTCTCCATTTTACACACACACAGTACACACATACAGTATATATACTGCATATATAATGCATATATACTGTATGTATGTAATGTGTATATAAAAATAAACATAATCGGTATCAAAGTATTAAAAAAAATACCTGAACTATTAAAATATAAAGTATTTAACCCTTATAGGGAACATTGTAATGGAAAAACTATCAAAATGGTCAAATTACCACTTTTTGGCTTATTCACCTCCCAAAAAGTGTAATACATTAAAAAGGTATCAAAAACTACAGATTGCCCAACGAAAAAGCCATTACAAAGCTCCTTAGAATATAAAGTTGCCTTGTTTTTAAAGTTGTTTTTATTTATAATTTTTTTTAAAGTAGTAAAACATAATAAAATATACATATACCTAAGTATTACCGTAGGTATCTGATACTGACCTGCAGAATAACCTTTCTAATTTTAAATGATGCAATTAAAAAGTACAGTTTATCCTGCATATAACAAGCCCTTATAACGCTATGTGAACAGAAAAATGAAAAAGTTATGGCATTTGGAAGGCAGAAAGTAAAAAAAAAATTGTTTAAGATGGGAAGTGGTTAAATGATGTTATAATGTCTTTCTTTCTGTATATCACATCTTATTTCACACCACATCTATACTAGTTTTTATAACTTTGAGTCTATTTCTCGGCTCATATTTTATCAGTGTTTATTTTCTGCTCACTTTCCTAGTTTGTGGTTTTTCAAGCTATTTTTAAAAAAAGAATCAGGCTCAGTTCATATTTATTTCATACAGCATGTATTAATGTATGAGATCCTTTCATCCATCCAATCTGTGCAGATGATGACCTAGGGATGCTGATTTGTAAGCTTGAAAGGGCTTTAAGATGTTAGGTATGTCACATTTATATGTTAATCATATTTGAGGATTCTATCAAATATAATGTCACATCACAATGTCTCAGAATTATCAAAAGATCTTTGTGTAAAATTGATGATATAGAATTTATAACAAAATGAAAAAAAAACAAAAGTATTGGACATGTGTTCCATCACATTTGTGAATCCATTGATCACTTTTCTTTTCAGAAAAAAATATGAGAACAGAAGGTCGAGTTCTGGAACTGTGGTGTGACTGAAATCCAAGGTGCACAATGGATGACATCCAGTATTTAAATTTTACCATCTTGGCAGGAGTTACTGTGACTAACACAGTGATATAATTTCTGATAATAATAATTCTTGATAATAACTTTGTGTAGCAATGTTGTATTAGGAGAGTTGAAATGTTTTGAAAAATGCAATTCTTGTTTTTCAATTTTGACATGCATCATGTACGGAACAAGCTGTCTTGGTGCCCAAGGAAGGGTTTTCCAAATAATCTTCCCCCACCTTCTCTGGCTCCATCGCTCACCTCAACATTTCTCTTAAAGGGGTTATCCAGGAAAATATATTTAGGGCTTATTCTCAGAATAGGTCATCAGTATCAGATTTGCAGGGGTGCAACACCTAGGATCCCCAGCGATCAGCTGTTAGAAGAGGCCTTGAGCGCCATAGCCACTTCCTAAACCAGTGACATCACTGTACATCGGTTATATGGCCTAGTACCAGCTTGGTCCCATTAAAGTGCTGCAGTACCTGCAGTACCAAGGACAGCCGCTTTATAATTCCAGACAGCTGATTCCAGACAGCTGATTGGTGGGGATGCCAGGACTTGGACCGCTGCTGACATATGTTGGCATACGTTACAACAGTCTTGATAGGCTCCGCCTAAACCCCGCCCTAGCCACTTTCCTTAAAAATGTCAGTTGCAAATAAACCTATTTGTAATGGCATTTAAAAAGATGCAAAACCAGGTTTTATAACTCTTTAACACCAAATCCACTGCATAAAGGGAATGATAAATCTCTCCAAAGAGTCGTCGCCAATAGTATACACTGAAATTGGGCTGCAGTCAGCAGTGGGGTACCACAATGATCAGTATTAGGCCCAATTCTCTTTACCCTAATTAACGATCTTGTGGATGGGACAGAGTTAATTGTCAGTTTTTGCAGTTGACCCAAACTGTGTAGGAAACTTAAATAGTCACTAACTTTTTATACAACTTTGAATAAATCAATAGTACAATTGACCATAAGAAACTTTGTAATGCATCTTATCAGAGAGAAATGTGTAAATTTCCTGGTATAAGCTGTTTACCTCTCAGTTTTGAAGCCATCCAGGACAGAGCAGCTCACTGAAGGATCAGTGTCACTAACCAGCAGGTGTGAACCCACTTTGACACGTGTCCTACCTCCTCTAAGGGCATTGTCTAAGTGAACCCCTCGTTCTTCACAGTACCCCCGATGGTGGGGATAGCGTTTCCCGATGGGAACAACAGGTCGCTACCTTTTGAGGAGGATTGGCACACGAGGCAGCAAGGTACAAGAGGTACAGACATAATCAGCAGGCATAGTCGTAACCAGTAGCAACAGTGCAGGACTGAAAGAGGAGGCAGAGGAGAAGTCAAACAAGCAATTGGTAAGGGCAGGCGGCACAGATACAGGTCAGGCAATCCGAGTCAGCAACAGGAGAGTCAAGGCAAGCAGGCAGGGATCATGCAGGTAGCAGAGTCCAGGAACACAAGCATGGGTCAGGTACACAGGAACACAAGCAGAGATAACAGCAACCTTTGCAGGACATAAGGACTTGACGCTCAGGCACCTGAGAAGAGGACTGAGCCATTTATATAGGTGCAGGAGGGCTAGGATTAGTCAGCAAGGTCGCATGAGCTAACCTAAAATTACAGGAAGTGACGCGCGCCGGCCCTTAAGGTAGTGCTACAGGAAAGGTACTGAAAGCATGCTGTGCTCAGGGCTAGAAGAAAACCATGGAGCGGATTCCATGACAGACAATGCCTGCAAGGACAGAGCCTAGAACTGCAGTGAATGGGGAAACACCAGCAGCAGATCACCGCTGAATACAGAGCCCGAGACTGCATCGATAAGCAGGGGAACATCGGCGGACAGCAGCTGCTGTTACAATCAGATTACACATGTTAATAAAAGTCAATTGAGAGATGAGAGGGAGGACAACCAGGAATTAAAAACAGATAAGGGATATGTGTCACTATCTGGTTTGAATTAGCAGAGAAATTTTACGGTGATACGTTCCCTTTGAATTTCCACTGGATTGTGAAATATTACAGAAAGACCTAGGTAAGTTGGTAGGGATTGGCAAGAATGTGGCAGATAATTTTTATTTTTATTTTTTATTTTATTTAAATATAATTTATTGAGAAAATGAATATATAAGAAAATTATGGAGGATGCAACCTCCAAGCAGTTACAACAAATAACAATATGTCACAGTAATAAGCAGGACTGAGTGCATAGATAAAAGTAAACTTAGTACATGTGATCAGACAAAAGTCAGAAGATCTGATGGAGATGGTATGGATGCATCAAGTAGCTATGTTAAGAAAGGAAGGAGAGCACCTTATATTAAGCTAAATGTGGGAGGGTGGTGTGGGAAACAAAAGTTGGAATTCTATCTCAAGAATGCTTAGACGGATAAACTCCTGAATGTTATCCAATCAAACCAGATTTTCGCGAATGATTGGAAATTCCTCAATTCCCAGGAGGAAATTTCTTCAAATCTGTGGATTTGGTCGACTTTTAAAAGCCACTGCTCAATAGGAGGGACATTTGTGGAAAGCCAGAGTCTAGGGATGAGGAATCTGGCTGCGCATATCAGGTGCTTGAAGAGGCTCAGATTAGAGGTTTTATGTTTGATCGGGTAAACGTTTAAAAGCGCTATCTCCGGAGAAGGGAGGAATTCAGCTCCACAAACATGGTTGCTGATTTGGAAAACTTTTTTCCACCATGAGAGAAGAATTGGACACTCCCACCAAATGTGTAAGTAGGAGCCTCTGTCAACTGAGCATCTCCAGCATCTGTCACATCCAGAAGCTGAGTATCTGGAAACAATATCCAGGGTCTTGTACCATCTAGTGATAATTTTATACCCATTTTCCTAGAGTCACACACCTCGACGATTTATGTGGGGAATTCAAGATTATGTCAATTTCTTTGCAAGAAAAAGTACGATCCAAGTCTCTTTCCCAGAGACCAATGAAGGAAGGTGGAATAAATGAGGCTGGGGATCTAAATCTGCTGTAGAGTTGTGATATCACCTTTGGAGGGTCTTGCGATCTGCTAAACAAATTTTCAAACCAACCCAGTGGTCTCATTAGATCTCCAAAGGAGATGTGTTGAGATATGTAAGCCTTAAGGAAATATAGTGGGCTCTTAAGGGTAAGTGAAGGGGAGATTGAAAGGCTTTCCCCTAGCCCACTAAGTGACAAGGGCATATTGTCCTGGAATAAATCTCTCAGATATATGCAGGAGTCTCTAAAGTATAAGGGTGAGCTATCAAAGAGAGCCTTGGGAGCTTTTTGTAAGACATCCCGTACCTGGAGAAGTGGCGTAGGGAAAAGAACCTGGTAGTGTGTGGACTGGAGCCATTTCCAGGTATTAATCGTGGCTTTAATCAGGGGGGTTGCATTCGGAGGCGTAGGGGGGAGGCATTTGCGACCTAAGAGGAGAGCTCTGAAGGAGGATTTAACCAGAGATTGTTCTATCTGAACCCAGGATTTATGAGGAGGGGCCCTCAACCAATCCACCAGTCTGGAAATAAGAACGGCTTTACCATACAATTCTGGGTCCGGAAGGGCTATACCACCTAATGACTTGGGTCTAT
The DNA here is from genome assembly GCF_905171765.1 of Bufo bufo. Lineage (NCBI taxonomy): Eukaryota > Metazoa > Chordata > Amphibia > Anura > Bufonidae > Bufo > Bufo bufo. Next base: position 557,665,895 of record NC_053392.1, read on the forward strand.
TCAGGGCCTTATAGGAGAGGCGTGCTTTTTTCTTGTTCTAAATAAAGGAGCTGAAAAGTGATCTAAGAGAGGCATAATATGAGGATGGGATTGGGATAGGGAGGACCTGTAGTAAGTATGTTAATTTAGGTAAGACTAAGGAAGTGAGAATGTTTTTCCTACCAAACCAGGAGAGTATTGGGAGGTCAAGGTTTTTAAGGGTGTCAGAGATATGGTTCAATAGAGGGATATAGTTTAAAGTAGAGGTGGGACGAATCCAATTTTTTTCAAATCCGAATCCGAAAAGGTTCTCGAATCTTTAGAATCTCGAATCCTACGAATCCTGTACATAAGAATTTTGTGAACGGTGTAAGAAACAAACTGATCCAAACTCAATATTCTTTTAATATGAAAAAATAAAGAGTCCTTACTTTTTTAACAAAGTATTCGTCAACACAGAAAGAAAGTAACCTTAAAGGGAACCTGTCACCAGGATTTTGTACATAGAGCTAAGGACATGGGTTGCTAAATGACCGCTAGCACATCCGCAATACCCAGTCCCCATAGCTCTGTGTGCTTTTATTGTGTCCAAAAAACGATTTGATACATATGCAAATTAACCTGAGATGAGTCCTGTCCCTGACTCTTCTCGCATACAGGACTCATCTCAGGTTAATTTGCATATGTATCAAATCATTTTTTTTACACAATAAAAGAACACAGAGCTATGGGGACTGGGTATTGCAGATGTGCTAGTGGCCATCTAGCAACTCATGTCCTCAGCTCTATGCACAAAATCCAGGTGACAAGTTCCCTTTAAGAACAACTGAAATGAGAGGTATATGGAGGCTGCTATTACTTGATCAATAACAGTTGCCTGGCTGTCCAGCTGATCCTCTTCCTCGAAAACATAAGCCATAGGCCCTGAACAAGCATGCAGCAGATCAGGTGTTTATCAGACATTTTTGTCAAATCAGATAAGATTACCTGTATGCTTGTTTCTGGTGTGATTCATACACTACTGGTGCCAAATAGACAAGCAGGGCTGCTAGGCAACTGGTATTGTTTAAAAAAGGAAAAACATGGCAGCATCCATATACCTCTCACTTCAGTTGTCCTTTAAAGCACCTGAAGTTAGGGGGATTTGGAGGCTGACATGTTTTCTAAACAATACCAGTTGCCTGGCTGTCCAGCGGATCCTCTGCCTGTGATGCTTCTGTTCTGTGAGCAACTATACCAGGCTACCTAATAGTGTGTGGCTTACTATACCTGACTACTTATCCTGGGGGCAACTATACCTACAGGCTACTATAACAGGCTACCTATACCAAAATTCAAGTGATATAGCTTACTACTGCACTTGAATTGCAAATGCACCTCTTCTGTGCAGGTCTTGTTCAACTACCAGGGTATATCTTATGTGTTTTGACTGGGAGGTTTATATTGCTGTGTTACTTACTAGAGGGGGTTCTATACTGAGGGGCAGTATCTAGTCTACTAAGGGGGCATTATATTGAGGTAGCAGGCCTGAGAAGAAGAGAGCAGTGACAGGGAGCAATACAAAATGTAAAGACTTCACTTATATTTTTTTCTTCTTCATGTCACTTTCAGGCAGAGTGTGCCAATAGCACCCCATATGCTGGCATCATCTCAACCAGCATCAAACATCTGGAACTATTTCAAAATATCACTGAAATGCAAATTGCACCCTGTGCCCGGCAAAGACTCCCATACCACCTCAGCTATTTAGACATAGGCCCTGAGGAAGCAGGCAGTTGGATTTTATATCTACTTGAGACTGAAGTTTTACAGGAATTTTAAAGATCATGTTTGCACCTACTGGTATGTAATTAAGAGATGCAGGAAAGATCAACAGGACAACAGGCAACCCGTATATAAACATGGCACACTCCATATCCCGGCCTCAAGCTAAAACAATGCACCCTCCTCCATATCCCAATTTACTAAAGTTGTTCGTTCAAGGAAGACTTTTGTTCAGGAAAACCAGCATACAAACTCGTTCTGGGTCCAGTCTACTTCGTTTCCTATCAACTATGATGCCTGATGTGCTGAATAGTCTTTCTGAAATTACAGTGGAAGGAGGTGTAATTAAGAACTTTTTAGAGAGTGTTCTCAAATTCTGATATTTTCTGTTTTCTTTCCAGTACTTGAAAATATCAGAGGATGGTTGAATCAGTGGTTCTGCTAAGTAGGCATTTATTTCTTCCTCCGGAGATAGAGAATGCTCGCTGCTGCTGGAAGATGGTACCACCATCAATTGAGAATAATAACTCCACATGCTATGACCTCCTTGTTGTTCAGTTTGTGATGTTTGACTGTTATCTGCTCCTAGTCCTTGTGCTGATGAATGTCGATCAGTGTCCTCGCCTTGCATACTTAGATCTGAATCTGTAATCTCAATGGCCAGTGTGGATTTAGCTTCCTCAAGTTTTTCTCTATTGATAAACACAGTTCCCTTGAATCGGGGATCCAGTAAAGTACCAAGAGCATAGAATTTTTCAGACTCAACAGAGTTATAGCGCCTTTTCATTGATGCAAGCAAATCATTTCTGAATCCCTGTATGGAAGCTATAGTGGATTTGAAATTCTGCAAAGCACAAATTGTACTGTTGACTAAAGGAATTATTTCAGAGATTGTCACTTGGCTTGAACTGGCCACGAAAGTAGCTCTATCAAACACATCAAGGATTAGTATCACTTCTTCTATAATTGTCCACTGCCGAGCACTAAGATCTACCTGAAAATTTAGGTCAGAAGCAGATAGTAAAACAGCTGGCTTTTGTTCCAGGAGACGATCTAGCATGTGAAGCTGAGAGTTCCATCTAGTTGGTTCGTCTTGTATGAGACGATGAGGTTTCAGATTTAACTTGTCTTGAGCGGATCGTAAGGTTTTCATGGCTTTTGAAGAGTGTTTGTAATGTCCTACAATACTCCGGCAGGATGCCATAATTTCCTTAATTTCACTCTTGTTCAATAAACCATCTTTCAGAAAGTAATTGAAAGATATGAGCCAGGCAAGGCAAGTGGTGAAACGGACTGCGCTGTAAAGCTGCTACCACATTAGGACCATTGTCTCTCACGACACACACAACTTTTTGTGACAGATTCCATTCTGTCATAGTGCTGGTGATGAAAGTTTCTATGATATGAAAGTTTCTATGGCAGATGCTGTATGTACAACCTCAGGAAAGGGAATACATTCCAAGCACAGGTGATGATACAGAAAGTTGTCATCTATGAAGTGAACTGTCAAACTGAGATAATCATCATAAGATGTAGATGTCCACATGTCTGTTGTTACTCCAATAAAATTGTTTTTCTCTAGAAGGTCCTGAACTTTTGTCTTTACCTCTTCATTCATTTCTGGAATTACCTTTTCTGCAATGTGTTTCCTGCTTGGGATGACATATCTTGGCTCTAGGTGGTTTATCAACTTTCTGAAACCTTTATCCTCTACTATGGATAGTGGTTGGTTGTCCTGACAGATCATTTCAGCGACTAATCGTGTAACTGTTTTAGCTCTTTTGTCTCCTGGTTTGAAAATTTGCTTTTTGTCTAGAAAGGCTGGCATAGTCCATTGCTGAGAAAGTGGTGTTACTGCTTTGCGTTTCACTGGGGGTGGTTTGAACGGACTTTCAGTAAACGATGACTCTGCTGATCCTGGACTAGGAACTGGACTAGACGTTGATGCCGGACTGTGAACAAAAGCTAATTCTTCATCTAGGTCTTCGGATGTTAAATCCTCACTGACAGACCGAGGGGCTGAGGGTGGAGTTGGAGGCAATAGTGGCGATGGTGAACGTGTGCCTTTCAGTTCCTGAAATTTGGAGAAATGTTTTGTTTTCAAATGTTTCCACGTAGCTGAGGTGGTATGGGAGTCTTTTCATCTAAATATTTTAGCCGGGCACAGGTTGCAATTTGCATAATTTTCATTCAGTGATATTTTGAAATATTTCTAGATGTTCTTGAGATGATGCCATCATATGGGGTGCTATTGGCCCACTCTGCCTGAAAGTGACATGAAAAAAAAAAGTCTTTAACCCTACATTTTGTATTGCTCCATGTCACTGCTCCCTTCTTCTCATGCCTGCCACCTCAATATAATGCCTCCTTAGTAGACTAGATACTGCCCCTCAGTATAGAACCCCCTCTAGTAAGTAAAACAGCAATATAAACCTCCCAGTCAAAACACATAAGATATACCCTGGTAGTTAAACAGGACCTGCACAGAAGAGGTGCATTTGCAATTCAAGTGCAGTAGTGAGCTATATCACTTGAATTTTATTTTGTTATTGGTAGCCTAGTATAGTTGCCCCCTGTATATGGAGCCTGGTATAGATGCCACCATTTGTAGGTAGCCAGGTATAGTTGCCCCCAGGATAGGTAGCCAGGTATAGTAGCCCACACTATTAGGTAGCCTGGTATAGTTGCTCACAGTATTAGGTAGCCAGTAGAGTTGAGCGAACACCTGGATGTTCGGGTTCGAGAAGTTCGGTCGAACTTCCCGGAAATGTTCGGGTTCGGGATCCGAACCCGATCCGAACTTCGTCCCGAACCCGAACCCCATTGAAGTCAATGGGGACCCGAACTTTTGGGCACTAAAAAAGCTGTAAAACAGCCCAGGAAAGAGCTAGAGGGCTGCAAAAGGCAGCAACATGTAGGTAAATCCCCTGCAAACAAATGTGGATAGGGAAATGAATTTAAAAAAAAAATAAAAAAAAATGAACCAATATCAATTGGACAGAGGTCCCATAGCAGAGAATCTGGCTTCACGTCAGCAGAGAATCAGTCTCTTCATGCCATATCAGAGAATCTGGCTTCATGTCAGCGCAGAATCAGTCTTCATGTCATAGCAGAGAATCAGGCTTCACATCACCCACCACTGGAACAGGCCACTGTCACACATTTAGGCCCCTGCACATAGGCAGAGGAGAGAGGTCCCGTAACAGAGAATCTGGCCTGATGTCAGCACAGAATCTGTCTTCATGTCATAGCAGAGAATCAGGCTTCACGTCACCCACCACTGGAACAGGCCACTGTCACACATTTAGGCCCAGGCACCCAGGCAGAGGAGAGAGGTCCCGTAACAGAAAATCTGGCCTTATGTCAGCGCAGAATCTGTCTTCATGTCATAGCAGAGAATCAGGCTTCACGTCACCCACCACTGGAACAGGCCACTGTCACACATTTAGGCCTAGGCACCCAGGCAGAGGAGAGAGGTCCCGTAACAGAGAATATGGCCTTATGTCAGCGCAGAATCTGTATTCATGTCATAGCAGAGAATCAGGCTTCACGTCACCCACCACTGGAACAGGCCACTGTCACACATTTAGGCCCAGGCACCCAGGCAGAGGAGAGAGGTCCCGTAACAGAGAATCTGGCCTTATGTCAGCGCAGAATCTGTATTCATGTCATAGCAGAGAATCAGGCTTCACGTCACCCACCACTGGAACAGGCCACTGTCACACATTTAGGCCCAGGCACCCAGGCAGAGGAGAGAGGTCCCGTAACAGAGAATCTGGCCTTATGTCAGTGCAGAATCTGTATTCATGTCATAGCAGAGAATCAGGCTTCACGTCACCCACCACTGGAACAGGCCACTGTCAAACATTTAGGCCCAGGCACCCAGGCAGAGGAGATAGGTCCCGTAACAGAGAATCTGGCCTTATGTCAGCGCAGAATCTGTATTCATGTCATAGCAGAGAATCAGGCTTCACGTCACCCACCACTGGAACAGGCCACTGTCACACATTTAGGCCCAGGCACCCAGGCAGAGGAGAGAGGTCCCGTAACAGAGAATCTGGCCTTATGTCAGCGCAGAATCTGTATTCATGTCATAGCAGAGAATCAGGCTTCACGTCACCCACCACTGGAACAGGCCACTGTCACATATTTAGGCCCAGGCACCCAGGCAGAGGAGAGAGGTCGCGTAACAGAGAATCTGGCTTCATGTCAGCACAGAATAGGTCTTCATGTCATAGCAGAGAATCAGGCTTCACGTCACCCACCACTGGAACAGGCCACTGTCACACATTTAGGCCCCGGCACCCAGACAGAGGAGTGGTTCATTGAACTTTGGGTTGCCCCACAATATAATGGTAAAATGAAATTAAAAATAGTATTGAATGAGGAAGTGCCCTGGAGTAGAATAATATATTGTTAAGGGGAGGTAGTTAATATCTAATCTGCACAAGGGATGGACAGGTCCTGTGGGATCCATGCCTGGTTCATTTTTATGAACGTCAGCTTGTCCACATTGGCTGTAGACAGGCGGCTGCGTTTGTCTGTAATGACGCCCCCTGCCGTGCTGAATACACGTTCAGACAAAACGCTGGCCGCCAGGCAGGCCAGCACCTCCAAGGCATAAAAGGCTAGCTCTGGCCACGTGGACAATTTGGAGACCCAGAAGTTGAATGGGGCCGAACCATCAGTCAGTACGTGGAGGGGTGTGCACAGGTACTGTTCCACCATGTTAGTGAAATGTTGCCTCCTGCTAACACGTTCCGTATCAGGTGGTGGTGCATTTAGCTGTGGCGTGGTGACAAAACTTTTCCACATCTCTGCCATGCTAACCCTGCCCTCAGAGGAGCTGGCCGTGACACAGCTGCATTGGCGACCTCTTGCTCCTCCTCTGCCTTCGCCTTGGGCTTCCACTGGTTCCCCTGTGACATTTGGGAATGCTCTCAGTAGCGCGTCTACCAACGTGCGCTTGTACTCGCGCATCTTCCTATCACGCTCCAGTGTAGGAAGTTAGGTGGGCACATTGTCTTTGTACCGGGGATCCAGCAGGGTGGCAACCCAGTATTCCGCACACGTTAAAATGTACTCTGCTGTCGTTGCGCAGGCACTGCAGCATGTAGTCGCTCATGTGTGCCAGGCTGCCCAGAGGTAAGGACAAGCTGTCCTCTGTGGGAGGCGTATCGTCATCGTCCTGTGTTTCCCCCCAGCCACGCACCAGTGATGGGCCCGAGCTGCTTTGGGTGCCACCCCGCTGTGAACATGCTTCATCCTCATCCTGCTCCACCTCCTCCTCATCCTCGTCCTCCTCGTCCTCCAGTAGTGGGCCCTGTCTGGCCACATTTGTACCTGGCCTCTGGTGTTGCAAAAAACCTCCCTCTGAGTCACTTTGAAGAGACTGGCCTGAAAGTGCTAAAAATGACCCCTCTTCCTCCTGGGCCACCTCCTCTTCCATCATCGCCCTAAGTGTTTTCTCAAGGAGACATAGAAGTGGTATTGTAACGCTGATAACGGCATCATCGCCACTGGCCATGTTGGTGGAGTACTCGAAACAGCGCAACAGGGCACACAGGTCTCGCATGGAGGCCCAGTCATTGGTGGTGAAGTGTGTCTGATCCGCAGTGCGACTGACCCGTGCGTGCTGCAGCTGAAACTCCACTATGGCCTGCTGCTGCTCGCACAGTCTGTCCAGCATATGCAAGGTGGAGTTCCACCTGGTGGGTACGTCGCATATGAGGCGGTGAGCGGGAAGGCCGAAGTTACGCTGTAGCGCAGACAGGCGAGCAGCGGCAGGGTGTGAACGCCGGAAGCGCGAACAGACGGCCCGCACTTTATGCAGCAGCTCTGACATGTCGGGGTAGTTGCGAATGAACTTCTGCACCACCAAATTCAGCACATGCGCCAGGCAAGGGATGTGCGTCAAACCGGCTAGTCCCAGAGCTGCAACGAGATTTCGCCCATTATCGCATACCACCAGGCCGGGCTTGAGGCTCACCGGCAGCAACCACTCGTCGGTCTGTTGTTCTATACCCCGCCACAACTCCTGTGCGGTGTGGGGCCTGTCCCCCAAACATATGAGTTTCAGAACGGCCTGCTGACGTTTACCCCGGGCTGTGCTGAAGTTGGTGGTGAAGGTGTGTGGCTGACTGGATGAGCAGGTGGAAGAAGAGGAGGAGGAAGCTGAGTAGGAGGAGGAGGAGACAGGAGGCAAAGAATGTTGCCCTGCGATCCTTGGCGGCGGAAGGACGTGCGCCAAACAGCTCTCCGCCTGGGGCCCAGCCGCCACTACATTTACCCAGTGTGCAGTTAGGGAGATACAGCGTCCCTGGCCGTGCTTACTGGTCCACGTATCTGTGGTTAGGTGGACCTTGCCACAGATGGCGTTGCGCAGTGCACACTTGATTTTATCGGACACTTGTTTGTGCAGGGAAGGCACGGCTCTCTTGGAGAAGTAGTGGCGGCTGGGAACAACATACTGTGGGACAGCAAGTGACATGAGCTGTTTGAAGCTGTGTGTGTCCACCAGCCTAAATGACAGCATTTCATAGGCCAGTAGTTTAGAAATGCTGGCATTCAGGGCCAGGGATCGAGGGTGGCTAGGTGGGAATTTACGCTTTCTCTCAAATGTTTGTGAGATGGAGAGCTGAACGCTGCCGTGTGACATGGTTGAGATGCTTGGTGAGCAGGTGGTGGTGTTGGTGGTACATCCCATGTTTGCTGGGCGGCAGGTGCCAACGTTCCTCCAGAGGCGGAGGAAGAGGCCGAGGCGGCGGCAGCAGCAGAAGAGGCCGAGGCAGCAGCAGCAGAAGAGGTAGCAGGGGGAGCCTGAGTGACTTCTTTGTTTTTAAGGTGTTTACTCCACTGCAGTTCATGCTTTGCATGCAGGTGCCTGGTCATGCAGGTTGTGCTAAGGTTCAGAACGTTAATGCCTCGCTTCAGGTTCTGATGGCACAGCGTGCAAACCACTCGGGTCTTGTCGTCAGCACATTGTTTGAAGAAGTGCCATGCCAGGGAACTCCTTGAAGCTGCCTTTGGGGTGCTCGGTCCCAGATGGCGGCGGTCAGTAGCAGGCGGAGTCTCTTGGCGGCGGGTGTTCTGATTTTGCCCACTGCTCCCTCTTTTGCTACTCTGTTGGCTCGGTCTCACCACTGCCTCTTCCTCCGAACTGTGAAAGTCAGTGGCACGACCTTCATTCCATGTGGGGTCTAGGACCTCATCGTCCCCTGCATCGTCTTCCATCCAGTCTTGATCCCTGACCTCCTGTTCAGTCTGCACACTGCAGAAAGACGCAGCAGTTGGCACCTGTGTTTCGTCATCATCAGAGACGTGCTGAGGTGGTATTCCCATGTCCTCATCATCAGGAAAAATAAGTGGTTGTGCGTTAGTGCATTCTATCTCTTCCACCCCTGGGGAAGGGCTAGGTGGATGCCCTTGGGAAACCCTGGCAGCAGAGTCTTCAAACAGCATAAGAGACTGCTGCATAACTTGAGGCTCAGACAGTTTCCCTGATATGCATAGGGGTGATGTGACAGACCGATGGGCTTTGTTTTCATGCGCCATCTGTGCGCTTTCTGCAGAAGACTGGGTGGGAGATAATGTGAACGTGCTGGATCCACTGTCGGCCACCCAATTGACTAATGCCTGCACCTGCTCAGGCCTTACCATCCTTAGAACGGCATTGGGCCCCACTAAATATCGCTGTAAATTCTGCTGGCTACTGGGACCTGAGGTAGTTGGTTCACTAGGACTTGTGGCTGTGGCAGAACGGCCACGTCCTCTCCCAGCACCAGAGGGTCCACTAACACCACCACGACCATGTCCACGTCCGCATCCCTTATTAGATGTATTCCTCATTGTTCCCGTTCACCACAATTTTGAGAATGGCAAATTTGGGAATGATTTTTCAACCCAGAAAAAAAAGTGTGCTTTTACGGTCACTACAAATAACTTGACCAGCTAAAACAGTACATATTTGGTTAAATAGAGATGTGAGGCCTGTTTTTTTTTGCGCTGTGTGACAGGTATAGGTTTAATCACAGAATCAGATTTCTATCAGCACGCTAGCGTGTGTCTTAGGTTTTTCTGAATGACACTATCACTAGCTTCAATGTAAGATATTCTTTTTGGGATAGATTTCAAGTAGGCCTCAAATACCAGAAACTAGTTATTTTGAGAATGGCAAATTTGGGAATGGTTTTTCAACCCAGAAAAAAAAGTGTGCTTTTACGGTCACTACAAATAACTTGACCAGCTAAAACAGTACAGATTTGGTTAAATAGAGATGTGAGGCCTGTTTTTATTTGCGCTGTGTGACAGGTATAGGTTTAATCACAGAATCAGATTTCTATCAGCACGCTAGCGTGTGTCTTAGGTTTTTCTGAATGACACTATCACTAGCTTCAATGTAAGGCTACTTTCACACTAGCGTTCTGCTGTCCGCTCGTGAGCTCCGTTTGAAGGGGCTCACGAGTGGAGCAGAACGCTTCCGTCCAGCCCTGATGCAGTCTGAATGGATGCGGATCCGCTCAGACTGCATCAGTCTGGCGGCGTTCAGCCTCCGCTCCGCTCGCCTCCGCACGGCCAGGCGGACAGCTGAACGCTGCTTGCAGCGTTCGGGTGTCCGCCTGGCCGTGCGGAGGCGTGCGGATCCGTCCAGACTTACAATGTAAGTCAATGGGAACGGATCCGCTTGAAGATGACACCATATGGCTCAATCTTCAAGCGGATCCGTCCCCCATTGACTTTACATTGAAAGTCTGAACGGATCCGCTTAGGCTACTTTCGCACTTAGAAATTTTTCTAAGTTATTAATGCAGACGGATCCGTTCTGAACGGAGCCTCCGTCTGCATTAATATGATCGGATCCGTTCAGAACGGATCCGATCAAGCGCTAGTGTGAAAGTAGCCTAAGATATTCTTTTTGGGATAGATTTCAAGTAGGCCTCAAATACCAGAAACTAGTTATTTTGAGAATGGCAAACTTGGGAATGGTTTTTCAACCCAGAAAAAAAAGTGTGCTTTTACGGTCACTACAAATAACTTGACCAGCTAAAACAGTACAGATTTGGTTAAATAGAGATGTGAGGCCTGTTTTTTTTTTGCGCTGTGTGACAGGTATAGGTTTAATCACAGAATAAGATTTCTATCAGCACGCTAGCGTGTGTCTTAGGTTTTTCTGAATGACACTATCAGTACCTTCAATGTAAGATATTATTTTTGGGATAGATTTCAAGTAGGCCTCAAATACCAGAAACTAGTTATTTTGAGAATGGCAAATTTGGGAATGGTTTTTCAACCCAGAAAAAAAAGTGTGCTTTTACGGTCACTACAAATAACTTGACCAGCTAAAACAGTACAGATTTGGTTGAATAGAAATGTCAGGTCTATTTTTTAGGCGCTGGGTGACAGGCTCAACTTGCCCCTGATGTAATATATGGCCAAAAAATAATCAGACTGTCGATGGTTAAATGCACTTCGGTGACACAGGCTCAGCCTGCAGCTGATGTAGTATATGGCCAAAAAATAACCAGACTGTTGATGGTTAAATGCACTTCGGTGACACAGGCTCAGCCTGCAGCTGATGTAGGATATAGCACAAAATAACCACACTATCGATGGTTAAATACACTTGGTGATAGCTTGTGCTGGCGCACCATAAGTCACAAAATGGCCGCCGATCACCCCAGAAAAAAAAGTGATCTAAAAACGCTCTGGGCAGCCTCAAAAAAGTGAGCAAGTCAATAATAGCACTTCAATGATCCACAGCTGCAGATCGATCACAGAATGAAGTCTTTTGGGGGAGTTAATCTGCCTAATCTCGCCCTAACGTCGCAGCTGCAACCTCTCCCTATACTGATCATAGCAGAGTGACGTGCGGCGCTACGTGACTCCAGCTTAAATAGAGGCTGGGTCACATGCTGCACTGGCCAATCACAGCCATGCCAATAGTAGGCATGGCTGTGATGGCCTCTTGGGGCAAGTAGTATGACGCTTGTTGATTGGCTGCTTTGCAGCCTTTCAAAAAGCGCCAAGAAAGCGCCGAACACCGAACCCGAACCCGGACTTTTACGAAAATGTTCGGGTTCGGGTCCGTGTCACGGACACCCCAAAATTCGGTACGAACCCGAACTATACAGTTCGGGTTCGCTCATCCCTAGTAGCCAGGCATTGGTGTTGTCAAAAGTACCTACCTGCACAACAAACCAGAAGGACCAGCTGTGTTGCTCCAGGCAAGGTTGATGTCCTGCTCGGCGGCTCCAAACAAGAGCGGGACCTGCACAGAAGATGTCAATATATGCAATTGAGAATAGTGCAGTTAGCAACAGCAAGCTTAGCTATATCACTTGAATTTTGGTATAGGTAGCCTGGTATAGTAGCCCCCAGTATATGAAGCCTGGTATAGATGCCCCCATTTGTAGGTAGCCAGGTATAGTTGCCCCCAGGATAAGTAGCTAGGTATAGTAGCCCACACTATTAGGTAGCCTGGTATAGTTGCTCACAGTATTAGGTAGCCATGTATAGTTGCCCACAGTATTAGGCAGCCAGGCATTGGTGTTGTCAAAAGTACCTACCTGCACAACAAACCAGAAGGACCAGCTGTGTTGCTCTAGGCAAGGTTGATGTCCTGCTCGGCGGCTCCAAACAAGGTCTGGTCTCCACTGCAGGCAACAGCGGTACTTGAGCGGGACCTGCACAGAAGATGTCAATATATGCAATTGAGAATAGTGCAGTTAGCAACAGCAAGCTTAGCTATATCACTTGAATTTTGGTATAGGTAGCCTGGTATAGTAGCCCCCAGTATATGGAGCCTGGTATAGATGCCCCCATTTGTAGGTAGCCAGTTATAGTTGCCCCCAGGATAAGTAGCCAGGTATAGTTGCCCACAGTATTAGGTAGCCAGATATAGATGCCCCAGTATAGGTTAGACAATAGCCAGCTATAGTGCTTTAGTATAGGTTAGCCAGGTATAGTACCCCAGTATAGGTTAGCCAGGTATAGTACTCCAATAAATATAGGTTAGCCAGGTATAGTGCCCCAGTACAGGTTAGCCCAGGCGAGTGTCGTACACACATTCCATGGGGCCCCAGTGCGAAACTGATCCATGGTGCCCCTTCCCCGTCAAAGCCACCCCCCCACTGCAACTGCGACCCCTGTATGTACGCGCTTGCTCCAATGAGCCATACAGTGCCCTCGTGTGCCCTCATGTGCCATATGTGCCATTCCTTGCCCCATGTGCCCTTCCTAGCCCCCATGTGCCATTCCTTGCCCCCATGTGCCATTCCTTGCCATCATGTGCCATACAGTGCCCCCATGTGCCATACAGTTCCCCACATTGCCCTCATGTGCCATACAGTGCCCCCATGTGCTGTACATTGTCCCCATGTGCCGTACAGTGTCCCCATGTGCCGGTGAAGTCTCTGAACCTGCAGACGGACTACGGGCTACACTCCTTCAACATGAAGTGCTTCCGCTCCAGGCTGTAGTACCTTCGTATGTGTGGCTGGGGTGCTCAGTGAGGCTGAGGCAGGCTCCAGCAGTGCAGGAAGTCCGGGGCTTGCTGGCATCTCCTCTCTGGCGGTGAGTGGCAGACACTGCTCTCGCGAGGCGCGGGGACGTGATGACGTCGCAGGCTCGGCGGGATTCGTTGCATTCGAATTACGGAAATGAAGTCAGGATTCGAGTCCACGAATTCCACGAATCCAGCAAGATTCGATGGATTCGGGGATTCGACGAATCCCCGTCCCATCTCTAGTTTAAAGCAAAAAGTTGGGAGGGATCATTACTTATTTTGATACCTAAATATGTTAGGTGAGGAAGAGACCAGTTAAAGGGGGAGTTTTGTTCTAAACTGGATTTTTGGGAGCTAGAAAGGCCAGTGTGTATAATTAAAGATTTACTATGGTTAATCTTGAAGTTGGAGAACTTACTAAATGTTTCTATATGTTGGTAGATTTTAGGGAGTGCGATGCTTGGATTGCTAATCAAGATCAATAAATCGTCAGCGAAAGCCGCTGTCTTGTGTTCCTGGTCCCCGAGTTTCACTCCTTTAATTTCTTTGTCTAGTCTGATAGTTTGTAAGAGGGGCTCCATAATTAATACAAAGAGGAGAGGGGAAAGGGGGCACCCTTGCCGAGTGCCATTGCTTATCTGGAAAGGGGAGGAAATGGTGTCGTTTATGGAGATCGCAGCTGAAGCATTAGAGTACATGGCATCAATAGCTGATAGGAAGGGGTCAGGGAATTTTTGTGAAGACAGAACAGATTTCATGAATGACCATTTGACTCTGTCAAATGCCTTCTCAGCATCTGTACTGAGAAGGACAAGGGGCAGTGATTTCTTTTTAGCATAAAAAAGGATGTTGAGAACTCTAGCAGTATTGTCCTTGCCCTCTCTCCCCCTAACAAAGCCTGTCTGATCTCTATGGATCAGGGAAGGGAGTATAGAGGCTAATCGATTAGCCAACATTTTAGCCAGTAATTTAAGGTCTATGTTAAGGAGAGAGATGGGCCTATAGTTGGGGCAAAGTGTAGGGTCCTTACCTTCTTTTGGGATCAAAATAATATGGGCTTTAGTCATGTCTCTAGAAAGAGGATTGTTATTCAGGGATAAATTGTAAATCGGGATCAGGTGTGGTATAAGGGTGTCTTGGAAGGTGGAATAGTAAGAGATAGGGAGACCATCTGGGCCTGGGCTTTTACCCTTAGGAGAGTTACGGATAGCCTCCATAAGTTCGTCTGAGGTAAAAGGTGAGACCAAGAGTTTTTTGTCCTCTTCTGAGAGAGAAGGGAGTTGTAGCTTCTCCAAAAAGGAGGAGGGGTATGGCAAGGGCTCTGACAAAACGGTTGAATGGGGGGATCCTTCAAGATTATAAAAGGATTCATAGAAGCCTCTAAATTGCGCTGCAATTTGGTTTGAGTCAAAAATGGGCAACCCTGAAGCATTTGAAAGTTTATGCACGAAATTATTTGACTTCCTCATTTTAACCCTCTGAATAACAAATTTAGAGTTTTTTTTTACCATGAGCAAATATCTTATGCTGTGAATTAAGATAGTATTTTGCCGATTGAGAATTTAGTACGTTTTTGAGAGAGTGCCTATAATTGTTTAGCTCATCTAAGTGAGATTTAAGTAGGGAGATTTTATGAGTTTTCTCTAAACGGTTAATTTTCTCATGGAGATCATCAATCTGTTGATTTCTAATTTTCTTGAGGTGGGCCCCTATACTAATGCACTGGCCTCTCACGTACGCCTTATGAGCATCCCATAGGGTCTGGGGAGAGATTTCAGGAGAAATGTTTAATTGGAAGTAGTCCTTTAGAGCTGTTTGTATTTTTGATTTAGCTTCTGGATTCCCTAATAATTGTTCATTAAATCTCCAGGTGGCAAAGGATTTGTTTTTCTTCGGGGTGGAGAAGGACACAAAAATAGGGGAGTGGTCCGATAGGAGGATGTTTCCTATACTCGCCTCTTTGCAATATTGAAGGTGGTCTTTTGATATAAAAATATAATCCAGGCGCTGGTAAGAGCCATGAACTGATGAATAGTAGGTATAGTCCTTAGTGTCCGGGTGGAAAGTTCGCCAAACATCTATAAGATGAGCCTTCCATAATTTAGAGGTCAAAGAGCGAATGGCGGATTGGGAGTGGGCAGATTTCCTTGAGGAAATGTCTAAAAGGGGGTTTAATACCAGATTAAAGTCGCCACCTAGCACAATGGTACCCTCACTAAATGTGCTAATTTTATCTAGTATATTTTTTAACCAGGGAATTTGCTTAGTATTTGGGACATACACATTAATAAAAGTATATAAATGCTGGAGAATTTTCCCTTTTATCATTAAGTATCTACCCTATGGATCTATGCATTGATCTAGTAGCTGGAATTGTATTTTCTTTTGCAAACCTATACTCACACCTCTAGAGTTGGATGAGTTGGAGCCACTATGGTACCATTAAGAAAAATAGGAGTGTGTAAGGTTAGGATAGTGACCCAGCTTCAGGTGTGTTTCCTGAAGAAATACCACTGTGGCTCCGTCTCTCTTCAGCGTCCCAAATATCTGCCTCCTTTTAGATGGGGAATTAAAGCCCCTCACATTGTAATCCGAAGGTCAGCCATCTGGGATGTCGGGAGAGGCCGAGCTCGCTAGAAAAAGTGTATGTGAATAGAAACGTTTCAATTCTAGAGGAATAAATAATACATTTAGTACCATGGGTAGATCTGACCTTAAGTTTGTACTGCTATCCAATAACCGCCTCATAAGACCTGCTGGTGACGGAATTACATAAAAAACTGTGAAACTAGAAAAAAGAAACAAAAAACATAAGCAGTGTACCTGCAACATCATCAATGGGGGAAAAATTGGGTCGATAACCCTAATACGGACATATCTTTACCGAATAAAGCATTTTATAAAAGATCCAGAATGTGGAAGTAGACCAAAGAGCCTGTCTCCAGTTCTGGAGCTACCGGCAATCCTAATAGGATTAGTGTGTGTCAGGCAAGAGAGGACAGGTGGAGTTAGGCCAAACCTGGCACTATATGAAGTCATAGACTTAAGTCCTCTCTCCACCGTGTCCACCTTTACGGATAGCCCCGATAAGAGGAAAGAGACGGGGAGGAGGAGGCGGGGGGAGGGGGGGGAGAAGAATAAGATTATAGGAGAGCTAGAAAGGGTTCAGAGGTAGGCAAGCAAATTATTAAATGGGATGGAAGTTCTCTCTTCAATAAGAGGTGTGGGGATTCGCTCTAGTAGTTAGGACTAGCGGATGCAGTATAGAGGCAAAATACACAGTTCTTAAATCAAACAGCGTGGTTTATTCACACATTGGTGTATAACAAAATGCAGATAAGGTGTATCACAAAATGCAGGTGGCTTGGTGTTTGTTCACACACAAGGAAAGTCCATAAACAATAAAAGTCACCTTTTCTCCTGGGTGTTAGTTCACACCCTGTTAGCCGTTCAGCCTCATCAAGTCCATAGGCAGCCTGTTCGCCTTTAGAGGGGCCCGAGTCCTCCAGCCCAGCTCAAACCTCAAATCCCAGCACAGCCCTCAGTTCACAGCACACAGACTCCTGACCTCCACTGTCAGAGGGAGGTAAATCCACACACCTGGCAGTGCTGGCTGGTTTTTATGCCTGGCAAAACCCGGCCTGGAACATGGGGAGTAGTCACCCACCCAGTACTTTCACTACTCCCAGTAAGAGCCGTCCCGGATCAGCTATAACAGCCATGCTAAATCTTTAGGTGTCAATTAGCAATAGCTGCTGCTGACACATAAAATACCGGCTCTTACTTGAAGAAGGTCAGGAACCTTGATGACCCATACCTTCCATCCATGATAATTTCAGGTACCTTATTACAGAGGCTTAAACAATTGAGCTTGTTTAGATTAGAAAAAAGAGGCTATTTTACAAGCACTTTCAAAAGGACCAGGGTACATTGATTACACATGGAAGAAAGGCGATTTAGACATCAATAGAAAATCTTTATGATCCAGGGGTTGTGGTAAGATGCAAATGTGTCTTCTATTCATAGGATAGGGGATAACTATTTGATTGTTGGGGTTTGACTGCTAAGACCTCCACTGATCAAAAGAATGGGGGTCCAGTGCCCCTCTATGAATGAAGCACCAGTCTACTGCCACTTTATTCAGTCTCTATGGGACTGCTGGAGATACCCATCATCTGTAATGAATGTAATAAACCATTCCAATATTTTCTGACCTTTCCAGTTAAGCTTTTATCACACCTGCGACTGGGTATTCTGTCCGACAGGTCTGGTCTAGTAGACAATTCTGGGAATGTCTAGGCATGCAGCATTTTTTTCCTGCAGATTTTTGACATAATTGTCAAGTAGCGGCCAGATCTCTGCCAGACCATATTATAGTAAATGTGGCCCAGCGGAAAAGCAACACTATCTGGCGGTGAATAGAGTTGAGCGAACCCGAACTGTAAAGTTCAGGTTCTTACCGAACTTTAAGTTTTTCTGCACCAGGACCCGAACCCGAACATTTACGTAAAAGTTCGGGTTCGGTGTTCGGCGCTTTCTTGGCGCTTTTTGAAAGGCTGCACAGCAGCCAATCAACAAGCGTCATACTACTTGCCCCAAAAGGCCATCACAGCCATGCCTACTATTGGCATGGCTATGATTGGCCAACTGGAGCATGTGACTTAGCCTCTATTTAAGCTGGAGTCACGTAGCGCCGCCCGTCACTCTGCTCGGATTAGTGTACGGAGAGGCTGCAGCTGCTGTCAGGGAGATATCAGGGAGAACTGCCTTTTTACTCAGCGATCTACATCAAATGTGTTTTGTGGGTGCAGTGCACAATTTTTTTAAGCCTGCACTGAGCAAACTACTTTTTTTTACTTCAGTTTGTCAATATCAATACATTATCGGCAGCCATTTTATGCAACGATAGTGCACCAGCACTATCTATCTGCATGTCTGCTAGTCCAGAAATACAGCGTTTTGCTTACTATGCTTAAATTTTTTTTTTTTCATATAGTGCACATCTAGGATTAGACGTGCATAAGTGACTGTCACATTTAGGCCACAAATATGGCTTTTAGGATACTGTGGTGAAAAAAACACCTTTATTTCATATATTGCACATCTGTGATTACACTTGCATAGGTGACTGTCACATTTAGCCCACAAATACGGCTATTAGGTTGCTGTTGTTAAAAGAAACCTTTTTTTCATATACTGCACATCTGTGATTACACTTGCATAGGTGACTGTCACATTTAGGCCACAAATACGGCATTTAGGATACTGTGGTGAAAAAACCCTCTGATATAGTGCACATCTGTGATTACACGTGCATAGGTGACTGTCACATTTAGGCCACAAATACGGCTATTATGTTACTGTTGTTAAAAAAAACCTTTTTTTCATATACTGCACATCTGTGATTACACGTGCATAGGTGACTGTCACATTTAGGCCACAAATAAGGCTTTTAGGATACTGTGGTCAAAAATCCCTCTGATATACTGCACATCTGGGATTACACTTGCATAGGTGACTGTCACATTTAGGCCACAAATAAGGCTTTTAGGATACTGTGGTGAAAAAAAAAACTTTTTTTCATATACTGCGCATCTGTGATTACACTTGCATAGGTGACTGTCACATTTAGGCCACAAATACGGTGTCACAGCGGACAGTATCTCAGATATACAGACAACCAAATAAACAAGTGTCTAGGCGAGATGCTGGGGAATGGTCACCTCCTAGCATATCCCTGACTTCTGTCCCTACGCTGCTAAGCCCACATTCAGACCTTGATGGTAGGAATAATGTGTAATCGTGCCTGGACTGCAAACACCCTAGAATCCCTGAGATGGAGTAAGGGGAGAAGGGGCAGAAGACACACAAACAGCCTAGACCGCAAATAACAAAAACAGAAACCAAACTTATCTGAGCTGGAACAGACAATCCTTCCTTCCTTGAATCCAAGGCCAGACTGAATTCTATAACCCGCGCGGCCCTCTGGGAGTGAAGGCAATTTAAGCCAATGACCCCACCCAGAGCACCTGAAGAAAGGCGGATCCTTCATGATTCCAAAACAAAACAAAACAAATGGTTAAACACGTTCTGCCAATCTGACAGACCTCCGCACACCGTCCAAGCAGGGCATGACAGTACCCCCCCTTCTACGGGTGACCTCCGGGCACCCCGGACTAACCTTATCCGGGTGGGCTCTGTGAAAAGCCCTAACCAGTCTGCTGGCGCTGACCTTCAGCGCCGGAACCCACATCCTCTCCTCGGGGCCGTATCCCCTCCAGTGTACCAGGTACTAAAGGGAACCCCGAAGAACTCTAGAGTCAAGAATCCTGGAGATCTCGAACTTCAAATTCCCATCGACCAGAACAGGAGGAGGAGGCAATGGCGATGGTTCCACCGGTCTCACATATTTTTTCAATAAAGATCTATGGAACACATCATGGATCCTCCAAGTCTGCGGAAGATCCAGCCGAAATGCTACTGGATTGATCACTGCAGATATTTTGTACGGGGAGATAAATCTTGGGCCCAGTTTCCAAGATGGCCCTCTCAATTTAATATTTTTAGTGGACAACCACACCAGATCACCCACACACAGGTCCGGACCAGTCACACGTCTCCTATCAGCCATTCGCTTATATCTCTCACCCATCGTATCCTCCGCCAGATAGAAGACAAGGTAGGAGAAAACCTTTCCTCCTCTGGCATCCCAGAGGAACTAGTCCCCGAAAAGGTACTAAACTGAGGATGAAAACCATATGCGCCAAAAAATTACGACTTACCTGTGGATTCCTGCCTACGGTTATTCAAATCAAACTCCGCTAGGGGCAGGAATGAGGACCAGTCCTCCTGATTCTCCGCCACAAAGCACCTCAAGTAGGTCTCCAGGTTCTGATTAGTACGCTCCGTCTGTCCATTCGACTGCAGATGGAAAGCCGAAGAGAACGAAAGTTGAATGCCAAGCCAAGAGCAGAATGCCCTACAGAACCTGGAGACAGACTGCATGCCCCTATCAGAAACCACATCCGAAGGAATACCATGCAATTTCATGATATTATCAACAAAAAGTTGCGCAAGAGTCTTGGCATTAGGCAGACTAGTTAACGATATAAAATGAGTCATCTTGCTAAAACGGTCAACTACCACCAAAATTACTTTTTTCCCCGAGGAACTCGGTAGATCCGTAATAAAGTCCATGGACAAGTGCGTCCAAGGACGAGACGGAATAGATAAAGGAAGGAGTGAACCAGCTGGTCGAGTATGAGCAACCTTAGATCGTGCACAGGTCTCACAAGCAGCCACGTAATCCTCAATGCTCCTACGTAACCGGGCCACCAGAACCTTCGGGACACAAGGTCACAGGTGGACTTGTAACATCCCAGAGTATGTCACTAAAACTCTGTCACCCAGCTTCATGATGTTAGAGTGTAGATGTGTTGTCACCCTGTGTAACCTGACATTGCATTTGTATTGTATGCTATTTCTATGTCTGTATTGAATGTATTTGCTGTAATTCCAAATGTACACCAGCAGGTGGCAGCAATATGTAGACAGAACCAAGGCAAGTTAGTATACCTAGACTGGAATACACCATTCCAGGCTAGCTTCCCCCTATCTGAGGAGGAGTGGAATGTTCCCAGATCCTACTTCAGAGGGAGGATAGAATGTTCTAGGCAGTGTACCAGCCACCCCCTGTTGGGGTAGGCTGTGTGAATAGGAGCTCCCAGAAACAGGGATCCCAACCAAGGATTCAGGCCTAACCTGAGGCCCAAAGCAACCTCCCCAGCCTGAGTTCCTTACCTCAGCTGGATGAAAAAGAAAGCAGCCAACTTCAGAACTATCAGATCTCCAGGACGCCACCACCATTCCCTGCGAGCAGTCCTGTAAGTAACAGATTCCAAATACAAGGAGAAGATAAGTACCTCCATAGCTAGTCAGGCCCAAACAAAGCAGAACATAGACAGAGCAGAAGACAGATACCTGCCTGATTCTTAAAGGCGTATGTTCAGATGCAGAATATAGATATAATTCCTGCCACATATTGCCAATACCTGCTGGGACCCTAAAGACTATTGCTATAGCATTGTATGGATCTAGAGCTGCATAAGATAACCTCAAGTAAAGACAAGTCGGACCCTATTCTCTGTGTGGAATTCCATCATTCCTCCATTACTCCTATTTACAACACTCAATTTGTTGCATGGGAGCCAGGATACAGGAGTCCGGCCGTACTAAGGTAGGAGACAACGTTGACAAAATACAGAGACAATATCCCCCTCTGGCATTCCTAACCTAGTACATGAGCTATACCATCTTAAAGGGCCCTTTTACAGTACCTGCGCAAGCTGCAACTGGCATCACAAACTTAGTTTCACCTAAATCTGACCCACTGCATAGCAGCCCCAATGACCCAGTGTCCTGCTCATTGCATCAAGTGGCGTCACGAACAGGATAGGATTGTATTGTGTGTCCATCCCTAAACAGCAGAACCGCATCTAATTGCGGCAAAAACGGACCTAAAAACCGCATGTTCTACAGCATAATAAGGGCTGAAAAATTGTACAGAAATCGCTTAAAAAGTGAATTGCTTACTTGCATTGCTGTGCCAAGGAAAACGCTGCACGTGTGCTACAGTATTTAAATAGTTAAATTCGGCATCGTGGGATTCGCCATATTCGTTTAAAATGGCGCTTTGTCTTCATGCCCAGAGACAAAGGAACGCCCTCTCAAGAGCGCGAAAATGCTGTCTACACCCCCCAGAAGCGGAAAAAACTAGCAACACCCCCTCAGGAAAAGCGCGAAGATATCGAATACGCCCCTTCAGGAGCGGGAAAAATCGAGCCTGCCCACCATGAACTTTCTATGGTGAACCGAGGTGATAAAGTCTCCACCCCCTGGGCTGCACCCTCAGATACTGCTATTTGCCAGAAGGAAGAGGAGGCCAAGATGGCGTTTCCCCAGCCTAAATGGAATCAGATGGCGATATGTGGTGAAGCCGTCTATGAGGAGCGTCCACCTGAGATCCATGTCTCACAGATAATAAAGAAAGGTGGACCCTCAGTATTCACTACATTGTTGGAGGCTGTGGATTCCTCCCAGGCCAAGGCCGAAGCACCACTCACCTTGCCCAGCATTCCGGAGGAGACCGCCGCTGAAGTCCAGGCTCCTGCTGCCAAGAACTCAGACCTGATGGAGTTCCCGGAGGTCGTGGATCCCTCCGCCAAATCAAGTGCCACCGCGGAAGAGGACGTGCCTGCCAGAATGGAGGTTGACGTCGAGCCGTCCACCACAGAGGCCGTCGCTGACGTCACCAGCATCCAGTCTGCGGCGCAGATGAAGATGGAGCTGCAGGATCGGGACCAGGAAACACCGGAACCGGCCGCCCGGCCGCTACAGCAGGTAGGAGCAACCCAGCTCCCTGAGGCCCAGGCCCGGTCTGTATCCGTCCCTCCGCCACGTCCCGAAACCCCTGCACCGGCCATCAGCCTTAGGCCTACCACGCCACTACCGCCTACTGGTGCGGCGGGGGCGGCTGGAGATTCCACTCCGCCGCCCAGCTATGAAAAGCTGCGGAACCTAAATCCTGACGTCCCACACGAGATCACCGCTTTTGCCCAAACCGCTTGGGAATAAAAATCTGCGGTAGAAGAGTGGGTAAAACAGGTCCTAGATAACCCCCAGGCCGGAGATCCCCAGCTCACCCGACGAACCGGAACCGTCCTGTGGTTCTCTGTGGAACGTGGTGTCGGATTTGTACAAGACAGTCACTCCGGCACAGAGCTATTTGTAGGCCGGCGTTCAGTCAAGAGACATTATTTGCCCCAGGCCCGGCACAATCTTTATTCAGGAGACCAAATCGAGTACACCCCAATGAGATCCATGCAAGGACTCTTTGCGGCGGGTGTCACCCTTCTGGACAAGACGCTTACTCCTGCCATTACCCCAGAGAACTGCCAGGAAGATCCAGGCTCTGCGGGCAGGACCCGTTGTCTACAGGAGACCCCGGATGGTCGCATGCGCTTCCAAGAGAAACCCCAACCTGCACCTGCGTTCCTCATCCCAGACCTGTCGCCACCGCCAACCTTGAGAGTGGGACAGATTAATAATAGCGTATTAACCTTTAATCCCAAGGTCCAGCGATGCTTTATGCCCCCCTACGTGCTGCCCTGGAAGCAGCCCCAGCAAGCTGTTCCAGCTCTCCCTGCACCAATGCAGCCAGTGGTTCTGTCAATTCCTGCACCGGCTGTGGATTCCGGGCTGCAGCAAGCCACCAAAGCATTCTCCAGGCTGTGTGCACAGCCAACCCCTACAGCAACCGGTAGAGGGCAGTGGCGCACTACTACCAACACTACCCTCAGCTACCAGCAGAGGCTAGAGCAACCTCTGATGAGGTTCAGCAGCTCTAGTAGTGATGAGGAGATGGACGCCTACCTATAAGGTGTCCCCTGCAAAAGAAAATATCTACAATGACATTGTTTTGGGAGCCACGCCATGGACTGCTACCTGACGGGTGAGGACCTGTTTGGCATGTTGCGTGCTTTTAACCTTTTTTGTCCAGGTTGCCGTTGTTGTCCTCATCCAGATGGTCATGCTAGTTAGGACTCCCCCCATCAACACTTAACACCTCAACTCCAAGTTGAAAGTTTTATCCCCTTTCTCAGGTTACTTGATAGCCTGCTGCTAATAACTTTTTAACCCTTTGGATTACAATTAACTCTTTGCCCTGTGGATTGCAAAGAACTTTTATTCAGTTTCCAGAGGATTCTACAACTTCAAGCACTTCCAGAAATACGGACTCAAGTTATTGTTGAGCCTATCCCTTGCACTTATAAAATTTGCACTAATTTTATAAAATGTTTGCAACATAAAAGCTTGCATTTAATTGTCATGCTATTTAATAATTTATGTAACCAGTTTACAAATGTTTTGCAATGTTCAAGATATCCTGCCCATTGTGTGTATTATCTCTCCAGGTACCACAATGTGAATTTATGCACTGTTTCAAATGATTGCACTTACCATTGCACTTAACAAAAATTGTAGCAACTTACTTAAAGTATGCCTTTTTACAGCTCTTGTTCTCTCCCCCTTTACACGGACTGTCTTCATAGGGATGTTGAATACCAATGGCCTACACCTGGTGATATATACCCATAGGTACCCAGGGTAGGACCAAATGGTAAGTCCTGACAGGTCTAGTTTCACAGGTACCCCTGCTGCTTCGGGAATCGTTAGAAGCCCTAGGCTGCTCCTTCCCACTTGTTAAATGTTCCGGATTGTTCCCATCCGGAGGTGTCTCATTTCCAGGAGCGCACGGGATTAAAGACCCTCCTCCTGTGACATTGCCAGAAGACACGGAGACGACGCATACCTCCCCTTCTGAGCCTTTTTCCTAAGGTAAGGCACTTACTCAAGCCTTAGAGCCTTATATTTAGCTTCCTCATAGACATCATAGTGATCGTGCTATAAGCCAAATTTCTTCAGGCTATGGTGCAGGGAAGGGAATACAGGATAAAGCCACCCTTTCATTTGCGGGCATTCCATTACATAATGGTGGGATTACGGAGTAAAGACAGCCCCATGCTTTCTCTGATGTTTAAAGGATCCAGAACATACAAAGACAGTCAGTAACATAGTAACATAGTAACATAGTACATAAGGCCGAAAAAAGACATTTGTCCATCCAGTTCGGCCTGTTATCCTGCAAGTTGATCAAGAGGAAGGCAAAAAAACCCTGTGAGGTAAAAGCCAATTTTCCTCACTTTAGGGGAATAAAAAATTCCTTCCCGACTCCAATCAGGCAATCAGAATAACTCCCTGGATCAACGACCCCTCTCTAGTAGCTATAGCCTGTAATATTATTACGCTCTAGAAACACATCCAGGCCCCTCTTGAATTCCTTTATTGTACTCACCATCACCACCTCCTCAGGCAGAGAGTTCCATAGTCTCACTGCTCTTACCGTAAAGAATCCTTTTCTATGTTTGTGTACAAACCTTCTTTCCTCCAAACGCAGAGGATGTCCCCTCGTCACAGTCACAGTCCTGGGGATAAATAGATGATGGGATAGATCTCTGTACTGACCCCTGATATATTTATACATAGTAATTAGATCTCCCCTCAGTCGTCTTTTTTCTAACGTGAATAACCCTAATTTTAATAATCTTTCAGGGTACTGTAGTTGCCCCATTCCAGTTATTACTTTAGTTGCCCTCCTCTGGACCCTCTCCAGCTCTGCTATGTCTGCTTTGTTCACTGGAGCCCAGAACTGTACACAGTACTCCATGTGTGGTCTGACTAATGATTTGTAAAGTAGTAGGAATATGTTCTCATCACGGGCATCTATGCCCCTTTTGATGCAACCCATTATCTTATTGGCCTTGGCAGCAGCTGCCTGACACTGTTTTTTGCAGCTTAGTTTGCTGTTTATTAAAATTCCTAGATCCTTTTCCATGTCAGTGTTACCGAGTGTTTTACCATTTACTATGTACGGGTGACTTGCATTATTCCTTCCCATGTGCATAACCTTACATTTGTCAGTGTTAAACCTCATCTGCCACTTATCTGCCCAAGCCTCCAATCTATCCAGATCCCTCTGTAGTAGTATACTGTCCTCTTCAGTGTTAATTACGTTTGGTGTCATCTGCGAAAATTGATATTTTACTATGCAAGCCTTCTACAAGATCATTAATAAATATATTGAAGAGAATAGGGCCCAATACTGACCTCTGAGGTACTCCACTAGTGACAGTGACCCAATCTGAGTATGTACCATTAATAACCACCCTCTGTTTTCTATCATTGAGCCAGTTACTTACCCACTTACAGATGTTTTCTCCCAGTCCAAGCATTCTCATTTTATATACTAACCTTTTATGTGGTACAGTGTCAAATGCTTTGGAGAAGTCCAGATATACGACATCCATTGATTCGCCGCTGTCAAGTCTAGAACTTACCTCCTCATAGAAACTGATTAAATTAGTTTGACATGACCGATCCCTCACAAAGCCATGCTGATATGGCGTTATTTGCTTATTTCCGTTAAGATGCTCTAAGATAACATCTCTCAGAAAACCTTCAAACAGTTTACCCACAACAGATGTTAAACTTACCGGCCTATAGTTTCCAGGCTCTGTTTTTGGACCCTTTTTGAATATCGGCACCACATTTGCCATGCGCCAATCCTGTGGGACATTCCCTGTCAGTATAGAGTCCGCAAATATCAGAAATAAGGGTCTGGCTATGACATTACTTAATTCCCTTAGGATACGGGGGTGTATGCCATCCGGTCCTGGCGATTTGTCTATTTTGATCTTTTTAAGTCGCTGTTGTACTTCTTCCTGGGTCAGACAGGACACTTTTAATGGCGAATTTATTTCAACATTCAGCATTTCATCTGACAGTTTATATTCCTCAGTGAATACATTGGAGAAAAAAATATTTAACAGCTTTGCTTTCTCCTCGTCGCTCTCTGCGACTCCCCCCTCATTACTCTTTAAAGGGCCGACACCTTCAGATTTATACTTTTTAACATTTATATAATTGAAGAACATTTTAGGGTTAGTTTTACTCTCTTTGGCAATTAATCTCTCGGTCTCTAGTTTGGCCGCCTTTATTTGTTTTTTACATGTTCTGTTTTTTTCCTTATAGTTTTTCAGTGCTTCCGTGCTACCCTCCTGTTTTAGGGTTTTATATGCTTTCTTTTTGTCATTTATTGCTTTCTTTACAGTTCTGTTTATCCACATTGGTTTCTTTTTGCTCCTTAACCTTTTATTCCCATACGGTATGTACCTCTCACAATGAGATTTTAGGATGTTTTTAAAGATGTCCCATTTTGTGGCTGTATTTTTATTTTTGAGGACTTTGTCCCAGTTAGTTAGGCCTATGGCCTCTCTTAGTTGGCTAAATTTAGCTTTTTTGAAGTTTGGTATTTTTGTTCCTCCCTGTAGAAACGCTCTTTTGAATGATAATTGGAAGGTTATTACTTTATGGTCACTGTTTCCCAGGTGTCCCCCAACCTGCACGTCTGTTGTTCTGTCGGGTCTATTGGTTAATACTAGTGTTGAGCGCGAATATTCGAATTGCGAATTTTTTTCTCGAATATCGCAATTTCGAGATTTCGCGAATATTTAGAATATCGTTCTCTATATTCGCGAAATCGAATATTCGTTTTTTTTCTTTTTTTTTTTAATATATTTTTTTCTTTCCCACTTCCCTAAAGTTGTTCTTACCTGTCCTTTGGATTCCTGGCTTCCTGGCTGCTCCAGTCAGTGGCGTTTTCAACTTACTGCTATATTCCATATTAGCTAAATTACAATCTAATCTATATGTGTATTTTACGAAATTTCGCAATAGTCGCAATTGCGATGCGAGTAATATAACACGAAATATTCGCATGAAGATTTCAACTTAGCACTGCTATACTCCATATTCTAGCCTAATATGGAATATAGCTGTGCTAAGTTAGCACTGCTATATTCCATATTAGGCTAGAATATGGAGTATAGCAGTGCTAAGTTGAAATCTTCATGCGAATATTTCGTGTTATATTAGTCGCATCGCAATTTTGACTTTTTCAAATGTTCTTAATATTGCTCTAACTTCGTCTTTTAGAAATTTCGTAATATTGCTCTAACTTCGTCTCTTAGAATATTACGAATATTCTAACAGACGAAGTTAGAGCAATATTACGAAATTTCGTAAAATACACATATAGATTGTAATTTAGCTAATATAGTGCTATAATCCCTTTTTTTTCCTGTAATTTTTTTTTGCCTCTTCTGAACTTAAGTTTTGTAAAATATGTACACTATTAAAAATTATTACTATAGCAGTATATTAGCTTAAATACAATCTATGTGTATTTTACGAAATTTCGTAATATTGCTCTAACTTCGTCTTTTAGAATATTACGAATATTCTAAAAGACGAAGTTAGAGCAATATTAAGAACATTTGCAAAAGTCGAAATTGCGATGCGAGTAATATAACACGAAATAGTCGCATGAAGATTTAAACTTAGCACAGCTATATTCCATATTCTAGCCTAATATGGAATATAGCAGTGCTAACTTAGCACAGCTATATTCCATATTAGGGCTCTTTCACACCTGCGTTATTGTCTTCCGGCATAGAGTTCCGTCGTCGGGGCTCTATGCCGGAAGAATCCTGATCAGGATTATCCTAATGCATTCTGAATGGAGAGTAATCCGTTCAGGATGCATCAGGATGTCTTCAGTTCCGGTACGGAACGTTTGTTGGCCGGAGAAAATACCGCAGCATGCTGCGCTTTTTGCTCCGGCCAAAAATCCGGAACACTTGCCGCAAGGCCGGATCCGGAATTAATGCCCATTGGAAGGCATTGATCCGGATCCGGCCTTAAGCTAAACGTCGTTTCGGCGCATTGCCGGAGCCGACATTTAGCTTTTTCTGAATGGTTACCATGGCTGCCGGGACGCTAAAGTCCTGACAGCCATGGTAAGTGTAGCGGGGAGCGGGGGAGCAGTGTACTTACCGTCCGTGCGGCTCCCCGGGCGCTCCAGAGTGACGTCAGGGCGCCCCAAGCGCATGGATCACGTGATCGCATGGATCACGTCATCCATGCGCATGGGGCGCTCTGACGTCATTCTGGAGCGCCCCGGGAGCCGCACGGACTGTAAGTATACCGCTCCCCCGCTCCTCGCTCCTACTATGGCAACCAGGACTTTAATAGCGTCCTGGGTGCCATAGTAACACTGAAAGCATTTGGAAGACGGTTCCGTCTTCAAATGCTTTCAGTACACTTGCGTTTTTCCGGATCCGGAGTGTAATTCCGGCAAGTGGAGTACACGCCGGATCCGGACAACGCAAGTGTGAAAGAGGCCTTAGGCTAGAATATGGAATATAGCAGTGCTAAGTTTAAATCTTCATGCGACTATTTCGTGTTATATTACTCGCATCGCAATTTCGACTTTTGCAAATGTTCTTAATATTCCTCTAACTTCGTCTTTTAGAATATTCGTAATATTCTAAGAGACGAAGTTAGAGCAATATTACGAAATTTCGTAAAATACACATATTAGCCTAGCCATAGTCATTAGCATAGGAACGTTGCCTTATACTATCAAGATAAATTTTCGCAATATGCAAAAGAATAATTTCGCGATAATTGGAATAATTGCGAATATTAGATTTCGACGAATATAACACGAATATTCATGCGAATATTCGCGAAATATTGCGAAATCGAATATGGCACCTCCCGCTCATCACTAGTTAATACTAAGTCTAGTATGGCCGTCCCTCTAGTCGGGTCCTGAACCAGTTGGGAGAGGTAATTGTCTTTGGTTATTGCCAAGAATCTGTTTCCTTTATGAGATATACAAGTTTCAGTTTCCCAGTCTATATCTGGGTAGTTGAAGTCCCCCATAATAAGCACCTCATTATGATTTGCCGCCTTGTCTATCTCGTTTAGTAGTAGATTTTCTGTGGACTCTGGTATATTAGGTGGTTTATAGTAAACTCCTATTAGTAATTTATTGTTGTTTTTAGCTCCATGTATCTCTACCCACAGTGACTCCACATGTTCATGTCCCTCACTTATATCTTCA
This sequence comes from Bufo bufo, assembly GCF_905171765.1. Taxonomy (NCBI): domain Eukaryota; kingdom Metazoa; phylum Chordata; class Amphibia; order Anura; family Bufonidae; genus Bufo; species Bufo bufo. The sequence goes on from NC_053392.1 coordinate 557,695,729, forward strand.
CGGAATGTGGGCTTTAGACAGGACTTTACATAAAGGCAAACCCCTCCCCCTCTCCGGTTTTGACGATCCTTTCTAAACAGAATGTAACCTTGTACATTAACTGCCCAGTCATAGCTATCATCCAGCCATGTCTCAGTTATTCCCACTATGTCATAGTTCTCCTCACACTAATCACTAATTCCAGTTCACCAGTTTTATTAGTCAGGCTTCTGGCATTAGTATACATACATTTGAGAGGTTTATGTATATTTTTTACCCTACACCTTTCCTTCTGAACTGTTCTAGTCCCTCCTTCCATTCCTCCCAAAGGTTTTGCTTTGTGCAGTTATAGGTTACCTGGTTATACCAAGATAAGGAAACTGTGTGTTGGACACCTTATGCTAGCGGGCAGGAACCTCGAGAAAGCCGTTAAATGTTTTGTCTTTGTACGTCATTTATATGTATATTCATGCAGCACTTTGTATTAATTGGGTACCCAGAGCTTGTTCCTCTTATTATAGCATACGCCGAGGACGGCTTCACTTAAAGTAAGCGGGTATGTAACATCCCAGAGTATGTCACTAAAACTCTGTAACCCAGCTTCATGATGTTAGAGTGTAGATGTGTTGTCACCCTGTGTAACCTGACATTGCATTTGTATTGTATGCTATTTCTATGTCTGTATTGAATGTATTTGCTGTAATTCCAAATGTACACAAGCAGGTGGCAGCAATATGTAGACAGAACCAAGGCAAGTTAGTATACCTAGACTGGAATGGACCATTCCAGGCTAGCTTCCCCCTATCTGAGGAGGAGTGGAATGTTCCCAGATCCTACTTCAGAGGGAGGATAGAATGTTCTAGGCAGTGTACCAGCCACCCCCTGTTGGGGTAGGCTGTGTGAATAGGAGCTCCCAGAAACAGGGATCCCAACCAAGGATTCAGGCCTAACCTGAGGCCCAAAGCAACCTCCCCAGCCTGAGTTCCTTACCTCAGCTGGATGACAAAGAAAGCAGCCAACTTCAGAACTATCAGATCTCCAGGCAAAACCACCATTCCCTGCGAGCAGTCCTGTAAGTAACAGATTCCAAATACAAGGAGAAGATAAGTACCTCCATAGCTAGTCAGGCCCAAACAAAGCAGAACATAGACAGAGCAGAAGACAGATACCTGCCAGATTCTTAAAGGCGTATGTTCAGAGGCAGAATATAGATATAATTCCTGCCACATATTGCCAATACCTGCTGGGACCCTAAAGACTATTGCTGTAGCATTGTATGGATCTAGAGCTGCATAAGATAACCTCAAGTAAAGACAAGTTGGACCCTATTCTCTGTGTGGAATTCCATCATTCCTCCATTACTCCTATGTACAACACTCAATTTGTTGCATGTGAGCCAGGATACAGGAGTCCGGCCGTACTAATGTAGGAGACACCGTTGACACAATACAGAGACAATATCCCCCTCTGGCATTCCTAACCTAGTACATGAGCTATACCATCCTAAAGGGCCCTTTTACAGTACCTGCGCAAGCTGCAACTGGCATCACAAACTTAGTTACACCTAAATCTGACCCACTGCATAGCAGCCCCAATGACCCAGTGTCCTGCTCATTGCAGATTTACCACCAGGATGTCCGGCAAGGACAGTATCGTGATGTTCCTTAAAAGACCTTGTATCGCAGTTCTTCGGGAAAAAACAACCTCCCTGGGGGACAAGAACCAGGAGCCACCTCCTGAGCTCCCAACACCTCCATCTCCAATTCGGGATACAGAGCTGAAACCACAACCCCGTCAGCCAAAATCGAGCAGGATCCTCTGAATCACATCCCCCAGGAAAACTGTGAGACAACGCATCTGCCTTGATGTTTTTGACCCCTGGACGAAAAGTAACAACAAAATTGAACCTGGTAAAAAACAGTGACCATCTGGCCTGCCTAATGATTCAGACGCTTGGCAGATTGCAGGTAAGCAAAATTCTTATGATCCGTATAAACAGTAACATGGTGAGAAGCCCCCTCCAACCAGTGATGCCATTCCTCAAAGGCCAACTTTATAGCCAGCAACTGTCTATCTCCCACATCATAATTCCTCTCGGCGACCGAGAGTTTCTTAGAAAAAAAAGCACACGGGACCCACTTGCCAGGAGAAGAACCCAGCGACAGCACCACTCCCACCCCCACCTCTGATCCACTCATCCATCTCCACCACGAATGGATGAGACACATCGGGCTGCACCAGAATGGGAGCAGATGCAAAACACTCCTTAATAGTCGAAAAGGCCTGTAATGCCTCCTCTGACCAAACAGAGACGTCAGTGCCCTTCTTTGTCATATCAGTCAGAGGTTTAACAATGGTGGAATAGTTCAGAATAAATTTTCTATAATAGTTAGTAGACCCGAAAAACCGCATCAAAGCTTTCTGATTCTCTGGTCGGCCCCATTGCAGAACCGACCGGACCTTTTCGGGGTCCATACGGAAACCAGAATCAGAAAGCAGATATCCCAAAAACGCAAGCTCCTGCACCGAAAACACACATTTTTCCAATTTGGCATACAATTTATTCTCCTGAAGGATCGTCAAAACCTGTCTCACATGATCCTGATGGGTCTTCAGATCAGGAGAGTAAATTAAAATGTCATCTAAGTAAACTACCACGAACCTCCCCACCAAGTGCTGAAAAATGTCATTGATGAATCTCTGAAATACCGCTGGCGCGTTCGTCAACCCAAAAGGCATAACCAGATTCTCAAAATGATCCCTCGTGCGTATTGAAGGCCGTCTTCCACTCATCCCCTTCCTTGATTCTGATCAGATTGTAGGCCCCTCTCAAATCCAACTTGGAGTACACCCTGGCACCAACAATCTGATCAAAAAGGTCGGAGATCAAGGGAATGGGATACGGATCCCGGACCGTAATACGGTTCAATTCCCATATTTCCCAATTCCCAAATCCAAACACTGTCTCAGTGATCCATCCTTTTTCCCATAATTCCCAATTCCCAAATCCAAACACGGTCTCAGTGATCCATCCTTTTTCTTAACAAAGAAAAAACCTACTGCCACCGGAGACTTAGATGGCCTAATATGACCTTTTGCCAAACTCTCGGTGATATACTTTTGCATGACCTCTCTTTCAGGTTGGGAAAGATTGTAAAGGCGAGACTTTGGCAATTTAGCTCCTGGGATGAGATTAACAGGACAATCATAGTCACGATGAGGGGGCAATTCCTGAGTCCCAACCTCCGAAAAGACATCCACAAAGTCTGAGAGATATTGAGGTAGAACCGCAGTGGACACCCCAGAGATAGATGTGCCAAGACAATTCTCCGAACAAAACTCTCCCCAACCAATAATTTGTCTTGCCAGCCAATCAATAATTGGATTATGTTTTGTCAACCACGGTAAACCTAGGACTATAGGAGCCAGCCAAATTCCTCATGACAAAACAAGAAATAAGCTCTACATGTGAATGTCCCAATAAGCTCTACATGTGGCCACAAATACGGCTATTAGGTTACTGTTGTTAAAAGAAACCTTTTTTTCATATACTGCACATTTGTGATTACACTTGCATAGGTGACTGTCACATTTAGGCCACAAATAAGGCTTTTAGGATACTGTGGTGAAAATTTTTTTTTTTTTCATATACTGCACATCTGTGATTACACGTGCATAGGTGACTGTCACATTTAGGCCACAAATACCGCTGTCATATAGAGTTTAAATTAAAAAAAAGAGCAATACCCTACATCAGGGTTTATATTGGCGGTTAATTATTTTTAACATACTTAACCACTTTTTACTTTGCTTTGTAAACGCTAACTATGAGGCAAACATCTAATAAGGGACGCGGTCATGGTCGTCGTGGTGGTGTTGGTGGAGCCTCTGGTGCAGGGAGAGGACGTGGCCGTTCTGCCACAGCTACATGTCCTACTGAAGCTACTACCTCAGGTCCCAGTAGCCGCCAGAATCTACATCGAAATTTGGTCGGGCCTAATGCCGTTCTTAGGATGGTAAGGCCTGAGCAAGTACAGGCGCTAGTCAATTAGGTGGCCGACAGTGTATCCAGCACGTTCACATTATCTCCCACCCAGTCTTCTGCAGAAAGCGCACAGGTGGTGCCTGAAACCCATGCTCATCAGTCTGTCACATCACCCCTATGCATATCGGGGAACCTGTCTGAGCCTCAAGTCATGCAGCAGTCTCTTATGCTGCTTGAAGACTCTGCTGGCAGGGTTTCCCAAAGGGAATCCACCTAGCCCTTCCCCAGGGGTGAAAGACATAGAATGCACTGACGCACAACCACTTATGTTTCCTGATGAGGACATGGGAATACCACCTCAGCACGTCTCTGATGATGATGAAACACAGGTGCCAACTGCTACGTCTTTCTGCAGTGTGCAGACCGAAAAGTAGGTCAGGGAGGAAGACTGGGTGGAAGACGATGCAGGGGTCGATGAGGTCCTAGACCCCACATGGAATGAAGGTCGTGCCACTGACTTTCAGAGTTCGGAAGAAAAGGCAGTGGTGAGACCGAGCAAACAGCGGAGCAAAAGCGGGAGCAGGGTGCAAAAGCAGAGCAGCCGTCGCCAAAACAGTTCGCCTGCTACTGGCTAACGTCACCAGAGACTGACCAAACCAAAGGCAGCTTCAAGGAGTTCCCTGGCATGGCACTTCTTCACACAATGTGCTGACGACAAGACGCAAGTGGTTTGCACTCTGTGCCATCAGAGCCTGAAGCGAGGAATTAACGTTTTGAACCTTAGCACAACCTGCATGACCAGGCATCTACATGCGAGACACGGGCTGCAGTGAAGTAAGCACCTTCAAAACCAAGAAAGGGCTCAGGCCCCTCCTGCTCCCTCTTCTGCTGCTGCCTCGGCCTCGGCCTCTTCCTCCGCCTCTGGAGGAACGTTGGCACCTGCCGCCCAGCAAACAGAGGATGTGCCACCAACAACACCACCTCCGTCACCAAGCATCTCCACCATGTCACACGGAAGCGTTCAGCTCTCCATCTCACAAACCTTTGAGAGAAAGCGTTAAATTCCCACCTAGCCACCCTCGATCCCTGGCACTGAATGCCAGCATTTCTAAACTACTGGCCTTTGAAATGCTGTAATTCAGGCTGGTGGAGACGGACAGCTTCAAACAGCTCATGTCGCTTGCTGTCCCACAGTACGTCGTTCCCAGCCGCCACTACTTCTCCAGGAGAGCCTTGCCGTCCCTGCACAACCAAGTATCGGATAAAATCAAGTGTGCACTGCGCATTGCCATCTGTGGCAAGGTCCACCTAACCACAGATACGTGGACCAGTAAGCACGGCCAGGGACGCTATATCTAAATGCACACTGGGTAAATGTAGTGACGGCTGGGCCCCAGGAGGAGAACTGTTTGGCGCACATCCTTCTGCTGCCAAAGATCGCAGGGCATCATTCTTTGCCTCCTGATGCCTCCTCTTCCTACTCGGCTTCCTCCTCCGCTTCTACCACCTCCTCATCCGGTCAGCGACAGACCTTCACCACCAACTTCAGCACAGCCAGGGGTGAACGTCAGCAGGCTGTTCTGAAACTGATGTGTTTGGGGGACAGGCCCCACACCGCGCAGGAGTTGTGGCGGGGTATAGAACAACAGACCGATGAGTGGTTCCTGCCAGTGAGCCTCAAGCCCGGCCTGATGATGTGCGATAATGGGCGAAATCTCGTTGCTGCTCTGGGACTAGCCGGTTTGACGCACATCCCATGCCTGGCGCATGTGCTGAATTTGGTGGTGCAGAAATTCATTCACAACTACCCCGACATGTCAGAGTTGCTGTGTAAAGTGCGGGCTGTCTGTGCGCGCTTCCGGCGTTCTCATCCTGCCGCCGCTCGGCTGTCTGCTCTACAGCGTAACTTCGGCCTTCCCGCTCACCGCCTCATATGCGATGTGCCCACCAGGTAGAACTCTACCTTGCACAAGCTGGAGAGACTGTGCGAGCAGCAGCAGGCCATAGTGGAGTTTCAGCTGCAGCACACACGGGTGAGTCGCACTGCGGAACAGCACCACTTCACCATCAATGACTGGGCCTCCATGCGAGACCTGTGTGCCCTGTTGCGCTGTTTCGAGTACTCCACCAACATGGCCAGTGGCGATGACGCCGTTATCAGCGTTACAATACCACTTCTATGTCTCCTTGAGAAAACACTTAGGGCAATGATGGAAGAGGATGTGGCCCAGGACGAGGAGGAGGAAGAGGGGTCATCTCTAACACTTTCAGGCCAGACTTTTAGAAGTGGCTCTGAAAGAGGATTTTTGCAACAGCAGAGGCCAGGTACAATTTTGGCCAGCCAGTGCCCACTACTAGAGGACGAGGAGGAGGAGGATGAGGAGGAGGATGAGAAGGAGGATGGGGATGAAGCATGTTCACAGCGGCGTGGCACCCAACGCAGCTCTGGCCCATCACTGGTACGTGGCTGGGGGGATACGGAGGACGCAGACGATACGCCTCCCACAGAGGACAGCTTGTCCTTACCTCTGGGCAGCCTGGCACACATGAGTGACTACATGCTGCAGTGCCTGCGCAACGACAGCAGAGTTGCCCACATTTTAACGTGTGCTGACTACTGGGTGGCCACCCTGCTGGATCCTCATTACAAAGACAATGTGCCGTCCGTAATTCCCTCACTGGAGCGGGATCGGGAGATGCGCGACTAGAGGCGCACACTGGTAGACGCGCTCCTGAGAGCATTCCCGACTGACGCCGGGGGACAAGTGGAAGCACAAGGCGAAGGCAGGGGAGGAGGAAGAGGTCACCAACGCAGCTGTGTCAGCGCCAGCACCTCAGAAGGTAGGGTTAGCATGGCCGACATGTTTAAAAGCTTTGTCACCTCTCCGCAACAACCGGCCCCAACTGCTGATATGGAGCGTGTTAGCAGGACGCAGCATTTGAACAACATGGTGGAACAGTACCTGTGCACACGCCTACACGTACTGACTAATGGGTCTGCCCCATTCAACTTCTGGGTCTCCAAATTGTCCACATGGCCAGAGCTTGCCCTCTATGCCTTGGAGGTGCTGGCCTGCCCTGCAGCCAGTGTACTCTCTGAATGTGTATTTAGCACGGCAGGAGGCGTCATTACAGACAGACGCAGCCGCCTGTCCACAGCCAACGTGGACAAGCGCACGTTCATTAAAATGAACCAGGCTTGGATCCCACAAGATTTGTCTGTACCTTGTGTAGAATAGACATTTATACCACCATCAAACATACCTTCTTGTACTTAAGTCAAGATCAATGATTCTTTGTTTTCTTTTTTTTTATTTGTCCCAATATTTTGGGGGCTACCTACCCCAATAAAAATAAAATAAAATAAACATTGTTGGCTACCTCCTCCTCCTCCATTGCTGCCTCCACCTACAACACCATATTCACTGCTTCCTCAACCTCCTACTCCATATCCACCTCCTTCTCTGAGTTGCAGGTTAATAATTTGTAATTTTTATTTATTTTAAGTTATTTCCCTATCCACATTTGTTTGCAGAGCAGTTGTCATGCTCTTAAGCACATTTTACTGCCTTTTACATCCCTCTAGCCTTTTCAAGGACTATTTTAGATTTTAATGCAAAAAAGTGCAAATTTTAGTGCCCTAAATTGAAACAATTCTTATTTTCAATTGTCGGGTGACATTTTACTATTTTTGGCGTATACAAACCCCTGCTGTGCCTGGGTGACAGGGGCCTAAATCTCTCAAAATCCTCTGTTCTATTGCTGAGTGACTTGAACCCTCCTTTGCCGTGAATGAACCCCTGCTGTGCCTGGGTGACAGGGGACTAAATCTCTCAAAATCGTCTGTTCTATTGCTGGGTGACATGAACCCCCTTTTGCCGTGAATGAACCCCTGCTGTGCCTGGGTGACAGGGGCCTAAATCTCTCAAAATCGTCTGTTCTATTGCTGGGTGACATGAACCCCCTTTTGCCGTGAATAAATCCCTGCTGTGCCTGGGTGACAGGGGCCTAAATCTCGCAAAATCCTCTGTTCTATTGCTGGGTGACATGAACCCCCTTTTGCTTTGAATGAACCCCTGCTGTGCCTGGGTGACAGGGACCTAAATCTCTCAAAATCCTCTGTTCTATTGCTGGGTGACATGAACCCCCTTTTGCCGTGAACGAACCCCTGCTGTGCCTTGGTGACAGGGGGCTAAATCTCTCAAAATCCTCTGTTCTATTGCTGGGTGACATGAACCCCCTTTTGCCATGAATAAACCCCTGCGGTGCTTGGGTGACAGGGGCCTAAATCTCTCAAAATCGTCTGTTCTATTGCTGGGTGACATGAACCCCCTTTTGCCGTGAATGAACCCCTGCTGTGCCTGGGTGACATGGGCCTTGTTCTCTCAAAATCCTCTGTTCTATTGCTGGGTTACATGAACCCCCTTTTGCCGTGAATGAACCCCTGCTGTGCCTGGGTGTCAGGGGCCTAAATCTCTCAAAATTCTCTGTTCTATTGCTGGGTGACATGAACCCCCTTTTGCCGTGAATGAACCCCTGCTGTGCCTGGGTGACATGGGCTTTGTTCTCTCAAAATTCTCTGTTCTATTGCTGGGTGACATAAACCCCCTTTTGCCGTGAATGAACCCCTGCTGTGCCTGGGTTTCAGGGGCCTAAATCTCTCAAAATCCTCTGTTCTATTGCTGAGTGACTTGAACCCTCTTTTGCCGTGAATGAACCCCTGCTATGCCTGGGTGACAGGGGCCTAAATCTCTCAAAATCGTCTGTTCTATTGCTGGGTGACATGAATGCCCTTTTGCCGTGAATGAACCCCTGCTGTGCATGGGTGACAGGGGCCTAAATCTCTCAAAATCATCTGTTCTATTGCTGGGTGACATGAACCCCCTTTTGCCATGAATGAACCCCTGCTGTGCCTGGTTGATATGGGCCTAAATCTCTCAAAATCCTCTGTTCTATTGCTGGGTGACATGAACCCCCTTTTGCCGTGAATGAACCTCTGCTGTGTCTGGGTGACATGGGCCTCGTTCTCTCAAAATCCTCTGTTCTATTGCTGGGTTACAATTTGGAGACCCAGAAGTTGAATGGGGAAGAGCCATCAGTCAGTACATGTAGGCGTGTGCACAGGTACTGTTCCACTATGTTGTTCAAATGCTGCCTCCTGCAAACACGCTCCATATCAGCAGTTGGGGCCGGTTGTTGCGGCGAGGTGACAAAGCTTTTACACATGTCGGCCATGCTAACCTTCCCTTCTGAGGTGCTGGCGCTGACACAGCTACGTTGGCGACCTCATCCTCCTCCCCTGCCTTCGCCTTGTGCTTCCACTTGTCCCCCAGCATCAGTCAAAAATGCTCTCAGGAGCGCGTCTACCAGCGTGCGCCTGTAGTCGCGCATCTTTCGCTCACGCTCCAGTGAGGGAATTAAGGATGGCACATTGTCTTTGTAACGAGGATCCAGCAGGGTGGCCACCCAGTGGTCAGCACACGTTAAAATGTTAAAATTGCGCAGGCACTGCAGCATGTAGTCGCTCATGTGTGCCAGGCTGCCCAGAGGTAAGGACAAGCTGTCCTCTGTGAGAGGCGTATCGTCTCGGTCCTCCGTAATCCCCCCAGCCACGCACCAGTGATGGGCCCGAGCTGCGTTGGTGCCACCCCGCTGTGAACATGCTTCATCCCCATCCTCTTCCTCATCCTCCTCGTCCTCCAGTAGTGGGCCCTGGTTGGACAAATTTGTACCTGGCCTCTGCTGTTACAAAAAACCTCCCTCCGAGCCACTTCTAAAAGACTGGCCTGAAAGTGTTAGAGATGACCCCTCTTCCTCCTACTCGTCCTGGGCCACATCCTCTTCCATCATTGCCTTAAGTGTTTTCTCAAGGAGACATAGAAGTGGTATTGTAATGCTGATAACGGCGTCATCGCCACTGGCCATGTTGGTGGAGAACTCGAAACAGCGCAACAGGGCACACAGGTCTCGCATGTAGGCCCAGTCATTGGTGGTGAAGTGGTGCTGTTCCGCAGTGCGACTCACCCGTGCGTGCTGCAGCTGAAACTCCACTATGGCCTGCTGCTCCTCGCACAGTCCCTCCAGCATGTGCAAGGTGGAGTTCCACCTGGTGGGCACATCGCATATGAGGCGGTGAGCGTGAAGGCTGAAGTTACGCTGTAGAGCAGACAGCCGAGCGGTGGCAGGATGAGAACATCGGAAGCGCGCACAGACGACCCGCACTTTACGCAGCAGCTCTGACATGTCGGGGTAGTTGTGAATGAAATTCTGCACTACCAAATTCAGCAAATGCTCCAGGCAAGGGATGTGCATCAAACCGGCTAGTCCCAGAGCTGCAACGAGATTTTGCCCATTATCGCACATCACCAGGCCGGGCTTGAGGCTCACTGGCAGCAACCACTAGTCGGTCTGTTGTTCTATACCCCGCCACAACTCCTGCGCGGTGTGGGGCCTGTCCCCCAAACACATCAGTTTCAGAACGGCCTGCTGACGTTTACCCCTGGCTGTTCTGAAGTTAGTGGTGAAGGTCTGTCGCTGACCGGATGAGGAGGTGGTAGAAGAGGAGGAGGAAGCCGAGTAGGAAGAGGAGGCAACAGGAGGCAAAGAATGATGCCCTGCGATCCTTGGCGGCGGAAGGACGTGCGCCAAACAGCTCTCCGCCTGGGGCCCAGCTGTCATTGCAATTAGGGAGATATAGCGTCCCTGGCCGTGCTTACTGATCCACATATCTGTGGTTAGGTGAACCTTGCCACAGATGGCGTTGCGCAGTGCACACTTGATTTTATCCGATACTTGGTTGTGCAGGGAGGGCACGGCTCTCCTGGAGAAGTAGTGGCGGCTGGGAACGACGTACTGTGGGACAGCAAGCGACATGAGCTGTTTGAAGCTGTCCGTCTCCACCAGCCTGAATGACAGCATTTCAAAGGCCAGTAGTTTAGAAATGCTGGCATTCAGTGCCAGGGATCGAGGGTGGCTAGGTGGGAATTTAACGCTTTCTCTCAAAGGTTTGTGAGATGGAGAGCTGAACGCTTCTGTGTGACATGGTGGAGATGCTTGGTGACGGAGGTGGTGTTGTTGGTGGCACATCCTCTGTTTGCTGGGAGGCAGGTGCCAACGTTCCTCCAGAGGTGGAGGAAGAGGCCGAGGCAGCAGCAGAAGAGGGAGCAGGAGGGGCCTGAGCCCTTTCTTGGTTTTGAAGGTGCTTACTCCACTGCAGCCCGTGTCTCGCATGTAGATGCCTGGTCATTCAGGTTGTGCTAAGGTTCAGAACGTTAATGCCTCGCTTAAGGCTCTGATGGCACAGCGTGCAAACCACTCAGGTCTTGTCGTCAGCACATTGTTTAAAGAAGTGCCATGCCAGGGAACTCCTTGAAGCTGCCTTTGGTGTGCTCAGTCCCTGGTGATGGTGGCCAGTAACAGGCAAACTGTTTTGGCGACGGCTGCTCTGCTTTTGCACCCTGCTCTCGCTTATGCTACACTGTTGGCTCGGTCTCACCACTGCCTCTTCCTCCAAACTCTGCAAGTCAGTGGCACGACCATCATTCCATGTGGGGTCTAGGATCTCATCGTCCCCTGCATCGTCTTCCACCCAGTCTTCCTCCCTGACCTCCTTTTCGGTCTGCACACTGCAGAAAGACGCAGCAGTTGGCACCTGTGTTTTGTCATCATCAGAGACGTGCTGAGGTGGTATTCCCATGTCCTCATCAGGAAACATAAGTAATTGTGCGTCAGTGCATTCTATGTCTTCCACCCCTGGGGAAGGGCTAGGTGGATGCCCTTGGGAAACCCTGTCAGCAGAGTCTTCAAACAGCATAAGAGACTGCTGCATGACTTGAGGCTCAGATAGGTTCCCTGATATGCATGGGGGTGATGTGACAGACTGATGGGCATGGGTTTCAGGCGCCTCCTGTGCGCTTTCTGCAGAAGACTGGGTGGGAGATAATGTGAACGTGCTGGATCCACTGTCGGCCACCCAATTGACTAGCACCTATACTGGCTCAGGCCTTACCATCCTTAGAACGGCATTAGGCCCGACCAAATATCCATGTAGATTCTGGCGGCTACTGGGACCTGAGGTAGTAGGTTCAGAAGGACGTGTAGCTGTGGCAGAACGGCCACGTCCTCTCCCTGCACCAGAGGCTCCACCAACACCACCACCACGACCATGACCGCATCCATTATTAGATGTTTGCCTCATAGTTAGCGTTAACAAAGCAAAGTAAAAAGTGGTTAAGTATGTTAAAAATAATTAACCGCCAATATAAACCCTGATGTATGGTATTGCACTCTATTATTTTTTTTAACACTCTATATGACAGCGGTATTTGTGGTCTAAATGTGACAGTCACCTATGCACGTGTAATCCCAGATGTGCAGTATATGAAAAAAAAGGTTTTTTTCACCACAGTATCTTAATAGCCGTATTTGTGGCCTAAATGTGACAGTCACCTATCCAAGTGTAATCACAGATGTGCAGTATATGAAAAAAAGGTTTTTTTTAACAACAGTAACCTAATAGCCGTATTTGTGGCCTAAATGTGACAGTCACCTATGCACGTGCAATCACAGTTGTGCAGTATATCAGAGGGATTTTTCACCACAGTATACTAAAAGCCTTATTTGTGGCCTAAATGTGACAGTCACCTATGCAAGTGTAATCACAGATGTGCAGTATATGAAAAAAAGGTTTCTTTTAACAACAGTAACCTAATAGCCTTATTTGTGGCCTCAATGTGACAGTCACCTATGCAAGTGTAATCACAGATGTGCAGTATATGAAATAAAGTTTTTTTTTAACAACAGTAACCTAATAGCCGTAATTGTGGCCTAAATGTGACAGTCACCTATGCACGTGTATTCACAGATGTGCACTATATCAGAGTTTTTTTTTACCACAGTATCCTAAAAGCCTTATTTGTGGCCTAAATCTCACAGTCACCTATGCATGTGTAATCACAGATGTGCAGTATATGAAATAAAGTTTTTTTTTAACAACAGTAACCTAATAGCCGTATTTGTGGCCAAAATGTGACAGTCACCTATGCATGTGTAATCAGAGATGTGCACTATATCAGATGTTTTTTTACAACAGTATCCTAAAAGCCTTATTTGTGGCCTAAATGTGACAGTCACCTATGCAAGTGTAATCACAGATGTGCAGTATATGAAAAAAAGTTTTTTTTAACAGTAACCTAATAGCCGTTTTTGTAGCCTAAATGTGACAGTCACCTATGCAAGTGTCATCCCAGATGTGCAGTATATTAGAGGGATTTTTCACCACATTATCCTAAAAGCCTTATTTGTGGCCTAAATGTGACAGTCACCTATGCAAGTGTAATCACAGATGTGCAGTATATGAAAAAAAGTTTTTTTTTTTTAACAACAGTAACCTAATAGCCGTATTTGTGGCCAAAATGTGACAGTCACCTATGCATGTGTAATCAGAGATGTGCACTATATCAGATGTTTTTTTCACCACAGTATCCTAAAAGCCTTATTTGTGGCCTAAATGTGACAGTCACCTATGCACGTGTAATTACAGATGTGCAGTATATGAAAAAAAGTTTTTCTTTAACAACAGTAACCTAATAGCCGTATTTGTGACCTAAATGTGACAGTAACCTATGCACGTGTAATCACAGATGTGCACTATATCAGAGGGTTTATTCACCACAGTATCCTAAAAGCCTTATTTGTGGCCTAAATGTGACCGTCACCTATGCAAGTGTAATCACAGATGTGCAGTATATAAAAAAAAGGGTTTTTTTAAACAACAGTAACCTAATAGCCGTATTTGTGGCCTAAATGTGACAGTCACCTATGCACGTGTAATCACAGATGTGTACTATATCAGAGTTTTTTTTTTTACCACAGTATCCTAAAAGCCTTATTTGTGGCCTAATTGTGACTGTCACGTATGCAAGTGTAATCACAGATGTGCAATATATGAAAAAAAAAAAATTTGCATCACAGTATCCTAAAAGCCTTTTTTGTAGCCTAAATGTGACAGTCACCTATGCAAGTGTAATCACAGATGTGCAGTATATCAGAGGGATTTTTCACCACAGTATCCTAAAAGCCTCATTTGTGGCCTAAATGTGAAAGTCACCTATGCACGTGTAATCACAGATGTGCAGTATATGAAAAAAAGTTATTTTTTTAACAACAGTAACCTAATAGTCGTATTTGAGGCCTAAATGTGACAATCACCTATGTACGTGTAATCACAGATGTGCAGTATATAAAAAAAAGTTTTTTTTTTAACAACAGTAACCTAATAGTCGTATTTGAGGCCTAAATGTGACAATCACCTATGTACGTGTAATCACAGATGTGCAGTATATGAAAAAAAGTTTTTTTTAACAACAGTAACCTAATAGCCGTATTTGTGGCCTAAATGTGACAGTCACCTATGCACGTGTAATCACAGATGTGCAGTATATGAAAAAAAGTTATTTTTTTAACAACAGTAACCTAATAGTCGTATTTGAGGCCTAAATGTGACAATCACCTATGTACGTGTAATCACAGATGTGCAGTATATGAAAAAAAGTTTTTTTTTTAACAACAGTAACCTAATAGTCGTATTTGAGGCCTAAATGTGACAATCACCTATGTACGTGTAATCACAGATGTTCAGTATATGAAAAAAAGGTTTTTATAACAACAGTAACCTAATAGCCGTATTTGTGGCCTAAATGTGACAGTCACTTATGCACGTCTAATCCTAGATGTGCACTATATGAAAAAAAAAGGTTTTTTTTAAGCGCAGTAAGCGAACCGCTGTATTTCTGGACTAGCAGACATGCAGATAGATAGTGCTGGTGCACTATCGTTGCATAAAATGGCTGCCGATTATGTATTGATATTGATAAACTGAAGTAAAAAAAGTTCTTTTTTAGCAGTAGTTGGCTCAGTGCAGGATTAAAAAAATTGTGCACTGCACCCACAAAACACATTTGCTGTAGATCGCTGAGTACAAAAAACTGTTCTTCATAATATTTCTCCCTGATCTCTCCCTGACAGCAGCTGCAGCCTCTCCCTACACTAATCCGAGCAGAGTGACGGGCGGCGCTACGTGACTCCAGCTTAAATAGAGGCTGGGTCACATGCTGCAGTTGGCCAATCACAGCCATGCCAATAGTAGGCATGGCGGTGAGGCCTTTTGGGGCAAGTTGTATGACGCTTGTTGATTGGTTGCTGTGCAGCCTTTCAAAAAGCGGGAAGAAAGCGCCGAACACCGAACCCGAACTTTTACGTAAATGTTCGGTTTCGGTCCGGGTGCCAAAAAACCTAATGTTCGGTACGAACCTGAACTTTACAGTTCGAGTTTGCTCAACTCTAGTTACGACACTGCTACTGCTAGGGATTTATGTTATTTACTAGTTTCCAGGACCTGGACTTCACAAAACCTCATAGCTAGGAATCTTCATAGCAGGTATCTGTAGTATTCTATCACATGTAGAATTTTGCGGTACAGGTCAGAGTTAAAGTGCAACGTCCTTTAATAATACAACTTCAATAAACTCACAGATCCACATTTAAAACACTCTATTGAAATACTTTAATATAAGAAACTAAACTGTGAAAAGAGCCATTATAGCTAAAAATGAGCCAGTTACCTACGGTATCTATAATACCATTACCCAGAGCCATTAAGGGTTAGCCCTGCAGTACAAGAATTCACCTTGCTGTTGCCGGAAATTAAACTTTAAATGGCTCTACACTCTCCATTACATCCAAGCTATTACTTTTTAAAGAACATAGCACAGAGCTAAAATTCAAAGGGTATTAAAGTTCCACGATATAACAAATATCAACAGTGAAAGGTTTACTCTGCCCCCAGATCCACTGCCAAGTCCTAGAATAAGATTTACATTGTTACTGCTTGTTTTTTTTATATATAAATAATTTAATTATGTATCTAAAGCAATTAAGTTTATGCTTGTGATTATATCACAGCACCCCAATGTTGGTGCGTCACATGACCTAATAAGACACTTCACTGCTTTCAAATATACAGTAGATTAATATAGCTGAAATTGCAGGCAGCCATGGGATCTGACGTCACTATAGTCACCGTGGATAAAATAAAGTTTCGAAGGGTGGAGGACAGCAAAAATTTTGACAGTAAGTATATGACAAACCTAATATATTAGATTTATTAGACTGATTCATGGACTAAGTTTGCCCAGTGCATCAGTAAATGTTCATAATTGACATTTATATGTGCAGTGTCCCATTGCAAGGTGTTAGTTTAATGTCACTGTAGTTGTGCAATGTGAATCACAAAGGTTGTGCATGGGAAGTAGGGAGATAACCTGCAAGCCAGCCTCTTAGTTAAAGTAACCAAATGTGGCTCTTTCCACCCCTCTAGCTTGGAAGCTGTTGAGTCTGTCTGTGACTGAGAACCAGAGAGTTAGCTGTGTGAGAAGGTGAAGCAATAGGCAGAGAGACAACTACCCTGGAAGATAAGTGCCAGCCTCTAAGGGAAAGAAAACTGAATTTAAGAGAATGCACAGTGGCCATTTACAAGGCAGAGTGCTGGAAAAATACAAGGCAGTGAAGGTAAGCATGGCTGTTTTGGACTTCACTGCATGGTGGTGGGGGCAATAAACCTCATGCTCCCCTGCTACATAAAAGGGATAGGCAGTAATACTGGCTGAACAAGAGGAAATAGAGGTGGACATTGTAGTGCCGCATTTATGAGCAGAAATAAACTGAATTATTGAATGAAATTGCCCCCCTTGGCAACATTTGAGAAGATTGTGCAGGTTATAAGAAAGAAACTCAGTGGGAACTTTGACTGCTGTGCCAATTATCTCCCCATACACAGCTTTGGGAAATTGCATATGCCAACCATAAAGACTGTGTTTAATGTGTGGACCTATTGCTTTATATTACACTTGTGTATACCCTGCACACGTAGAGGCACTTATTATTGTATTTTACATTTAGTCAGAGACTACTGGTTGCCTGCTCTTGACATGTGCATATTTTGTTTTGTGATATTTCTTTTGTAAAAATTTACTTTTATTATTCCTACATTTAATAAATTGTGAAAACTTATATCTAACCTACTTAAATAAATTTAAAACTCTCTACAGTGGACTCTTGGTGTGCTTGACTTTGCGTATTTTCTCTTATAATAGCCGATATAGCAGTAGCAGCTGTTACTTTAACTGGCTGTCTATTTTCACTGTCTACTTGAACTCATACTTTGTATCTGCTAGTGTTTTGTAGCAGTTACTTGCTATACTGCCTGCAGGCTATACAGTGTCAATGCCTTTTGACACTGTATTGTAACATTCTTACTCTTGTTGGTAGCTATACATTTGCTGCGCTTGGTGCCTGCTACCTATCTACTTTCATTTATTCATTTGGTTTAGGTTCTGATGGCGGTGCGGTCACTTGCTATGCTACCTGCTCGCTACTCGGTAGCTTGCACACTCTATCTGGGTCTGCTGTAGCCTAAAATCTTAAACGCTGCCCCCGACATGTTTCGCCATATACATGGCGTCCTCAGGGGATCGGGCAGTCTGTACAGAGATTGACGTTGCCGGGTGTATTTAAAACCTCCTATTTTTGTGACGTGATTGGCTTTTGGCGAATAGCTTTACTCCTTATTGGGTTTGTACCTATTGTTTATTTCTTGATAGGCTATTCAATTCGCTCAGTTTTGACATCAGCATTCACGCGATCTTGCTCTAATCTCGCGCATGTCTCCATACTTAGAGCTTTTAGCTGGTTCCGATCTGTGGACTGATCTGCAGATATCTAGAATAATATAATCTTATTTCTTTGTTGATTTAGGTGATTTATATAATACTCTTATCTTCTATTAGCAGGTAGACAATTTCCTACGGGGAAGTTAACTGATCCTTGCGTGATTTTTAGTTGTTTAGAATCTAAGGGATTATAACCACAGTACACTGCGCATGTCTTTATACTTAGAATTTTCTCTCCCTTTTGTTATTCTTCTTGTTTTTCTGCGCATGTCTCTATACTTAGAAGTTTTTTACCTTCTCTTTTTTCCTCTTTTTTTGCGCATGTCTCTATACTTAGATGATTTTTCCTTTCTCTTTTTTCTTTTTGGGTTGACATGTGTGATGCCTTCTTTCTGTTGTCATTAGTTTGGCGCTTGTTCTGGTACTTGGCTGATTTATCTTGATTTTATTTGGATATTCTATTTCCCTATTCTTGACTGTATTATTTTTAAATTGATTTACATAGTGTTGTTAATTTTATTAATTTCATTAATTTTTATATATGTTTAATTATATTTTTAATTATTGTTCCTCTTGTTTATCTTACAGGTCAGTCCACACTTCTGGATCCATTAGGAGGTAATATACTTAGTATGATTTCTTTTTGATTTGGTTTTGAAGGTATTATTTTGTTTTATTCTTCGCCACTACTCTGTTATTTTATTCAAGGAGGTCAGATGTCATTTATTTCGTTTGAATTTTCTCCTTTTTCCTATTAGGTTTTATTATTCTAATTTTTACAGGAAAGATGCATAAATGAAACCTTCATTTAGGCCCTGGGGTGAAAGGCTTTTGAGTCTATATATCCAGCGGGTTTCTTCCTGCTGTAATTTTTTGTCTATGTCACCCTGTCTGGGGCCTGATTTAATTTTGGTTATCCCCCATATTTTCAAACTATCACTTTTGCCGCTATGTTCTGCTTGTATGTGTCTAGAAAGTGTGGTGTCTGTTTTTAGATTAATATCACTAAGATGTTTTGATATTCTTCTCCGGAGTGCTTGTACAGTTTTGCCCACATACATTTTGGGGCAGCTGCATTGTATCGCATACACCACCCCTGTTGTTTTGCAGTTTATATAGTGGGCAATTTTATACTTTTTGTGATCGACCGGATTTTCAAATTCTTTACATACTAGCATTTATGCTGCAGAATTGGCAATCTCCGCATGGATAGGACCCTTTTGTGGTTAGCCATGTAGTTTTTTCTATTTGTTGGGGGTTCCTCTGAAAATGGCTATATACGAGCTGTTCTCTGAGATTTGTTCCTCTTCTGTATGTAATTGAGGGGTATTTAGTGATAACACTCTTAATATCTTCATCCAGTCTTAAAATATTCCAGTATTTTTTTAGAATATTGCTGACTTCTTGATGTTTGATGTCAAATGTACCAATACAGCGCACTATTTTTTCACTACTTACTTTTTCCCATTCCAGTAAAAGATCATTTCTGTCTTTTTCTTTTGCCTTCCGATACGCTTTGTGTAGAACTTTTTTTGGATAGCCTCGTTCCAAAAATTTCTGATATAGGATTTTGCTTTCAGGTTCGAAGCCATCCTCTGTTGAGCAATTCCTTCTCGCTCTAAAATACTGGCCTACTGGAATTCCTCTTTTCAGAGGTATTGGATGGTAACTTGACCAGTGGAGGAGACTATTGCTTGACGTGGGCTTTCTATAGATTTCTGTTATTATGGTTCCATTCTCTGAAAGGCTGAGGGCTACATCCAGAAAGTTGAGTCTGTTTTTATCTATTTCACCAGTGAGTTTTTAACCAATTGTGTTTATATTGATAATTTTAATAAATTCATAGAATTCTTCTTGTGCACCTTCCCACAGTATTATAACGTTGTCAATATAACGACCCCAGTATGTGATATATTTAGTGTAATGACTGTGTGCTTCAGTGAACACTATTCTATCCTCCCACCACCCTAAAAAAAGATTTGCGAAATTTGGTGCGCATTTCGTACCCATTGCGGTACCAGTGATCTGTAAATAATAATCCCCGTCAAAAACAAAATAATTGTGAGTGAGTAGAAAACCTAAAAGTGACAAAACGAACTCATTGTGATCTTTATACTGGGTACCTCTTGTATCTAGATAGTATTTTACTGAATTTATGCCTTTGGCATGCTGTATGCTAGTATATAGCGCCTCTACGTCTAGGCTTGCTAGTGAGGTTCCCTTTTCTACATGTATATTCTGCAATTTAGTCAATACGTCTTTGGTATCTCTTAGATGTGATGTCAGATTAGGGACAAATGGGGATATCACCTCATCGACATAGCCACTTATCCCCTCACACAAATTCTCATTTCCGGATACTATAGGTCTCCCTGGGACTGGGTGTCGTTTTTTGTGTATCTTGGGGATAGCATAAAACGTTGCAAGCACTGGATTCGGTTTGTACATTACTTTGAACTCTTCTTTAGTGATTAAATTATTTTCTTTTGCTTGTTGTAGCATGCTCTTGAGTTCTTGTACAAATTTAATGGTAGGGTTGGTCTGTAATTTTTTATAAGTATTTTTGTCTTTTAAAAGGTCCATGACCATTCTTTTATACTCTGATTTATCCATTATTACTATGTTGCCCCCTTTGTCTGACGGTTTTATTTCCAAATTTTTATTTTCTGTCAGTTCCTGCAACGCTTTCTTTTCTTTTTTACTTAGATTATTACCGATTTGTGACTTCTTCCCTTTGATTGTTTGTAATTCTATAGTCACTAGGTCTTGCTTTAAACCCTGCCTCATCATTGTAAAGTGCTGCATTACTGGTCCATCTGTGGGACTCCTGCTTTGCACCCTAAAACCCATCTACATGAAGGTACCTTCATTACCACCAGGCAGATGGCGCAAGAACCAGTGTTCTCAGAGAGAAGAGAGAGTGTACCCTGCTATTACTGCACAGCTGCAGAGAGTGCGAGAGTGAGCATTGCCACCACAAATACTACCACCTTTAGTACCACTACCATCACCTATAATCTCCCCACTCTCCCCTGTGGCCTGCTGTATATATATATTTCCATATGAACATTTTCTAGGTGAGCTATTATTTAGCTACAAGGACTGAATATGCAAAAATATATATGATAAATCAGTCTTTTCCTAAAGTACTAAAGCAGGGCTCAGGAATCTTCAACACTTCTGGTGTTACAGCCCAATTGGATAGTTAGTCAATTAAAACGTAACTTTCAATATAGATATTCTAAGGTAAGGAGAAAATGAAAAAATACAAGATAAATTCCCTAACTGATAATAAAGAAACAAAATGAGGCACACATTGGTACCTGGATGCACGGCGGCACCTAACCAAAACAAGAAAGTTTCAGACCCAATTGTCCTACCACATCCAGATTATTCAGGTTGTTGTGGGTCCATTTAAAAAAAAATATATTTGAACATCATAGAGGCAACATTAAATGCTTTAGCTTCATGGGAATTGAACATGTGAATCCACCTGTTAGGGTGGGAATTGGGATCGTATCTACAAATGGAAGTCAGATGGATCTTTATGCTTAAAACGACCATAACTCTGGGCCTAAATGACCAGCTGAATTCTGTCTGTTTCATTTAAAACTCCCCTACCTCCCCCCCCAAATCCCTCATTCCTTTGTATTATCCGGACTTCATCTTGATTAGTGACCAATTCAGAATTGTTCTGCCAAGGGTCTTCTCTACTCCTTTCTCCTAAAATACTGAATCCCTAATGTGTTAAAAATACTTCTAATCAGATGTGCTATGCCAGAGATCTCTTTTATTCATTCCAATTTTGCCTCTAATGCCAAGCTACTTGTAACGACGCTTAGCAACAGGAACATCATTCTTGAGTGTACCGGAGATGCTTACCGGTCTCTTGGTAACCAATACCCTGATGAGCTTGTAATCCCGCGATACTGAGCAAGATGACATCATGATACGTTTTCTGCGTGGGTTATTGGCGCTCAGGCAGCTAGCTTCTTAAGGCATGCAACACTGGTAGGTGGTTGTTGCCATCCATAGCCCACGAGCCTTAGCAAGCCCACATCTAGGATGTCAAGCACCATCTGCTTGGCCTCATAATTAGATACTATGGCACCAGTTTAGTATCTAACAAATTAGCCCCTGAACTAGGGACCCATATCCTATGGCTCCTCGTTTGCTGCATTTATCCTTAGTCCTTACATTGTCACTTCCCATGATAAGCAATATGTTTGGCGAAACATGCAGGGAAGTAATACAAGGGCATTTTTGGGGCAATCTATTTGAGGGACATGTTCTGGATGGGATCACCCTTGTCAAGGCAAGTACTCCATATATAGGCTTTTTATGGCCAGCGTAGCACCCCCAACAGGGCATTAACAGGGACAGATTAGCTCCCTAATCTCACGGCTTATATTTTAAGGTACCCATCCTATTTGGACATATACCAGATGAAAGACCAGACCCACTACTGGAACAACAATCTAAATAATCTGGACGCAGTAGGACAATTGGATCTAATACTTTCATGTTCTGCTTAGGTGCCGCTGTACACCCAGCGACTAATGTGTACCTCATTTTGTTTCTTTATTATCAATCAGGGAATTTATCTTGTATTTTTTCATTTTCTCCTTATCTTAGAATATCTGTATTAAAAGTTAACTATCCAATTGGGCTTTTACTCTTTGAAAAATAGTTTAATTTATCCCGGTGACATTTGTACACTCACTGTAATCAGTGGAATTTATGTTTAAGTTTGCACTCCAGGTGTTGTAAAACTACAACTCCCAGCATACATGCTTGCTCGACTGTCTCAGTATAGAGGTGAATGGAGCATGCTGGGAGTTGCAGTTTTATAACAGCTAGAGTGCTAAAGGTTGCTGACCCCTATCCTAAAGTAATCATACAGTTTTGTTTAAGATTTTTTTTGCTGTTTGAGCCACAGAACTGCACTAAAATCCAGCCTAATGGCTTAAATTCTGTATTAGAGATGAGCAAACCAGTCAAGATTTGCTACGGGTCCAGTTTTTCAAATTTTTGAAAAAGTTTGGTTCAGATCAAAATTGATTCGGGCCGAACCGAAGTTGCTCTGAAAGTTGATATATAACACCCTCTAGCCTCCTTGACTCATAGGGGTCATTTATTATCCTGAAATATGATTGCTATGCAACGGTTAGTTGCGCTGCAATCACAGACTTTTCCCCGCTCAAGCCAGGTCTAAAAAAGGAGGCGTGGCCTTTTTTTAGACCTGGCGTGAGCATTTAAAACCCTGGTCTTAATAAATTACCTCCATCATTTTTTATGAATATTTTTTCCTTTCCTTTGTAGTCGGTTGGTCGATGCCTACATGGGCCAATGCCCATCTTCACAAAGGTATGACTGGGGGGAATCTCTAAGCTCATGCTCCACTGCCATGACTGTTGGAAGGGGTAGGGGGCAGGAGTAGCACCAGCTCCATCAGCAACTTAAGGTTTGAGTCTCTAATGAGAAGTTTTTAATAGGGAATGGATACACAGTCATTTTGCAGCTAACAGAAGCAATTCAAAAGCATGTGCTTGAACTGCCACTTCACTTTTTTCTTCACTACTTTATTGGCTCTGCCTCCACTAAAGACTCATTTGGACACAACTCCTGCAGGAACGCTTTCCTGAAGGCTGCTGTATGCTTTTCTGTTGGTTTAACAGTTTAGCTAGGAATGTTGGTAGCCTGCACAATGTTGCGCACATCCATATACAGTACAGACCAAAAGTTTGGACACACCTTCTCATTCAAAGAGTTTTCTTTATTTTCATGACTATGAAAATTGTAGATTCACACTGAAGGCATCAAAACTATGAATTAACACATGTGGAATTATATACATAACAAACAAGTGTGAAACAACAGAAAATATGTCATATTCTAGGTTCTTCAAAGTAGCCACCTTTTGCTTTGATTACTGCTTTGCACACTCTTGGCATTTTCTTGATGAGCTTCAAAAGGTAGTCCCCTGAAATGGTTTTCACTTCACAGGTGTGCCCTGTCAGGTTTAATAAGTGGGATTTCTTACCTTATAAATGGGGTTGGGACCATCAGTTGCGTTGAGGAGAAGTCAGGTGGATACACAGCTTATAGTCCTACTGAATAGACTGTTAGAATTTGTATTATGGCAAGAAAAAAGCAGCTAAGTAAAGAAAAACGAGTGGCCATCTGTCACGGGGTTCCGAAGGTGCACTCGGTCCCCCATTTCCCGCAGATCTGTTGCTTAGCTTTGGGAATGAGGATCTGTGTTTGACCTCATTCCCAGGAAGGCTTTACTAGCTGGGTGGTTCCCTGCTCCTAGTCTGCCTTGAGCGCCGAGCTGATCACTCGTTGCTCGACTGGTTGGTCTGTCGGTCATGTGACGCTGGCCACGTCACATGACCCTCACTCCCCACTATAAATACAGGCAGCCTGCTGGCTACAGGTTGCCTGTTAATTTCTAGGTTCCTGGCTATTTGTTGGACTACTGAATACTTACCTGATCCTGTTCCCTGACGATCCTTTGTCTGCTCCTCCTGTACTGCGCATCCGTCCTGGTATTGTGACCTCGGCTCCCACCTGACTACTCTCTTAGGACTCCTCTTGTACTTCTCTGCTCTCCTGGTATTTGACCTTCTCCTGACAATTCTTTGCTTAATCCTTTGTACTGTGTAGCTTTCTTGGTTCTAACCCGGTCCGTTCATGTTCCGTATTTTGTCTTGTCTGTCTTCCCTGCACATATCCTAAGTTAGGGACTGTTGTCCAGTTGTCCCCTGTCATCAGGACTCGTGAGGCAAGTAAGCAGGGCCAGCGGTGAGGGTGGAGCGCAGTGGTCACTATCCTTCCCCCTGTGTGTATGTGGACGTGACCGTTACACCATCATTACTTTAAGAAATGAAGGTCAGTCAGTCAGCCGCAAAATTGGGAAAACTTTGAAAGTAAGGGCTATTTGACCATGAAGGAGAATGATGGGGTGCTGCACCAGATGACCTGGCCTCCACAGTCACCGGACCTGAACCCAATCGAGATGGTTTGGGATGAGCTGGACTGCAGAGTGAAGGCAAAAGGGCCAACAAGTGCTAAGCATCTCTGGGAACTCCTTCAAGACTGTTGGAAGACCATTTCAGGGGACTACCTCTTGAAGATTATCAAGAGAATGCCAAGAGTGTGCAAAGCAGTAATCAAAGCAAAAGGTGGCTACTTTGAAGAACCTAGAATATGACATATTTTCAGTTGTTTCACACTTGTTTGTTATGTATATAATTCCACATGTGTTAATTCATAGTTTTGATGCCTTCATAGTCATGAAAATAAAGAAAACTCTTTGAATGAGAAGGTGTGTCCAAACTTTTGGTCTGTACTGTATGTTACCTGCCTGTCCTTCTG
Source organism: Bufo bufo (assembly GCF_905171765.1). NCBI lineage: Eukaryota > Metazoa > Chordata > Amphibia > Anura > Bufonidae > Bufo > Bufo bufo. The sequence goes on from NC_053392.1 coordinate 557,720,800, forward strand.
ATGCACAGTAACTATGCAGTTCACTACTAGAGATGATTAGCTAAGCATGTTGGTGCAATGCACACTGATATACAACGAGATACACTTTCCCTGCAGTTTAACTGCAGGCCAGGATAGATATAATTTAAAACACTTCATGACAAATTAATTCATAACAAACCAAATTTGTTGGCAAAATTCGACAAAGCATCCAAATCAAATTTTTTAAAACTTTGCTCATCTCTATCCGCTCCCCACTCAGAAGATTGGTGTTATGGATGGTGTCACCGTCATCATCATCCTCTTTCTCCTCCAATCCGGACTCCTTTTCCTCCTCCTCAAGTGGCAGCACCTCCTCCTCCATTGGAGTTTCTTATTGTGGGTCCCAACAGCTACAGGACCACCTGTTGCATGAGTGTCAGCGTCTCTTCAAAAATGCATATGAAGGAGATGAGGGATAGCTGAAGCATGAACGGCATGAGCTGCCCTGCCCGACCTGGAAACAATGCACCCTCCCTACTGAGGTTGTTGATTGCATGACCAAATCGTTCACGGCTTTCTGCTGCTCATACAGATGCTCGAGCATGTGCAATGTTGAATTTCAGTGACTTGAAATGTTGCAAATGAAACGGTGTAGCTGCATGCCAATCTGACACTGCAAGTCCAGGAGAGCAATCCTTACCACGTGACAATCACTGAAAAGAGGGAAAGTCTCCTGGACATCGCCAGCACCTTGCTCAAGCCAGTGCATTTTTTTTAAAGGCCATGCAGGGAGCATGTGTCATTTCCCCCAGGTTCAGGGTGGCCAAAATGTTGTGCCCATTTTTGTTGACCATCTTGCCCAGTTTGAGTCGGCAATGTGACAGCCAGTGGGATGTTTGCTGCTTGATGTACTTGAGCAACTGCTCGCCAGTGTGGCTACTCTTTCCCAGGCCAGCAACGCCTGACCTGACACATATGATATGAAAGATGGGTAGTGTAAGTGACGCTGAGCCTTGCTGCTGTTGGGGATAGCACCATGTCCATGGAGGAGGAGGTGGCAGAGAACTGCCTGCTGTGGGAGCCATTCCCATGATATAGTGGGAGGGAGTGAAAAGGACTTGGTCATGTTGCTGGGGTGCTGCCTCTCTGCTGATGCTCCAACCAGTGGGTCGTGAAAGACATGTACTGCCCATGCCAGCGATTCCAGGTGTCCACCATGGCATGAACCTTGCCATATAGCAAGAATCACAAGGAGTGGCCCCCATTCTCCGCCACGTTAGTAAAAGGCTCTACTACAATGATACAGCAACTGCACCACCAGTAACATGGCCAGGTGGGTGTTTTGCTTGTAGACAAGCTAATTGCTGGTGGAGAAAAGTTTTTTAATGGCCAAAGTGCCATCATAGATGTCACATGATGGATCCGAGGACAAGGGGGAGTCTTAGCAGGGGAAGAAGAAGGTGATGGTGATGATGATGACAAAGATTCAGTATTGCTTGGGGATGCAGTTTGGCTGCCACAAAAAGGACCAGGAGAAGGAAGACAGGCTTGTCCTGATTAGGAAGGCTGGCAAGTTGTATTTTCCCAAGTGCTGCAATAGACCACTGGTGCCCATAATTATGTTTGGACAGCCATGGCTTATTTGCTCACAAAGAGCTACAGGCAGCCCAGCTGGGCTTAGCGCTGGCATGTTTGGGCCTCACCCACCCACAGCATCAGCCGCATCACCAGATCCTGAAGCAGACATTGCCCTGGCTGTTTTGGAGGTATGTGACCTCTACTCTTTATTACTGCCACTAGCGCCCTTCTCCACTGATGTTGCCTCCTCCTCAGCACCCTGATCCGGCTCCCAGGTCCTGTTCTCACCCTCCCTTATGCTTTTATCAGACTGTGAGATATCATGATGGGCTCCTGGGCCCTCTTCCCCTGCTCTGCCCCGACTGCCAATGTTACCGCCCTCACATCCAATGCCATAACTTGAGGTGCCACTTTTACCACCACCACCAATACAGGTATTCATGGGTTCACCAGCATTCTCCCCAACCTCCTCGTCATTGCAGCCCAAATGGTGAGGGCTCACAAAAAAGTCATTAACAGGGAGAATTTTTTAAATATCTGCCGTAGGGCGTGGTGGGGTTTTCTTGCCACTTCTTAGGAAAAAGGAAGGCACCCCTCTAGGAATGGGCAGTGAAGACTGAGAGGCCGCCACTAAATGCCTTCTTTGGGGATACAAGGAGGAAGAGCAGGAGAAACACTGTGACCCCCTGGCTCCACGGCATGGTGTCAGATACTGATGTCACCTCCACGTCATCCTGCTGTGACCGAGAGGAGGAGTGAGACATCCAATCCACAATCCCATCCTCTTTCTCCTCAACTACAATGTTGTGCCTTTCCAAAGCCAGCAGGGAAAACTACTGCCTGCTACTCCTACTACTACTTCTGACTGCATAGTTGGTGGTGCAGTTACCTACATTCTGGCTCTGGGTCTTTCATTTGGAACCCTTCCGTAGACCAGACATATTTGGGCCTCTCAGATAGTGTTGTGCACTACCCTCTATTGGAGTAGTAATCGTGTATATATGCTGCTAGTTTGAATACAATCGACCAATTCACTAAAAAAATAAAAAATTGATTGTGATATAAAGGCTACCCTGTCTATTGGTGTAGTAATCACGTATATATGATGGTTTGAATATACAGATGTAGCCAAACTAAAATTAACTCTGATAACATACAGTTGCAAGAAAAAGTATGTGAACCCTTTGGAATGATATGGATTTCTGCACAAATTGGTCATAAAATGTGATCTGATCTTCATCTAAGTCACAACAATAGACAATCACAGTCTGCTTAAACTAATAACACACAAAGAATTAAATGTTACCCTGTTTTTATTGAGCACACCATGTAAACATTCACAGAGCAGGTGGAAAAAGTATGTGAACCCTTAGATTTAATAACTGGTTGAACCTCCTTTGGCAGCAATAACTTCAACCAAACGCTTCCTGTAGTTGCAGATCAGACGTGCACAACGGTCAGGAGTAATTCTTGACCATTCCTCTTTATAGAACTGTTTCAGTTCAGCAATATTCTTGGGATGTCTGGTGTGAATCACTTTCTTGAGGTCATGCCACAGCATCTCAATCGGGTTGAGGTCAGGACTCTGACTGGGCCACTCCAGAAGGCATATTTTCTTCTGTTTAAGCCATTCTGTTGTTGATTTACTTCTATGCTTTGGGTCGTTGTCCTGTTGCAACACCCATCTTCTGTTGAGCTTCAGCTGGTGGACAGATGGCCTTAAGTTCTCCTGCAAAATGTCTTGATAAACTAGGGAATTCATTTTTCCTTCAATGATAGCAATCCGTTCAGGCCCTGGCGCAGCAAAACAGCCCCAAACCATGATGCCCCCACCACCATACTTCACAGTTGGGATGAGGTTTTGATGTTGGTGTGCTGTGCCTCTTTTTCTCCACACATAGTGTTGTGGGTTTCTTCCAAACAACTCCACTTTGGTTTCATCTGTCCATAGAATATTTTGCCAGTACTGCTGTGATACATCCAGGTGCTCTTGTGCAAACTGTAAACGTGCAGCAATGTTTTTTTTTGGACAGCAGTGGCTTCCTCTGTGGTATCCTCCCATGAAATCCATTCTTGTTTAGTGTTTTACGTATCGTAGATTCGCTAACAGGGATGTTAGCATATGCCAGAGACCTTTGTAAGTCTTTAGCTGACACTCTAGGATTCTTCTTCACCTCATTGAACAGTCTGCACTGTACTCTTGCAGTCATTTTTACAGGACGGCAACTCCTAGGGAGAATAGCAGCAGTGCTGAACTTTCTCCATTTATAGACAATTTTTCTTACCGTGGACTGATGAACAGCAAGCCTTTTGGAGATACTTTTATAACCCTTTCCAGCTTTATGCAAGTCAACAATTCTTAATCGCAGGGCTTCTGAGAGCTCTTTTGTGCGAGGCCTCATTCACATCAGGCAATGCTTCTTGTGAAAAGCAAACCCAGAACTGGTGTGTATTTTTTATAGGGCAGGGCAGCTGTAACCAACACCTCCAATCTCATCTCATTGATTGGACTCCAGTTGGCTGACACCTCACTCCAATTAGCTCTTGGAGATGTCATTAGTCTAGGGGTTCACATACTTTTTCCACCTGCACTTTGAATGTTTACATGGTGTGTTCAATAAAAACATGATAACATTTAATTCTTTGCATGTTATTAGTTTAAGCAGACTGTGATTGTCTATTGTTGTGACTTAGATGAAGATCAGATCACATTTTATGACCAATTTGTGCAGAAATCCATATCATTCCAAAGGGTTCACATTCTTTTTCTTGCAACTGTATATGCTGCTTGATTAAATTGAACCTCTCCCCCCCATAAAAAAAATATTTCAACCGTGTGAAAATGGAATAAACTGAAACAGACTATTGAGGTTTGACGCCCAAATTCACGTTAACATTCATAGGAAGATTGCTGCGACACCTTGGGTATTTCTGCAGTAATCACGTATATATGCTGCTTAATTAAACTGAACCCCACAAAAAAAGTATTGATGCAGTTATCACTTATATACAGTCAGGTCCATAAATATTGGGACATCGACACAATTGTAAGATTTTTTGCTCTATACAATACCTCAATGGATTTGAAATGAAACGAACAAGATGTGCTTTAACTGCAGACTGTCAGCTTTAATTTAGGGTATTTACATCCAAATCAGGTGAACGGTGTAGGAATTCCAACAGTTTTCAATTGTGCCTCCCTTTTGTTAAGGAACCAAAAGTAATGGGACAATTGGCTTCTCAACTGTTCCATGGCCAGGTTTGTGTTATTCCCTCATTATCCCAATTACAATGAGCAGATAAAAAGTCCAGAGTTCATTTCAAGTGTGCTATTTGCATTTGGAATTTGTTGCTGTCAACTCTCAAGATGAGATCCAAAGAGCTGTCACTATCAGTGAAGCAAGCCATCATTAGGATGAAAAAACAAAACAAACCCATCAGAGAGATAGCAAAAACATTAGACGGGGCCAAAACAACTGTTTGGAACATTCTTAAAAAGAAGGAACGCACCAGTGAGCTCAGCAACACCAAAAGACCCGGAAGACCATGGAAAACAACTGTGGTGGATGACCAAAGAATTCTTTCCCTGGTGAAGAAAACACCCTTCACAACATTTGGCCAGATCAAGAACACTCTCCAGGAGGTAGGTGTATGTGTGTCAAAGTCAACAATCAAGAGAAGACTTCACCAGAGTGAATACAGAGGGTTCACCACAAGATGTTAAACCATTGGTGAGCCTCAAAAACAGGAAGGCCAGATTAGAGTTTGCCAAACAAAACCTTAAAAAGCCTTCACAGTTCTGGAACAACATCCTATGGACAGATGAGACCAAGATCAACTTGTACCAGAGTGATGGGAAGAGAAGAGTATGGAGAAGGAAAGGAACTGCTCATGATCCTAAGCATACCACCTCATCAGTGTAGCATGGTGGTGGTAGTGTCATGACGTGAGCATCACCAGGGATGAAACCCAGCGTCTGGTGTTGTCTATGTGTTCCAGACTTCAGGCTGTAATTGACTGCAAAGGATTTGCTACCAAGTATTAAAAAGTGAAAGTTTGATTGATGATTATTATTATGTCCCATTACATTTGGTCCCTTAACAAGCGGAAGGCACATATGCAAACTGTTTTAATTCCTACACCGTTCACCTGATTTGGATGTAAATACCCTCAAATTAAAGCTGACAGTCTGCAGATAAAAAAGCACATCTTGTTCGTTTCATTTCAAATCCATTGTGGTGGTGTATAGAGTCAAAAATGTTAGAATTGTGTCGATGTCCCAATATTTATGGACCTGGCTGTATGCTGGTTTGATTAAATGGAACAAGTCCTCAAAAAATTTAATTGCAACCGTGTGGAGACTGGAAAAATGGAAACAGATGATTCAGGCTTGATGCTAAATTTCTTGTTAATACACATAGCTAGATTGCTGCTATACCTTGGGTATTTCTGCAGTAATCACCTATATATGCTGATTAATTAAACTGAACCCCACAAAAAAAGTATTTCTTTGAAAATGGGGAAAATGAAAGTATTTGTATGCAGGTAGGTGCTGTTGAGTTCTGGATTGCAGCATCTGCACTTCTGATAGGCATAGCCAGCCACAGCTTCTGCCTTCTCTCTCCCTGTCTTGTCATTTGCCCTGCATGTCTGCCATGCTTGTCCCTATTTCACACAACACACACAATTCTTCTTTGGAATCCTAGCCTTTCCCCTCACTCTACCTGGCAATCAGCTTAATTGATTTCTGACTGTTATTGATTGATTTCTGACTCCCTTAAGTTCATTTTCCTGTCAGACACTGTCACACCCAACCACCCTCATTCACAGAATGGCGCAGAATTGCGTTCTGCTAGGGCATCTTCTTGCCCGCTGCAGTACTGATTGTCTCATCCAAGTTGTCTGTCAGCCTGGAAGCCAATCATGGCAAGTGTGATCATACTCACGTACTCATGTGAGAACGCTTCTTCTTCCTTCCTAGTGTTTTTTTCCCGCCGACTTAGACTCAACCTGGAAAGATTCTGGTTTTGTCCGAACTGTAGCTCTCATCTTTACTCTGTATATTTACTAAACTTATGGTACCCTATTAGACTAGGGTTCCATGGCAATTTTTTGTAGTATTATGAGAAAAGATTAAGTGTGGCCATAACTGCCGGGACACCTCATTGCTTCACTGTAGAGTTAAATGTTATGTGGTTAGTGATGAGCGGCAGGGGCAATATTCAAATTTGTGATATTTCGCAAATATTTGGGCGAATATTCGCCATATATTTGCAAATTTGAGAATCCGTTATCTCCAGTCATTATTTTCTTAAATTGCGGAAATCGGCAATTGAAAAATTTGCAATAAAAATTTGCATTACGAAAATTCACATTACGAAAATTCGCAATCAACACTACTCCTAAAGTCAAAGATATTGCAACCTTCTCATTGGCCCACAAGCTAGAAGCAGGGAGGGATCATGTGTACTGATAAAAAAAAAATCTTGAATATTCGAAATTATGAATATATGTAACTATATTCTAAATATTTGCAAATTCTCGAAGTGACGATATTCGCGATAAAAATTAGCAATTCGAATATTTGTGATCAACACTATACGTGGTTATTCAACCCTACAGAAACATTGATCTTATGTGGTGACTCCCTTAAAGAGGACCTTTCACCGATTCTTACCCTATGAACTAAGTATACATACATGTGGAGCGGCGCCCGGGGATCTCTCTGCACTTACTATTATCCCCGGGCGCCGCTCCGTTCTCCTGCTATGTCCTCCGGTATCTACGTTCCCTAAGTTATGGTAGGCGGAGTCTGCCCTAGCGCTGGCCAATCGCATTGCAGAGCTCACAGCCTGGGAGAAAATAACCTCCCAGGCTGTGAGCTCTGCGCTGCGATTGGCCAGCGCTAGGGCAGAGTCCGCCTACCATAACTTAGGGACTGGTATCTCCGCCTACTATAACTTAGTGAGCGGAGATACCGGAGGGCATAGCGGGAGAACGGAGCGGCGCCCGGGGATAATAGTAAGTGCAGTGAGATCCGCGGGCGCCGCTCTACATATCTGCATAGTTAGTTCATAGGGTAAGAATCGGTGAATGGTCCTCTTTAAGTTAATTTTCTTCAGACACAGTCACACCCAACCACCCTCATTCACAGAATGGCGCAGAATTGCGTTCTGCTCATTCTCCTCGTTCTGCTAGGGCATCTTCTTGCCCGCTGCAGTACTGATTGTCTCATCCAAGTTGTCTGTCAGCCTGGAAGCCAATCATGGCAAGTGTGATCATACTCACGTACTCATGTGAGAACGCTTCTTCTTCCTTCCTAGTGTTTTTTTCCCGCCGACTTAGACTCAACCTGGAAAGATTCTGGTTTTGTCCGAACTGTAGCTCTCATCTTTACTCTGTATATTTACTAAACTTATGGTACCCTATTAGACTAGGGTTCCATGGCAATTTTTTGTAGTATTATGAGAAAAGATTAAGTGTGGCCATAACTGCCGGGACACCTCATTGCTTCACTGTAGAGTTAAATGTTATGTGGTTAGTGATGAGCGGCAGGGGCAATATTCAAATTTGTGATATTTCGCAAATATTTGGGCGAATATTCGCCATATATTTGCAAATTTGAGAATCCGTTATCTCCAGTCATTATTTTCTTAAATTGCGGAAATCGGCAATTGAAAAATTTGCAATAAAAATTTGCATTACGAAAATTCACATTACGAAAATTCGCAATCAACACTACTCCTAAAGTCAAAGATATTGCAACCTTCTCATTGGCCCACAAGCTAGAAGCAGGGAGGGATCATGTGTACTGATAAAAAAAAAATCTTGAATATTCGAAATTATGAATATATGTAACTATATTCTAAATATTTGCAAATTCTCGAAGTGACGATATTCGCGATAAAAATTAGCAATTCGAATATTTGTGATCAACACTATACGTGGTTATTCAACCCTACAGAAACATTGATCTTATGTGGTGACTCCCTTAAAGAGGACCTTTCACCGATTCTTACCCTATGAACTAAGTATACATACATGTGGAGCGGCGCCCGGGGATCTCTCTGCACTTACTATTATCCCCGGGCGCCGCTCCGTTCTCCTGCTATGTCCTCCGGTATCTACGTTCCCTAAGTTATGGTAGGCGGAGTCTGCCCTAGCGCTGGCCAATCGCATTGCAGAGCTCACAGCCTGGGAGAAAATAACCTCCCAGGCTGTGAGCTCTGCGCTGCGATTGGCCAGCGCTAGGGCAGAGTCCGCCTACCATAACTTAGGGACTGGTATCTCCGCCTACTATAACTTAGTGAGCGGAGATACCGGAGGGCATAGCGGGAGAACGGAGCGGCGCCCGGGGATAATAGTAAGTGCAGTGAGATCCGCGGGCGCCGCTCTACATATCTGCATAGTTAGTTCATAGGGTAAGAATCGGTGAATGGTCCTCTTTAAGTTAATTTTCTTCAGACACAGTCACACCCAACCACCCTCATTAACAGAATGACGCAGAATTGCGTTCTGCTCATTCTGCTCCTTCTGTTAGGGCACCTCCCTGCCTGCTGCAGCACTGATCGTCTCTTCCAGGATGTCTGTCAGACTGGGAGCCAAACAGGGCAAGCCCTACACTCACTTCCTCTCAGGGTAATGTGAGAACCCTTCTTCTTCCTCCGACGTGGAGTCATCCTTAACGAACCGGGAAAGATTCTGGTTCGTCTGCTGTGCAAAAAATTGCAAATTTGGACCGAACTAGGTTCCATGACAATTTTCGATAGTATTATGGTCATGAGAAAAGTGTGAGTGTTACCATAACTGCAGGAACACCTCATTGCTTCACTATAGAGTTAAATGTTATGTGGTTATTCAACCCTACAGAAACATTGATCTTATGTGGTAGTCATGGTAACCCATGATGTCACTGCTGGGTGACTAACTTTCTGTGGAATTCTGAACTAATACTTACCTACAAAACGCTAGAGTCTATAGAATATACGTGTTAGTAGCAGTGTTTTCTCTTTAGCTTGTGTTATCTGGTTATTAGCTATGTTGGAGTCAGAACAGTAATTACATTTTAAATTTTAAGTGAAATTGCTAAGAGACTGACAGCGCATCCACACCTAGAGCACAGCCACTTCACTACATAAGAAAGCTGTGGAAGATTTTTCAGAGCTGCAATATTACATCTTTTACTCTTGTCTGTTATGTTCATATCATTCTCTTGTCAATGTGTAAGCATCCTCTCAACATACTGCAAATGTCACCTAAACTAAGTGAACAGAAAGAATAATAACTGGAGTCTAGATTACATTACTTTTAGGAATTTACATTTTCTATATCAGATTTTTCTGTTAACTGGTTATACAGGGAAAGCCACTCTGTTCTTTGTAACTTTTTTTGCGCTCATAATAAGTCTGTTGCTGCTACTGTGGTCTAGAAATGACATAGTGTCACCTGCTAGTCACTCTAAAATTGTATTGCCATGCAGTCCTAGCCGTAATAATGAGCTGGTTGGTAATGTGTTATGTTTACTAAGTCTAGAAGTGATATTGCGATCATGGATTAAATTAATCTAGTTATTTACTTAAATGCGTTGACTCACCCCAACAACCTATTAACTATCCACTTGATAGGTGATAAGTACCTGATCGGTGGGAGTCCAACCACTGGGACCTCCACAATTTCAGGAGACTCCTCAATGAATGCAGTGACAGTCTCACATGCATGGTGCCACTCTATTCATCTCTATGGAACTACCAGAGCTTCTCGTGAGTGGTAGGTGTCCTATTAGTTGGAGCCCCACCAATTAGAAACTTATTACTGATCCAATGGATAGGTAATATGTTGTTATGGTAGGAAAATCACTTTTTTAACATAAAAAAGGTTATACAGTGCTTCGCAAAAGCATTCACCTGCTTAAAGTAGAATTTTTTAATTAGTTAAATTTATCGCTGTATCTCATTAAATGACTTGTAATTTAGCGTCACAGTGATATTATTGGTGTCTAGTAGCTCAACATATCGTGTCCTTGTATGCACAAGCGAATCGATATACATATATATATATATATATTTATATTATAAGAAGGTACAAGGAATCATCGTGGATGATAAGTACGTGTCACTGATGTTCCTGGCCTCGATGCAGTAAGAGACGGTTTTTATGTGTCAGCAGCAATTGCTGTTTGACACATTGATACTTAGTATGGCTGTAATAGCTGATCCAGGACGGCTCTTACTGGGAGTAGTCAAAGTGCTGGGTGGGTGACTACTCCCCATGTTCCAGGCCAGGTTTTGCCAGACATAAAAACCAGCCAGCACTGCTTGAGCCGGGCTGGAGGGCTCCTGTAAGGGCAAACAGGCTGCCTAATGCCTGCCTGTGGACTTGACAAGGCAGAACTTCCAACAGGGTGTGGAGTAACACCCAGGAGAAAAGGTGACTGTTTTATATATGAACTTTTCCTGTGTGTGAACAATCACCAAGCAAGTTGTGTTTTTGTTTTGCTTTCAGGTGTTAATGAACACTGTTGTTTTGAACCAAGGACTTGTACTTTGCCTCTGTGCTGCACCTTCTAATCCTAACTACTAGAGCGAATCCTCACATTTGGTGGAGAATGCGTGCAGGCGCAGTGAGGCTGGCGTGAACGCCGATATATTTTTGGGCACGGTCGTATGTCGTACATCAAACCAGCAGTATTACAACCCGTACCCCACGACAAAATGGAGGCTGTTGCAAAGGCCCTCGTGGAAGCTAATCTACAGCAGCGAGAGACCAACCTGCACCAATGGGAGGCTAATAAGCAGCAGCAAGAGACCAACCAGTTGCTGATACAACACGTGATGGCTAGTGTTGAGCGCGAATATTCTAATATCAATTTTTTTTTGTGAATATTGGCACTTCGCTAATTCTCGAATATTTCGAATATAGTGCTATAAATTCGATATTTCAAATATATATATATTTTTTTTTATTGTTATATTTTTTTCTTTCCCACTTCCCAAAAGTAGTTCTTACCTGTCCTTAGGATTCCTGGCTTCCTGGCTGCTCCAGTCAGTGCCTGTTGCCGCTTCTGACGACTTTCGTGCTCATGGAGCGTCCCCATCACCATGGGAACGTCTCCATATTAGAATGTACTTTCGGATTTGAGAATTACGTTGAAATCGCAATTCAATTAATTCAAGTTATAATAATCGAATTGCGATTTCAACTTAGCACTGCTATATTCCATATTAGGCTAGAATTAACGAATATGGAATATAGCAGTGTTAAGTTGAAATCGCAATTCGATTATTATAACTTGAATTAATCGCATTGCGATTTCAACTTGGACCTGGTTTACTATGGTTGGCTTGGTAGATTTAGCGAAAATGACGAATGTATTTGTCATATTCCTCAAAACGAAGATAACGAAGTATTCTCCATCATCGTTTTAGCTCCATATTCGTCAACTTCGCTAATTCTAGCAATCAAATAGGAAAGTTGACTATAGAGACAGCTAAGTTTAATTCGCTATGCGATTATATTACTTAGCTTTTTTTAAAAAAAATTGAATAGTTATAAATAATACTTGATTATTATAATGATTCTATTTATAAAAAAAAAAGCTAAGTAATATAATCGCATAGCGAATTAAACACAGCTGTCTCTATAGTCAACCTTCCTATTTGATTGCTAGAATTAGCGAAGTTGACGAATAGGTAGCTAAAACGAAGATGGAGAATACTTCGCTATCTTCGTTTTGAGGAATATGACAAATACATTCGTCATTTTCGCTAATTCTACCAAGCCAACCATAGTAAACCAGGTCCAAGTTGAAATCGCAATGCGATTAATTCAAGTTATAATAATCGAATTGCGATTTCAACTTAGCACTGCTATATTCCATATTCCTTAATTCTAGTCTAATATGGAATATAGTAATAGAAAAATGAGCGAGCACTCATACACTTGGTAACCAAATTGACATGTGCAGAAAGTATTTATTAAATCCCCATAAAATACAAGTAATAAAATTTATAAGAACAATATAGCAATAATATACAACATTACAGTCACATATATTGTGGTAGATATGATCGATACTATATTCGATAAAAATATATTCGATAGAAATATTCGATAAATTGAATGGTAGAAAATTAAATGTTAAAATATTCTATAGAATATTCGATACCACTCAATAGTGTCGATAAATTCAATAATATATATCACACCAAAAAACTTCAAGTATATGCTGTTATTTGGGAAAGAGGGGGTATTATCTTCTAGCGCTCTATCCCAGTTTGGGAAACTGAATGTCACTGAAAATGTTGTAGGTGTATTCACTGGGAGCGCAATATGTTCATAAAGTGTCCACAGGAATCCTGATAATGTGAAAAGTCTCTTATAGCATATCCTTTTAAGGTCGATATGAGCTTTGAATCGAAGTAAACTTTAAATCGATATTTGGCTTACCGTCTAGCGTCTGTTGTCTCCCTATTGCTTCAATGGAGCTTTAAATATTTGCCGGCTTATTCAGTCGCTCCATACAGCAAGCTGGTTTGAATTTCGCGGGAGTTCCAAAGATCGCGGGAGTTACCACTCTGTTCCGCAATTTCCTTTGGTGCAGTTTTCGACGATAAGAATAGTTAATCCTTTACTGTATAAATTTTCTTCTGTATGGCCATACAATATTATCGGAGGCTTTTCAATACAGGTACAGTCTTGTGAAAAAATTAGGACACCCTTTGAAAGCATGTGGTTTTTTGTAACATTTTTAATAAATGGTTATTTCATCTCCGTTTCAACAATACAGAGAGATTAAAGTAATCCGACTAAACAAAGAAAACTGAAGAAAAGTCTTTTCAAGATCTTCTGTAAATGTCATTCTACAAAAATGCCTATTCTAACTGAGGAAAAAGATAGGACACCCTTGCCCCTAATAGCGAGTGTTACCTCCTTTGGCTGAAATAACTGCAGTGAGACGGTTCTTGTAGCCATCTACCAGTCTTCGACATCGGTCTGAGGAAATTTTACCCCACTCCTCAATGCAGAACTTTTTCAGCTGTGAGATGTTTGAGGGGTTTCTTGCACGTACAGCCCTTTTCAAGTCACCCCACAGCATCTCAATGGGATTCAAATCTGGACTTTGACTTGGCCATTCCAGGACTCTCCATTTCTTCTTTTTCAGCCAATCTTTGGTTGATTTACTAGTATGTTTTGGGTCATTGTCATGTTGCATGGTCCAGTTCCGCTTCAGCTTTAATTTTCTAACTGATGGTCTCACATGTTCTTCAAGCACCTTCTGATACACAGTAGAATTCATCGTGGATTCTATGATGGTGAGCTGACCAGGTCCTGCTGCAGCAAAGCAGCCCCAAACCATGACACTTCCACCTCCATGCTTCACAGTTGGTATGAGGTTCTTTTCTTGGAATGCTGTGTTTGGTTTACGCCAAACATGTCCTCTGCTGTTGTGTCCAAATAATTCAATTTTGGACTCATCTGTCCAAAGAACATTATTCCAGAAGTCCTGGTCTTTGTCAACTTTATCGCTGGCAAATGTCAGTCTGGCCTCGATGTTTCTCTTGGAAAGCAAAGGTTTCCTCCTTGCACACCTCCCATGCAAGTTAAACTTGTACAGTCTCTTTCTGATTGTAGAGGCATGTACTTCTACATCAACAGTAGCCAGAGCCTGCTGTAGTTCTCGAGATGACACTTTAGGGTTTTTGGATACCTCTTTTAGCATCTTGCGGTCTGCTCTTGGGGTGAACTTGCTGGGGCGACCAGTCCTGGGCATGTTGGCAGTTGTTTTGAAAGCCCTCCACTTGTAGACAGTGGAATGGCTGATTTCAAAATCTTTTGAGATCTTTTTAAATCCCTTCCCAGACTCATAGGCTGCTACAATCTTTTTTCTGAAGTCCTCTGACAGCTCTTTTGCTCTCACCATGGTGCTCACTCTCACTTCAACAGTCAGGAGCACACCAAACTAAATGTCTGAGGTTTAAATAGGGCAAGCCTCATTCAACATGCAGAGTAACGATCTACTAATTATGTGCACCTGGTGTGATATACCTGTGTGAGATCTGAGCCAATTTAAGAGGGAATACATGTGAGGGTGTCCTATCTTTTTCCTCAGTTAGAATAGGCATTTTTGTAGAATGACATTTACAGAAGATCTTGAAAAGACTTTTCTTCAGTTTTCTTTGTTTAGTTGGATTACTTTAATCTCTCTGTATTGTTGAAATGGAGATGAAATAACCATTTATTAAAAATGTTACAAAAAACCACATGCTTTCAAAGGGTGTCCTAATTTTTTCACATGACTGTACATCACTTGTTTCACCATACGCGTTACGGGTAGATTCACTGTCCCTTCCTCAGTGGTCTAATATGGAATATAGCAGTGCTAAGTTGAAATCGCAATTCGATTATTATAACTTGAATTCATAGAAATTGCGATTTCAACTTCGTTTTAGTTCCATATTAGTCAACTTCGCTAATTCTAGCAATCAAAAAGGAAGGTTGACTATAGAGACAGCTGTGTTTAATTCGCTATGCGATTATATTACTTTGCTTTTTTTTTTTATAAATAGAATCATTATAATAATCAAGTATTATTTATAACTATAATTTTTTTTTTAAAAAAAGGTAAGTAATATAATCGCATAGCAAATTAAACTTAGCTGTCTCTAGTCAACATTCCTATTTGATTGCTAGAATTAGCGAAGTTGACGAATATGGAGCTAAAACGAAGATGGAGAATACTTCGTTATCTTCGTTTTGAGGAATATGACGAATACATTCGTCATATTCGTCATCTTCGCTAATTCTAGATATAAAACCAATAGGAAAGTAGACTTAAGTTACAATCGCAATACACGATTATTTAAATCGCATATTAAAATGACGAATATTCGATTTTGACAACTATGAATCTAATATTCTAGCGAATATTCGCGAATTTTTTCGAAATCGAATATGGCACTATCCACTCATCACTAGTGATGGCGTTGCAGACAGCAGGAGCAACCCCAAGTGTATATATACAGTATACATAAAAATGTCAAAAATAGGCAGCACTCCAGGAAATAAATGAAAAAACAATCACCTTTTATTCACCCATGTGGGCAGCGCAACGTTTCGGCTCAGCACTAGAGCGTTTCTCAAGCAATAGTGAGGACATAGTGCAACATAAACAATTAATACACAAACCTTCACAAATAATGAAGACATCTTTCACAAAATCATAAATTAAAACATCCAAGTGACTATGTGATAGTGATAAGTAATATCCAACAATTGACATACTGTAGTTATATTCATAATATCCAGTGTTGCAATATACAAAATTCATAAATTATTAATAATTACCAAATAGAGTTCATATATATAAAGTGCATAGTGCAATTAGTGAATTCATCATACTTGGATACATACAGCTGGGGAAGAGGGAGGAGGGGAGAGGCGATACAATAACTCATTAATCCAGGGTCATGGCGTCCGGCAAATTCCACATGTCGGGCTCAGCGTGTCCAGGGTCAAAGTGCGCATGTCCATTATGACGTACGTATCCACATCGGCAACACAAAGGAAGACGTAACTGCTGACATGTGCATAGCACAACTGAGGTAACATCAGCCATCTTTATAAAGGGAAAATGCCCTACAGCCCTATTCACTCTATTCAAAAGAGTGTCAAATACAGATTTCAAATATATTTACTATTTATAGAGTTGGGACAAAATAACAGGCACTTATTCTAATTGTCCCAGTGCCGGCCGTTACCCCCCTTCCGAGAGGCAGCATACTGCACAAGGTGGCAGGCACTACCGTTGTCAGCATATCACTGCGACATCCGGTCACAGCCCTGCCCACCAAATATGACTACTAAACATACAAATGTGCCCAGGAGGGATCTCTCCTAATAATGACATTGGTATCCAGAAACTGAACTTGTTCATAAGAATGAACAAGTATGAATTGAAGCATCCTTTCCACTTCATTCAATTGGCTTTGAAATTCAAACAATTGCGTCTCAGTCCCGGTCCATATGAGGAAGATGTCGTCGATGTAACGCCACCACGCCAGCACATGGCTGAAGTGGTGGGAAACATAGACGATTTTGTCCCAAATCTATAAATAGTAAATATTCCGCTGCCCACATGGGTGAAACGTTGTGCTGCCCACATGGGTGAATAAAAGGTGATTGTTTTTTCATTTATTTCCTTGAGTGCTGCCTATTTTTTTATATTTTTCTATTGAAAGTACTGCTTATCCTTTGAGCCATGCACCCTTCCACCTGTTGAATCCTCTGTGCTGCCTTATTTTTCTATATCTATCTATCTATCTATCTATCTATATATATATATATATATATATATATAGTACAGACCAAAAGTTTGGACACACCTTCTCATTCAAAGAGTTTTCTTTATTTTCATGACTATGAAGGCATCAAAACTATGAATTAACACATGTGGAATTATATACATAACAAAAAAGTGTGAAACAACTGAAAATATGTCATATTCGAGGTTCTTCAATGTAGCCACCTTTTGCTTTGATTACTTCTTTGCACACATTTGGCATTCTCTTGATGAGCTTCAAGAGGTAGTCCCCTGAAATGGTCTTCCAACAGTCTTGAAGGAGTTCCCAGAGATGCTTAGCACTTGTTGGCCCTTTTGCCTTCACTCTGCGGTCCAGCTCACCCCAAACCATCTCGATTGGGTTCAGGTCCGGTGACTGTGGAGGCCAGGTCATCTGGCGCAGCACCCTATTACTCTCCTTCATGGTCAAATAGCCCTTACACAGCCTGGAGGTGTGTTTGGGGTCATTGTCCTGTTGAAAAATAAATGATGGTCAAACTAAACGCAAACCGGATGGAATAGCATGCCGCTGCAAGATGCTGTGGTAGCCATGCTGGTTCAGTATGCCTTCAATTTTGAATAAATCCCCAACAGTGTCACCAGCAAAGCACCACCACACCATCACACCTCCTCCTCCATGCTTCACTGTGGAAACCAGGCATGTAGAGTCCATCCGTGTCTGCTGCTAGAACTCTGTGTGGCATTGACCTGGTCTCTAATCTGAGCTGCTGTTAACCTGCGATTTCTGAGGCTGGTGACTCGGATGAACTTATCCTCCGCAGCAGAGGTGACTCTTGGTCTTCCTTTCCTGGGGCGGTCCGCATGTGAGCCAGTTTCTTTGTAGCGCTTGATGGTTTTTGTGACTGCACTTGGGGACACTTTCAAAGTTTTCCCAATTTTTCGGACTGACTGACCTTCATTTCTTAAAAGTAATGATGGCCACTCGTTTTTCTTTACTTAGCTGCTTTTTTCTTGCCATAATACAAATTCTAACAGTCTATTCAGTAGGACTATCAGCTGTGTATCCACCTGACTTCTCCACAACGCAACTGATGGTCCCAACCCCATTTATAAGGCAAGAAATCCCTCTTATTAAACCTGACAGGGCACACCTGTGAAGTGAAAACCATTTCAGGGGACTACCTCTTGAAGCTCATCAAGAGAATGCCAAGAGTGTGCAAAGCAGTAATCAAAGCAAAAGGTGGCTACGTTGAAGAACCTAGAAAATGACATATTTTCAGTTGTTTCACACCTTTTTTGTTATGTATATAATTCCACATGTGTTAATTCATAGTTTTGATGCCTTCAGTGTGAATCTACAATTTTCATAGTCATGAAAATAAAGAAAACTCTTTGAATGAGAAGGTGTGTCCAAACTTTTGGTCTGTACTGTATATATAAATTCCGAATATGTGCATGAAAAAGTTGGTTGGTGCATTCCAGTGGCTTTTGCATTTCTTTAACATGTGCAGCAGTGAAGCAGTGAATGCAGACATGTATGGCATACAGTATATGAACTCCTTATATTTTATAAGACATTGTAGAGTGTATTTTATCTTCATAAGGACTTTATAATATGGTATTTTTCTCACAATTTGGAATTTTTAATTATCACTGTTTGTTGCAAAATTGCATGAAGGTTAAAGTATTCTGAACATTATTTTTTTTTAAAATGAGTTGCCTTATAAGGCTACTTTCACACTAGCGTTCGGAGCGGGTCCGTCTGATGTTTCATCAGACGGATCCGCTCCTATAATGCAGACGCTTGCATCCGTTCAGAACGGATCCGTCTGCATTATAACTTAGAAAAATTTCTAAGTGTGAAAGTAGCCTGAGCGGATCCGTTCAGACTTTACATTGAAAGTCAAAGGGGGACAGATCCGCTTGAAGATTGAGCCATATGGTGTCATCTTCAAGCGGATCCGTCCCCATTGACTTCCATTATAAGTCTGGACGGATCCGCTCGCCTCCGCACGGCCAGGCGGACACCCGAACGCTGCAAGCAGCGTTCAGGTGTCCGCTCACTGAGAGGAGCGGAGGCTGAACGCTGGCAGGCGGATGCATTCTCAGTGGATCCGCCTCCACTGAGAATGCATTAGGGCCAGACGGATGCGTTCAGGGCCGCTTGTGAGCCCCTTCAAACGGAGCTCACGAGCGGACACCTGAACGCAGGTGTGAAAGTAGCCTAACCCCTTCAAGGCATTGCTTCTAAGGGCCAATGTGTAATCTGGTATTCATTCTAACATTCCACAGTGTTTTTGTCCTTTTGGATTTTATATCAATGAGTAAATGATTTAAAAGTTCTCATTGTGCCTTAGTATACGTTTGGTAGCGTACTAAGGTACGGTATTGGCCCATAGTAGGATGTATATCATATTCCAAATCTCTGTAAAACAGATCTATATTAAGGATAGGGGCATGAGCCCTTACAAAGTAGCTTGAAGGGGTTTTCAAGTTTTGTGCACTTGCATTTCTCTAAGAAGTATGTGACCCAGCAGAGACATGCTTGGGGACACGTCACTGATGAGGCAAGCCATTGGCTGCAGCAGTGCATGTGATCCTGTCCATGCAGAAGTTTAAAGGACAGAACTGGAAGACCACGAAAGGAAGCTTGGGACCCAGGCAGCCAGAAGCGAGAGCAGGTAAGTATGGCTTGTCAACAGGTAGATCAGACTGGGCTTATTATTTTTTTAAGTGCACAAAGCTATAAAATCTCTTTAAGGGCTCATGCACATAAATTCATTTTTTATCCTTTCTATTTTTTTGCAGCCTGTATGCATAACAAATTATTTCAGTTGTGCCGCAAAAAAAAAACAACTGGAAATTATTCCGTGTGCATTCTGTATCCTTAGGTCCGGAGGTCCGTTCCGCAAAAAAATTGAACGTGTCCTATTCTAGTCCGTTTTGGGGACAAGAACAGGCATTGTTACAATGGATCCACAAAAAAATGGATGTAGCATGGATGTCAAACGGATGTCATCCGTTTTTATGGCTGATCCATGTTTTGCGGATCACAAAATAGATATGTTCGTGTGCATGAACCCTAAGGGGACTATCCAGGATCCAACCTTGTCCATGAGCTGTGTCTGGTATTGCATGTCAGCCTCATTTACTATTTTCTAATACTGGGCAACCACTTTAACTTTTGTTTTTATAGGAAATTTAATGTGTGCCCTTAAAATAAAACTCTGGTGAGAGCCTATTAAAAGCAGTTTCAAATATGTGATATTTGTCACACTTTATGCCAGAGACGTGTTCCTGTAACACGTTCCTCGCAGCTATTTTCAGAAAGCTGCAGTTTTATTCCGCTATCACTAAATCATCAGCATGTGATATGTTTAGCTGGAACAATACACAGAGTTTTCACAGGTGCTTTCCCAACTCAGCCGAGGTGTGCAGTAGTATCGATGATTAACTTTTTATGTAACATGTGGGCCAGCAGGCTCTGAACAGGTGCGATGCGATGGTTTATTTTATTTCCCAGTATGTAATCCAGCAGTTATAAACTAACAATGAAAAATAATACAAAGGAGGAAACGAGTTTGGAAAAATACCCAAATTTGGAAAAGGTGAGAATATAGATGTAGAAAGCGAAGTTTTGTCATAATACAAAGTTCTTTGTGTTATTATCATGAGTATTTTGTTTTATACATAGGACTTTAAAGGGGTTTTCCGGGTTCAGAGCTGAACCCGGACAAACCTCTATTTTCACCCAGACAGCCCCCCTGACTTGAGCATTGGAGCAGTTCATGCTCTGATGCTCTCCTTTGCGTTGCGCTAGATCGCGCAGGGCAAAGGCTCTTTTGTTTACAGTAACACACTGCTGGGAGAAGGCTTCCACCTAGCAGTGTGTTCGTTGACATCACCGACTCTGATGGGCGGGCTTAAGCGCTGCCCTAGCCGTTTTACTGGCTAGAGCAGGGCTAAAACCCGCCCATCAGTGGCGGTGACGTCACCGTGCTCCCTGAACAGCCGGAAGAAGAGGCTTCAGTGCTCCTGCAAGGGACCCAGTACGTCACAGAGTCTAAGAAAACAACACTTCCGGCAAAGAATTTCCTATAAGTAAACGGGGCTTCAGAAACATGTGGAAAAGGTAGGACATGGATGTATGATATGTGTATGTCTGTCTTGTACTAATGGAACTAAGTCCTCAATCCCGGACAACCCCTTTAAGAGGAGCTGTCACCTCTCCTGACATCATCAAATAAATCCCAGCAGGCGTATCGATTTTCTCAATGCTTTATTGTTCCATATTGCAGGACGCGTTTCGGCCCGTCCAGCCTTCCTTAACTGCATGTGAACAACTGATAGTATCAGGTATTTATAGGCTTAGTCACATGACCCTGCCAATCAATTCAAACAGGAAGTGACATCACATCACAATTAGTATCAAAATTACATTTAAATAACACCCTTGCGAATACTACGATGAAAAGATACCCTTGCGAATACTATAACGAGAGTCTCCTCCCATCATGGTCGCGTCGTAGTAGTCTGCAAGGAACCATATAAAATTTATATTAAAAACACATCACTTCATAATCCCTATTAAGACCCTTGGGATGTAAAGTGTCGAGGGTGTGAATCCAGAACGCCTCCCTTTTGAGTAATAACTTCTTCAAATCCCCTCCTCTCCGTGGTAAATGTACGCGCTCAATAACTTGATATTTCAATTGTGATATGGAGTGATTGTGATTATGGAAATGTAACGGTATAGGGAATAGAAGATTCTTATTCCTGATTGTCGATTTGTGTTTGTTAATCCAATCTTTTACTTTCTGCATTGTCTCCCCTATATACAACATGCCGCAATGGCACTTAATTAGATATATGACATTGGTTGTTTCACAGGTATAATAGCCCTTGATTCTATAAGATTTTCCTGTTTGAGGATGTTGAAAGTATTGACCCTTCTGCACATTGCTGCATTGCATACAGTGGAGACATATAAATATTTGCGTAGGGCGGGGCCACATTCGCGCCCATCGCCGTCCCACGCTGCTGCGCATAAAACTGATCACCGAAAAGGAAATAATTCTCATAAAGAACTAAGTTCAACAAATTGAGAAAAAATCGCTGTTGTTCTGCAGAGTAATAACTCTGCTGTAGCATGGATGTAATTGCCGCTATACCTTTCTGGTGCTCAATTGACATGTGTAAGCTGACCACGTCAATAGTCACCAGCCAACTGTCCTCAGGTATATTTTCCAAACACCTGATCACCTGTAAAAAATGGGACGTGTCCAAAAGGAAAGAACGGGCATTCTTAACTAATGGAGTGAACACCTTTTCCAGAACTACTGCCAAAGGTGACAGCACTGAATCGACCGAAACCACAATTGGTCGGCCTGGAGGATTTATCAATGTTTTGTGCACCTTTGGCAATATGTAGAATACAGGTGTCACCGGTGAGTGATTGACCAAAAATTCGCTCAACTTCTCATCGATGATTCCCGGTCACTCAGTCACTTTAGTTCGAAAAACTGGGTTGTGATCCAACTTTATATAGGTGTCAGTATCTGACAGTTGGCAGTGAACCTCTTGTAAATATTGGGTCTTATCCATAATGACAATAGATCCGCCCTTATCAGCGGGTTTCACAATAAGGGACTTATCCCCCATTAAATCGCGCACAGCTCTCATTTCTTCTGTGGTAATATTCTGCGCAATCGAAAGATCACCCCTCTTTATAATATCCATCTTCTGTTGAATTTCTTTGGTAACAAGATGAACAAGCAGCGTGGGACGGCGATGGGCGCGAATGTGGCCCCGCCCTACGCAAATATTTATATGTCGTCGTTCAAAAAGTGTTTTGTATATTCGAATAAGTATTTTCAAAAATTCGCACTGGTGTGGAAAAGATTTATCGACAAAATTTTTTGCATATGGGCGGGGCCACTTGCGCCCCTCCTCCAGCTGTTCGAACATCTGAATGGGGTCTGGGAGGAATTAAAGTTTACTATCACATATGATCAGACATCTGTGCATTTTCTTGATGTCACAATACAAAAACAGGAAGGGGGGATTTTGCGCACTGACTTATAGAAAGAATATAGACAGGAATAGTATCCTGCATTATTGCAGTGCACACCGTCCTTCTCTTAAAAAGTCGATTCCAAAATCTCAATATATGAGAGTGAGGAAGATTGTGACAGATCCGGAAATGCAGGAGGTGAGGGTAAATGAGAAGACGCCCCGATTCCTGGAGAGAGGTTATCCTCGTGAAGTTTTATCTACAGCAATGAGTGCTAGTGGGGTACGGGCTCCACCAAGGGATAACAGTAAGTGCATAGCACTTATACATAAATATAATCCGTTGAATCATCAATTGGACAATGTGGTGCGTAAACACTGGCATATTTTGGAGAACGCATACCCCACTATTGTAGAATTTAAGAGCCCACCACTTATATGTAATAGACGCAATCCCAGTTTGAGGGATCATCTCGTTCACTCAGATATTGACACTATGGAGAAAACCACATTACAGAGTACACTTACTAACCAGAAGGGAGGCACTTTCCTTTGTCTCCACTGTATGCAATGCAGCAATGTGCAGAAGGGTCAATACTTTCAACATCCTTACACAGGAAAATCTTATAGAATCAAGGGCTATTATACCTGTGAAACAACCAATGTCATATATCTAATTAAGTGCCCTTGCGAAATGTTGTATATAGGGAAAACAATGCAGAAAGTAAAAGATCGGATCAACAAACACAAATCGACAATCAGGAATAAGAATCTTCTATTCCCTATACCGTTACATTTCCATAATCACAATCACTCCATATCACAATTGAAATATCAAGTTATTGAGCGCGTACATTTACCACGGAGAGGAGGGGATCTGAAGAAGTTGTTACTCAAAAGGGAGGCGTTCTGGATTCACACCCTCGACACTTTACAGCCCAAGGGTCTTAATAGGGATTATGAAGTGATGTGTTTTTAATATAAAATTTATATTAAAATTGATATGTTTCCTTGCAGACTACTACGACCCGACCATGATGGGAGGAGACTCTCGTTATAGTATTCGCAAGGGTATCTTTTCATCGTAGTATTCGCAAGGGTGTTATTTAAATGTAATTTTGATACTAATTGTGATGTGATGTCACTTCCTGTTTGAATTGATTGGCAGGGTCATGTGACTAAGCCTATAAAATACCTGATACTATCAGTTGTTCACATGCAGTTGAGGAAGGCTGGACGGGCCGAAACGCGTCCTGCAATATGGAACAATAAAGCATTGAGAAAATCGATACGCCTGCTGGGATTTATTTGATGATGTCAGGAGAGGTGACAGCTCCTCTTAATGGGGTTGTCCGGGATTGAGGACTTTGTTCCATTAGTACAAGACAGACATACACATATTATACATCCATGTCCTACCTTTTCCACATGTTTCTGAAGCCCAGTTTACTTATAGGAAATTCTTTGCCGGAAGTGTTGTTTTCTTAGACTCCGTGACATACTGGGTCCCTTGCAGGAGCATGAACTGCTCCAATGCTCAAGTCAGGGGGGCTGTCTGGGTGAAAATAGAGGTTTGTCCGGGTTCAGCTCTGAACCCGGAAAACCCCTTTAAAGTCCTATATATAAAACAAAATACTCATGATGATAACACAAAGAACTTTGTATTATGAAAAAACTTTGCTTTTGTACATCTATATTCTCACCTTTTCCAAATTTGGGTATTTTTCCAAACTCGTTTCCTTCTTTGTATTATTTTTCATTGTTAGTTTATAACTGCTGGATCACAATTGAAATATCAAGTTATTGAGCGCGTACATTTACCACGGAGAGGAGGGGATTTGAAGAAATTATTACTCAAAAGGGAGGCATTCTGGATTCACAGACTCAACATTTTACATCCCAAGCGTTTTAATAGGGATTATGAAGTGATGTGTTTTTAATACGCCTGCTGGGATTTATTTGATTTTGTATTGTAGTGGAAGCGATCCCTTCCCGTGCAAGCAAATTTTGGGTGGTGAGCTGTCTTTTCTTTTGATTGACCTCTCCTGACATGTCTGTTTAGTAACTACTTGTATTCCCCATGTAATAATAATTCTGGAATGCAGGTAGTTACTTAAAGGATAACTGTCGTATTTTTTTTGGAGTATTGGATTGTGGTGATTTACCACCTCAGCCCCCCTAGCTTAAACACCCTTAATGACCAGACCACTTTTTACAATTCTGCACTACACTACTTTCACGGTTTATTGCTCGGTCATACAACTTACCACCCAAATGAATTTTACCTCCTTTTCTTCTCACTAATAGAGCTTTCATTTGGTGGTATTTCATTGCTGCTGACATTTTTACTTTTTTTGTTATTAATTAAAATTTTTCAAACAAAACTACATTTCTATATAAATTTTTCTCTAAATTTATTGTTCTACATGTCTTTGATAAAAAAATGCAATAAGTGTAAATTTATTGGTTTGCGCAAAAGTTATAGCGTTTACAAACTATGGTACAAAAATGTGAATTTCCGCATTTTGAAGCAGCTCTGACTTTCTGAGCACCTGTCATGTTTCCTGAGGTTCTACAATGCCCAGACAGTACAAACACCCCACAAATGACCCCATTTCAGAAAGTAGACACCCTAAGGTATTCGCTGATGGGCATAGTGAGTTCACTTTTTTGTCACAAGTTAGCGGAAAATGATATATTTTTTTCTTTTTTTTTTTTTCTTACAAAGTCTCATATTCCACTAACTTGTGACAAAGAAATGTAATTTTACATTTCGGAATACCTTGGGGTGTCTTCTTTCCAAAATAGGGTCACTTGTGGGGTATTTATACTGCCCTGGCATTTTAGGGACCTAAAGCGTGAGAAGTAGTTTGGAATCCAAATGCGTAAAAAATGCCCTGTGAAATCGTAAAGATACTCTTTGGAATTTGGGCCCCTTTGTGCACCTAGGCTGCAAAAAATGTCACACATGTGGTATCGCCGTACTCAGGAGAAGTAGGGCAATGTGTTTTGGGGTGTCTTTTTACATATACCCATGCTGGGTGAGATAAATATCTCTGTAAATGACAACTCTTCCCATTTTTTTATACAAAGTTGTCATTTTACAGAGATATTTCTCTCACCCAGCATGGGTATATGTAAAAAGACACTCCAAAACACATTGCCCTACTTCTCCTGAGAACGTCGATACCACACGTGTGACACTTTTTTGCAGCCTAGGTGCGCAAAGGGGCCCAAATTTTAACGAGTACCTTTTAGGAGGGCATTTTTAGGCATTTGGATTCCAGACTTCTTCTCACGCTTTAGGGCCCCTAAAATGCCAGGGCAGTATAAATACCCCAAAAGTGACCCCATTTTGGAAAGAAGACACCCCAAGGTATTCCGTGATTTTTTTTTGGCACAAGTTAGCGGAAATTTTTTTTTTTTGTTTGTCTCCCTTTCCGCTAACTTGTGACAAAAAGTTCAATCTTTCATGGACTCAATATGCCCCTCAGCAAATACCTTGGAGTGTCTACTTTCCGAAATGGGGTCATTTGTGGGGTGTGATTACTGTTCTGGCATTTTGGGCGGGGCTAAATTGTGAGCAACCCTGTAAAGCCTAAAGGTACTCGTTGGACTTTCGGCCCCTTTACGCACCTAGGCTGCAAAAAAGTGTCACACATGTGGTATCGCCGAACTCAGGAGAAGTAGGGCAATGTGTTTTGGGGTGTCTTTTTACATATACCCATGCTTGGTGAGAGAAATATCTCTGTAAATTGACAACTTTGTATAAATTCTTTTTTAAAAGTTGTCATTTACAGAGATATTTCTCACACATAGTATGGGTATATGTAAAAAGACACCCCAAAACACATTGCCCTACTTCTCCTGAGTACGGAGATACCACATATGTGACACTTTTTTGCAGCCTAGGTGCGCAAAGGGGCCCAAATTCCAATGAGAATCTTTACGATTTCACAGGGCATTTTTTACACATTTGGATTCCAAACTACTTCTCACGCTTTAGGTCCCCTAAAATGCCAGGGCAGTATAAATACCCCACAAGTGACCCCATTTTGGAAAGAAGACACGCCAAGGTATTCCGTGAGGGGCATGGCGAGTTCCTAGAATATTTTTTTTTGGGCACAAGTTAGAGGAAAATGTTTTTTTTTTTTTCTCTTACAAAGTCTTATATTCCACTAACTTGTGACAAAAAATAAAACTTTATTTGAACTCGCCATGTCCCTCACGAAATACCTTGGGGTGTCTTCTTTCCAAAATGGGGTCACATGTGGGGTATATATACTGCCCTGGCATTTTAGGGGCCCTAAAGCGTGAGAAGAAGTCTGGAATATAAATGTCTAAAAAAATTTACGCATTTGGATTCCGTGAGGGGTATGGTGAGTTTATGTGAGATTTTATTTTTTGTCACAAATTAGTGGAATATAAGACTTTGTAAGAAAAAAAAAAGAAAAAAATCAATTTCCGCTAACTTGTGCCAAAAAATAAAAAAATCTTCTATGAACTCGCCATGCCCCTCAAAAGTGATCTTTTTATAGCGCTGCAGCGATTTTACAGTGTTTTTGCAGTGATCAGAGAAAAATAAATTTCTGTCACTGCGGTGGGGCGGACTGAACGCAAGTGTGCGCACAAGATCAGGCCTGATCGGGCGAACACTTAGTTTTTTGTAGAGCCTATAGAATATGTCCTATTCTTGTCCGCAATTACGGACAAGAAAAGGCATTTTCTATATAGTTCTGGCAATGTGCGGATCCGGAAAATGCGGAAAGCACATTGCTGGTGTCCGTGTTTTGCGGATCCGCGGTGTCCATGTTTTGCGGATCCACAAAACACATACGGATGTCTGAATGGAGCCTTACAGGGGGGTGATCAATGACAGGGGGGTGATCAGGGAGTCTATATGGGGTGATCACCCCCCTGTAAGGCTCCATTCAGACATCCGTATGTGTTTTGTGGATCCGCGGATCTGTAAAACACATACGGACGTCTGAATGGAGCCTTACAGGGGGGTGATCAATGACAGGGGGTTGATCAGGGAGTCTATATGGGGTGATCACCCCCCTGTCATTGATCACCCCCCTGTAAGGCTCCATTCAGACGTCCGTATGTGTTTTGCGGATCCGCAAAACACATACGGACGTTTGAATGGAGCCTTACAGGGGGGTGATCAATGACAGGGGGGTGATCAGGGAGTCTATATGGGGTGATCACCCCCCTGTCATTGATCACCCCCCTGTAAGGCTCCATTCAGACGTCCGTATGTGTTTTGCGGATCCATGGATCCAGGGGTTGATCAGGGAGTCTAATATGGGGTGATCAGGGGTTAATAAGGGGTTAATAAGTGACAGGGTGGGAGGATGTAGTGTAGTGGTGTTTGGTGCTACTTACAGAGCTGCCTGTGTCCTCTGGTGGTCGATCCATGCAAAAGGTACCACCAGAGGACCAGGTAGCAGGTATATTAGACGCTGTTAACAAAACAGAGTCAAATATAACTTTTTGGGGTTAAAAAAAAATCGCATCTACAGCCTGCCAGCGAATGATCGCCGCTGGCAGGCTGTAGATGTACTCATTTACCTCCCGATCCTGTGAACGCGCGCTCCTGTGTGCGCGCGTTCACAGGAAATCTCGCGTCTCGCGAGAGGACACATCGGCACGTGCAGGAGGAATAAACCTGCCGCCGCCAGGACGCAATCCTGCGTTCGGCGGTTCTGTGCAGGTTAATATCTCCTTGGTGGCCCTATTTCAACTTTTCACTTTGTATTCAATAACCCCTTAATTCCACATTTTTGTTCCCTGTACTGCCTACTTTTAACTGTGCTTAAAATTGGGTTGCTAGGCATGGTCCGTCTATCTGTTGAAGGACGGAGCACGCAGAAGCAGGCTGTGTGCAAGGTCACATTACTGACAGCCAGGGACTGTAAGTAAATGATTAAAGCCAGGTCCTCCCCAGCAGCTGATAACAGTGCCTGGGCTGTGTTCACTTCTCCCTGTCCCTGCGCTTGGCAGACGCTCCCTCACTCAGCAGACTTGGAGAATGCAGAGTTGAATCAGCGCACAACAGGGAAGGGAGATCTGCCATCTGCTCAGTGTATAAATGAAAGCAACATGTGGTAAGAGGACCCCTTTGTGCTGCAGGAGATTAACCCTTTAGGGGGAGGGCTCTGGTTACTGACACTTTTGTGGGGCTATTGTTACTGGCTAGTGAGGGCAGGCGGGATTAGCCTCAGGGTGAGGGCAGTGGCGGCCATCTTAACTGAATAGTGAAATTGCAGTTTTATGCAGTCTGGTTGCTAAGGGCTGAATCTTATTAAATATGGGGTAAGTCAGTCTAATAGTAACCGATTCTGGAATATCATGTTATTAGTAACTACATATATGAAAATTGAAATTAGGGTCTAAATGTGACAGTTATCCTTTAAGCAGACATATCAGGAGAGGTAACAGGTCCTTTTTAAGAATAATAATAATAATAATAATAATAATAATAATAATAATAATAATAATGTAAGGTTGGATAGTACTCCAATCTGATTTTGTGGGCAGCAGGAGATGGTTCCCAAACCAGATAAATAATATAGATTCAGAATCCTGTACTCCACTTTGCTGTTTTGACTAAATGCTTTTATTTCAAAGAGCGGTTCCAGTCAAAAACGTTTTTCGGCATACAGCCTTCTTCAGTACAACTGGTTGAGCAGCATAGGTGGGGAAAAAAGCCACTAAATGGAGAGGCGCCACCTATGCGGCTCAACCAGTTGTACTGAAGAAGGCTGTATGCCGAAAAACGTTTTTTGACTGGAACCGCTCTTTGAAATTAAAGCATTTATTCAAAACAGCAAAGTGGAGTTCAGGAGTCTGAATCTATATTAGGTCCTTTTTAAGGCAATCCTACTTGGAACCGAACCCGGGTTCGGGAAATGTTTTTTTTACCGTAGAAATTAATTTCTGAAGTTATTATCCGAAGTCTCGCAAGACTTCACGAAGTAATAACTTCGGCTCATCGGAGCCAATACATTCTAATACTGTACTGAGTGCTTGCTCCGTACAGTATTGAAACAAAGTTTTATGTGAATCAACTTTGGATGTTTCATCTGAAGTCGATTCGCTCTTCCCTAGTAAAATTCAACGGCAGCTTTACTTGAGTAATTTTCATCCAAACGATTCGCAGGCTTTGTCTTGGTTTCAGCAGGCTTTAGCATAAACTGGCAGGCAAACTCAATAACGCTGCTTTCTCTCTTTTGCTGCTGTACTGACAGGCTTGCTTAAATACTTGGCTTTCTTTCTTTATGCTGCACTAAACTCTGCTTACGTCTGTTTTATGTACTTTAGGTCTGTTTTGGAATCCTTGGATGGGGTGCCTTGGGCTGTTATTCCCCTCCTGGCACTCAGTAAATAACTTATGTTCAGCCTAAGAACTATTCATCTGGCTAATTTCTCTTATGGTGACCGAAGAAAGCTTTCCTCTGGTCCATATGGCTTCCAGACATCTGCTTCCATGGTCAGCAGAGCTTAGGCTGCTCTGGCTGACATAGGCACGTATGAGCGTGCCACACCTTTCTTCTCTCCTGTCCAGACTAGCTTAGAACTAGAACTAACTGGAAACTGCTGCGCCTCCCTGCTGGTAGGAAGCAGGACTGGCCCACTTCTACCCAGAGGGGGGGAAATGGAATGATAAATTTCATTCTGACTAAATATAGCTCTATAACCGATACAAAGTAAACACAAACCTCCGTATAGAGATAATAAAATGTCTTTATTCAATATGACAAAAATACATAGAATGATGGTCAGTAAAATTTGCAGCAAATATAACCCCCCCAAAAGAGAGGACAAAGAGAAAGCCACAGAGTCACCTGGCCACACAGGCAGCATCAAAAAACTAAATAAGAGAAATAACAGAGCATGCACCTGCCACTACCAGCATAGTGAGCATATCAAGGTAAAAAACACCTTTAAAACTTAATCGCTGGAAAGGCAGGAGCAAAAAATAAGAAACAGAAAATTTGCTGTACTACCGTGTGTGGCACGTCGACCCTGCAGCCTCCTCCACCCAACACCGTTTTGCCTAACAGGCTTCTTCCGGGGAGTTCTATTGTCCTCTCTTTTGGGGGTTCTATTTGCTGCAAATTTTACTGACCATCGTTCTATGTATTTTTGTCATATTGAATAAAGACATTTTATTATCTCTATACGGAGGTTTGTTTTTACTTGGCATCGGTTATGGTGATTTAGCAATTAATACATCTGTTCATTAGTTATTGGTATCCGAATTTTTGTTATTTGGTGCTTTAAATATAGCTCTGCCATTTACACTGCCACCTGCTGGTGAACCGGGCATATTACATGTAAAAACAGTTGCATAGTAATTGTAGCATTGCACAATGTAGAGGACTTGGACAGAAATACACAGGATGGCATTTATGTTAGCCCATTAGAGGCAGTAGCAGGGTGCAGGAATGATATCACCACTCTTGGGTGTTACATAATCTCACCATATGGCCGTACCCACTGGCGTACCGCCCATAGAGGCAGACTACGCAGTTTCTATGGGGCCTGTGAGTTGAAGGGTCCCAGCCAGGCTGATGGCCCCGCCCCCTTTCTGACCTGAGTACACTGCTCCCTTCCTCCTTGCCCCTGCAGCTGCCTGCCAAATCGTTTAGTCTTATTTACTCTGCTGCTTCTCCTGCATGATGTACCTGTCTGTCATCATTACAATTTTAGCAGCAGCAGAGACCTGTGAGAAAGAGCGACCCCGGCAGGGTTAGCAGCGCTTCACTGCTCTGACCTCCTGACCACTGTGACCTGCAGAACCCGGCCAGAAAGGTATCTCCAGCATCCCACATCGCCAGACATAGCAGACAGTCCGCACATGTGCTGCAGGGTGGAAAAGAGGGGGACACAGTGAATTTACACTGGGTCATTAGTTCGTATGTATATATATATATATATATATATATATGTATATATACACACACAGAACACTATTCACTGCTTACCACACAGCACATAAAATGTACCCATATTTTTCTTATAAGGTCTCATGCACATGGCCATAGCCGTTTTTGCGGTCCACAAAACACGGACACTGTCTGTCTGCATTTTGCATCCCACCCGAAAAAAATATGTATTGGATGCGGACAAAAAGACGTTTGCGTGCATGAGCCAGTAGGTTAGTGCAATAATTGTACTTTTTTTTAGGGGGGACCCAATTCTGAGTTTTGCTATGGGGCCCCATGATTTCTATGTACGCCCCTGGCCGTACCCTAAGTGTATGGAGTCAATCAATGTAAACTATGATTTTTGGATATGGGCTGGACCCTCACCATACTTTAAAATTAACCAAATTGCATTTGGGATAAAATACCAAAGTACTACATTTTAATCACATTACTGAAACTGTCACAGAAGGATCCAGGTGAAAAACTAGGCCTTTGGCATTCAGGAATACAGTAGATGAAGTCCCTAGCAACAAAGGAGTGGCATGCTCTGACTTCTAGGAGAATCAGGACCCTTGCTTCATCTGAGACGTTGATGGCATTTTGCTAGGAGATGTCATCAGCGTCAGATAGGAGTGAGTCCTTCCTATAGAAAGGGACCCCCAAAGTAAAGAAGAGCATGCCGCACATGTGTGGTGCTCTCTCTATTCATCGCTATGGGAGTTCAGAAATTAGCAGAGTGAGCACGCTTGGTTATTTCGAGAGTTCTCATAATGGAGAACCCTCTGCACAAATGCAGCCACCACCCCATTCATCGTTGAAAATAGCCAAGCCATGCCTGATCTATTTTCAGAACCTCCATAGCAGTGAATAAAGGGTGGCCGCACATGCTCTATTGATTTTTAGGCCCCATTCTGGAGATAAGAACGGGTCCCAGAGATAGGACCCACTATATCCTACCGATATATCGACATTGACATCAATATCTGAGATAAGACCACTCCTTTACGTTCACCAGTGACCCTCCTGAAGATTCTTGCTCTTCTTTTTAACCACAGACCATGCCCACCCCAGATGACGTTGCCTTTAAGGCTGGCCACTTCCAAAGCTCAGCCTATTAATCACCATGAGGTTTAAAATTCTTTCTTGGTTAAAATGTACTAAATTAACGAAAGATCATTCATGAAACAATCACGCACCTCTTAATTTACCATTGACATTTGCCCCTGGATTCCTCAATACTTCTTTGTACATCATTGTCCGGGATTGATTTGTTTTTTAAATGCCTCTCCTGGACTTGTGAAGGAAAGCATACTTACCTACTCCCCAACACTCTGTTTTGGTTCCCTGGGTGCCTTGCTCCCTTTAGTTGTCTTCCTGTCCCCGTCCTGTAAACTTCATGATGGATGGTGTCATGTACATCTCTGCAGCCAATATCAGGCCTCAACTGTGAGGTGTTCCCAATGGCACATCACTTCTGGGTCATGTGATGCTTGGGTCCCACCATTGGCTACATCATCACATATGACCCCTTCCATGCAGTAAGTTTCCTGCAGATACAAGACAGCCAGGAACCCACAGAGCCGTAACCGAGCAGAAGGGTGCAGGTAAGTATACTTCCTTCACAAGTCTGGTGGAAAGGGGAAACAGTTTTAAAGATACTGTAAGTAAATCCTGGAATACCCCATTAAGAAAAAACACACATTAGACCGAGGTGAGGTTGAGGACTGCAACTGTATCAAACAAGAAAAATGTGCACCAAAGAAGTAATGTTTTACATGCAAGTTTTTGATGCACTTTTTGGATCTTTTCATAAAAATCCTGACACCACCACAAAAATCTAGCAATTTACTGTAGCAGAAATCCTCAGCTCTCTGTACCTTATTTGCAATCCATTTCCTAGTTTAAAGAGAACCCGTTGGCTCTCCTGACCTGTCTGTTTTAGTAAATAATTGTATTCTCTATGAAAAAACAATTTGGGAGCATTTTTATATTTTTTTTTTTAACTGTACATCGTGCCGCTCCTGTCAAAATAAATTGATGTGTCTCTACAGTGAATCCACAAGGGGAGATCAGGAAAGGGAGAGTGTTTGAGGTAGAGTCAATGATAGGAGTGGTAGCTCTCACGGTGGTAGTCCTCATACTGGTGCTCCCTGGGATGTTGCAGTGATGGAAATGTGCACCTTTCCTTCCCTTGGGGCACACCCTGGACTCTTTGGATGATGTCTGGGGTGCATGCTAGGAGAATTGGTGGAGGGCTGGAAGAGAAATGTTGATTAGGCTCGTTTGGTTGTAATAGATAAAAGGTCTTTCCTTACTGTTCAGATGATGGGAATTGTGGAACACATAAAAGCAGAAGGCACATTTATGAGGAATATGACACAGCAAGTATCTGTGTATAGGAGGTAGCAATGATGTCTTCCCTGATTATTTCTATAGATACCCTTTGCAATCTTCCTAAATAACTACAAGTGTGTAATTCTGTTCTCATTAACAGTCTCTGCAGTGACCAGTCTACAGGATGCAGAGCCTAGATCTGGATTGCCAGTCCTTCTCTAAAATGTGAGGGAGTGACGGAGGCAATTAAACGTTTCCACATACAGTAAAGTCTGTTGCCACAAATGAGCTATTACCTTATTGTCTCAACATAGCTGTAAAGTGGTTGTCATTCATCCATAAATGTCCATCCTCTTTCTTTCAGGGGTAGTCTCTCAGTTCAGTTGCTGTTCTGGCAGCTTTCAGTTTCAGGGATGAGGCTTCTCTAGACTCACACATAAACTTCCTTCCTCTAGACCTGCTTAGAAAAGACTCTTTAACCAGGGGATGCGGCCAACTTATCAGCCTTTCAACTGCATTAAGACTGCTAGTTTTTAACTATTTGCTGCCTATAAACAACCATTTGGGACTTACAATGTACAAGGAAAAGTACTTCAAGCATGTTAAACAGCTTAGCAGTGATCCATTGGGCCACTGAATCTCTACACATTCTTAAGAATAATAGTAACACCAAGATATCACTTTACATATATTTCAAAGTGCAATAATAGAGGAAGTGTACTAAATAAAGTTCTAAGGAAAGGTGGATCTGTTCAGGAAAAAACTGATCGTGTTGCATGCAAGTTCAATTAGTTTTGTCTGCAATTGCGTTCAGTTTTTTCTGTGCAATCAGTTTTTGATGCTTTTTTCACACGCCTGAAAAAAAACCCTGAAGAACAACAGTCAACATCTCCTTGCAACCGTCAATGAAAAATTCATTGTATCTGGATTGTAATTTGGATAAAAGGGGGTGATTTGAATTTTTATATATATTTTTTAGATTTTTTAACCTTTTTTTAACTTATTCTTTTTTAGGCCCCCAAGTGGACCACAATATGCAATGATCAGATTGCAATTTGTATATAATAATGACATTTTCTCCATTATCCTATAGCTATATTACAATTCATTGCTGCCCTCTGCTGGCCTAAATTTTAATATACAAGTATTGAGTCTGGAAGCCTAGTACAGGCTCTAGCTCATTTGTCATGTGGAACACCTTCCCCGAACACTGCCGGGGGAAGGTGATCTTGCCCATGAAGCACATGCTTCCTGGTTTCCAGCCTCTCAGATGCCTCTCAGACGATCGCCGACATTAGCTGTGGGTGTCTTCTGTATGAAACAGCAGGCACCCGCTAGCTACGGCGCTCCCTCTGCTTCGGTGCAGGGTCCATCTTTAGAGGGGTCGTGAAGGGGTTAATGAGAGGTCCCAATATCAGATCAGTGGCGGTCCAAATCCTGAGACCCCGCTGATCAGCTGTTTGAAGAAGCATACCAAGCACTGAGGATAGGTTATCCATATTTTACTCTCGGGAAAACCCATTAAAAGAATAGTCACCTACAAATTCCGCTAAGATAGTTTGTAAGTTTACCAAAAGTTGACCTCCATTAATATACCACAAAAACAATGTGAACACACGGTACAACGTAGATGGGCTTTTAAAACCTAATGGAAAAAAGGATTGCATTATAAATTAGTTTTTTCGACGCCAGTGTGGGAAATTACAACTGCAGCAATAAAATGCATCTTGAATCTCCGCTTTGGCAATAGAATGGTTCACTATAGTTGTTGAATAATGCTTGTCTGCCTCTGCCAGTCAAGGTTGATGTATGACCACAGCGCCGGTACAGCGAATTCCCTTAGCCTGCAACTATTTTGCTTTTTAAGAGATCAGATCCTTTAGAGAATTTTGCCTCAGAGGTGTTGCCTTCTGCTTTCACACTGTAATGATTACTACCTTCTGCTGTGTACTCATTCCCATTAGAAGCATAAACTTAGTTTTAAAGGTACTGCAGAGAAGTGTTTTAGCAGAAAGTCTGCTCCCCGGAGATATCAAGCCTATTATACCAATCGAGACATGGCCTTAAGATAGCAACATTTCAGTGATCAGGAAAAAAGCTTTTCCCTTCAGAGACAAGGGTGCCTTTTCCCAATAGAGCAAATTCTGTTAACTCAAGATTCTTCTTTAAATAACTGGAGCAGAAACAAGGAACACTGCTTTCCTTTCTGTCTCATTTCTTGCTTTTTGTAAATGCAATGAGGGAAATGTGACATTATGCATCAGCGCTATCGTTCTCCAGAAAGGACCTTGTCTTTATAAATGCATAGTACAAAGGTGTAGCTAGGGGAAGGTTGATAGGGAATTTGTCCTAGGAGCTGGGTGTCAATAAGTCACTCTACCTTACTTAAAGGGTTTTTTTGTAATCGCTATGATTTTTAACAGATAGACTCATGTAGTTGCTTACCTCATGTACATCCTCCCCATGTTTCTGCTTTTTTTCAATTGGGACTTTCCTGACCTGTTTTCACTGTGTAAACTTTCTGGTTAGTTTACCTCCTATAGGTAGCACTTCCTGTTGCTGAATCCAACCAAACCCATGATGCATTTCTTCTTTCTCATCCATAGCTCTAGCACCGCCTCTAAAAACACCAAGATAGTTTATAGCCCCTCCCACCGAGCTAGTTACATAGACACTCCCCTATCACTGACACACCCAAGGACATGACATCACAGTAAATAGGAAAGAGCTCCATGGACACGGTCATCTGGGTTGCCAACTGTCCAAAAAATGTCCGTGATTTTTTTGAGGCTGGTGGTACTTGACTAAATTATTTTTGTGGTAATTATCATTATTTTATAGCAGTATACAGTAAATTCTGTTAATGAGTTCTTATCAGTACATTTAGCTGTAGACATGGATTATAATTAGAGATGAGAGAATTGACTTCAGATGAAACATCTGAAGTCGATTAACATAAAACTTTGCTTCAATACTGTACGGAGCGGACTTCGCATAATAACTTCAGTGGTACCTTGGAACCAAACCCGAGTTCGGGAAATGTTTTTTTACAGTATAAATTAATTTCTGAAGTTAGTATGCAAAGTCTCACGAGACTTCACAAAGTAATAACTTTGGCTCATCGGAGCCAATACATTCTAATACGGTACAGAGCGCACGCTCCGTACAGTATTGTAACAAAGTTTTATGTGAATTGACTTCGGATGTTTCATCCAAAGTCGATTTGCTCATCCCTAATTATAATCTTTAACATTCGTTATGGTTTTTCAATTTGTCCATAAAAAATGTTAACTGTCCGCAATTTTGAGATAAGTTGTCCAGAAAAATGAAAAATTGTAGCCTAATGGAAGCCTAAAAGGTTGGAGCTATACAGGATTATTTTAAAGCATGTTGATGCAAACTGGAAAAACCCTTTAAGGTACAGTATTTAGATAAAGAGCTAGGGCAGCAATCTGCATACTTGCCCAACGTGAAGGAAAGCCTAGCTATGCTATTGCATACAGGGGATAGATTGAATAAGTGAGAAGAAAAAAAGGTATCTATTTATCTATCTAATATCTATCTATCTATCTATCTATCTATCTATCTATCTATCTATCTATCTATCTAATATCTATCCATCTATCTATCTATCTATCTATCTAATATCTATCTATCTATCTATCTAATATCTATCTATCTAATATCTATCTATCTAATATCTAATATCTATCTATCTATCTAATATCTATCTATCTATCTATCTATCTATCTATCTAATATCTATCTATCTATTTATCTACCTATTATCTATCTATCTAATACCAATCTATCTAATATCTATCAAACTATCTACCTACCTATCTCAAAATCTATCTACCTGCCTATCTTAATATCTATTTATCTATCTATCTATCTATCTATCTATCTATCTATCTATCTATCTATCTATCTATCTATCTATCTATCTATCTATCTATCTATCTTCTGTTTTTTACCAGTTTTTCCCTGTTTCAATGAGAACTTAAAAAATTGGTGGAGGAAGGGACAGCAATCATACAAATGTTTTTTCCACTGGCAGCTACCATGCTGATTTTCAGGTATCAAGGCTGATTTGAAAGAGATTCTTCTGCAGAAATCCAAGAAATGCATTTCTACTGCAAATTAGCAATTTTCACTGCTGTGGATCTACATGCTAATAAGCCCATCCAACGGAGCTAATCCACTCGTGGCTACCTGCTGTGGTGTCCACACATCAATTATTTTTCTGTGACACAGATTTGAGGTTAGCTCACGGAAACATCTATAAACTCAGTGGTGAATTCCCATTGAAAACAATAGATAGTGAAATACACACAGTTTTCACACTGATTTTGCAGCAGAATACGTGCTAAAAACTGCATTGAAAATTAGCTGTGTGTTAATGCCCCTACAATACTACAGGTTAGATCAGGATATATAAAGATAGCCTATGCAGCCGCTATAGGGCACCTGAACATGGTGATCTCAGGCTGAATTGATCTAATCTCTTTTTAGGGTACTTTCACACTAAAGTTTTCCGGCATTAAGTTCCGTCACAGGGGCTCAATACCGGAAATAAACTGATCAGTTTTATCCTAATGCATTCTGAATGGAGAGCAATCCGTTCAGTATGCATCAGGATGTCTTCAGTTCTCTCCGTCCAAAATTCTGGAACACTTGCTGGAATGCCGGATCCGGCATAATTTTCCATTGAAATGCATTAATGACGGATCTGGCACCAAGTGTTTCGGTAAAGCGGACCCGGTTTTCCGGTCTGCGCATGCGCAGAGCTTTAAAAATGCAAAAAAAAATATATTAAAAAAATATCGGATCCGTTTTTCCGTTTGACACCGGAGAGACGGATCTGGTGTTTTAATGCATTTGTTAGACGGATCCGCATCCGGATCCGTCTACAAATGCTATCCGTGTACACGGATTTCCGGATCCGGCAGGCAGTTCCAGCGATGGAACTGCCTCCCGGATCTTCACAACTCAAGTGTGAAAGTACCCTTATCCTCTAGCTGTGAGCGCTGGTCCTTCCATCCACTTCTGCTCTTGGCTGCGAAGCACATGCAAAAGCTGCACAGAAACTCTACTGGGGGCACATTAACGGGACACTTTCATCAGAAAGGCGTCTTTTTTTTTAACTCATAGAAAACATATTTCTTTACAATTTTTGGCTGTTTTTTTATTTTTTTTTCATGTCATTAACAGCCTGCCGGATCAGTCACTGCCGGAATGCCGTCAGGCCCCATTAATTATTATCGATCCATCGTTCTTTGCTGATGTGAACAAGCACAGCTCCGTATACGCAGAATATCAGTAGCTGATGCTGCATAGGCCAGATCTTTGCACTACAGTGCTCAAGGAGGAAGGGGAGAATAGCATAGACTGCAGAGACGTTTAACAACAAGTGGTTTTATTGTTGCACCCAAGCTCCCCTCCTTTCTGTGGGCAATTACTCCCTCGCTGCTCTGCCATTGGCTGGTCCTCCGATCCTAAGTTCTGATAGTATATATTAAGAACAAATATCATAACTCAGGAATCAGGATCGGAGCCTCAGATCAACAAGAGAAAAACAGAGTTTTAGGGCTTGTTCACACGAACGTGCCATGTTTTGCGGTTGGCAAATTGCTGATCTGCAAATCACGGATGCCTCCCGTGTGCCTTCCGCAATTTGCGGAACGGAATGGACAGCCCATTATAGAAATGCCTATTCTTGTTTGCAAAACGGACAAGAATAGGACATGATCTGTCATTTTTTCGGAGCCACGGAATGGAGCAACGGAGTGCTGTCCGCATCTTTTGCGGCGCCATTGAAGTGAATAGGTCCGCACCCGAGCAGCAAAAAACCCGGCTCGGATGCAGAACCAGACCACAGTCATGTGAATGAGCCTTTAATCAGGTGAATCAAACCTATGTGGATAGGGAGGTCACTGGGGACAGATTGCCTTTAATTTATGTAGAAGAACATGAGAGGGATAGGTGATTGGCAAGGGTCTGATAAATGACATATCTTAGCAACCACTGCTGTTTGTTTGAGATCAAGTAAGGTTTTGTAGCAGAATAGTTATGGCATGTACTGTATTTTGCAAGAGCAAAAAAGTTATGAAAATGATTATTTGATGCATATTATTCTTTATTTAAAATGGAGAAATGATGCCAAATGCAGCCTGCTTCTAGTGCAACAGCACACCAACAAATAGGGGTGCCCTTGATCGTTGGTGCTGTATAGGTGCCTCGAAAAAGGTATAGCAGTGCGATGGCCAGCGTATGGTGTGGTAGGAGTCAGGAATCCAGACCAGAGATAAAGGAATAAGCGTCTCTTTACGTGACTGCAAGAATGGGATTGTAGCACATCCAACAATAATCTATACAAAGTGCAAATTATTTCTCCAGATGGCAAGGTATGGAGACTGGCAAGGTAGCAAGTAATAGCACTCTTGGTAGGCTAGCTTGTTAAAGTCTCTCCTTCTAGAATCTCTGGCTGGCAACTGTAATCTTGCAATTATGGCTGTAGTGTCCACTGCAGGATACAGGTCTCTAGAGGCACTTCTGAGCAGGACGTGATTAAGTGTGATGGGTGTCTTAACCGTAATTCCTCACAAGCAGCAAAGCTTTGTTAGCTGTGGTCACAGGTTACCTTGCTGACTCCTATGCTTTAGTCATGCAGGTGCTGAGCTCTTGATTTCCCTTCTCTCTCTCTTTCTGTAGCAGAAGTAGTATCTTCCACAGAGAACTGTTAGTCTCTGGAAACGGAGGACTAAGCAGAAGGAGCACATGAACGTACTTCCTCCCTTCTCACTCAATAAACTAGAATTCCCTCCTCTAGAAAAGAAGTCAGACCAGCCCACTCCTTCTAAGAGGGGAGGAACACAGTGGTTAATCCTGTCCCTGACAACCACTTGCCAGGTCATGCTGAGTGTAGATAGCATAGCATAAGACTATAAGAGTACATTACAATAGGAACAAACCGTTTGCAGATACCCCCTGTACTAGGTTACTGCACATATCCTGGAGCTTTCCTATTCAAACATGATAGGCTCCAGAGCCAGGACAGCAGCTGCCACATATGCATGGATGTGCGCGCTCCTGCAATCCCAGCCACCACCGTAAGCAAAGGACTTCACCCCAATCGATAAGTGCCCAAACAACAAGATGGAAAAACCCATTAAGCATGCTCCTCAGAATTGCCAAAATGCAACCTGGATCTTACAAGGAGAGAGCTGCAGCAGAAAGGACACACCCACCGAGCTGCCAGGCTGAAGACAATCTAGCAGAGCAATTGGAGCAGTGAACCTAGAGATCTCTGGACCCATGTAATTTACAGCGCTGGTTAGAAAGGTATTGTCATGTACTATATAATGTCTGATTTTCATTTTTTAAAGGTGGTGTGCTTAGAGTCTTTTTCCAAAAAAAGCCAGTAGACAGGGAACAGGAAACCACAGGCTACTGAAATGTGAGCAACATGCCACTCTCCCCTCTAAACATATAGTAAAAAAAGTTTCAGTATGATTACTAATGATACAAGTGACTTATAAATGCTTCTTCGTCCCCACTTTTTTCCATTGAATTATTGTGGTTGATTACATAAATGGTAGCTACTGTACAGGGAGTGCAGAATTATTAGGCAAGTTGTATTTTTGAGGATTAATTTTATTATTGAACAACAACCATGTTCTCAATGAACCCAAAAAACTCATTAATATCAAAGCTGAATATTTTTGGAAGTAGTTTTTAGTTTGTTTTTAGTTTTAGCTATTTTAGGGGGATATCTGTGTGTGCAGGTGACTATTACTGTGCATAATTATTAGGCAACTTAACAAAAAACAAATATATACCCATTTCAATTATTTATTTTTACCAGTGAAACCAATATAACATCTCAACATTCACAAATATACATTTCTGACATTCAAAAACAAAACAAAAACAAATCAGTGACCAATATAACCACCTTTCTTTGCAAGGACACTCAAAAGCCTGCCATCCATGGATTCCGTGTTTTGATCTGTTCACCATCAACATTGCGTGCAGCAGCAACCACAGCCTCCCATACACTGTTCAGAGAGGTGTACTGTTTTCCCTCCTTGTTAATCTCACATTTGATGATGGACCACAGGTTCTCAATGGGGTTCAGATCAGGTGAACAAGGAGGCCATGTCATTAGATTTTCTTCTTTTATACCCTTTCTTGCCAGCCACGCTGTGGAGTACTTGGACGCGTGTGATGGAGCATTGTCCTGCATGAAAATCATGTTTTTCTTGAAGGATGCAGACTTCTTCCTGTACCACTGCTTGAAGAAGGTGGCTTCCAGAAACTGGCAGTAGGACTGGGAGTTGAGCTTGACTCCATCCTCAACCCGAAAAGGCCTCACAAGCTCATCTTTGAAGATACCAGCCCAAACCAGTACTCCACCTCCACCTTGCTGGCGTCTGAGTCGGACTGGAGCTCTCTGCCCTTTACCAATCCAGCCACGGGCCCATCCATCTGGCCCATCAAGACTCACTCTCATTTCATCAGTCCATAAAACCTTAGAAAAATCAGTCTTGAGATATTTCTTGGCCCAGTCTTGACGTTTCAGCTTGTGTGTCTTGTTCAGTGGTGGTCGTCTTTCAGCCTTTCTTACCTTGGCCATGTCTCTGAGTATTGCACACCTTGTGCTTTTGGGCACTCCAGTGATGTTGCAGCTCTGAAATATGGCCAAACTGGTGGCAAGTGGCATCTTGGCAGCTGCACGCTTGACTTTTCTCAGTTCATGGGCAGTTATTTTGCGCCTTGGTTTTTCCACACGCTTCTTGCGACCCTGTTGACTATTTTGAATGAAACGCTTGATTGTTCGATGATCACGCTTCAGAAGCTTTGCAATTTTAAGAGTGCTGCATCCCTCTGCAAGATATCTCACTATTTTTGACTTTTCTGAGCCTGTCAAGTCCTTCTTTTGACCCATTGTGCCAAAGGAAAGGAAGTTGCCTAATAATTATGCACACCTAATATAGGGTGTTGATGTCATTAGACCACACCCCTTCTCATTACAGAGATGCACATCACCTAATATGCTTAATTGGTAGTAGGCTTTCGAGCCTATACAGCTTGGAGTAAGACAACATGCATAAAGAGGATGATGTGGTCAAAATACTCATTTGCCTAATAATTCTGCACGCAGTGTATATGCTGAGAGTGACTGCATTGTGCCTACACATGTTATCAATTACCAATAACACACACATTAGAAATAATCATTGTGAAATGTGTCTCCAACAGAGAGAATTTTTATAGCTTTTGACCTCACAGTACTTGTCAACGTTTTATACTTTACATTTGCTAGCTAGTGGTCCCTAGAGACCTATTTACGTTCTTGGATCAAGTACTGTTTTTTCTTTTAAAACTTCACTTTTATTTTATTCTTTTAATAAATACTGACCTTTTATTCACATATTCATATTATTGCTATGCTAAAGACGTGATTAAAACTATCAGTGATGCGGAATGGCTCTATATTCTTTGCTCTTAGTAGTGTATATTCTTATAGTAGTACATAACATTTTCTGCGACCTGCTTGATATATGGCTCTTTTTTTCTCCTGGTCTTGTATGACAACTATTGAGAACAGAGGGGAGTGCAGGGGGAGGGGAGGGGGAGGAGAGGTTGTTCTGTTATTTATTACCCTCTCTATGGAGGCGATATGTTAGCGGAGCGTCAGGATCTATTGTCTATTAGCATTCCCTTAAATATATAGGGACATATATTGTGCTGGTGCACTGGTATTATCACCTATTAGTTCATTGTTCCTCCTCTCGCTTCATATCAATCTCTCTCCATCTCCTATACACTCCTTATAACCACTGCCTTCTATGCTGACTGCATCTATTCAGATCAAGGCCCTATGGTTCGCTGCTGCTATAATAGTATCTTTATTAGTACTGTTGTTAGAGCTTCTCCCGCAAATCACTGCCTAAAAAACTAACTCTCACACACCCTGCATCCCGACATGTTTCGCTGTAACACAGCGTCTTCAGGGGATGATGCAGGTGTGAGTGTTGGGGGCTGGGTCCAGTCTTTGAAGGCTCGCTTTGGGTCACATGCTTTCAACCTCCAATCCCTCCCAGGTACATCATACCCATATGTTTTCTTTGTTCACACCCTCTTCTTTAATTGGCTCCAGTCCGTCATGTGCTAGTGACTCATAGGTATTCATCACGTCACTAGGATCGCTCTGCACCGCATTATAATTTATTCACGCCCCCGTCATGTGATCATGACTTATATTTGCATGTCACATCGCTATGCTCGTCCCTTACTGCGTCACCGCGAGACCTCCGCTATTCTCGCGCATGCTTGAGGACTTAGGTTTTTTACCTCCCCGATCCGCGCATGCTTGCGGACTTAGGCTTTGACAGTGCGCTTCTATACTGTTGCGTTGTCGACGCAGGCGCAGGCTCTTAACTGGATTACCCTGGCCTTTCATTATTTCTGTGGTCCTTCGTTCTTCCTGCTGGTACTGTATTCTATTTCTATTCGGTACATATCTTCAGTATTATATTAATACATTTCTTACCACAGTCTTCATATTCCTAATTATATGTTACAGGTTTGGGTTTTGTCTCCAGTTAATCCTCCTTTTTCTAAGTGGGTCTCAGTTAGGATGTCATAACTCAAAATAGTTTTTCCCTCATGACATATCTAATGGTGCATACGTATTTACTCATATACACCATGTGTATACATCATCCTTTACACCGGAGTTACATTT
Source organism: Bufo bufo (assembly GCF_905171765.1). Taxonomy (NCBI): domain Eukaryota; kingdom Metazoa; phylum Chordata; class Amphibia; order Anura; family Bufonidae; genus Bufo; species Bufo bufo. Next base: position 557,765,672 of record NC_053392.1, read on the forward strand.
TCCTTTCATTTCCTTGATGTTTAACATTCTTCTCCTTATAGGGGGTGTTTAAATTATGTATATGTTTTTGTTTATATGGTCTGTTCTTAAATTGGGCATATTATTTTTCTTTTTTTTTACTTTTTAAACCGACTCTTTGACCTCTGGAGCCTTAGGGTTACTATTTCATTCTCAAGGTACGCATGTACATGTATATACCTATATCTATACCTATATACACTCATAGGAATAGGGGGAGGTGATGGACTTATTTTGATGTCTCATTTTTAGATGTTTACTTTATGGAATATAATGTTTTATCATTTATTTTGGTTTCACTAACTACTCATGCCTGCAACACATTTATTTTAGGGCCGTAACCCCTCATCCATACTTTCATCTCCAAGGACTCCCCCCACTTCAAGATGAGCCTCCAGGATGAACCTCCACACGGTCTGGACCCCTTCATCCGTTCGTATGGTAAGTATTATCCTATATTATTAATCATTTTTTTATTATTTTTTGAAAAGTTTACTAGTTCTTTTTTATTTCTTTTTTTCTAAGTTTTAGATTTTTCACTTTCCTTTTTATATGTGTATACGTCTTTTTCTATTCTCGGATGATCTTCTTTTGCCCCTCTAACTAGTCTATCTACATAGCCTTATTGTTAATAAGCTGGAAATACTTTGGATCTATTATTGTTCATTATTTTTCTTTTCCTCTTTCTTTTTACTGCTAAATTGCTTTATAAGAAAGGTTGGAAGGTAAATCCTTCATTTATTCCTATTGGTGACAGGGATTTAAGCCGGTATATCCACTTTGCCTCTTCCTGTTGTAGTTTATTATCTACATCTCCTTGTCTAGGGCCCAATTTGACCTTCTGTATTCCCCAAATTTCTAGACCTGCTGGATTTCCCTTGTGGTATTTATTTATATGTCTCACTAGGGGTGTGTCATCATCAGTGTTGAGGGTACTTAGATGTTTCGAAATCCTCCTCCTCAATTCCTGTATCGTTTTTCTAACATAAATTTTTGGACATCTACATTGTATTGCATAGACGACGCCAATAGACGAGAATAGAAAAAGATGTATACACATATAAAAAGGAAAGTGAAAAATCTAAAACTTAGAAAAAAAGAAATAAAAAAGAACTAGTAAACTTTTCAAAAAATAATAAAAAAATGATTAATAATATAGGATAATACTTACCATACGAACGGATGAAGGGGTCCAGACCGTGTGGAGGTTCATCCTGGAGGCTCATCTTGAAGTGGGGGGAGTCCTTGGAGATGAAAGTATGGATGAGGGGTTACGGCCCTAAAATAAATGTGTTGCGGGCATGAGTAGTTAGTGAAACCAAAATAAATGATAAAACATTATATTCCATAAAGTAAACATCTAAAAATGAGACATCAAAATAAGTCCATCACCTCCCCCTATTCCTATGAGTGTATATAGGTATAGATATAGGTATATACATGTACATGCGTACCTTGAGAATGAAATAGTAACCCTAAGGCTCCAGAGGTCAAAGAGTCGGTTTGAAAAGTAAGAAAAAAGAAAAATAATATGCCCAATTTAAGAACAGACCATATAAACAAAAACATATACATAATTTAAACACCCCCTATAAGGAGAAGAATGTTAAACATCAAGGAAATGAAAGGAAAATGTAACTCCGGTGTAAAGGATGATGTATACACATGGTGTATATGAGTAAATACGTATGCACCATTAGATATGTCATGAGGGAAAAACTATTTTGAGTTATGACATCCTAACTGAGACCCACTTAGAAAAAGGAGGATTAACTGGAGACAAAACCCAAACCTGTAACATATAATTAGGAATATGAAGACTGTGGTAAGAAATGTATTAATATAATACTGAAGATATGTACCGAATAGAAATAGAATACAGTACCAGCAGGAAGAACGAAGGACCACAGAAATAATGAAAGGCCAGGGTAATCCAGTTAAGAGCCTGCGCCTGCGTCGACAACGCAACAGTATAGAAGCGCACTGTCAAAGCCTAAGTCCGCAAGCATGCGCGGATCGGGTAGGTAAAAAACCTAATGACAGAAATGTACAAGGTCTCGCGGTGACGCAGTAAGGGACGAGCATAGCGATGTGACATGCAAATATAAGTCATGATCACATGACGGGGGCGTGAATAAATTATAATGCGGTGCAGAGCGATCCTAGTGACGTGATGAATACCTATGAGTCACTAGCACATGACGGACTGGAGCCAATTAAAGAAGAGGGTGTGAACAAAGAAAACATATGGGTATGATGTACCTGTGAGGGATTGGAGGTTGAAAGCATGTGACCCAAAGCGAGCCTTCAAAGGCTGGACCCCGCCCCCAACACTCACACCTGCATCATCCCCTGAAGACGCTGTGTTACAGCGAAACATGTCGGGATGCAGGGTGTGTGAGAGTTAGTTTTTTAGGCAGTGATTTGCGGGAGAAGCTCTAACAACAGTACTAATAAAGATACTATTATAGCAGCAGCGAACCATAGGGCCTTGACCTGAATAGATGCAGTCAGCATAGAAGGCAGTGGTTATAAGGAGTGTATAGGAGATGGAGAGAGATTGATACGAAGCGAGAGGAGGAACAATGAACTAATAGGTGATAATACCAGTGCACCAGCACAATATATGTCCCTATATATTTAAGGGAATGTTAATAGTAACATAGTACATAAGGCCGAAAAAAGACATTTGTCCATCCAGTTCGGCCTGTCATCCTACAAGTTGATCCAGAGGAAGGCAAAAAAAACCCTGTGAGGTAGAAGCCAATTTTCCTTACTTTAGGGGAATAAAAAATTCCTTCCCGACTCCAATCAGGCAATCAGAATAACTCCCTGGATCAACGACCCCTCTCTAGTTGCTATAACCTGTAATATTATTACACTCCAGAAATACATCCAGGCCCCTCTTGAATTCCTTTATTGTACTCACCATCACCACCTCCTCAGGCAGAGAGTTCCATAGTCTCACTGCTCTTACCGTAAAGAACCCTTTTCTATGTTTGTGTACAAACCTTCTTTCCTCCAAACGCAGAGGATGTCCCCTCGTCACAGTCACAGTCCTGGGGATAAATAGATGATGGGATAGATCTCTGTACTGCCCCCTGATATATTTATACATAGTAATTAGATCTCCCCTCAGTCGTCTTTTTTCTAACGTGAATAACCCTAATTTTGATAATCTTTCAGGGTACTGTAGTTGCCCCATTCCAGTTATTACTTTAGTTGCCCTCCTCTGGACCCTCTCCAGCTCTGCTATGTCTGCCTTGTTTACAGGAGCCCAGAACTGTACACAGTACTCCATGTGTGGTCTGACCAGTGATTTGTAAAGTAGTAGGAATATGTTCTCATCACGGGCATCTATGCCCCTTTTGATGCAACCCATTATCTTATTGGCCTTGGCAGCCGCTGCCTGACACTGTTTTTTGCAGCTTAGTTTGCTGTTTATTAAAATTCCTAGATCCTTTTCCATGTCAGTGTTACCGAGTGTTTTACCATTTGGTATGTATGGGTGACTTGCATTATTCCTTCCCATGTGCATAACTTTACATTTCTCAGTGTTAAACCTCATCTGCCACTTATCTGCCCAAGCCTCCAATCTATCCAGATCCCTCTGTAGTAGTATACTGTCCTCTTCAGTGTTAATTACTTTACACAGTTTAGTGTCATCTGCGAAAATTGATATTTTACTATGCAAGCCTTCTACAAGATCATTAATAAATATATTGAAGAGAATAGGGCCCAATACTGACCCCTGAGGTACTCCACTAGTGACAGTGACCCAATCTGAGTATGTACCGTTAATAACCACCCTCTGTTTTCTATCATTGAGCCAGTTACTTACCCACTTACAGACGTTTTCTCCGAGTCCGAGCATTCTCATTTTATATACTAACCTTTTATGAGGTACAGTGTCAAATGCTTTGGAGAAGTCCAGATACACGACATCCATTGATTCGCCGCTGTCAAGTCTAGTACTTACCTCCTCATAGAAACTGATTAAATTAGTTTGACATGACCGATCCCTCACGAAGCCATGCTGATATGGCGTTATTTGCTTATTTCCCATAAGATGCTCTAACATAGCATCTCTCAGAAAACCTTCAAACAGTTTACCCACAACAGATGTTAAACTTACCGGCCTATAGTTTCCAGGCTCTGTTTTTGGACCCTTTTTGAATATTGGCACCACATTTGCCATGCGCCAATCCTGTGGGACATTCCCTGTCAGTACAGAGTCCGCAAATATCAGAAATAAGGGTCTGGCTATGACATTACTTAATTCCCTTAGGATACGGGGGTGTATGCCATCCGGTCCTGGCGATTTGTCTATTTTGATTTTTTTAAGTCGCTGTTGTACTTCTTCCTGGGTCAGACAGGACACTTTTAATGGCGAATTTATTTCAGCATTCAGCATTTCATCTGACAGTTTATTTTCCTCAGTGAATACATTGGAGAAAAAAATATTTAACAGCTTTGCTTTCTCCTCGTCGCTCTCTGCGACTCCCCCCTCATTACTCTTTAAAGGGCCGACACCTTCAGATTTATACTTTTTAACATTTATATAATTGAAGAACATTTTAGGGTTAGTTTTACTCTGTTTGGCAATTAATCTCTCGGTCTCTAGTTTGGCCGCTTTTATTTGTTTTTTACATGTTCTGTTTTTTTCCTTATAGTTTTTCAGTGCTTCCGTGCTACCCTCCTGTTTTAGGGTTTTATATGCTTTCTTTTTGTCATTTATTGCTTTCTTTACAGTTCTGTTTATCCACATTGGTTTCTTTTTGTTCCTTAACCTTTTATTCCCATACGGTATGTACCTTTCACAATGAGATTTTAGGATGTTTTTAAAGATATCCCTGAGGCTAATCCAGCCAGCACCCCTGAGGCCAAGCCTGCTAGCACCCATGAGGCCAAGCCACCCAACACCCCTGTCAGTAGAGATGGCCTTGCGGTTTGCCCGTTAGTCGGTTTGCGGCGAACTTTACACATTAGCGGTTCGCCAATAGATCCTGACGCTCCGCTAACATATCGCCTCCATTGAGAGGGTAATAAATAACAGAACAACCTCTCCTCACCCTCCCCTCCCCCTGCCCTCCCCCCTGTTCTCAATAGTTGTTATACACGAACAGGAGAAAAAAAGAGCCATATATCAAGCAGGTCGCAGAAAATGTTATGTACTACTATAAGAATATACACTACTAAGAGCAAAGAATATAGAGCCATTCCGCATCACTGATAGTTTTAATCACGTCTTTAGCATAGCAATAATATGAATATGTGAATAAAAGGTCAGTATTTATTAAAAGAATAAAATAAAAGTGAAGTTTTAAAAGAAAAAACAGTACTTGATCCAAGAACGTAAATAGGTCTCTAGGGACCACTAGCTAGCAAATGTAAAGTATAAAACGTTGACAAGTACTGTGAGGTCAAAAGCTATAAAAATCTGTAAATGAATAGTGGGACATATCCCAACACATTATAGACCTCTCTAATTACTGCAAAAATTGACAAGCCAGCTAGGTGATATGGCAGGGTTCCTGTCCAATCAGCCTAACAGCCAAAATTATCTCCTAGAAGCAAATAAAGTGTTCTCCAACGAGAGTCTCCCCATCAATATACAGGATATAACCCAGGCATTTAGAGAAATTAATAGAACTTATAAAAAGTACATTAGATCGATTTGGGAATCACAAGCTTAGAAACCTACCTACAACAAAAAATTGTGTACAGGGGTATGAGAGTTAACATCATTCCCAACTCACATCAGGAAGACGTAGAATTTATTAGAGGTTGGGAGTCATTGCTAACGGAGAATTCACTCCGCATGCAAGCGTACATCTTAGAACACGAGAAAAAACAGCTAATAAAAGTGGTAGCACAGCTTGAGAAAGAGACCCAAGAAATTCAACAACTAAGATCTCAGCCGGAATTTAGTTCCCTGGAAGTTAAATTACAAAAAAACGTTGAAAGCCTACAAACTGAGGTGAAAGAGAGGAAGCACAGGAAGTACATCAGGGATAAGCGAGACTTCGAGACAGGTCAGGTATATAACAAACCAAATAGTCAGTCACTATATACTGGTAGAACTGAGTACAAACAATATACAGATATATCTGAATCTGAAGCGTCTGAGTCAGAAGGAAGTCTACCCCAGATAAACAGGAGAGGCAGCGGTAGGTATAGGGGGAAATACCAACAAAGGAGAAATCCACAATCAAAAAATAGTAATCAAGAATGGCAGCAGAGCCAATATCGGGTCCAAAACATTCAAGGACCAAATATAAATCCACAAACGTCCTCCTATTCATTACAACCTACCTCTGCGTCTACAACCATGTCGCTTCCACAAACAAATATGCCCCAGCTAGTGGCACCTACTGCCCAGGTTCCTTTTTTAATGACGGGGATTCAACTCAGAGACCGAGACAAATGGGGGTACAGTCAGAAAATGTAAATAGGAATACGGCAATGCAGATTATAAATAGGTCCTCCGTAGTGTTAAAACCTGAGCACGAATCATTGATACGGAAGGGACTGTCGTACACCCCCACTCGAAAATTTGAGTGCTTTACGTGGGTGAAAGACATCCACCTATTTGCTCAGAAACTAGCTCTACATAAAGAGTTTAAAGACAAAGAGGAACATGGGTATGAGTCGACAAGTGGGGAAAAATAAGCCCTAGAGACCTTAGAAGAATTATCCAGGGAAGGAGCAGGCGAGATAATAAGACCTGTCGCCCCCTTCAGTAAAATGTGACCTAAATCTAGATATACTCCGTCAATAGCTAGATTCGCAAATATTCAGACATTTGTGAACCTCGTAACAGGTGATCTAGAAAAGATAGAAAAGAAGAAAAATGAAATGGGACGAAAATCTGTCTCCTGAAGAAAGAAATGCCATCAGTGAAATTACGGAACGACAGGATCTTACAATAAAACCCTCAGATAAAGGGGGAAATATTGTATTAATGAATACAGAGGAGTATATAGGGATGGTGATGAGACTACTAGGAGATAACACCACCTATAAAAAATTAGACAGTAACCCCACAAAAAGATACAATAAAGACCTGAAAAAAATATTGATGGAAGCAAGAGGGAAAGATCTGATTACAAAAGAAGAGTACAAAATCCTCTATAAACCATATCCAACAATAGCGACGTTTTATGCGTTGCCGAAAATACACAAAAAACAGGAACCAATGCCCGGAAGACCAATCGTTTCAGGGAACAACAACATATGTGAGGGCATAAGTGCCTACGTGGATGCCATTATAAAACCTTTTGTGCAGACTCTCCCCTCATATCTGAAGGATACGAGTGATACAGTTATGAAATTGCGAGAAATTCATGTGAATGATAATACCCTGATAGCAAGCCTGGACGTTGAGGCTCTATATACAAGTATTAATCACGACCTAGGGATTAAGGCAGTAGAATATTATTTAGGCATGAAAGGCACACAATTCCATGAGCACAATAATTTTGTTATCACTTTATTACGGTTTTTACTTACACACAATTAATTTATTTTTAATGGCCAATATTATTTACAGGTTACTGGCACCGCGATGGGGACGGTATGTGCACCTAGTTTTGCCAATTTATTTTTGGGGTGGTGGGAAGACAAACAAGTCTTCACCGATAAGAATGCACATCACACGGAGCATATAATGTATTGGGCTAGATACATAGATGACATTCTGATATTTTGGAATGGCACCATACCACAGTTTGAGACATTCACTAGAGACCTCACCGTGAATGACATCGGCTTGCAATTCACAAATGAGATAAATAAAAATAGTATTAATTTCCTCGATCTAAAGATCAATATAGAAAATGAGGGTGAAGTGACGACTGAAATATATAGGAAGACCACAGCCAGCAACAGTCTCCTTCACTGGGAAAGCTGCCACCCTAAACCTCTGAAAAGAGGCATACCCGTCGCACAATATCTGAGAGCGAAAAGAAATTGTACAAACGAGACAGCTTTTGAAGAGGAATGCAAGATACTGTATCAGAGATTCCTGGAGAGGGGATACCCTAGGAAGGTGCTCTATAGAGCTTATAACAGGGTCAAGAAGATGGAGAGGGAGAGTCTGTTCAAAAGAAAGGTACCAAAAAATGATAAAACAATAAGATGTATAGGCACTTTTGATTACCAACATCAGAGAATATATGGGATACTTAAAAAATATTGGCATATATTGACCTCAGACAAAGATCTAAAGGAGGTGCTGCCCAAAAACCCATCGGTGACATATAGGAAAGGACAAAATCTAAAAGATATTATGGTTCATAGCCATTTCCAGAAAAAAATGAGCACAAAAAAGAACTGGTTATCCACACAGGGGTCATACCCGTGTGGGGGATGCGTATTTTGTAAATACATGGTGCCAAAGAAAGAGTTCATGAACCCACATGATGGGAAAAAGTATACCATTAGAGAGTACATCAATTGTAAAAGTACTGGCGTCGTCTATGCAATACAATGTAGATTTCCAAAAATTTATGTTGGAAAAACGATACAGGAATTGAGGAGGAGGATTTCGAAACATCTAAGTACCCTCAACACTGATGATGACACACCCCTAGTGAGACATATAAATAAATACCACAAGGGAAATCCAGCAGGTCTAGAAATTTGGGGAATACAGAAGGTCAAATTGGGCCCTAGACAAGGAGATGTAGATAATAAACTACAACAGGAAGAGGCAAAGTGGATATACCGGCTGAAATCCCTGTCACCAATAGGAATAAATGAAGGATTTACCTTCCAACCTTTCTTATAAAGCAATTTAGCAGTAAAAAGGAAAAGAAAAATAATGAACAATAATAGATCCAAAGTATTTCCAGCTTATTAACATTAAGGCTATGTAGATAGACTAGTTAGAGGGGCAAAAGAAGATCATCCGAGAATAGAAAAAGACGTATACACATATAAAAAGGAAAGTGAAAAATCGAAAACTTAGAAAAAAAGAAATAAAAAAGAACTAGTAAACTTTTCAAAAAATAATAAAAAAAATGATTAATAATATAGGATAATACTTACCATACGAACGAATGAAGGGGTCCAGACCGTGTGGAGGTTCATCCTGGAGGCTCATCTTGAAGTGGGGGGAGTCCTTGGAGATGAAAGTATGGATGAGGGGTTACGGCCCTAAAATAAATGTGTTGCGGGCATGAGTAGTTAGTGAAACCAAAATAAATGATAAAACATTATATTCCATAAAGTAAACATCTAAAAATGAGACATCAAAATAAGTCCATCACCTCCCCCTATTCCTATGAGTGTATATAGGTATAGATATAGGTATATACATGTACATGCGTACCTTGAGAATGAAATAGTAACCCTAAGGCTCCAGAGGCCAAAGAGTCGGTTTAAAAAGTAAGAAAAAAGAAAAATAATATAACAATTTAAGAACAGACCATATAAACAAAAACATATACATAATTTAAACACCCCCTATAAGGAGAAGAATGTTAAACATCAAGGAAATGAAAGGAAAATGTAACTCCAGTGTAAAGGATGATGTATACACATGGTGTATATGAGTAAATACGTATGCACCATTAGATATGTCATGAGGGAAAAACTATTTTGAGTTATGACATCCTAACTGAGACCCACTTAGAAAAAGGAGGATTAACTGGAGACAAAACCCAAACCTGTAACATATAATTAGGAATATGAAGACTGTGGTAAGAAATGTATTAATATAATACTGAAGATATGTACCGAATAGAAATAGAATACAGTACCAGCAGGAAGAACGAAGGACCACAGAAATAATGAAAGGCCAGGGTAATCCAGTTAAGAGCCTGCGCCTGCGTCGACAACGCAACAGTATAGAAGCGCACTGTCAAAGCCTAAGTCCGCAAGCATGCGCGGATCGGGGAGGTAAAAAACCTAATGACAGAAATGTACAAGGTCTTGCGCATGCGCGAGAATAGCGGAGGTCTCGCGGTGACGCAGTAAGGGACGAGCATAGCGATGTGACATGCAAATATAAGTCATGATCACATGACGGGGGCGTGAATAAATTATAATGCGGTGCAGAGCGATCCTAGTGACGTGATGAATACCTATGAGTCACTAGCACATGACGGACTGGAGCCAATTAAAGAAGAGGGTGTGAACAAAGAAAACATATGGGTATGACGTACCTGTGAGGGATTGGAGGTTGAAAGCATGTGACCCAAAGCGAGCCTTTAAAGGCTGGACCCAGCCCCCAACACTCACACCTGCATCATCCCCTGAAGGCGCTGTGTTACAACGAAACATGTCGGGATGCAGGGTGTGTGAGAGTTAGTTTTTTAGGCAGTGATTTGCGGGAGAAGCTCTAACAACAGTACTAATAAAGATACTATTATAGCAGCAGCGAACCATAGGGCCTTGATCTGAATAGATGCAGTCAGCATAGAAGGCAGTGGTTATAAGGAGTGTATAGGAGATGGAGAGAGATTGATATGAAGCGAGAGGAGGAACAATGAACTAATAGGTGATAATACCAGTGCACCAGCACAATATATGTCCCTATATATTTAAGGGAATGTTAATAGACAATAGATCCTGACGCTCCGCTAACATATCGCCTCCATAGAGAGGGTAATAAATAACAGAACAACCTCTCCTCCCCCTCCCCTCCCCCTGCCCTCCCCCCTGTTCTCAATAGTTGTCATACACGAACAGGAGAAAAAAAGAGCCATATATCAAGCAGGTCGCAGAAAATGCTATGTACTACTATAAGAATATACACTACTAAGAGCAAAGAATATAGAGCCATTCCGCATCACTGATAGTTTTAATCACGTCTTTAGCATAGCAATAATATGAATATGTGAATAAAAGGTCAGTATTTATTAAAAGAATAAAATAAAAGTGAAGTTTTAAAAGAAAAAACAGTACTTGATCCAAGAACGTAAATAGGTCTCTAGGGACCACTAGCTAGCAAATGTAATCCAACAGAGAGAAAGCTCATTAAACAACCCATTCCAGTACCCATACCGACCAAAGATCTCCATGCAGTCCATGCAGTGATGTTCATATTTTCCCTGAATAATAAGCAGAGCAGAATAATCCCTATAAATAATGACGACTATGTGTCACAATGGTTGTCGTATAAATTAAGGTAGAGTGTTATTGCTTGTTAGCAATCCATGGGAAGTAATGTGCTGAGAAGAGAGGAGTACAGCTCATATATCTGTGTTTGGTTCTAAATCTGAAAAATGAAAAAAAGAACACCTAGAAGGAGTAAAGATAAAAAGCCTATTTTACATGATGGTAATGTAATAAAAGTTCCATGATCCTTACTTCACATACTGATGTCTGCAGACTTTTCATTGGCTGAAAGCACTGTTGTTTTTGGTCTGACAGCACTGTTGTTTTTTCTCTGGCAGCACTGTTGTTTTTTCTTTGGCAGTACTGTTGTTTTTTCTCTGGCAGCACTGTTGTTTTTTCTCTGGCAGTACTGTTGTTTTTTCTCTGGCAGTACTGTTGTTTTTTGTCTTCTTTCTTACAGGACTGTTGATTGAGTGTTGTTGAAGTGCTCACTATGTCTGCTAGACGAAGGAGTGCACCATTTGTGCAATTAATGGTAATGGGGCAGAATAGTGGGACTTCAAGAAGCTGGATGTTTTATCCTTCAAATCTTAGAAAGAGAATTTGTCCCTAAATTTTTTTAACTATCCGCAATTTTGAGATAAGTTGTCCAGAAAAACCAAAAATTGTAGCCTAATGGAAGCCTAAAAGGTTGGAGCTATACAGGATTATTTTAAAACATGTTGATGCAAACTGGAAAAACCCTTTAAGGTACAGTATTTAGATAAAGAGCTTGGGCAGCAATCTGCATACTTGCCAAAAGTGAAGGAAAACCTAGCTATGCTATTACATACAGGGGATAGATTGAATAAGGCCTCATGCACACGACCGTTGTGTGCATCCGTGTCCGTTGTTCCGTTTTCCGTGATTTTCTGCGGACCCATTGACTTTCAATGGGTCCGTTGAAAACTCGGAAAATGCACCGTTGTACATCCGCATCCGTGATCCACGTATCCTGTCCGTCCAAAAAATAGGACCTGTCCTATTTTTTTGACGGACAACGGTTCACGGACCCATTCAAGTCAATGGTTCCGTGAAAAAACACGTATGCACACAAGATTTTCATCCGCGTCCGACATCCGTGTCCGTAGGCCACTTTCACACAGACGGATCCGCTGATCTGCTTTTTAGATCTGAGTTTTCACTTCGTGAAAACTCAGATCCGACTGTATATTCTAACACAGAGGCGTTCCCATGGTGATGGGGATGCTTCAAGTTAGAATATACTACGAACTGTGTACATGACTGCCCCCTGCTGCCTGGCAGCACCCGATCTCTTACAGGGGGCTGTGATCCGCACAATTAACCCCTCAGGTGCCGCAGACCCCCTCCCTCCCCAGTTTTAAATACATTGGTGGCCGGTGCGGCCCCCCCTCCCTACCCTGTATTTAACTCATTGGTGGCCAGTGCAGCCCCCCTCCCTCCCCTGTATTTAACTCATTGGTGGCCAGTGCGGCCCCCTTTCCTCCCTCCCCAGTATTATATTCATTGGTGGCCAGTGCGGCCTCCCCTCTCCCCCCCTAATTAAAATCACCTTCCCCCATCATTGGTGGCCAGTGCGGCCTCCCCTCTCCCCCCCTCCTAATTAAAATCACCTTCCCCCATCATCAGTGGCAGCGGAGAGTTCCGATCAGAGTCCCAGTTTAATCGCTGGGGCTCCGATCGGTTACCATGGCAGCCAAGACGCTACTGCAGTCCTGGCTGCCATGGTTACTTAGCAATAGAAGCATTATACTTACCTGAAATGTCTGTGACCGGCCAGGCGCTCCTCCTACTGGTAAGTGACAGGTCTGTGTGGCGCATTGCTTATAGCACAGACCTGTCACTTACCAGTAGGAGGAGCGCCCGGCCGGTCACAGACATCGCAGGTAAGTATAATGCTTCTATTGCTAAGTAACCATGGCAGCCAGGACTGCAGTAGCATCTTGGCTGCCATGGTAACCAATCGGAGCCCCAGCTATTAAACTGGGACTCCGATCGGAACTCTCTCTCCGCTGCCACCAATGATGGGGGAAGGTGATTTTAATTAGGGGGGGGAGGGGAGGCCGCACTGGCCACCAATGATGGGGGGGTGATTTTAATTAGGGGGGGAGAGGGGAGGCCGCACTGGCCACCAATGATGGGGAAGGTGATTTTAATTAGGGGGGGGGGGAGAGGGGAGGCTGCACTGGCCACCAATGAATATAATACTGGGGAGGGAGGGAGGGGGACACACTGGCCACCAATGAGTTAAATACAGGGGAGTGAGGGAGGGGGGCTGCAACTGGCCACCAATGAGTTAAATTCAGGGGAGGGAGGGAGGGGGGGGCCGCACTGGCCACAAAAGAATTTAAAACTGGGGAGGGAGGGGGTCTGCCCCCTCCTGCCAGGCAGCACCTGATCTCTTACAGGGGGCTATGATACGCAAAATTAACCCCTCAGGTGCGGCACCTGAGGGGTTAATTGTGCGGATCACAGCCCCCTGTAAGAGATCGGGTGCTGCCAGGCAGCAGAAGGCAGTTATTACACAGTTCTCAGTATATTCTAACTTGAAGCGTTCCCATCACTATGGGAACACCTCTGTGATAGATTATACTGTCGGATCTGAGTTTCACGATCTAACTCAAATCCGATATATAGTCTAACATAGAGGCGTTCCCATGGTGATGGGGACGCTTCAAGTTAAAATATACCATCGGATTGGAGAATTTTCACTGCTGTGGATCCACATGCTAATAAGCCCATCCAACGGAGCTAATCCACGCGTGGCTACCTGCTGGCTACCGTCACAGGGGATCAATACCGGAAATAAACTGATCAGTTTTATCCTAATGCATTCTGAATGGAGAGCAATCCGTTCAGTATGCATCAGGATGTCTTCATTTCAGTTACTCTTATGGTATTTGGTCGGAGAAAATACCGCAGCATGCTGCGGTATTCTCTCCGTCCAAAATTCTGCAACACTTGCTGAAATGTCGGATCCGGCATTATTTTCCATTGAAATGCATTAATGCCGGATCTGGCACCAAGTGTTCCAGCAAAACAGATCCAGTTTTCCGGTCTGCTCATGCGCAGACCTTTAAAAATGCAAAAAATAAATAAGTACCAGATCCGTTGAGATGGATCCGGTGTTTCAATGCGGATCCGTCTACAAATTCTATCCGTTTGCACACGGATTTCCGGATCCGGCAGGCAGTTCCGGCGACGGAACTACCTCCCGGATCTTCAGAAAGCAAGTGTGAAAGTACCCTTATCCTCTGGCTGTGAGCGCTGGTCCTTCCATCCACTTCTGCTTTGGCTGTTTTTTTTTTCTTCTATTCATGTCATTAACATACCAACAAAAGAGAACCGGTACTAAATGATACCCAATAAAATAAATCTTTATTATGACATAAAAACATATAAACAAATACACATTTGTAGAGATCCACGGCACATGGGTGTATAAATATGTGATATATCTGCAGGGTGTGAATGCATACTTGATTTATGCATATGTATGGGTACACCATGTTAAAGCATGGTTGACCTATACATGTGTCCTTTCTATTGACACATATCAAGAGACACTATACTGGTGATATGACACATATCAATAGACACTATACTGGTGATATGACACATGTATTGATATGTCCCCTTATATAACTATACACCTATAAATTTCCTCTGACACATTAATATACAATTATGTAATTATTGCATTGGTATTGCATTGTGATGTGGGGATATTTGTGAATGACATCGAAGCACTTTGAATCTCCGATACCAATATTCAATGACGAAGTATATCGCCTTTTATTCTAGCATATTAAAAAGATAGGAGATTGTTGAAAGTAACAGCTATATTAAGACCAGGAAAGATCCCCACTCACCCACACGCCTAGTTAGAAAATACAGCGATTTTCGGTGCGCATCACGGATCACAGATGGGAGGACTTGCGCCGTCCTGTCAGGCGAGATCCCTGTGACGTCAGACGTTGTCTGCCCTCACTTGGATCGCGCAGACGGAAGGGCGGAAGTCCCTGCAATGCCCGAATCTGATAATTGCGTGATGCGCCGCACATGAAATCACTAGTAAAAAGAACACCTGACGTGAGCAAACCCAGCCATTGGCCACCAGCCATTTAAAAGACCTCCTTAGCCATTGGAAAGGAAATCCTCCTGATGAAGCATTAGCGAAACGTGCGTCGAGGACTACGCCAGACAGAGACAGCCCACACATACACCACTGGATATCGGGTAAGAAGGAGATTCTGACCGCTTCGATGCATATAATGTAGCCTCGTTGTATGGCACCATTGTGATATGCAGAATTATTTACATTGTACAGATCAGATCATGTTGATGTCACCCATGCCCCCTGTATATCCATGGCAGATGTATTTATAGCTATAGGTTACTGTGTTTACAGCTAGAGACAGCTTTCATATTATACGCTGGTCTAGACAAATTATACACAGCGTCCCCACACTGAGATTGTGGGCTCATTAGTGATGTAGTATTAATTGGTAGCGGTGTTATTGTGGACTGCCCCTGCAGGCACTCTGTATGGTCTCTACAAATGTGTATTTGTTTGTATGTTTTTATGTCATACTGATAATAAAGATTTATTTTATTGGGTATCATTTAGTACCGGTTCTCTTTTGTTGGTATATATATTAAGGAGGTACACCCTTGCTAATACAAGGCTGTGTTGATACAGTTGAATATCATGTCATTAACAGCCTGCCGGATCAGTCACTGCCAGACACTGACAATGCCGTCAGGCCCCATTAATTATTATCGATCCATCGTTCTTTGCTGATGTGAACAATCGCAGCTCCGTATACGCAGAATATCAGTAGCTGATGCTGCATAGGCCAGATCTTTGCACTACAGTGCTCAAGGAGGAAGGGGAGAATAGCATAGACTGCAGAGACGTTTAACAACAAGTGGTTTTATTGTTGCACCCAAGCTCCCCTCCTTTCTGTGGGCAACCACTCCCTCGCTGCTCTGCCATTGGCTGGTCCTCCGATCCTAAGTTATGATAGTATATATTAAGAACAAATATCATAACTCAGGATCGGAGCCTCAGATCAACAAGAGAAAAACAGAGTTTTAGGGCTTGTTCACAAGAACGTGCCATGTTTTGCGGTTGGCAAATTGCTGATCTGCAAATGACGGATGCCGCACGTGTGCCTTTCGCAATTTGCGGAACGGAATGGACGGCCCATTATAGAAATGCCTATTCTTGTCCGCAAAATGGACAAGAATAGGACATGATCTGTCATCTTTTCGGAGCCACGGAATGGAGCAACGGAGTGCTGTCCGCATCTTTCGCGGCCCCATTGAAGTGAATAGGTCCGCACCCGAGCAGCAAAAAATGCGGCTCGGATGCAGAACCAAACCACAGTCATGTGAATGAGCCTTTAATCAGGTGAATAAAACCTATGTGGATAGGGAGGTCACTGGGGACAGATTGCCTTTAATTTATGTAGAAGAACATGAGAGGGATAGGTGATTGGCAAGGGTCTGATAAATGACATATCTTAGCAACCACTGCTGTTTGTTTGAGATCAAGTAAGGTTTTGTAGCAGAATAGTTATGGCATGTACTGTATTTTGCAAGAGCAAAAAAGTTATGAAAATGATTATTTGATGCATATTATTCTTTATTTAAAATGGAGAAATGATGCCAAATGCAGCCTGCTTCTAGTGCAACAGCACACCAACAAATAGGGGTGCCCTTGATCGTTGGGGCTGTATAGGTGCCTCGAAGAAGGTATCGCAGTGCGATGGCCAGCGTATGGTGTGGTAGGAGTCAGGAATCCAGACCAGAGGTAAAGGAATAAGCGTCTCTTTACGTGACTGCAAGATAGGGATTGTAGCACATCCAACAATAATCTATACAAAGTGCAAATTATTTCTCCAGGTGGCAAGGTATGGAGACTGGCAAGGTAGCAAGTAATAGCACTCTTGGTAGGCTAGCTTGTTAAAGTCTCTCCTTATAGAATTTCTGGCTGGCAACTGTAATCTTGCAATTATGGCTGTAGTGTCCACTGCAGGATACAGGTCTCTAGAGGCACTTATGAGCAGGATGTGATTAAGTGTGATGGGTGTCTTAACGGTAATTCCTCACAAGCAGCAAAGCTTTGTTAGCTGTGGTCACAGGTTACCTTTCTGACTCCTATGCTTTAGTCATGCAGGTGCTGAGCTCTTGATTTCCCTTCTCTCTCTCTTTCTGTAGCAGAAGTAGTATCTTCCACAGAGAACTGTTAGTCTCTGGAAACGGAGGACTAAGCAGAAGGAGCACATGAACGTACTTCCTCCCTTCTCACTCAATAAACTAGAATTCCCTCCTCTAGAAAAGAAGTCAGACCAGCCCACTCCTTCTAAGAGGGGAGGAACACAGTGGTTAATCCTGTCCCTGACAACCACTTGCCAGGTCATGCTGAGTGTAGATAGCATAGCATAAGACTATAAGAGTACATTACAATAGGAACAAACTGTTTGCAGATACCCCCTGTATGAGGTTACTGCACAAGCCCTGGAGCTTTCCTATTCAAACATGATAGGCTCCAGAGCCAGGACAGCAGCTGCCACATATGCATGGATGTGCGCGCTCCCGCAATCCCAGTTACCACCGTAAGCAGAGGACTTCACCCTAATCGATAAGTGTCCAAAAACAAGATGGAAAAACCCCTTTAAGCATGCTCCTCAGAATTGCCAAAATGCAACCTGGATCTTACAAGGAGATAGCTGCAGCAGAAAGGACACACCCACCGAGCTGCCAGGCTGAAGACAATCTAGCAGAGCAATTGGAGCAGTGAACCTAGAGATCTCTGGACCCATGTAATTTACAGCGCTGGTTAGAAAGGTATTCTCATGTACTATATGATGTCTGATTTTCATTTTTTAAAGGTGGTGTGCTTAGAGTCTTTTTACAAAAAAGCCAGTAGACAGGGAACAGGAAACCACAGGCTACTGGAATGTGTGCAACATGCCACTCTCCCCTCTAAACATATAGTAAAAAAAGTTTCAGGATGATTACTAATGATACAAGTGACTTATAAATGCTTCTTCGTCCCCACTTTTTTTTATTGAATTATTCTGGTTGATTACATAAATGGTAGCTACTGTATATGCTGAGCGTGACTGCATTGTGCCTACACATGTTATCAATTACCAATAACACACACATTAGAAATAATCATTGTGAAATGTGTCTCCATCAGAGAGAAAGCTCATTAAACAACCCATTCCAGTACCCATACCGACCAAAGATCTTTTGTCATGGAAACTGCTTGCACTCTCAGACCAGGTTCACTTATGATATTCCATGCAGTGATGTTCATATTTTCCCTGAATAATAAGCAGAGCAGAATAATCCCCATAAATAATGACGACTATGTGTCACAATGGTTGTCGTGTAAATTAAGGTAGAGTGTTATTGCTTGTTAGCAATCCATGGGAAGTAATGTGCTGAGAAGAGAGGAGTACAGCTCATATATCTGTGTTTGGCTCTAAATCTGAAAAATTAAAAAAAAAAAAAAAACACCTAGAAGGAGTAAAGATAAAAATCTATTTTACATGATGGTAATGTAATAAAAGTTCCATGATCCTTACTTCACATACTGATGTTCTGCAGACTTTTCATTGGCTGACAGCAGTGTTGTTTTTGGTCTGACAGCAGTGTTGTTTTTGGTCTGACAGCACTGTTGTTTTTGGTCTGGCAGTACTGTTGTTTTTGGTCTGGCAGCACTGTTGTTTTTGGTCAGACAGCAGTGTTGTTTTTGGTCTGACAGCACTGTTGTTTTTGGTCTGACAGCACTGTTGTTTTTGGTCTGACAGCACTGTTGTTTTTGGTCTGACAGCACTGTTGTTTTTGGTCTGGCAGCACTGTTGTTTTTGGTCTGGCAGCACTGTTGTTTTTGGTCTGGCAGCACTGTTGTTTTTGGTCTGGCAGCACTGTTGTTTTTGGTCTGGCAGCACTGTTGTTTTTGGTCTGGCAGCACTGTTGTTTTTGGTCTGGCAGCACTGTTGTTTTTGGTCTGGCAGCACTGTTGTTTTTGGTCTGGCAGCACTGTTGTTTTTGGTCTGGCAGCAGTGTTGTTTTTTGTCTGGCAGCACTGTTGTTGATGTTTTTCTGACAGCACTGTTGTTTTTTTGTCTTTCTTACAGGACTGTTGATTGTATGTTGTTGAAGTGTTCGCTATGTCTGATAGACGAAGGAGTGAACCATTTGTGCAATTAATGGTAAGGGGGCAGAATAGTGGGACTTCAAGAAGCTGGATGGTTTTTACTTCAAATCTCAGAAAGAGATTTGAAGAGACAGAGGATGCACGCCAAGGAGATGGAGGAGACAGAGAGATGTACGCCAGGATCACCATATAAGAAAGTCTGCAGTATCACAAAGGACAACCATGGCATCACAAATTGGTTGTGCAGTATTTTTTTTTTTACAGTTTTAGTTAGTTAGGGTCCTTAAAAACTTAAAATTGACTCCAGTGTTTAATTGTTATTTGTACTTTGATATTTGTGGCACTTTTTGGGCGAACAGAGGGACAGATTAACTACTGAATTTGTGCCTTTTTATGGTGTTTTTTTGTGCTAAAAAAAAAAAAAAAAAACCTAGAGAATTTGCTTTGCACTGTATTGAGCAATGTGCCTTTTTATGTTTTTTTTTCTGGCAAGGGGGAGTGGCCTTGTGTCTATTTGCTCAAAAAATGCGCTTACATTTTGGTGCATTTTTGGAGTATAATTAAGCCAACTTTTTATTCATGTAAACTTAGACTAGACACTCTAAAGATGCAACAGATTTATTATCCTGTGTCAGTTGCTATAATAAATCTGGTGCAGTCTAAGTTTTCATTGTCACACTTTTAGACAGTATTAGTGAATCTGACCCTGTGTGTCTTATCACTAGCATTTTCTTGATGATTTATTCCTCTATAAAGAAAGTGCTGGAAAATTGTCTGGAAAAAATGTCAACAGCTAAAGCATGTTGTGCTTTTGAAGGAATCAAGAAAGACAAAAAATACTTGCGTGTTCTGTTTTTCCTATTTCCCTCAGACATGCAGCTAACATTTTTACTGCAAAAAATGCAGGTGCAAACAACACTGAAAAAAGCAAAGATACAGAAAAACACCACAAAAAAAAAATTACATATGAGAATAGCCTTGTAATTTTTCTCAATTCAAAGATCTCATTTTAGTTGGGATTTGGGTTCCTATTTGCCTCTAAAATATAGAAATTAAACAAAACCCCTCACCGCAAAACTGTATCTGCGTCTTCAGGAGGGAGGCCACTTAAGGAAGCCTAACTTTGTGAAGAGGGCATCAGTTTGCATGGGGTCGTCTATAAATTAAATATTACAGACTATGTTCAAACTTCTATGGACCCGACATGCTAAAAGAGTATCTTAACCTATCAGAAAACATACTGAAATTGACTACGGTTTTCAATACAAAAATATATTTTGACAAACTCTATACCGCACAGACTTTTAGTATAGAAGGCCATGACAGAAATATGTAATTGTGTATGGCATACAGTTGTATAGGATGGTGCTATACATTTGCCTCATATGATGTGAGATTTTTACAGTGTACAGTCAGGTCCATAAATATTGGGACATCGACACAATTCTAAAATTTATGGATCTATACACCACCACAATGGATTTGAAATGAAACGAACAAGATGTGCTTTAACTGCAGACTGTCAGCTTTAATTTGAGGGTATTTACATCAAAATCAGGTGAACGGTGTAGGAATTACAACAGTTTGCATATGTGCCTCCCACTTGTTAAGGGACCAAAAGTAATGGGACAATTGGCTTCTCAGCTGTTCCATGGCCAGGTGTGTGTTATTCCCTCATTATCCCAATTACAATGAGCAGATAAAAAGTCCAGAGTTCATTTCAAGCATGCTATTTGCATTTGCAATCTGTTGCTGTCAACTCTCAAGATGAGATCCAAAGAGCTGTCACTATCAGTGAAGCAAGCCATCATTAGGCTGAAAAAACAAAACAAACCCATCAGAGAGATAGCAAAAACATTAGGCGTGGCCAAAACAACTGTTTGGAACATTCTTAAAAAGAAAGAAAACACTGGTGAGCTCAGCAACACCAAAAGACCTGGAAGACCACGGAAAACAACTGTGGTGGATGACCGAAGAATTCTTTCCCCGATGAAAAAAACACCCTTCACAACAGTTGGCCAGATCAAGAACACTCTCCAGGAGGTAGGTGTATGTGTGTCAAAGTCAACAATCAAGAGAAGACTTCACCAGAGTGAATACAGAGGGTTCACCACAAGATGTAAACCATTGGTGAGCCTCAAAAACAGGAAGGCCAGATTAGAGTTTGCCAAACGACATCTAAAAAAGCCTTCACAGTTCTGGAACAACATCCTATGGGCAGATGAGACCAAGATCAACTTGTACAAGAGTGATGGGAAGAGAAGAGTATGGAGAAGAAAAGGAACTGCTCGTGATCCTAAGCATACCACCTCATCAGTGAAGCATGGCAGTGGTAGTGTCACAGCGTGGGCATGTATGGCTGCCAATGGAACTGGTTCTCTTGTATTTATTGATTATGTGACTGCTGACAAAAGCAGCAGGATAAATTCTGAAGTGTTTCGGGCAATATTATCTGCTCATATTCAGCCAAATGCTTCAGAACTCATTGGACGGCACTTCACAGTGCAGATGGACAATGACCCAAAGCATACTGCAAAAGCAACCAAAGAGTTTTTTAAGGGAAAGAAGTGGAATGTTTTGCAATGGCCAAGTCAATCACCTGACCTGAATCCGATTAAGCATGCATTTCACTTGCTGAAGAAAAAACTGAAGGGAAAATGCCCCAAGAACAAGCAGGAACTGAAGACAGTTGCAGTAGAGGCCTGGCTGAGCATCACCAGGGATGAAACCCAGCGTCTGGTATGCGTTCCAGACTTCAGGCTGTAATTGACTGCAAAGGATTTGCAACCAAGTATTAAAAAGTGAAAGTTTGATTTATGATTATTATTATGTACCATTACTTTTGGTCCCCGAAAAGTGGGAGGCACATATGCAAGCTGTTGTAATTCCTACACCGTTTACCTGATTTTGATCTAAATACCCTCAAATGAAAGCTGACAGTCTGCAGTTAAAGCACATCTTGTTCGTTTCATTTCAAATCCATTGAGGTGGTGGTGAGAGCCAAAAATGTTAGAATTGTGTCGATGTCACAATATTTATGGACCTGACTGTATATGTTGAATGCGTGAAGCAAATGCAGCGTGAACAGAGCATAACTTTGTGCTTGATGGTATCTATGGCACTAGTACTACTGGCACACAGATGTTTAGATGTTTCCACCACTTTCATAAATTAGAGATAAGAGAACCTACTTTCCATTAAATCTGCAGAAGAGTCTGATAATTGCAGGTTGTCTTGCCTAGCAGAATAGGTTTTGGTGGACCGCTTCTAGGACCTCTCATCAACCATGTACGGCATACTGTATCCTGGAACCTAGTGTTATTTAGTCTCAGTATCAATCAATTACTGTATGGGGGGTTTATTTCTTTACTATAAGGTGATGATAATAAGTTTGTGGACAATGCTATATTTACTCCTTTGGACATATGAGAAATCAAAATGAACTACTTAGCATTGGAAAAAAATGTAATCAGGCCTGGTGGTACATTTCTTCTTCATCATTTTGATGGATGGCTTAAAACATGTATGAGTGCATCCTCCCTGTTTTAAAGGACATCTGTTAGGAGGTTTGTAGTTATGACACTGGCTGAGCTGTTACATGTGCGCTTGGCAGCTGAAGGCATCTGTGTTGGTCCCATTGTAGTGGCCTCACGGACTAAGCGTGGGCACTACACGAGGGTCAATTGGGGTGTGCGTGACTTCTCTTCACTAGGGACAGAAGTGTTATTTCCAATTGTGTATATTTTATGTAAATTTTAAAGTATTGTTTTTGTATTGTGTAATGTTTCCCTGTTATAGGCATTATCAGGCCTAGTCCCTGTAGTTAGTCATCCCAGACGCTAGAGGGAGCTAGAGTACCCCGAGTATAAGTGTTCAGGCCCCAGACAGGGAAGGGTTGTTGAAAGTCAGGAGTCTGCAAAGACAAGCTGGAAGGCACCAGTCAGGGCCTTCTCCTGACATGCAACTAGACAGTCCAGGCTTCTAGTTGCCACCAGGAGACTAGTAGAGGGATCCTAGTCTACCTCCTGATCCAGAGAGCCATGGTTAGCTCAGAAGATCTAACCCAGGGGAAGAGGTTGCCTCCTGGGAGAAACCCTGTAGTTCCCACCAAGTCAAGCAGAGCCCACAGGTCCAGCTGATACAAGCAAGCTGAAGGGCAGAGAGAATAGAGGTATGGAGCAAGAATGAGCACCTAAGGAGGACTATTTACCAAGGATAAAAGCCTACAATAAGGTATCTGGGCCTTGGGATTAAAGCCAGACAGGAGTCCGAAAGGGACAGTGTACACTAATCTCCGAAGAGTCTGTACAGCCTGATTCTGCGCATGTGGATGTTTACCCTCTGTGTATCTTGCCTAACCACCATATACCTGCCATCATTGTGTAACCTTGCTTGTGAAGTGTACTTGACATGTGGAACTGAGTTGCCATCTAACTGTACAAAGTGGAATTGACTACAGTAAAGCAAAGTTTGGTTCACCCTGCCATCTGTGTTCCTTGCTTATTAAGACCTTCCACCGGTGTGCCACCGTTACCGGCACTGGCGTCACGAACCTTAAAGGGACCTTGCCCCAGGCACATAAAACACCTGCAACATCCAGGGCACCTCAACCAACATCAGGCTTGGTCCCTAAATACAGAGTGTGCCCCAGAGGACTTTTGTGCCAGCCTCTCCTTCACTGCTGTATGCCTGCCCAGGGGCTCCATATAATAACTGTGAGTGACCCTCGCTTGCCATCGACCGTGACCTCACATTCGCATTACCCTGCAGGTCTGGCGTACCGCACCATGTTCATATGTGCCCTGATATTTTAATATATGCAAATGAGCCTCTAGGAGCAACGGGGGCGTTGCCACTACACCTAGAGGCTCTGCTCTCTCTACAACTGCTGCACCCTCTGCACTTTGATTGACAGGATGAGGCAGTGTAAACATCATCACACCTGGTCATGTCAATAAAAGTGCAGAAGGTGCAGCAGTTGCAGAGAGAGCAGAGCCTCTAGGTGTAACGGCAACAACCCCATTGCTCCTAGAGGCTCATTTGCATATAGTAAAACATGATTTTTTCTCAGCAATGTGGGCACATATGAACATGGGACCAACACAGACGACTTCACCTGCGAAGTGCAAGTGCAACAAGTCAGCCAGTTGCATAGGTCGAAATTAGTGATGAGCGAAGCGAGCTTCAGATGTTACATCTGAAGTCGCTTCATTCAAAACTTCACATTAACACTGTACAGTGATCCATCTCTGTATAGTATTAGAATGCATGGGCTCTGATGAGCAGCAGTTAATTATTTGTGAAGTCGCACATGACTTTGTTGAACATCTGCGGTAATTGATTTTTAACCCCTTAGTGACCACCCATACACGTTTTTATGGCGGTCACTAAAGGGGCCTTAGGCTGGGCCGCTTTTTATGGCGGGACAGTCTAAGCACTGCACGGTCCCCCATGCAGCTGGGAGCAGGGGCTTGGCTCTCAAATGTGAGCCGCACTCCTGCTCTAACAGCCAGGATCGGCAGGGGTGCTCATCCAAGCTGTTTAACCCTTTACATGCCGTGGGCAATGGTGGCTGATGCATGCAAAGCACTGACAGAGGGAGCGGACTCCCTCTGTCTCCCATCGGCACCCTGAAAATGCGATCGCAGAATTGCTAATTTATACTTAGTTGCCACTGAAAAAACTTAATATCAAGCAATAAAAAAGCATAATTTACTCAAAAATTATACCAATGAAAGCTACAAGTCGTCCCACTAAAAAAGTTATGGGTCTTGGGAAGCAGCGATGCAAAAAGACTTTATTCCTTTTAACAAAAAAGTGGTTTTATTGAACAAAAGTAGTAAAACAGAAAATAATATATGTATTTGGTATCGCTGTAATCGTACTGACCCAGAGAATAAAGATATTATGTTAATTATACTGAAAAATTAACACCGTAAAACTTATAACGTAAAAACTAAGTGGCAGTATTGCTGTTTTTCCCATCTCCCTCACAGAAAGACTTAATAAAAGTTAATCAGAAAGTTATAGTATAAGTTGTTACATTCTTTTTGGAAGTCCTCCCCTGTGGCACAATTTCTGCTAGCCCACAGATATTGGCCAATTGGTATACCCTTTTTCAAGGGATTAGGGTGCCAACTATCCCAATGCAGGAAACTGTTGGTCGTCGTCGGTTTCCTATAGATATCCATATGGACCCGGCCACTAGGATTGGGGACCCTAAAGTCGAGAAAACAGATTTATTTCTCCTGGATTTCATGTGTGAAGTGCATCCCTATGTCATTATTATTGAGTGATGCCACAAAATCCAAGAAAATCTGTCTCTCCCCATCCCTGAATATCAGAATGTTATCGATATATCTTCCCCAAAATTTTATATGACTTGTGAAGAAACAGAAATCGTCTGATAAAACCTATTTATCTTCCCACCACCCTAAAAAGAAGTTTGCATATGTAGGTGCACAGGCCGTGCCCATTGCAGTTCCGCGTTCTTGATGATAAAATGGTCCCTGAAACAGAAATAAATTGTGTGCGAGTTTGAAGTGGAGTAAAGTGAGTAAAAATCTATTATGTGCCTGAAAAGATACACTCTTTGTATCTATAAAGGATTCGACAGCTCTAAGTCCCAAGTCATGATGGATATTGTTATAAAGGGATTCAACATTTAGATAAGCAAGTAAGGTACTTGGTGAGGTCACTGATCCTAGTGACCACATTATTGGTGTCTTTGATATATGAAAGAAAGATTGTAACAAAAGGTCTGAGTATGATGTCAATGTATTAGCTTATCCCTTCTGTAAGGTAGTTATTCCCAGAGACAATCAGTCTCCCTGGGATAGGTGTAATTTTTTTATGCAATTTCGGAAGTGCAAAGAAGGTCGCTATAGTAGGATCTGGATTAAACATATACTCAAACTCCTCCCTTTTGCATGATTCAGGATTATTTTCAGTTCCTGCAGGTATTATTCAGAAGGGTTAACAAGAAGGGGTGAGTATGTTGTTTGGTCACCACGGTCCTGAATCTCAATATTCCCACCCTTGTCACTAGACTTGATTATAATGTCATCCACATTGGTCAGTCATTCTAGGGCTATATTTCCTCATCTGATAAATTGGATGAAACTCTGTCCTTTCGTAGAGAGGAACTAAATCCATGTATGGTTTCAAGTTTTAAAGTGGTGTTCCACTTTAAAAATCAATTACTGGAGTTATTCAACGAAGTCACTTGCGACTTGAATAACTAACTTCGGCTCAGTAGAGCCTATACATTCTAACGCTGTACAGAGACGGATCTCCATACAGTATTAATGCAAAGTTTTGAACGAATCGATTTGTATGTAAAACCCGAAGCTCACTTTGCTCATCTCTAGTAGAAATCTGGTAACAGATACCCTTTTAAGTTGATAGTAATTGAGTTGTTGAGCTATTGACTTATTGAGAACAATAATAACATTATAAAATATATTAATAACTATAAAATATTTATTTTGCAAGAGCAATGTAAATGTCAGTGTTGTATAATACATACATTTCTATTTAACTCAATCTGTTTTCATTTTCAAAATCTAGGTTCATCATGTATTCTACTGAAAAATACATTTGCAGAACTCCTTCTGAAAGATAACTGAATTTACGGTGCTAAAACACACAAGCAAACAGATGACTTTGCCGTAATCAAATTACAATGATTTTTTTATGTTGCATGATATTATAAGAAATTGCTTAATCGTATTACTTTTCAGGGGAAATTGAGTACCACCTAATGTGAATTAAGATACACCATGTAGCAGCTGCACGGAAGGTCTCTGTGTGACATATAAGATTTCCTCTGCAGCAAGTCAAGAATGATTTTTAATGTTTCTCATCACATAAATGTTACCCAGCAAATTATGTGATAGTTTCTATGGCAACTGAAACCTTGGACAGGGAATATGTGTTTGTTAAAATATACCATAAAGGGCCATAAAACGCTAATCTATGCTGATTTACTTAAAAATGTTTCGACCTAAAAGTAACAGATAGGTGACAGAAAAATAACTTGCAACAGCAATAAAAGCAATCTGTTATTTGTGTCCATGAATCGTAAACCGTGTGAATGTGAAGGAAGCTTAAGACGAATAAGACATCATTTGATTCAAATTACAGTGACCTTTCCAGGCTACACCATAATGTATCTAAAAATTAGGGTGGACTCATTTACTGAAAAGTGAAACATTGAAGACAAACCGTAGAACCTAGTTAGGCAACCAACTGTTCACCAAGAATTTGACTTCTGTAGCCCCCTGGTCATCAGCTGTTATCACCAAGGTAAACCCCCAAGGTGCAAAAAGTATCTAAAACACATAAATCTGGTGCATGTCAAGTGCATCAGTTTATCTGAAACACATTAAATTTGAATTCTGGTGCATTCAGCTTCATACATTTCCCAAATTGTATATTTAGAAAAAAAAATTAAATCCTAACTACCTTTTTTTCCCGAAAGCTGCCTAAAAAAAATCTACATCTCATCCTGCAACTAACAAGACCTCGCAAGGCTATACTGATGCAAAAGTAAAAAGTCATGTCCAACTGAAGGCAAAGTAAATAATTTTACTGTCCTTTAAAGAGGACCTGTCACCGCAAAATGTACTGCAGTCTGCAGGCAGCGCATTACAGAGCAGAAGGAGCTGAGCAGAGTGATATACACCTGTAGCTTTGTAAAACTTGTAATTTATACATTTAGATCTCTCCTCCTCTTTCTGACCTCATTGTTCACATGGAGGTGTTATCGGGAATGCTCGTTCCCTATATTTGGTCCATATAAAGATGAAGCAGATAACCCAATAAGCAATAAAAACATTCATTCATCAGGTGCCATGATCTTTGAGACAATACCTCAATCATCATTTCTGGGCAGCAGATTGTGCTGTCTAAACTGCACTCTGCTGCCCAGAAACAATGAAGTTATCTGAAGATGAGCGACTGCAGCAGACATCACTTGTCTCCATACAGTGGAGGTGATCTCTGCATGTAAATGCAGCTCTATCCTTCCACTGATGAGCAGGGAGGTATTGGGTAGGAACGTTTTCTTCCCAATAATTGCCCATTAGCGCAGTTTAAATATGTCTTTACACAGAGAAAGCTATCAATCACTGATAACGCCTTCTATGTGAATAATTAAATCAGCTGTCATTAAGAGACTTAAAGGCATTATAGGGCACCTGTCAGCAGATTTGTATCTATGACACTGGCTGACCTGTTACATGTGCGCTTGGCAGCTGAAGGCATCTGTGTTGGTCCCATGTTCATATGTGTCTCCATTACTGAGAAAAGTGAAGTCTTAATAAATGCAGATGAGCCTCTAGGAGCAAAGGGGACATTGCAGTTACAGCTAGAGGCTCTGCTCTCTCTGCAACTGCTCTGCCTTCTACACTTTGATTGACGGGGTAATGTTTTTATTGTCTGGCCGTGTCAATCAAAGTGGAGAGGGTGCGGCAGTTGGAGGGAGAGCAGAACCTCTAGGTGTAAAGGCAAGGCCCCCATTGCTCCTAGAAGCTTATTTGCATATATTAAAACATAATTTTTCTCAGTAATGCGGACACATATGAACATGGGACCAACACAGATGCCTTCAGCTGTCAATCGCACATGTAACAGGTCAGGTTTCATGGGTACAAATCTATTGACAAATGACCTTTAAGGACATCCAAATTAGATGCAAACTATATTTACACTAGACATCAATGAAGGATCTTCAATAAAAAGGTGATTTTTTGGGGGTTCTTGTTTCGCATTTTAATATGACTGTTGGGGGTTAAAGCAGTATTCTGTAATATTTCTTAACATTATTTGTTGCTCTGGATTATTTTAATTAAATACTGCACAATCACAAGAAATGCAGATCAGCTATGTAATCTTTTTGGATCCTAATTAATTGCTTCCTCCAAACAAAAACAATATACAGTATACTGTAATGTGTCTAAATGAAAGTTAGGAGAAACAAGCAAGTTGTTAGATACATTTTTGGCAGTGTTGTTTCTCAAAATGGGTACTTCAATTTTAAAACCACAATAATTCCACTGCTATGATAATAAGCTTCTTATGAATTGTGGCACCTCTGGTGGGGCTGGACGTATGAGAATATGGACATAAGTGAGGAACAAGTCATTCATACAATTGATCACATGTCTACATCAGATATCTAAGTATCAACCAGCTCCACCTTCTTGGCGTGACCTGTCCTCTGTCCTCCACAGGTTTGGAGAAGAGGGGGGTGGGACAGTCACTGCCTTTGACTAGCTCTTTCCTTACCCTGTGTATGTGCCCCCTGAGGAACCCAAATGCTGGGGGGAAACATGTCGGGGTAACAGGGTATTTATTGGCGTTTAGGGCGTTTTAGGGTTATCCAGGGTAGGTACGGGGACGGAGGATCCCCACCATCAGGGGATACCTCCGGGCTGAGGATTAGTTAGGACCTGTGTAGGGAAAAAACCTTGCCTTGCATGGTTATATCCTCACATATACCTGCTCCTGGACCCAATGTTTATCTGAATAAGGGTTGATCAATCAGGGTTTTTTATAGCTATCAAATAAAGTATGTGAATAAGGTATTGGGCAGCACTGCAGACAAATAGAAATACGGAGTGCCAGCGGTCGAGGAAGCGATCCAACATCCAAATGAGATATAAAAAGGAAAATCCACGGCACTTCCAAAAAAAGTTAATGTGTTTATTACACCAGGTGTGACGTTTCGGTCCTCTCAATGGAACCTTTTTCAAGCAACAATGATACAATGGTGCACTCATGAAGTATAAATACTACCAGCATACATAATTGAATAATGCGATAATTAACATGCAATGTGCAAATATGTGCAGAAAATGCATTAAAAATACAAGAAAAATTCATAATACAATACATAAGTGATAACAAATCAACACATGATCATATATATAGTGTAAATCCATAAAAATAATATAAAATCATAGATAAGACCCAATATTATATAAGTGTAAAATTATCTGTGATAATTAAAAACAATCCAGGATTGGTGGAAAGGAATCAGAGCCATACCTGACCAGCATGGATTCATACATGTGGCTTGGCGTCTCAGCAGCCTGACTGCGCATGTCAGGAAGTTCGGCAAGGAGAGAGTGATCACGTGATAAATCCCTGATCACATGACACCGGCTCCCCCTCTACACCGTAAACATGGATGCCTGGTAAGTAAGGTGAGCGGTCATGTGAACAAAAGAAAGACACATGATCGCCATCACCATAGAAATGATAGAGACAAAAGCAGAGTGACACATAGCGATTCAGTATGAATCGCGCCTGTAATGTTCTGATCGCCTCGCTGGTAACAACTGGGACCCCAATAAGTGCTAAGGGGGGAGGACTCACACCACGCACAATGGATGCCCTGCCCACAGCACACCATTTAGAGGTCCCCATTGGTCCAGCCAGGCAAACCACAATTACAATATAAAAAAAACTAAATTGGAAAATGAACAAAGGCGCAGCCGGTGCGATGCAAAAAACTTTCCACTCAAGAGAATGGTAAATTAACCCCATGAAAAGAAGGATCGGAAATATCAAAGGCCCCAACAAAATGTCGGACTAACAGGCGGTAATAATGTGGCTCCTGCAACATCGCACCACCATGTAAGGGATCGTCCCCAAAGGTCAACATCCCCACCAAGGGATATATAACCTTAGAGTACATCCATAAAGCCAGATTAATGAAAAAAAAATGTAATAAAATAAAATATTGCAGTATTAGTATAATTAGCCGACAATTCCCCGTTGATGTAATGCGGAAAAATCTGCCACCTTTAAACCACTAATGGTGTTCATGCTATATGTGCAGCACAAGAACCATCATAGCATGGAAAAAGTAATAAAGTAAATAAAAAATAATAATAAAAAATAAAATAATTTTTTATTGATGAAGCCCAAGAAAATCTCCATATCCACACAATAAAAACAACCTGATACATGTATACATAAGTTGATAGTGGATAAAGCCACTCTGCATGACATCAACTGCCCAAAATTGTTCAACTGCTCCAAAAATATTTTTTCTATATAAACTGTCCTGTAAAAAAATCATTCCAGAGTGAAGTTCGTTCATGCTGGTCAGGCAGCTCACCACTCCACACACCATCGTGATATTCTAAAATCAAAAAAACAAGAAAAAGGTAATTAGTACATAAAGCACCATATACAAAAAGAGGCAAACCATAGGTAACAAAAAACCTCAAAGGAGGACTATGCAAGAATTCCAGGTCTGAAATTCACATTTAACGTGTGAGAATCCAGAGTGGCAATCCAATACATTTCACGTTTTTTTAAGGATAAAATCCTATTACCACCCCTTCGGGACAAAGGAACATGATCGATCAACATACATTTTAGATCCCTCTCTTGATGATTGAATTCAGAAAAATGTTTGGATACCGGAAGATCCATTTGCTTTTTGCGGACAGTATACTGGTGTTGATTGAAACGGGTTTTGAAGTCAGAGGTCTCCCCCACATACAGTAATTTGCATGGGCACCACAGCACATAGACCACGAAGGTCGTATCGCAGGTCAAATAGTGCTTAATGAAATATTGTTTGAAGGTTGCAGGATGTATAAACTTGTTGCCTTTTTGCATATAATGGCAGTTAATGCAATGCAGGCAAGGAAAACAACCGTGCTTTTGGATACATAGAAAACTTTGCCCTGTTTTTATCTGTGGACCAATATCCGTGTTAACCAATTGGTCCTTCAGATTTTTTGGTCTCCTATATGATAATAGTGGGGGCAGCTTGAAAGCAGCGATATTATTATGTCCACTGGCTAAGGACGACCAATGTTTATTCACAATGTCTCTGATGGCATGACTGTCTTCCGTACAGGTAGTGACTAACGGAATTCTCTGTCGTGATCTATTTACCTGTTTTTGCTCAAGTAAATCTACTCGATTTAACACATGTACAGCTACCAAGTGTGATTCAAGTAATGATTTGGGGTAACCCCTCTCCCGAAAAGTCGTCGTCATCTTGTCAAGCGTCACGGTAAGTTGTAGATCGTCACTCACAATCCGCTTGGCACGTAAAAACTGACTTTGTGGGAGAGATTTTACCATTGCCCTAGTGTGGGCAGTATTGTAACTCAAAAGGGTGTTTTTATCTGTTGGCTTAACATAAAGATCAGTAGATATCAGGCCATCCTTTAAGGTAATGAGTGTGTCAAGGAAGTTAATCTGTTCCACAGAATAGTTAACAGTAAATGTATTTTTATTTTCTCTATATGTGCATTGAACTTTATTTATCACTATACATCCTAGTATCTGCATTACTAGTATGTCTTATACCTTATAATATGTAGGTACTCTACTTTATCCAATTACACATTAGTATTCTGTATGAGTTGAGTATTAGTTCATTGTATTGTGTGTTACTGGGAGCATTCTGTGTTATCTGAAGTAACTGCAGGAGCAATTATAGCTATGCCTTCCACCCTGGAACACATATTTATTCTGGGGGATGGTCTGGCACGCCTCCCGTGCAATGGTCTAAGCCTTACAGCGCATGCCTGTAATACTTGATTGGCGTGCGCTCTGATGACTAGGAGAGGGAACGCAACCGCCCGTCGATCGCACGCCTGTAATACTTTATTGGCGAGCGCTCCGATGACTAGGAGAGGGGGCGTAACCACCCATCGAGCACACGCCCTCTGTCTTTGCATTGGAATGTGCTTCACATGGTCTCTGCTATGTATGTGACGGCGGAGTGGGTGTGGCTTGTTGTCCGGGTCTAATGACACCTCCTCGCTTGCTTGTCCATGTGGCTCGCTGGAACAGAGGCTTGGAACGCAATAAGTTTGTTGGGAGTGAAGGTGTGCTGAGGGGTGGGTCTGCTCTATCTGGCAGCCCTGGTAATGGCCCTGTTAGGTGTGCAATAGGCAGTGCTTGTGATGGACATATTATCTCACCTGTGAGGGCACTCTTATCTTGTGGAGTCCACCTATTGTGCCTGGATGGAGGTTTTACCAGCATTGCTCTTGATTGACATTTCAGTGCACCTATGATGGCCCCCCCCCTTTTTTTTTTAAAGGGTGGCTTTTTCCACCTATCAGGCCTTGATAAATACTAAACAAGTTCCCACGCATCCTCTTTAACTGTGTCTCAGTTTGGAGCTATCATCTGCCCCAGGAACCACATCTGTTAATCCACATATCGGGTCTGTGAGTATATGACTCTTCTGGCAACACCCAGCATAATGGTAGGATAACCTTATTATCTGCTATCCTCTACATATATGGTGGCCTTATAATGACACATGGTATGATTAACTATTTGTGGATCTGGTTCCATTGTATCTTATTGTTTTTTGCCGTTTAACTTTTCGGTTTAATCCCTGAGGAATCCTCTGTCCATCTGGAGGAGGAAGCGCGTTGGGCCTGACTATATAGGTGTGCATTCTGGGACTGGCTGTACTTCGGTATAAAAAACAGTGTCGGAAGGATAGGCCAAGGACATAATAAGGAAAGTGCAGTCCTAGGCACGAGAACGGGGAGCATCTACCACTAAGGTGTGTCCCCGGGCTGAGCAGTTTGGAGGGTGAGATGAGGGACAGTCTTATATATTTTTTCACACAGTCTCCCTGAGTACTCATCCCACTGTTTGAGCCCATGTTGTTTTTGTTAATAGCTTATTGCGGTGTATAGGACTTTTATGGATCCAAGTTATATGATTTTATTGTATGTAATAAAAGTTACGTTTTAGATTCTTGCCTTCAGTGATATCCCTATTTGTTCTTGCAAGAGTTTGGAAATTATTGGTATTTCAGTAATATTGGTCATTTTTTTTTAATTTAATGTCACTGTCAATGGTGTTCAAAAATGAGAAAAAAAAAGAGGTCAGATGTTATTCAGTCCCAGTCCAAATAAAAAAAATGTCATCTATGTATCGCCACCACCTCAAAACATGGTCGAAGTGGGGCGACACATAGATGAAACTGTCTTCCAAGAAGGAGACTGCCATGTTGGTGTAAGTCGGCGCCACATTCAAGCCCATGGCGGTCCCCTTCAACTGTAAATAAAAATAATCACCAAATAAAAAGTTCATGTCTGATAGATTTATAAAGACTTACAATGTCGAACGAGGCCATAATTGCCCCAGAAGGAACATTGACTTCAGATAATTTGTTGAGAAAATCAGTAGTATCCTGAATATACGACCTTGCAGAAACTGCATACTTGCGCAATCTTATCTAAAAAGACAGAGACATTGCTGAAAAGAGAACCTTTCCCAGACACAATGGGCCTGCCAGGAGGGTCAATCAGATTTTTGTGAATTTTAGGTAATAAGTATAGCATAGGAGTTACTGGATGTGAGACAATCAGAAAATATTTTGTCTTACCATCAATAAACCCAGATTGATCCCCTTCACAAACAATCTGGTTGATCTTGCACTGAAAATCCCATTTTGGATCACCACTTAATTTTTTGTAAACTGACTCATTAGACAACTGCCTGTGAGCTTCTGCAATATACACTCACCTAAAAGAATTATTAGGAACACCATACTAATACGGTGTTGGACCCCCTTTTGCCTTCAGAACTGCCTTAATTCTACGTGGCATTGATTCAACAAGGTGCTGATAGCATTCTTTAGAAATGTTGGCCCATATTGATAGGATAGCATCTTGCAGTTGATGGAGATTTGAGGGATGCACATCCAGGGCACGAAGCTCCCGTTCCACCACATCCCAAAGATGCTCTATTGGGTTGAGATCTGATGACTGTGGGGGCCATTTTAGTACAGTGAACTCATTGTCATGTTCAAGAAACCAATTTGAAATGATTCGAGCTTTGTGACATGGTGCATTATCCTGCTGGAAGTAGCCATCAGAGGATGGATACATGTTCTCATTCTGTTTACGCCAAATTCGGACTCTACCATTTGAATGTCTCAACAGAAATCGAGACTCATCAGACCAGGCAACATTTTTCCAGTCTTCAACAGTCCAATTTTGGTGAGCTCGTGCAAATTGTAGCCTCTTTTTCCTATTTGTAGTGGAGATAAGTGGTACCCGGTGGGGTCTTCTGCTGTTGTAGCCCATCCGCCTCAAGGTTGTGCGTGTTGTGGCTTCACAAATGCTTTGCTGCATACCTCGGTTGTAACGAGTGGTTATTTCAGTCAACGTTGCTCTATCAGCTTTAATCAGTCCGCCCATTCTCCTCTGACCTCTAGCATCCACAAGGCATTTTGCCCACAGGACTGCCGCATACTGGATGTTTTTCCCTTTTCACACCATTCTTTGTAAACCCTAGAAATGGTTGTGCGTGAAAATCCCAGTAACTGAGCAGATTGTGAAATACTCAGACCGGCCCGCCTGGCACCAACAACCATGCCACGCTCAAAATTGCTTAAAGGGAACCTCTCACAAGGATTTTGTGCATAGAGCTGGGGACATGGGCTGCTAGATGGCCATAGCTCTCTGCGCTTTTATTGTGTTGAAAAAACCTTTTTGATCAATATGCAAATGACCTGATATGAGTCCTGTATCCGGAGATGAGTCAAGCGGAAAGGAGCCCAGCACCGCTCGGCGCTCCAGCTCTGTGACGTCAGCCAGCAAGGAGGAGATTCGGAGGACGAGGGGCGGTGCTGGGCTCCTTTCCGCTTGACTCATCTCCGGATACAGGACTCATATCAGGTCATTTGCATATTGATCAAAAAGGTTTTTTAACACAATAAAAGCGCAGAGAGCTGTGGGGACTGGGTATTGCAGATGTGCTAGCGGCCATCTAGCAGCCCATGTCCCCAGCTTTATGCACAAAATCCTGGTGACAGGTTCCCTTTAAATCACCTTTCTTTCCCATTGTGACATTCAGTTTGGAGTTCAGGAGATTGCCTTGACCAGGACCACACCCCTAAATGCATTGAAGCAACTGCCATGTGATTGGTTGACTAGATAATTGCATTAATGAGAAATAGAACAGGTGTTCCTAATAATTCTTTAGGTGAGTGTATTTAGAAGTGTCCATGACCACAACCGCACCACCCTTATCAGCTGATTTGATGGTGAGGCTGGGGTCATGGACAAGATCACTCAACGCTTGCCATTCAAAAAAAGACATATTAGGATATCGGAATTTATTATGTTCCACAGTGCCAAGAGCATGTATATCAGGTAACACAGACTCAGTGAATAGATCGATCGCGGGGGAAGAAACCACCGGATTAAAATCACTCTTAGTATACAAATCGACATCAGATAAACATAATTCAGA
This sequence comes from Bufo bufo, assembly GCF_905171765.1. Lineage (NCBI taxonomy): Eukaryota > Metazoa > Chordata > Amphibia > Anura > Bufonidae > Bufo > Bufo bufo. The sequence continues at coordinate 557,802,219 of NC_053392.1, forward strand.
TGTTTTTAAATGATCACCCTTGCTGGGTTGTGTAGAAAACCATACATTTAACTTAAGACATCTAAAGAAATCATAACGGTCTACCTCTACCTGTAGCCAATCAGTCCGAACATTGAGACAAAAATTTAATCCCTTAGATAACAATTTTAATTGCATTGGAGTCAATATAAGCGAGGAAATATTTACCACAGTATCTGGTGCGGTTAGTTCTTGCGTTTTTGCAATTTCTTGCTGCGAGTTTTCTTGTTCTTGTCGGTGTCTTCTGCGTCCCCCTCTCCTAGTTGGTTTTATTCTTCTATCCTGTGTATCGAAACCCCTAAAAAAGAGGAGGAATCTGCTCCCAAAGCATTTGTAACCTCATAAGATGATTTATTCCTTCTATCCACACGAGGAGGAGGAGCACGAAAGAATTGATTATTACTTTGAGTTGTATACTGAGCCCGTTTCATAATTCAAAGTGCCACGTTGCCATTTATTATGTTTAGTGTCCTTAATTTCCTTCTTCAATTTCTCAAATATTTGATTGGATTTCACAGTCTGCTTAACCCCTTAAGGACCGGGCTCATTTTCACCTTAAGGACCAGGCTCATTTTCACCTTAAGGACCAGGCCATTTTTTGCAAATCTGACCAGTGTCACTTTAAGTGCTCATAACTTTAAAACGCTTTGACTTACCCAGGCCGTTCTGAGATTGTTTTTTCGTCACATATTGTACTTCATGACACTGCTAAAATTGGGTCAAAAAAGATAATTTTTTTGCATAAAAAAATACAATTTTTACCGTAAATTTTGAAAAATTAGCAAATTTCAAATTTTCAGTTTCTCTACCTCTGTAATACATAGTAATACCCCCAAAAATTGTGATGACTTTACATTCCCCATATGTCTACTTCATGCTTGAATTGTTTTGGGAATGATATTTTATTTTTTGGGGATGTTACAAGGCTTTGAAGTTTAGAAGCAAATTTTGAAATTTTCAGAAATCTTCAAAATCCCACTTTTTATGGACCAGTTCAGGTTTGAAGTCATATTGTGAGGCTTAGATAATAGAAACCTCCCAAAAATGACCCCATTCTAGAAACTACACCCCTCAAGGTATTCAAAACTGTTTTTTCAAACTTTGTTAACCCTTTAGGTGTTCCACAAGAGTTAATGGCAGATGGAGAAACAATTTTGAAATTTATATTTTTTGGAAAATTTTCCAATATAATCAATTTTTTCCAGGAGTAAAACAAGGGTTAACTGCCAAACAACACTCAAAATGGGTTGCCCTGATTCTGTAGTTTGCAAAAACACCCCATATGTGGTCGTAAACTACTGTTTGGCCGAACGGTAGCACATAGAAGGAGGGGAACACCATATGGGTTTTGGAAGGCAGATTTGGCAGGACTGGTTTTGTTTATACCATGTCCCATTTGAAGCCCCCTGTTGCACCCCTAGAATAGAAATTTCAAAAAAGTGACTCCATCTAAGAAAGTACACCCCTCAAGGTATTCAAAACTGGGTTTACAAACTTTGTTAACCCTTTAGGTGTTCCACAAGAGTTAATGGCAGATGGAGAAACAATTTTGAAATTTCTATTTTTTGGAAAATTTTCCAATATAATCAATTTTTTCCAGGAGTAAAACAAGGGTTAACTGCCAAACAACACTCAAAATGGGTTGCCCTGATTCTGTAGTTTGCAAAAACACCCCATATGTGGTCGTAAACTACTGTTTGGCCGAACGGTAGCACATAGAAGGAGGGGAACACCATATGGGTTTTGGAAGGCAGATTTGGCAGGACTGGTTTTGTTTATACCATGTCCCATTTGAAGCCCCCTGTTGCACCCCTAGAATAGAAATTTCAAAAAAGTGACTCCATCTAAGAAAGTACACCCCTCAAGGTATTCAAAACTGGGTTTACAAACTTTGTTAACCCTTTAGGTGTTCCACAAGAGTTAATGGCAGATGGAGAAACAATTTTGAAATTTCTATTTTTTGGAAAATTTTCCAATATAATCAATTTTTTCCAGGAGTAAAACAAGGGTAAACTGCCAAACAACACTCAAAATGGGTTGCCCTGATTCTGTAGTTTGCAAAAACACCCCATATGTGGTCGTAAACTACTGTTTGGCCGAACGGTAGCACATAGAAGGAGGGGAACACCATATGGGTTTTGGAAGGCAGATTTGGCAGGACTGGTTTTGTTTATACCATGTCCCATTTGAAGCCCCCTGTTGCACCCCTAGAATAGAAATTTCAAAAAAGTGACTCCATCTAAGAAAGTACACCCCTCAAGGTATTCAAAACTGGGTTTACAAACTTTGTTAACCCTTTAGGTGTTCCACAAGAGTTAATGGCAGATGGAGAAACAATTTTGAAATTTCTATTTTTTGGAAAATTTTCCAATATAATCAATTTTTTCCAGGAGTAAAACAAGGGTTAACTGCCAAACAACACTCAAAATGGGTTGCCCTGATTCTGTAGTTTGCAAAAACACCCCATATGTGGTCGTAAACTACTGTTTGGCCGAACGGTAGCACATAGAAGGAGGGGAACACCATATGGGTTTTGGAAGGCAGATTTGGCAGGACTGGTTTTGTTTATACCATGTCCCATTTGAAGCCCCCTGTTGCACCCCTAGAATAGAAATTTCAAAAAAGTGACTCCATCTAAGAAAGTACACCCCTCAAGGTATTCAAAACTGGGTTTACAAACTTTGTTAACCCTTTAGGTGTTCCACAAGAGTTAATGGCAGATGGAGAAACAATTTTGAAATTTCTATTTTTTGGAAAATTTTCCAATATAATCAATTTTTTCCAGGAGTAAAACAAGGGTTAACTGCCAAACAACACTCAAAATGGGTTGCCCTGATTCTGTAGTTTGCAAAAACACCCCATATGTGGTCGTAAACTACTGTTTGGCCGAACGGTAGCACATAGAAGGAGGGGAACACCATATGGGTTTTGGAAGGCAGATTTGGCAGGACTGGTTTTGTTTATACCATGTCCCATTTGAAGCCCCCTGTTGCACCCCTAGAATAGAAATTTCAAAAAAGTGACTCCATCTAAGAAAGTACACCCCTCAAGGTATTCAAAACTGGGTTTACAAACTTTGTTAACCCTTTAGGTGTTCCACAAGAGTTAATGGCAGATGGAGAAACAATTTTGAAATTTCTATTTTTTGGAAAATTTTCCAATATAATCAATTTTTTCCAGGAGTAAAACAAGGGTTAACTGCCAAACAACACTCAAAATGGGTTGCCCTGATTCTGTAGTTTGCAAAAACACCCCATATGTGGTCGTAAACTACTGTTTGGCCGAACGGTAGCACATAGAAGGAGGGGAACACCATATGGGTTTTGGAAGGCAGATTTGGTAGGACTGGTTTTGTTTATACCATGTCCCATTTGAAGCCCCCTGTTGCACCCCTAGAATAGAAATTTCAAAAAAGTGACTCCATCTAAGAAAGTACACCCCTCAAGGTATTCAAAACTGGGTTTACAAACTTTGTTAACCCTTTAGGTGTTCCACAAGAGTTAATGGCAGATGGAGAAACAATTTTGAAATTTCTATTTTTTGGAAAATTTTCCAATATAATCAATTTTTTCCAGGAGTAAAACAAGGGTTAACTGCCAAACAACACTCAAAATGGGTTGCCCTGATTCTGTAGTTTGCAAAAACACCCCATATGTGGTCGTAAACTACTATTTGGCTAAACGGCAGGACATAGAAGAAGGGGAACGTCATTTTTGGAAGGCAGATTTTGCTGGACTGGTTTATTGACACCATGTACCCTTTCAAGCCCCCTGATGCACCCCTAGAGTAGAAACTCCATAAAAGTGACCCCATCTAGGAAACTACGGGATAAGGTGGTTGTTGTTTTGGGACTATTTTTGGGGTAAATTTGATTTTTGGTTGCTCTATATTAGTCTTTTTTGAGGCAATGTAACAAAAAAATGTAATTCTAAAATTGTTTCTACATTCACTATTTGGTTTTGTGGAACACCTAAAGGGTTAACATAGTTTGTAAAGTAACTTTTGAATACCTTGAGGGGTGTAGTTTCTTAGATGGGGTCACTTTTTTGGAGTTTCTAGTCTAGGCTACATCAGGGGGGGCTTCTAATGGGACATGGTGTCAAAAAAAAAACTGTCCATCAAAATCTGCCTTCCAGAAACCATATGGAGTTCCCTTCGTTCTATGCCCTGCCGTGCGGCTATATAGCCATTTACGACCACATATGGGGTGTTTCTGCAAACTACAGAATCGGGGCAATAAATATTTAGTTTTGTTTGGCTGTTAACCCTTGCTTTATTACCGGCAAAATGGATTCAAATTGAAATTTTGCCCAAAAATTGGTGTTTTGGCACAGTTTTTATTTTATATTTTTAACACCGTTCATCCGAGGCGTTTGGTCAAAAGTTATTTTTATAGCGACGACTTTTACGCACGCGACGATGCCCAATATGTATGGCTCTCAGACTTTGGAGACACTAAGCAGGCATCCTAAAACTGCGGCCCTCCAGATATTGTAAAACTACAATTCCCACCATGCCCTGCTGATGGCTGTAGGTTGTCTGGGCATGCTGGGAGTTATAGTTTTACAACATCTGGAGGGCCGCAGTTTGAGGATGCCTGCTCTAAAACTAATATTTTTTGGGGAAAGAAAAATTGTTTCCGTGTCTCCAAAGTCTGAGAGCCATAGTGTTTTATGTTCTCTAGTGGACTGTTGAGGATTATAAAAATTTAGTACTCCATGGAAGTGTGATACTCCCTGAAGCAATTGATAATGCAGAGGCCCGGATGATCGGGGCAAGTGTCACATTGAGTAGTGGTGTCCTTCCGTATCCCCCTCTTGTGACACACTCTGCACTTTTTTTGGGTTCGTCCCTTCTTTCCAGTATGGGGGACCACACCTGGAAAGTGTTGGCCAGGGACGATCCGGGCGCCTCCAATTCCCGAGGTACTCCGGCCTGCTCTTTCCCGGTCCGAAAAGATCAGGTCTTTGAGGACTGCCTCATAGAACTGGAGGAATGTCCCTGTGCTGCCAGCGCTTCGGGATAGTACAAAAGAGTTGTACATGGCAACCTGTACCAAGTAGACCGCAACTTTTTTGTACCATGCCCGGGTTTTGCGCATGGCGTTATATGGCGTGAGGACTTGATCAGAGAGATCAACTCCTCCCATATACCGATTGTAGTCGACGATACAATCGGGCTTGAGGACCGTTGCCGCGGTACCTCGCACAGGGACAGGGGTGGTGCCGTTACCGTGGATTGTGGACAGCATAAGGACATCCCTCTTGTCCTTATACCTGACCAGCAACAGGTTTCCACTGGTAAGGGCACGGGTCTCACCCCTGGGGATAGGTACCTGGAGGGGGTAGGCAGGGAGGCCGCGTTGATTTTTCTGCACGGTCCCACAAGCGAACGTGGATCTGGCGGCAAGGGACCTGAACAAGGGAATGCTGGTATAAAAGTTATCCACGTACAAGTGGTAACCATTATCCAGCAGTGGGTACATAAGGTCCCACACGAGTTTCCCGCTAACACCCAGAGTGGGGGGACATTCTGGGGGTTCAATACGGGAATCTCGCCCCTCGTACACACGAAATTTGTAAGTGTACCCTGAGGCACTCTCACAAATTTTGTATAGCTTCACGCCATACCTCGCCCGCTTTGTGGGAATGTATTGGCGGAAACTGAGTCTCCCCTTGAACGCAACGAGGGACTCATCAACCGCGACCTCCCTTCCAGGTACGTAGGCCTGCTGAAATGTGGCCCCAAAGTGATCGATGACCGGCCGTATCTTATACAGCCGCTCATAGGCAGGATCACTTCGGGGGGGACATGCTGCATTATCGGAATAATGCAGACATTTCCGGATGGCCTCAAACCGGTGACGTATCATGACCATACTGTACAGTGGGGTCTGGTAGAGTATGTCCCCACTCCAGTATTGCCTGACACTGGGTTTTTGGACTAGACCCATATGCAGCACGAGGCCCCAAAATGTCCTCATTTCGGCTGCACTGACCGGCGTCCAGCCACCGGGTCTAGCCAAAACTGAGCCTGGGTTTTGAGCGACGAACTGTTGGGCGTACAGATTCGTCTGCTCCACCATCAAATTCACCAGTGAGTTACTGAAAAAAAAACTAAAATAGTCTATTTCAGTAAACCCCACTGTGGGAATCTGGATTCCAGGATTGCCAGCAAAATCCGGAATCTCAGGCTCAAAGTCCACTGGGGGACACCAGCTAAGTTCATCGGCAGGGGGCTCCGGTGGACTTATTTGGTGGGCCGGGAAACCAGTACGAACCCCAGGGCGGCTCGTACTAGGGTGGGCCACAGGATCCCTAGCATGTGGGGCCCCTGGCTCCGCCTGGCGGCGTCTCCGCCGCCTTGGTGGCTCATCGTCATCAGATGATGATGAGGAGGATGCGGATGACAAAAGGAATGTGGGGTCATCCTCATCCTCACTGGGGCTCTCAGAGTCGGAGGCAATCTGGGCGTATGCCTCCTCGGCCGAGAACATCCGGTGGGCCATGGGTGTGTGTGCGTGTAGGTGTGCGTGTGTGGCAAACTTTATTATATGTGCGTGTGTGTGGGGGCAACGGGTGTTCGCGTACTAAAAAGTCCAGGCAAAAAAATGGGCAAGTGTTAGAAAAAAAAAAAGTTAAAACTTGCTGATCAGCGGTACAACGCTGATCAGCGGTCGGTGGGGTGGTGGGGCGGGCGATGCGCTAACAGTGGACGGACGCTAAAAAGTGCCGGCCAGTCAGCGCACGCAGAAAAAAAAAAGTGGTGGTGAGTGGGGGGTGGGGGGTGCTGGTGGGGGGTAGGTGGGGGGGGGGGAGGCAGGTGGGGGGGGGGGGGAAGTGGCTGGGGGGGGGGGGGGGGGGGGGCAAGTGGCAGGAGGGGTCTGGGTTAGGGTTAGATGGAAGTTTGGAAGTTTGGAATAAAAGTACTTTTTTTTTTTTTTTTCTAACTTACTTTTCCCTTCTTTCCCTGCCTAACGGTGCCTCTCCCTCACTGACCCTAACCTACCTGGGTGGCGATGGGTGCAGGAGGGTGATGGATGCCGATTAGGGGGACACAGGAGCTCGTTCTGGACGGTGCTGCACGGTCAGGGTGCTGGACAGGAAGAGGAGGGGAGAGAGGAGCACAGGAAGTTTGAATCTCGCGCCTCTCTCCCCTGCACCAATCAGCACCCTGGACAGCGGCATTCAGCACCAGGGCCAGCACCGCCTCTCCAAATCCTCGGACTGCGATAGGTGGTGTATAATTACGCCACCGATCGCAGTCTTTTTCCGGTTCATCGGGTCACAGGACACCCGAATGGACCGGAAACGCAGAAAACCGCAGGTCTGAATTGACCTGCGGTTTTCTGCGATCGCCGATACGGGGGGGTCAAATGACCCCCCCCTGCATTGTTACGGGATGCCGGCTGAATGATTTCAGCCGAAATCCCGTTCCGATTAACCCCTGCGGCGCCGGAGTTCCGATTTTAAGTCAGGACGTACCGGTACGTCCTCGGTCCTTAAGGACTCGGGAAATAGGGCGTACCGGTACGTCCTAGGTCCTTAAGGACTCGGGAAATAGGGCGTACCGGTACGTCCTAGGTCCTTAAGGGGTTAAACTAATAATACACAAAGATTTAAATGTTACCATGTTTTTATTGAACACACCATGTAAACTTTCACAGTGCAGGTGGAAAAAGTATGTGAACCATTGGATTTAATAACTGGTTGAACCTCCTTTGGCAGCAAAAACTTCAACCAAACATTTCCTGTAGTTGCAGATCAGACATGCACAATGGTCAGGAGTAATTCTTGACCATTCCTCTTTACAGAACTGTTTCAGTTCAACAATATTCTTGGGATGTCTGGTGTAAATCGCTTTCTTGAGGTCATGCCACAGCATCTCAATCGGGTTGAGGTCAAGACTCTGACTGGGGATGGGATGTTAGCATATGCCAGAGATTTTTGTAAGTCCTTACCTTACACTCTCTAGGATTCTTTTTCACCTCATTGAGCAGTCTGCGCTGTGCTCTTGCAGTCATCTTTACAGGATGCCCACTCCTAGGGAGAGTAGCAGCAGTGCTAAACTTTCTCCATTTATAGACAATTTGTCTTACAGTGGACTGATGAACAGCAAGGCTTTTGGAGATACTTTTATAACCCTTTCCAGCTTTATGCAAGTCAACAATTCTTAATCGTAGGTCTTCTGAGAGCTCTTTTGTGCGAGGCATCATTCACATCAGGCAATGCTTCTTGTGAAAAGCAAACCCAGAACTGGTGTGTTTTTTTATAGGGTAGGGCAGCTGTAACCAACACCTCCAATGTCATCTCATTGATTGGACTCCAGTTGGCTGACACCTCACTCCAATTAGCTCTTGGAGATGTCATTAGTCTAGGGGCTCACATACTTTTTCCACCTACACTGTGAATGTTTACATGGTGTGTTCAATAAAAACATGGTGACATTTAATTCTTTGTGTGTTATTAGTTTAAGCAGACTGTGATTGTCTATTGCTGTGACTTAGATAAACATCAGATCACATTTTATGACCAATTTGTGCAGATATCCATATCACTCCAAAGGGTTCACATAGTTTTTCTTGCAACTGTAAATCCTTCTGTAAGAATTCAATATTGAGTAAGATGAGATCAAGAGAAAATTTGTTGGCAATCAATTCCTATCTAGAGCGAAAGTCATTGTCATTCATGTACATAGTCGGTTGAGAATGTGTACGCATCCCCCTGGAGCTCCACAGAAACAATGCGTTTGGTTAATCGTTCCAAATTTTTTTGGTATCTAACACAGTAGGAGTGGATCGCTGCTTTCAAGCTGCCCCCACTATTATATTGGAGACCGAAAAATCTGAAGGACCAATTGGTAAACACGGATATTGGTCCACAGATAAAAACAGGGCAAAGTTTTCTATGTATCCAAAAGCACAGTTGTTTTCCTTGCCTGCATTGCATTAACTGCCATTATATGCAAAAAGGCAACAAGTTTATACATCCTGCAACCTTCAAACAATATTTCATTAAGCACTATTTGACCTGCGATACCACCTTCGTGGTCTATGTGCTGTGGTGCCCATGCAAATTACTGTATGTGGGGGAGACCTCTGTTGACTTCAAAACCCGTTCAATCAACACCAGTATACTGTCCGCAAAAAACAAATGGATCTTCCGGTATCCAAACATTTTTCTGAATTCAATCATCAAGAGAGGGATCTAAAATGTATGTTGATCGATCATGTTCCTTTGTCCCGTAGGGGTGGTAATAGGATTTTATCCTTAAAAAAACGTGAAATGTATTGGATTGCCACTCTGGATTCTTTGAGACCTCACGGGTTAAATGTGAATTTCAGACCTGGAATTCTTGCATAGTCCTCCTTTGAGGTTTTTTGTTACCTATGGTTTGCCTCTTTTTGTATATGGTGCTTTATGTACTAATTACCATTTTCTTGTTTTTTGATTTTAGATTATCGGGATGGTGTGTGGAGTGGTGAGCTGCCTGACCAGCATGAACAAACTTCACTCTGGAATGATTTTTTTACAGGACAGTTTATATAGAAAAAATATTTTTGGAGCAGTTGAATAATTTTGGGCAGTTGATGTCATGCAGAGTGGCTTTATCCACTATCAACTTATGTATACATGTATCAGGTTGTTTTTTCTGTGTGGATATGGAGATTTTCTTGGGCTTCATCAATAAAAAAATATTTTATTTTTTATTATTATTTTTTATTTACTTTATTACTTTTTCCACAGGATCTTTTTTTTTCTCTGACAGATCAGAAGAATGGAAATTTAAACAGTGATGTGAACTCAGCCTTCTGTGTTTTGGACCTGGTTTTGGCTCACAATCATTGATAAAAATCACTGATCACGTGTGCCATGACTACGTCGACAGAAGCACAAAATATTCAACACTGTTGGATTTTTTTTTTTATTCTGGTGTCATGGTCATGGCCCATCCTTGGCCATGACAGGCTGTTACACAAAAATTGTTGGGTAGCTGAACCCTAAATGGGTAGCAGAGAATATGAATGACATAGTTATGTTGGTTCTGGCAGCCACAGTAGCAGGACTGGTATATGATAGCGTTTTATCCCATATGCTAAATCACTGCAGGGCAGAGGAGTAATGGACTACCCAGAATAACCCCAAGAATGGGAAGTGTGGACACCAAGCCACTAAGGTCTACTGCACACGGCAATAAAAAAAAAACTTATACAGCAAGGAAGCGAATCAGGGATGAAGTAAGCAAATCTGCAACACATGTGGGTTAGGACAACAGGGAAGAAAGGAAGGAGGGAACACTACAAGAGATATCTGATCAAGTTTAGAGGGGAGCTTATACCATATAAGGATCTTGAAACTCCTTTCCTGGTATTTGGGAACTTCTACTAGAAGTTATGAATGGCTTACTAGCATCTTGCATTAAGGGTACAGAGGAATATTAACCACTTGGTAATGTGTCCCTGCACAATCTGACAATGGCAGCAATGATTGTATAGAGTCAGACTGTGCAGGGACCACCCCCCCCCCACACACACAACTGGTTAACACCCCTCTCTACCCTTACTGCAGACAGCTAGCAATTCATTCATATATTCTAGTTGAAACAATAAAGGAACGGTACAACATAAAGTCTTAAGAATAGATGCTCCAGAATTGTTATTAAATAGGGAATACATGTAGATATTAAAACAGACATGTTGTCATGGATGTAGTAGTGGAGAACACCAAAAGACAACAATGAAAAAGGTGAAAGATACTAGGCCTCACCGCTAGGGAAGGAAAAGGGTCACCACCTATAAAACCCTGCTCCTGGCCCTAACTCCTATCCGTATGGGCACCTCTCGATGGTAGAGATGCCCATACACAGGAACCTAGAAAACCCTGGTGACCCTAGGATGCCCTAAAGGTAATTATAGGGCAGAAACAACCCGTTCCTTCCCTAGTGAAGGAACCAGCATCTCGCTAAGACCTAGTAAACAACTGGGGGGGGGAGACAAAACACAACAAGCGGAACACTTAACTTCTGAGGATGATGGATGAACAGGACTTCAACAAGAACCACACTCCAGCTCTTCCAAAACCAAATGAAGCTATACAGAGCAAGGAGTGATGGGTAAAGTCAGACTAAATAGGGGGAGGTAAAGGTCACATGATCCACACCTGAATACCAGCAACACACAGACAAAGTGAAACCAAAAGAGGCTGTCAGATCACTCATATGCAGCCAGTCTTTCAGACCTTCTAACACCTATCACAGGTGTGACAGTACCCCCCCCCCCCTTCTACGGGTGACCTCCAGGCACCCAGGACCGACCTTATTAGGATGAGCTCTGTGGAATGCTCTCACTAGACAACTAGCATTAACATCGGTCCATGGAACCCACATCCTCTCCTCTGATCCGTACCCTCTCCAATGAACGAAATACTAGAGGGATCCCTGGAGAACTCAGGAGTCCACAATCCTGCTGATCTGAAATTCTAAATTGCCGTTCACCATGACAGGAGCGGGAGGCAAGGAGGACGACTCAACAGGTTCGACACATTTCTTTAACAACGATTTGTGAAAAACGTTATGGATTTTTAAAGCCTGAGGAAGTACAAGACGGAAGACTACAGGGTTAACAATGGCAGTGATCTTATATGGACCAATAAATATTAGGCCCAAATTTCAAGAAGGTACCTTAAGTTTAATGTTTCTTGTTGACAACCACACAGAATCACGTACTCGCAGGTCCGGACCACTCATACGTATCCTGTCAGCCGCACGCTTATTATACCTGTTGCCCATCTTTTTCAGGTTATTTTGGATTTTGCACCAAACAGAAGACAAAGAAGAGGAAAATCATTCCTCCTCAGGAATGCTGGAATTTTGAGCACCAGAAAATGTACCAAACTGTGGATATGCCCCAAAAAACAATGACTTATCAGTGGATTCCTGTCTACAGTTATTTATAGAAAACTCAGCTAACGACAAAAATGAAGACGACTCTTCCTGATACTCTAAAAGAAAACATCTCAAGTAAGTCTCCAGATTCTGATTAGTGCGCTCCGTCTGTCCGTTCGACTGAGGATGAAAAGCCGAAGAGAAGGACAATTGTACACCCAGATGAGGATCGAATTCTTTCCAGAATCTGGAAACAAACTAAGTCCCTCTATCGGACACCACATCAGAGGGAATTCCATGTAGTTTCACAATGTTATCGACAAACACCTGTGCAAGGGTTTTAGCATTGGGTAGACTAGGTAATGCAATAAAGTGTGCCATTTTACTAAAACGATAGACAACCACCAGAATCACGTTTTTTCCCGAAGAATTCAGTAAATATGTGATAAAATCCATGGAAAAATGGGTCCAAGGTCTGGACAGGATGGGCAATGGAAGCAGGGATCCGGAAGGCCGAGTATATGTCACCTTAGCACGTGCACAGGTACCACAGGCTGACACATAGTCCTCAACACACTTACGCAACCCTGGCCACCAGAATCTGCGAGAGATGAGATTGACAGTTGATCTGCTCCCAGGGTGTCCAGCAAGCACCATACAGTGATGTTCCTCGAACACCTTGTGATGTAATGCGGAGGGAACAAACAATTTCCCCGGAGGACAAGAGTCCAGAGCATCCTCCTGTGCCTCCAACACCCTGGCCTCGACATCAGGATAAAGAGCAGATATGACTACCCTTTCATATAAAATGGGGCTAGGGTCATTAGACTCACCCCCACAGGAAATCTACGCGACAAAGCATCCACCTTGACGTTCTTAACCCCAGGGCGGTAAGTGACGATGAAGTTAAATCTGGTGAAAAACAATGACCATCTGGTCTGCCTTGGGTTCAGTCGCTTAGCAAACTCCTGGTAGGCCAGATTCTTGTGATCCATAATTACCGTAATAGGATGAATTGCTCCTTCCAGCCAATGACGCCATTCCTCAAACGTCAACTTAATGGCCAGCAATTCCCTATTCCCCACATCATAATTCCTTTCAGCAGTCAAGAGTTTTTTAGAGAAAAATGCACATGGGCGCCATTTACTGGGTGAAGGACCCTGCAACAAGATTGATCCTACCCCTACCTCGGACGCATCAACCTCTACAATAAATGGCTGAGACACGTCCGGCTGCATCAGAATAGGGGCTGAAGCAAAACATTCCTTCGCAGCAGAAAAGGCCTATAATGCCGCATCAGACCAGATAGAAATATCAGCACCCTTCATAGTCATGTCTGTTAAAGGTTTAACCAACGATGAATAGTTCAAGATAAATTTACGGTAGTAGTTGGTAAACCCCAAAAACCACATAAGCGCTTTCAGATTTCCGGGTTGATCCCAGTCAAACATGGCCTGGACCTTCTCGGGATCTATACAAAAACCTGAGTATGAGAGCAGGTAACCCAGAAATTGCACTTCCTGTACAGCAAATACACATTTTTCTATCTTAGCATACAACTAATTCTCTCTTAGGATCTGTAACACCTGTCTCACATGATCCTGATGAGTCTCCATATTAGACGAATAAATTAGTATGTCATCAGTGTATACAACGACAAACCTCCCCACCAGATGATGAAAGATGTCATTGACAAAGTGCTGAAAAACCGCAGTAGCATTATTTAACCCAAAGGGCATAACCAGGTTTTCAAAATGACCCTTAGGGGTATTAAATACGGTCTTCCACTCGTCCCCCACCCTGATCCTTACCAGATTATATGCCCCCCTCAGATCAAATTTAGAGAACACCTTGGCACCGACAATCTGACTAAACAAATCCGGATTCAAAGGAAGGGGGTAAGGATCACGGACGGTAATACGACTGAACTCACGAAAGTCCAGACATGGCCTCAGGGTACCATCCATTTTCTTTACAAAGAAAAACCCAGTAGCCACTGGAGACTTGGATGGTCTAATATGTCCCTTTGCCACACTCTCGGTGATATACTCTCGCATGGCCTTTCTTTTGGGTTCTGAAAGATTATACAACCCAGATTTGGGCAATTTAGCTCCAGTAATCAGATTGACGGGACAGTCATACTCCCGGTGCGGAGGCAACTCTTGATTACCACTCTCAGTGAACACATCAGAAAATTCAGAAATGAACGAGGGTACAGTTTTAGTGGTAACCATAGAGAACGATGCATTAAGACAGTTGTCCATGCAACTGGAAGCAGTACCCCTGTTGGACAGCACATTCTGAAGGTGAGGACCCCTAGATCTCTCCCTCAGGTGTCTATCAAGACGTACAGCAAGGGACATAGTTCCAATGACTCAGGGTTTTCATGAAAACCCAACGCGTCCTGCAGTCTCTCAGAGAGACCCTGACAGAATTGGCTATGGAGAACAGGATCGTTCCACTCTGTATCGGTAGCCCATCTCCTAAATTCAGAGCAATAGGCCTCCACGGAATGTTCTCCCTGCCGCAAACCCTGTAACTTGGTCTCGGCCTGAGAGATCCGATCCGGGTCATCGTAGATAAGACCCAAGGCTCTAAAGTATTCATCTACCAACCGGAGGGACGGTGATCAGGTCGGCAGAGAAAAAGCCCAAGATTGGGCGTCCTCTTTTAGAAACAAAATAATCATACTCACACGTTGACACTCATCCCCAGAAGAGTATGAACACAGCCTAAAGTATAATTTACATGACTCCCTGAACCGGATGAAATTGTCACCACCCCCGGAAAACCTGTCCGGGAGAGCCACCTTCGGTTCATGGCAGGCCTGGGCCCACCACCGTAACCTGCAGCCTGTGGACTCAGAATCTGCAAGACCATCGCGCAGAGGTCTGCTACCTCCAAAGTCAGGTTCTGCAGCAGTTCGACCAGTGCACACATAGTATCCATAGCTGCACAGATCAGAACAAAAATGCCGGTATTAGCTCTGGATAATGTCATATATGTAGTAGGGGAGAACACCAAAAGACAACAATGAGAAAGAGGAAAGACAATAGGCCTCACCGCTAGGGAAGGAAAAGGGTCACCACCTATAAAACCCTGGCCCTAACTCCTATCCGTATGGGCACCTCTCGATCGTAGAGATGCCCATACACAGGAACCTAGAAAACCCTGGTGACCCTAGGAAGCCCTAAAGGTAATGATAGGGCAGAAACAACCCGTTCCTTCCCTGGTGAAGGAACCAGCGTCTCGCTAAGACTTAGTAAATAACCGGGGGGGAATACGAAACACAACAAGCGGAACACTTAACTGCAGAAAATGGTGGCTCACTTCAGGCAGGGTTCTGGAATAGGTGCTACTAACCCGATAAGAGGAACACCCAACCTCTAATGGTAATTAGTAAAGTAATTTAAAAGTGAAGGGCGAGCACTCAACAGTTGGACCACAATAATATGATTAAAAATTTATTAAATCACAATAATACAACGCGTATGTAATGACTAAAATCTACAAAACTAAAATAGAATCTGTAGACATAAAATCCTAAATGACACAAATGAAGGTAAATAGTAATAGAAGTCCCTTAATATCAATTGAAACTGATAGACAATAAGAGCCGCAAATGGCTACACTTGATTTCCAGTGCGCACGCTGAAATAGCTGGTGGTAGCAAATCCTAGTGTGCTGTTACTATATTATCAAATCCAATGCGCATAGATGTATCAATTGTGTAAAAGACCTGAGGTCCAATGCGCAAACAAGAAGTACTAGGAGTAGCTAATTCCTATGTACTGCTGTTGTGCTTCCAAGTCCAATGCGCCTAGCAATGTGGTAGAAAGTTCTCGCGTACTGATACTAGTAGTTAGCAGACAAATTCCTGCTTATGTAACAACCCATGTCTTCAATAGACTTTTGTATCATGGATATACACGCTGAGCAAATAGTTCGTTCGTCACATAAAGGTTTCGACCGAAGTCTTCCTACCTTCCCCTCGGTTCGTGTAACAAATTGTCTCTATCTACGTGCCGTATAGACAAACTGCATGGAACGCTCCCGGTCTCTCGCTTGTGATTGCTGTCGCAAGTTGGTCCAAGATCTCGCGGTATTGTAAGCGTGATCTGTATCCGGACGTCAGAGAGCGGAGATTTCTGTAGTTCCTATGCTCTGCGTGTTAAACATCCAAATTCATCTATTCAGATGTAGTTTGCATGGCCATGCATTAGGTGCGGAGGTGCTGTTTCAACAGGTGTGCGGCCCAGACGCGTTTCGAGAGTCCTTCTCCCTTCGTCAGTGGTACAGCATCACCTGTGAGCCTCCGCCTTTTATATCGTTGACAAGCACCAAAAACCTGGATCACTGGATTCACTTCAAACATTAAAAAATCGCATGCGTTTTATTATGCGTTTTCCATGCGGTTTTTTTGGGGGGTATGCGTTTTTTCCTGAAATGGCTTCTTTATTCCATTCTATAAAGCTAGTGTACATTCAGTTTGTTGTTACTCATTGTCTGTATAAATAATCAGCTATTAATCTCATATTATAGCAATATCACAATGCTAAAATGCTATTGGTTTAAAAATGTTATACATCTTCAACTTAAGATGGAGTTTCTGTATACTATCTAGATCTATGTAGTCATAAATATTTGTAATTTCATTGTTAAATATAAATATGATATAAAATGTATATAATATACAGCATATAAATCAATACATGATAAAAAATATATAATATCATAAAAAATATATAATATCATAAAAACCTTATGGCTAATCACCATCTGTGATGGCTCTAAAACCTTTAATAATAATTAAAAAGATCAAATATATAAAAATAAGAGGTAGAGAGACTGTTCCAAAATTCTCAGTCTGGTTTTGTTAGAGATGTACAGATATAGGGATCTCACTCTGTTGGGGTATATGATGTAGAAGACTGGTTGTCCGCGTCCGAGTCCACGACTCAGTGTCGATAAACGGCCAGACTGAGTCGCAAGAGTCGGAACAGGGGCAACCAGTCTATATGAACCCAAAAATTTCTAATTCGGCATTCAGACCCACTGGCAACAGTGATCCAAATTGATATATATGTCTAGATTCTGTCCTCGACATCTGTTTAATATAGTTGCCTCCACGCCAGTGTTTGTTTACCTTTTCCAGTGCCATAAATACCAGGCCTGAGGGATCTTGGTTGTGTATGTCTTTATAATGTTTAGATAGACAGTGTTTTTCATACCCTTTACGTATATTGGCTATATGTTCAGCCATCCTGGTTTTCATAGGGCGTTTGGTTCTGCCTATATACTGTCTCCTACAGGGGCACTGGATTAGGTAAATAACTCCTGTAGTGTTGCAAGTCAGACAGTCCTTAATATCCCATGTATAATTATTTTGCGTTGAGGAAATTGTAGTGGTCTTCCTAGATGTTGGGTTGACCTTACAGGCCATACATTTCCCACATTTAAAGAAGCCTTTTAGATTCATCCAAGTACCCAAAATTGTGTTCTCATTTTTTTGTACACTAGACTTTTTGATCGACGGGGCTATTTTTAGGCCCAGATTCGGTGCTTTGGTGAATACCAATACCGGCATAGTTGGTAGAAGATGGCCTATCCTTTTATCACTTTGGATATGGTGCCAGTGGGTCCTAATGATTTTTTGTAGCCGCTTGTGACTATTGTTAAATGGAAGGACAATTTTACTGTTAATGACCCCACTATTTTGTGTTCCCTCCAACCTAGGTTCTTTATTTACAAAAAAGGTACTCCTATTTAATTTCCTAGTTTTTTCTAGTGCTGTATCAATCACTATTTCAGGGTATTGTCTTTCTAGAAATTGTTCTCTCATTTTGGCCGCTTCTTGTTCAAAATCCACATCCTGTGTACAATTTCTTCTAATTCTTCGGAATTGCCCATATGGGACATTTATCAGCCAGGTTGGCAAATGACAACTTGAAAACTGTATGAAGCTATTTATGGAGGTGGGTTTTGAAAATGTATTACAAATATATCTTTGTTCTACACTTTTTATTTTCAAATCCAAAAATTCTGTCTCCTCTAGAATATTTACAGTAAATCTCAAGTTTAGCGGGTTCTGATTAATTTCTTCCAAAAACGAGTCAAGTTCTTCTCTACTTTTTCTCCAGATAAAGATAACATCATCAATAAATCTCCGCCATAGGACCAGATCCCCCCCCAGCCTGGGTCTAATGATGTTATATTCCCATTCTGCCAAAAACAAATTAGCATAGCTGGGGGCGAACCTGGTCCCCATGGCGGTCCCACATTTCTGTAGATAGAAATTTTCCTCAAAATAAAAATAATTGTGGGTCAAGATGTATCCTATACTTTCTAAAATAAATTCTATTCCCGTCCCGTCAATTGTGCCATCCCTTCTTAGTTGTTCCCCTACTGCTGATATACCTTGTTGATGGTCAATCACTGTATACAGTGACTGAACATCAAGTGTGCCCATAATCCAACCCGGTTCAATTTGCATATCTTCCAATATTTTTATGATATGGGTAGTATCTTTAATGTAAGAAGCTGTTTTTTTGACTACAGGTTGTATCTGAACATCTATGTATTTGGACAAATTAGAAGATATTGAACCGATACCCGAAACTATCGGTCGGCCCGGTGGTTTATCCAGACTTTTATGTACTTTGGGGAGACAATAGAAGACAGGTAGTCTTCTCTGTGTCCCCAAAATAAAATCATGTTCCTGTTTGGTAATTATTGAGAGTTCAAAACCCTTCTTGCATAACAGTTTTAGATCCTGCTCAAAAACATCTAGGGGGTCATTTTTCAATTGTATGTACGTCTTAATGTCATTCAATTGTCGTAGACATTCTTCGTTATAATCTAACGTGTTTAAAACAACCAATGCTCCTCCCTTATCTGCAGGTCGTATGGTGACGGCTTCATTTTTTTGTAGCTGTTTGATAGCCTGGTATTCTTGTCTTGTCAAATTATTATGATTTCTAGATCCTGTTTTTATTTTTCGTATATCTTCTTCTACATTCTTTTGGAAGGTGGCCATTTCAGCACTAGTCTCATTTCTAGGAAAGAATGTGGACTTATTTTTCAATATTGATTTGCTCTGATCAGTAGCGGTATTTTTCATTATAGGATTTTTTAGGAAGTGTTTTTTTAAACCTATATTCCTTATATATTTTTGGATCCCAATATATGCAGAAAATCTATCTATTTTTTCCGTAGGGGCACCTAATGCATGGCCATGCAAACTACATCTGAATAGATGAATTTGGATGTTTAACACGCAGAGCATAGGAACTACAGAAATCTCCGCTCTCTGACGTCCGGATACAGATCACGTTTACTATACCCGCGAGATCTTGGACCAACTTGCGACAGCAATCACAAGCGAGAGACCGGGAGCGTTCCATGCAGTTTGTCTATACGGCACGTAGATAGAGACAATTTGTTACACGAACCGAGGGGAAGGTAGGAAGACTTCGGTCAAAACCTTTATGTGACGAACGAACTATTTGCTCAGCGTGTATATCCATGATACAAAAGTCTATTGAAGACATGGGTTGTTACATAAGCAGGAATTTGTCTGCTAACTACTAGTATCAGTACGCGAGAACTTTCTACCACATTGCTAGGCGCATTGGACTTGGAAGCACAACAGCAGTACATAGGAATTAGCTACTCCTAGTACTTCTTGTTTGCGCATTGGACCTCAGGTCTTTTACACAATTGATACATCTATGCGCATTGGATTTGATAATATAGTAACAGCACACTAGGATTTGCTACCACCAGCTATTTCAGCGTGCGCACTGGAAATCAAGTGTAGCCATTTGCGGCTCTTATTGTCTATCAGTTTCAATTGATATTAAGGGACTTCTATTACTATTTACCTTCATTTGTGTCATTTAGGATTTTATGTCTACAGATTCTATTTTAGTTTTGTAGATTTTAGTCATTACATACGCGTTGTATTATTGTGATTTAATAAATTTTTAATCATATTATTGTGGTCCAACTGTTGAGTGCTCGCCCTTCACTTTTAAATTACAAGCGGAACACTTAACTTCTGAGGATGATGGATGAACAGGACTTCAACAAGAACCACACTCCAGCTCTTCCAAAACCAAATGAAGCTAGCCAGAGCAAGGAGTGATGGGTAAAGTCAGACTATATAGGGGGAGGTAAAGGTCACATAATCCACGCCTGAACAGGAGGTGTGGACATACCAGCAACACACAGACAAAGTGAAGCCAAAAGAGGCTGTCAGATCACTCATGTGCAGCCAGACTTTCAGACCTTCTAATACCTGTCACAGGTGTGACACGTCAGGAGAAGTGATAAGCGTCAAATGCACAATCGCCACAAGATTAATGGCCTTTGTTGCCTTATATACTGTATTAAGTTTGCAGATTTAACATGTTAGCATTTGCTACATCTGTAGGACCCTATTCTTGTGACGGTAAATAAGAAATGAATCTGGGTGGATGGGGATTCTCTAACCCATCATACATAATGGAAAATTAATGCATTAATAAGCCAGATGTGATACAGATAGAATCAAAGAAGGTTCTGTCACTTCTGATGGGGGAACTTTAATGAAAGGGTGTTAATGCATTTGGGTTATTGAGGCAAACAACCAAGGAAGGGTGCCTACAGAGTTCCAATTTCTGAAATCTAGTTAAAATTATCAGGTCTGACCCAATGTTGGCACGCAGGATCTACCATCTTGGATGGGATTGGAAGTTTTAAAAATAGAAAGTAGGAGAAGGAATTACGGGCAGGACCAGAGGAAGACTGGCCATAGACCCTACAGGGAAATTTCCTGGTAAACCGATACCCAGGGGACCGCATGAGCCCTCCTCACAGCCACCGGTTGGAACGTATTTATCTAATTCTCCAGTTAATGCTGCAGGTACCTTCCTAAATTCAACTGTATTACCACACTCAGGACAGTGATACAGTTGAATGCTGTGGCTAGGGCTGGAGCCATGTACTTCTGTTTTCCCTTCCTCCTTTTCTTGTTCCTGCCTACTTGTGTTGGCGCTGCATACTTGTGTCTCCCCACCTTCTGTCAATCGGGATCCACATACAAAATGGGGCCTCTTTTATTTTTTTTTTGCAGGACAAAGTTTCCAGCCTGCCCTAAGCACGACCATACAAAAAAACATAAATATGCGTCAGTGATTGGCACTAAACTGCAGCAGTTGCACTCTGCAGCAGTGGGCACAACAACCTGTAGGGTTCAAAACAGACATCCTCTGGTTGCATCATGCTATACCCACCAATGTCCATGGGCCAGGGCGATAAGCAGTAATTATTAAGTAAAACAGGGGCTATGCATCAGTTCTACCTAGTCCAAGGATAATCTCCTTGCAGGTAGCACCATTACATAATCCCTGTTTTGCCTAAGATTCACATATTGGTTGGCAAAGGAGGGTTGGTCAGAAATGGAGATTCTCTATCAGGCAAGTATGCCACATGGTCAGAATTTTTTTTTAAAAGGGACCCTTACCCCATTGTTAGACTCTATTTGTGATTCACTCTACAGACAATTAGAATACAACATAACTAAATATAACAAAATATAAATAAAGCAAAATATATTTATGATGTTTAACGTAAAGCATTTTGACAATACCAAAAATAAGCATGTCACAAAATGAGTTAAAATCTGATAAATAAAGTATTTCATATGAAATTGTTTTGAGCTATTAAACTTTGGACAAGTTCAATTCACAGGAACACTCACATTCCGATTCTTCTGTGCACTGTAGATTTAGAGAGCTGTCGTAGCAGGGTAGAGTTGGGTTAAAATGACACTAATTAAACAGATCTGGAAAGTTGAAGCTGATGGTTCGTAAACTTTCTACTGCTTGCTTACAGCACATTAGACAAAACAACTGCCTATGCTTATTATGCTTGGATGGTACTGGATTATTCAGTCATAATTTGTAATTAAAATTTAATATGAAGCTAAAAAGATGATCCAAAAGGAATTGTAATACAATTCTTTAAAAAATTCAAAGGATTTCAAAAACTTGAGGAGTGTCTGGGGCAACCAATCATATTCATGTTGATTTTATTCTACAAAAAAATTTCATTAGGTTACATCTCCATTTTTATGATGTTCTAGGTTTTTTGAGTAGATCTCACTGTTACTTTACAACTATGTGATATATGAACTTTATAAAGAGAACAAAGGAGCTGTCATTACATCAGTCATTTCAGTCCTCCACCTACTATAACAATCAAGATTGCTTTGCAGATAATATGTTCCCCTTATGGCAGCAGTAAACTGACAATAAGTTCATTTTCTGTTTATGATGTTAAAAGGGGTTGCCCTGCTTTTACTAAGTACTACCCTCAGAATAGGCCATCACTAAGTGATCTGTGACAGTGTGACAACACACCCCTGCCAATCAGCTGTTTGAGTGTAGCTCCAACACTGTAAGTTAGTGCTGGGACCATACAGCTATGTGACTTTTTGTAGTGAACAAAGCTTGTCTCTGCAGGATCACACTGACTTCAATCCTGTGGATAGGCAATCGCTTAATAAAAGCGGGACATACTTCTAAATCCCTCGTGATTAGGGTTGTAAAGTTCGGGTTCGTACCGAACTTAAGGACTTTTGGACCCCGGATCCGAACTCGAACATTTCAGTAAAAGTTCGGGTTCGGTGTTCGGCTATTTTATGGCACTTTTTGAAAGGCTGCAGAGCAGCCAATCAACAAGCGTTTAACTCTGTGCCCTTAGAAGCCATCACAGCCATGCCTACTAATGATGTGATGATCGCCACTGCTGAAAGGAAGATCCGCATTGCGGCACAGCCATTTTCTACGCTGCGCAGCATATATGATCCCTGAAAAACACACTGCAGCTATACGCTGTGTATACCTCTTTGTAGCACTTGTCCACAAACAGGAGGATTCCCTGTTAAATACTAAAAATACTGCTTTCAAGCAGACGAACGCAAAGAAACAAAAGCATCATTACAGGCAACCCCACAAATCCTAGCAATCGCATGAACAGACTTTATCCCATACAAGACTTTCCACAGGTGTTCGGAACACCCCCCTCTGGAGCCGATACCGGATCCATCCTTGGACATTGAACTTATCCTTCTCTGGAACATATTTTATATAATTTTATATATTTTTCATATTTTTTGTATATTTCTTATTTTCATTTTTATTTAGATATATATATATATATATATATATATATATATATCTTTTCATATATATCTTTCTAATATTTGTTATCCTTCCTTACCCACACTCTCCCTCTACATCTACTAATAAATATCCATTCCTACATATATTTTATATTATTCAAGGATAACAATAAATATCAACTTTTAAGTATACTACCGTTTCATTCTATCTTTTATACTATTTACACTGACTTACAAACATCCAACCCTAGATAACTAAGTGTCCTCCACTTTTATCTAACTTTGCAATACCCATTCTATTTGCGGCATTGGGGCGAGTCGCATGGAGTGAGCACCACACCATTGTTTTCCAGGCAGGTGTAGCCACTTTGTCCTACACACCCTTATATACTGTTGTGCTATTCTGCTTTTAAAAAAAAAACCATTTAGGGCAAAAAACTTAATTTGAGAAATATGAGGAGAGCGTCAAATAAGGGACTTGGCCCCGATCGTGGTGCTGCTGGTGGAGAGTACATGGTCGATCTGTGCCAGCTACACGCACAAGTGAAACACCTTCCTCAGGTGAGAGTAGGCGACAGAACCTTCAGCGGTATTTGGTCGGGCCTAATGCGGCTCTACGAATGGTGAGGCCAGAACAAGTATAGGCGATAGTAGATTGGGTTGCT
This sequence comes from Bufo bufo, assembly GCF_905171765.1. Taxonomy (NCBI): domain Eukaryota; kingdom Metazoa; phylum Chordata; class Amphibia; order Anura; family Bufonidae; genus Bufo; species Bufo bufo. The sequence continues at coordinate 557,825,952 of NC_053392.1, forward strand.
GACAGTGCCTCCAGTTCCTTTACATTGTCTCCCACGCATTCTTCTGCTGAAAGATCAGAGTTGGCACCTGCAGCCGATGTCCATTAGTCTTGAACCTCATCCCCTTGCAAATCAGCCAAGCAGTCTGAGCCCCAAGTCATGCAGAAGTCTCTTCTGCTTTTTGATGACTCTGCTAGCAGGGTTTCCTAGGGCCATCCACCTAGCCCTGCCCCAGAAGTGGAAGAGATTGAGTGCACCGATGCCCAACCACTTATCTTTCAAGATGAGTACATGGGAGGACTACCGCAGCACATCTCGGATGATGACGAAACACAGGTGCCAACTGCTGTGGCTTTCGAAAGTGTGCAGACCCACAAGGAGGGCAAAGCTAAATACTGGGTGGAAGATGATGTGGAGGACGATGAGGTCCTCGACCCCACATGGAATCCAGGTCATGCGAGTGACCTGTGTAGTTCGGAGGAAGAGGCGGTGGTCGCACAGAGCCACCAGCACAGCAGAAGAGGGAGCAGGGTGCAAAAGCGGCCGTCCCCTAAACAGTACGCCTGCTACTGCCCACCGCAGCAAAGGACCGAGCACACCAAAGCCAGCTCCAAGAAGTTCCCTGGCATGGCAGTTCTTCAAACAATGTGCTGACGACAAGACACGAGTGGTTTGCACGCTGTGCAATCAGAGCCTGAAGCGAGGCATAAACGTTCTCAACCTGAGCACAACCTGCATGACCAGGCATCTAAGTGCAAAGCACGAGCTGCAGTGGAGTAGACACCTCAAAAACCCAAAAAGGTCTCTGGCTCCTCCTGCTTCCTCTTCTGCTGCAGTCTCGGCCTCTTCATCCACCTCTGGAGTGACAGTGCCAACTGCCACCCTGCAAACAGAGGATCTGCCAGCAACACCACCACCTGGGTCACCAAGCATCTCCACAATGTCACACGGAAGCGTTCAGCGATCCATCTCCCAAACAATGGAGCGGAAGAGGAAGTACCCCCCCTATCCACCAGGGATCCCTGGCCCTGAAAGCCAGCATTTCAAAATTACCGGCCTTTGAAATGCTGTCATTACGTCTGGTGGAGACGGAGAGTTCTAAAAGCCTTATGACAGTGGCTGTCCCACAGTACATCGTGCCCAACCGCCACTACTTTTCGAGGCGTGCCATTCCTTCCCTGCACAACCAAGTGGGGGACAAAATCAGATGTGCACTGTGCAATGCCATCTGTGGCAAGGTCCACCTAACTACGGATACGTGGACCAGTAAGCACGGTCAGAGACGTTATATCTCCATAACAGCACAAGGGTAAATGCAGTAGCGGCTGGGCCTGAGGCGGATAGCAGTTTGGCGCATGTCTTTCCACCACCGAGGATTGCAGGGCGCTTCAGTTTGCCTCCTGTTGCTTCCTTCTACTACTCTGCTTCCTCATCCTCTACTGACTCCTCATCCGGTCAGCGTAACACCTTCACCACCAACTTCAGCACAGCCAGGGGTAAACGACAGCAGGCAGTTTTAAAACGTATCTGTTTGGAGGACAAACCCCACACCGCGCAGGAGCTGTGGACGGGCCTTGAACAACAGACTGATGAGTGGTTGGTGCCAGTGAGCCTCAAGCCTGGTGGTGTGCGATGATGGGCAAAATCTGGGTGAATATATTGGAAATAGCTCACTAGTCCTACAACCATAAGAGGTGCACAATCTGATGAATTCACCCTTCAAATTGTATAACTGTCAATGTAGGATTGGCACACTCAAAACATGCGGAGCCCCACGGAGTTGAAACAATTTATTATAACTACGTTTGATAAAATATGATAAAATACAATAAAATGCATAAAATAAATTAAACAATGGTAGTAGTTTTGTAATATTCGAATCAACTTATTGCAGACAAAGTATCTTGGATGTTCTCAATAGTGGATGGGTCTGCAATAGCACACAGTGGATGCTTAACTGCAGATCCTAACAACAGGGTGTTGTCTTGCAAATAAAACGCACTCTAAGTCACCACAGTCCATATGTATACAAGTCACAAATATCCAGGAGGTTGCATCAAACTCCGGTTATATTCATATGCAAGAAAAACGCACTGAGAGACTCTACATGCAGAAAAGCGCATACAGTGATTTCCTATGCAGGCACAATATTCCTATCTCTGTATATCTACAGTTTCTGCAATCCATGCGTTCCAAGGTTGTTATAGGAGTTTTTCATAAGAATTTTCTGCATGCATTTATATTTGTATTTTTCTCAAGGATTCTATTCAGGAGGATCCTCAAAGAAGTTATTCCACACAAAGTCCCGATTGCAATATTCACATATGAACGCTATATTGTTGTTTCGTTATAAATGTAAGTTTGTAACGATAACCCACACTTGTGGGCTTACCTGGCCTTTTTATTCAGCTGTTTTTTTCTGGGTGATTGTCGCTTCTGACTTTAGGCCGGCGTCGCGGTCTTTGCTGTGTCAGCGGCTTAGTGTTCCCCAGTAATGACTTTCAGCTGGTTGCAGGCAGGTTAATATAGAGCGTCTTGTTTGAATCCTCGATATCCTCTGGTTTTTAACAGTGCACTGTTATTTCGGGGTTCAAATCCTTCAGGGGTGAAACTCTCGCCAGACGCGTTTCGGGGACACTCTCCCCTTCCTCAGTGGCAGTGGTAGCAGCTCCAGGACTAGCCGGTTTGACGCACATATCTTGCCTGGCGCAGGTGCTGAATTTGGTGGTGCAGAGGTTCCTTAAAAATTACCCCAATTTGTCAGAGCTGCTGCAGAAAATGCTGGTGGTTTGTGCGTGCTTTCGGCGTTCTCACCCTGCTGCTGCTCGCCTGTCAGTGCTGCAGCGTAACTTCGGCCTTCCCGCTCACCGCCTCATATGCCACATGCCCACAAGGTGGAACTCCACCTTGCACATGCAGGACAGACTGTGCGAGCAGCAGCAGGCGATAGTGGAGTTTCAGCTGCAGCACCAACGGGTGAGTCGCTCTGCAGAACAGCACCGCTTCACCACCAATGACTGGGCCTCCATGCGAGACCTGTTTCCAGTACTCCACCAACATGGCCAGTGCCGATAACACCGTTCTCAGCGTTACTATCCCACTTCTATGCCTCCTTGAAAAAATGCTTCTGGCGATGATGGAAGAGGATGTGGCACAGGAGGAGGAGGAAGAGAGATCATTTCATAGGGTTTCTGGCCAGTCATAAACAAGTGGCTCCGAGGGTGGGTTCCTGCACCCATAAACGCCAGGTACACAATTGTCCAGTCAGGGCACAGTTCTGGAGGATGAGGAGGTGGAGGATGAGGAGATGGAGGAGGAGGAACTGTGTTCACAGCAGGGTGGCACCCAAACCAGCTAATTGCCATCACTGATACAAAGGACACAGACGATACACCTCCCACAGAGGACAGCTTTTCGTTGCCTCTGGGCAGCCTGGCACACATGAGCGATTACATGCTGCAGTGTCTCTGCAACGACCGCCGAGTTGCCCACATTCTAACTTGTGCTGATTACTGGGTGGCCACGCTGCTGGATCCCCGTTACAAGGACAACGTACTGTCCTTAATTCTGTCACTGGAGCGTGATCGTAAGATGCGTGAGTACAAGCGCACGCTGGTAGACGCGCTGCTGGTGGCATTCCCACCTGACAGCGGGGGCACAGTGGAAGCACAAGGTGAAGGCAAAGGAGGAGGAAGAGGTCGCCGACGCAGCTGGGGCACCACCAGCACCTCAGAAGGCAGGGTTAACATGGCCAAAATGTGGAAAAGTTTTGTCAGCACGCCACAACAACCAGCACCACCAGCTGATATGGAACGTCTTAGCAGGAGGCAGCATTTCACCAACATGGTGGAGCAGAATGTGTGCACACGCCTACTCGTACTGAATGACGGGTCTGCCCCCTTCAACTTCTGGGTCTCCAAATTCGGCACATGGCCTGAGCTTGCCCTTTTACGCCTTGGAGGTGCCGGCCTGCCCTGCAGCCAGTGTATTGCCTGAATATGTGTTTAGCACGGCAGAGGGCGTTATCACAGACAAGCGCAGCTGCCTGTCCGCAGCCAATGTGGACAAGCTCAAGTTCATTAAAATGAACCAGGCATGGATCCCACAGGACTTGCCCGTACATTTTGCAGAATAGACATGTATACCGGCCTTAACCAGCCATTGTTATACTACAGCGAAATTGCTTATTGTTGTATTTTGGATAGTTCACACTCTTTTGGAGTGTACCCTAATAAAATAAAAAGATTTAAAAAATTTTTAACCAAAAACCAGTGTTGGCTACCTCGTCCTTCTGCACTGCTGCTTCCCCCTACACCGCTACGTCCACCGCCTCCTCAAACCCCTACTCCATATGGACCTCCACCTCATAAATCAAGTTTATTTATTTTAATCTGTACGTATTTTATTTTATGTCATTTCACTAATTTGTCTATTACATTTTCGGGTCAAATTCACCAATTTTTGGGTGTGATATACCACTGCTATACCTAGTAGACAGGTAAAAAAAAAAAATTATTTGTCTGTTACGTATTCGGGTGAAATTCACAAATTTTTGGGTGTGATATACCCCTGTTCTACCTAGTAGACAGGTAACATTTCACTAATTTGTCTATTACATTTTCGGGTCAAATTCACCAATTTTTGGCTGTGATATACCACTGCTATTCCTAGTAGACAGGTAAAAAAAAAATCATTAATTTGTCTGTTACATATTCGGATGAAATTCACACATTTTTGGCTGTGATATTCCCCTGCTCTACCTAGTAGACAGGTTAATACATTTCACAAATTTTTCTGTTACATTCTTAGGTGACAATTTTTGCCTTGAATAAACTCCTGCTCTGCATAGGTGACAGGGGCCGAAATTTTTAAAAATCATCTGTTCCATTGGTGGGTGACATTAACCTATTTCTGGCTATGAAAAACCCCTGCTCTGCATAGGTGACAGGGAATTAAATTAGTAAAATTCGTCTTTAATTAGCCCTTTTATTCGATCCTTCTGCTTTAATAACTTGTCCCACATTTCAGCTCGATAACATTGCAGCCATTGACCTCCCTTTGATGTGGTATGCCTTTCTCACGCTTCCTCTCCGGCGTGGAACCCTGATTCGCCGATAACCGAGATCAACATGGTAGGTTCAGAAAAGAACATCGAAAGTTGATAGAGAAGATATCCAAATGGATCATGGACATCACGGGGACGTGCGATCAGGCAGAAGTTATCTAGAGTCAACAAAGCGGCAGCAGGGCCTCTCCTGTCTAATGTTTCCAAATCCAAAATACCCCAGTGACATTCCCTATAATTTATTATTAATTATTCCAGTAACAGGGAATCTTAAGTGTCCTGTATTGTTATTTATTGTCACTACCTCTACGAGTCGGGAGTGAGTAATTGCCGCGCGCCCCCTCCTTTCCTTCAATTCTTCGATTTTAATAGCTTCTCCCACATTTCCGCTCGATCACAATTAAATTTCATCCATTGATCAAGGAGTTCCCTGCCATCTAAGAAACCGCAATCAACCGTGATCTCTCTTTCTCACGCTCCCTCTCTGTCGTGGAACCCTGATTCGCCGCTAACTGTGATCAACATGGTAGGCGCAGAAAAGAACATCAAAAGTTGATAGAGCAGATATCCAATTGGATTGTGAACATCACGGGGACGTTAGACATGGTGGTGCAGTATGTTTACACACGCCTACACGAACTGACTGATGGGTCTGCCCCCTGCAACTTCTGGGTCTCCAAATTGGGCACATGGCCTGAGCTTGCCCTTTACACCTTGGAGGTGCTGGCCTTCCCTGCAGCTAGTGTATTGTCTGAACGTGTGTTTAGCACGACAGGGGGTTATCACAGGTTATATTTCCCAATGTGTAGTGGTGTATCCTAATTTAAAAAAATAAAAATAAATTTAAAACCAAAAAGCAGTGTAGGCGACCTCCTCCTCCAACGCTGCTTCCACCTACACCGCCACATCCACTGACTCCTCAACCTCCTACTCCATATGGACCTCGTCCTCCTAGATCAATATTATTATTATTATTTTTTACATATTTTATGTTATTTAACCACCCCAGGACCGCCGTATGCAGGATTGCGTCTTTGCGGCGGTCCTGTTGTTCTGGGTGGACGCGCCGGTGCGTCCTCTCGCGAGACGTGAGATTTCCTGTGAACGCGCGCACACAGGCGCGCGCGTTCACAGGATCGGAAGGTAAGCGAGTGGATCTCCAGCCTGCCAGCGGCGATCGTTCGCTGGCAGGCTGGAGATGTGATTTTTTTAACCCCTAACAGGTATATTAGACGCTGTTTTGATAACAGCATCTAATATACCTGCTACCTGGTCCTCTGGTGGTCCCCTTTGTTTGGATCGACCACCAGAGGACACAGATAGCTCAGTAATATGTTGCACCAAGCACCACTACACTACACCCCCCCCTGTCACTTATTAACCCCTTATTCACCCTTGATGACCCTTGATCACCCCTGATCACCCCATATAGACTCCCTGATCACCCCCCTGTCATTGATTACCCCCGTCATTGATCACCCCCCTGTAAAGATCCATTTAGACGTCCGCATGATTTTTACGGATCCACTGATAGACTGATCGGATCCGCAAAACGCATACGGACGTCTGAATGGAGCTTTACAGGGGCGTGATCAATGACTGTGGTGATCACCCCATATAGACTCCCTGATCACCCCCCTGTCATTGATTACCCCCCTGTCATTGATCACCCCCCTGTAAAGCTCCATTCAGATGTCCGCATGATTTTTACGGATCCACTGATAGACTGATCGGATCCGCAAAACGCATACGGACGTCTGAATGGAGCCTTACAGGGGCGTGATCAATGACTGTGGTGATCACCCCATATAGACTCCCTGATCACCCCCCTGTCATTGATCACCCCCCTGTAAAGCTCCATTCAGATGTCCGCATGATTTTTACGGATCCACGGATACATGGATCGGATCCGCAAAACACATACGGACATCTGAATGGAGCCTTATAGGGGGGTGATCAATGACTGTGGGGTGATCACCCCATATAGACTCCCTGATCACCCCCCTGTCATTGATTACCCCCCTGTCATTGATCACCCCCCTGTAAAGCTCCATTCAGACATTTTTTTGGCCCAAGTTAGCGGAATTTATTTTTTTTTCTTACAAAGTCTCATATTCCACTAATTTGTGTCAAAAAATAAAATCTCACATGAACTCACCCTACCCCTCACGGAATCCAAATGCGTAAACATTTTTTGACATTTATATTCCAGACTTCTTCTCACGCTTTAGGGCCCCTAGAATGCCAGGGCAGTATAAATACCCCACATGTGACCCCATTTTGGAAAGAAGACACCCCAAGGTATTCCGTGAGGGGCATATTGAGTCCATGAAAGATTGAAATTTTTGTCCCAAGTTAGCGGAAAGGGAGACTTTGTGAGAAAAAAATAAATAAAATCTATTTCCGCTAACTTGTGCCAAAAAAAAAAAATTTCTATGAACTCACCATGCCCCTCATTGAATACCTTGGGGTGTCTTCTTTCCAAAATGGGGTCACATGTGGGGTATTTATACTGCCCTGGCATTTTAGGGGCCCTAAAGCGTGAGAAGAAGTCTGGGATCCAAATGTCTAAAAATGCCCTCATAAAAGGAATGTGGGCCCCTTAGCGCATCTAGGCTGCAAAAAAGTGTCACATCTGGTATCGCTGTATTCAGGAGAAGTTGGGCAATGTGTTTTGGGGTGTCTTTTTACATATACCCATGCTGGGTGAGAGAAATATATTGGCAAAAGACAACTTTTCCCATTTTTTTATACAAAGTTGGCATTTGACCAAGATATTTATCTCACCCAGCATGGGTATATGTAAAATGACACCCCAAAACACATTCCCCAACTTCTCCTGAGTACGGCGATACCACGTGTGGCACTTTTTTACAGCCTAGGTGGGCAAAGGGGCCCACATTCCAAAGAGCACCTTTCGGATTTCATAGGTCATTTACCTACTTACCACACATTAGGGCCCCTGGAAAATGCCAGGGCAGTATAACTACCCCACAAGTGACCCCATTTTGGAAAGAAGACACCCTAAGGTATTCCGCGAGGGGCATGGCGAGTTCCTAGAATTTTTTATTTTTTGTCACAAGTTAGTGGAAAATTATGATTTTTTTTTTTTCTTACAAAGTCTCATATTCCACTAACTTGTGACAAAAAATAAAAACTTCCATGAACTCACTATGCCCATCAGCGAATACCTTGGGGTGTCTTCTTTCCAAAATGGGGTCACTTGTGGGGTAGTTATACTGCCCTGGCATTCTAGGGGCCCAAATGTGTGGTAAGGAGTTTGAAATCAAATTCTGTAAAAAATGGCTGGTGAAATCCGAAAGGTGCTCTTTGGAATGTGGGCCCCTTTGCCCACCTAGGCTGCAAAAAAGTGTTACACATCTGGTATCCCCGTATTCAGGAGAAGTTGGGGAATGTGTTTTGGGGTGTCATTTTACATATACCCATGCTGGGTGAGAGAAATATCTTGGCAAAAGACAACTTTTCCCATTTTTTTATACAAAGTTGGCATTTGACCAAGATATTTATCTCACCCAGCATGGGTATATGTAAAATGACACCCCAAAACACATTCCCCAACTTCTCCTGAATACGGAGATACCACATGTGTGACACTTTTTTGCAGCCTAGGTGGGCAATGGTGCCCAAATTCCAAAGAGCACCTTTCGGATTTCACTGGCCATTTTTTACAGAATTTGATTTCAAACTCCTTACCACACATTTGGGCCCCTAGAATGCCAGGGCAGTATAACTACCCCACAAGTGACCCCATTTTGGAAAGAAGACACCCCAAGGTATTTACTGATGGGCATAGTGAGTTCATAGAACTTTTTATTTTTTGTCACAAGTTAGTGGAATATGAGACTTTGTAAGAAAAAAAAAGAAAAAAAGAAAAATCATCATTTTCCGCTAACTTGTGACAAAAAATAAAAAGTTCTATGAACTCACTATGCCCATCAGTGAATACCTTAGGGTGTCTACTTTCAGAAATGGGGTCATTTGTGGGGTGTTTGTACTGTCTGGCCATTGTAGAACCTCAGGAAACATGACAGGTGCTCAGAAAGTCAGAGCTGCTTCAAAAAGCGGAAATTCACATTTTTGTACCATAGTTTGTAAACGCTATAAGTTTTACCCAAACCATTTTTTTTTTTTACCCAAACATTTTTTTTTTAACAAAGACATGTATAACAATAAATTTAGAGCAAAATTTATATATGGATGTCGTTTTTTTTTGCAAAATTTTACAACTGAAAGTGAAAAATGTCATTTTTTTTAAAAAAAATCGTTAAATTTCGATTAATAACAAAAAAAGTAAAAATGTCAGCAGCAAAGAAATACCACCAAATGAAAGCTCTATTAGTGAGAAGAAAAGGAGGTAAAATTCATTTGGGTGGTAAGTTGCATGACCGAGCAATAAACGGTGAAAGTAGTGTTGGTCAGAAGTGTAAAAAGTGGCCTGGTCTTTCAGGGTGTTTAAGCACTGGGTGCTGAGGTGGTTAAAGTCATCCCCCTATCCACATTTGTTTGCAGAGCACTTGCCATGCTCTTAACCACATTTTGACGCCATTTGCAACCCTCTAGCCCTTTCCATGACTTCAATGGGGTTTGGGTTCAGGGTCAAGTTTGGGTCCCGAACTCAAACTTTTTTGTGAAGTTCGGCTGAACCCTTCGAACCCGAACATCCAGGTGTCCGCTCAACTCTACTCGTGATCACTACTACAAAAAGACTATGGATGGAATTTGTCATGAAGGTAATTTTTGACAACAGTTTTGCAGGCGTCTCCATTACTATAATTTGGGCCAAATTTGTCACATGAAGTTTGACAAATTTAATAAACCATTAAAAACGACTTCAGAAATACTTTTACTGATGAACTTTCTTTAGGCTAGGTCTCCAGTATCTGATCGGTGGGGGTGTGACATTTGGGACTCCCAATGATCAGCTCTTTGAGAAAGTGTTTGCAGTAGTGCCACAGTCTTCTCTCTGCTCATCAAGCACGACGCCAAACATTTCATAGCAGCTATGCTTGGTATCTCTACCTCATTCACTTCAATGAGGCTGAGCTGCGCTTAGGCTATGTGATCAATTAACGCAATGTCATATGGCCTAAGGAAAGCTGAGAGAATGCCATGGTGCTACTGCGAGCGCCAATGCCTTCTCAAACAGCTTATTGGCAGGAGTCCGATCAGTGTTGTACCCCCACCGATCAGATGCTGATGACCTATCCTGAGGATAGGTTATCAGTAAAAATATCACTGAAAACCCATTGAAGTCTATAATCTTGAGATGTTACACCACTTTCTACACCATCTATTTCCCAGAGTAATAGTGGGGCAACTTTTGGGACTTAAAGGGAGTCTGTCATCAAAGTTTCACCTTTTTAACCCTTCCCATAGCTGTCTAGCAGCCTTACAGTTAATAAAAACGTTACCTTTATGAGCAATCCTGGACTTATAAAACCGGCAAAAAACAACTTAGTAGCATATGCAAATGAGGGCTCGCAAGTGCCCAGGGGCGGCGTTACCCTCATAGGTGCACAGCTAGCTCAGCCTTATCGTCGATTCCCCCCGCCCATTCTTTCCCTCTGCCCACCCATCCTTTCCCTCTGACCGCCCATCTACTTACTTCTTGTTTCGCCAAGATCCCGCACCTGCGCACTCAGTCCGTCGGTAACGTTTTTATTAACTGTAAGGCTGCTAGAAAGCTATGGGAAGGGTTAAAAAGGTGAAACTTTGATGACAGACTCCCTTTAAAAAAAAAGTCTTAGTTGATTAACCGCCTCACGTCCGCCCATAGACTATAAACGTCCTATGGGTGGACGTCTATTTCTGACAGCACGTTTTAAAACGTCCTGTCAGAAATAGCAGCTGCACGCTAATCGTGCAGCTGCTGATCGGGTTGCCCGCTGTCAGTGACAGCAGGGCAACCCTAAGACAAGGCAGGGACAGTTCCCAGGTGTCCCTGCCTTCACGATCGCTGCAGACACAGCGCTCGCCGAGCGCTGTGTCTGGAGAGCAGGAAGCGCTGTGCGCTTCCTGTTCCGGCCCGGTGGTCATGTGACCGCCGTGACCGGAGTGTGCAGGGGCTGTGTGAGGTCTCTCAGAGACCTCGATCAGCCCTGCACTGAGGCTGTACAGCGCTGGATTGCTGCTGTACAGCCTCTATAGGGGTGCATTTGTCCTGTAACTGGGGCTACTATGTCAGCCCCAGTTACAGGAGAAATCAACTGTGAAAAAAAAAAGAAAAAGTGAAGCAAATGTCCCCCAGAGGTCTTGTATGACCTTATGGGGGACGAAAAGTGTAAAAAAAAAATAAAAAAATAAAAAAATAAATAAAGGGTTGAAAAAATAAAATAAAATAAAGTTTCACATGTAAAAAAAAAAAAAAAAGTTCCCAAGTTAGGAATAAAAAAAAAAAAATTCAAAATAGAAAAAATAAAATAAAATAGACATATTTGGTATTTCCGCGTCAGTAAAAACCAGCTCTATAAAAATATCACATGACCTAACCCCTCGGGTGAACACCGTAAGAAAAAAAAAAAAAAACTGTGTCAAAACAAGCAATTTTTGTCACCTTGCATCTCAAAAGGTGCAACACCAAGTGATCAAAAACGCGTATGTCCCACAAAATAGTACCAAAAAAACCGTCACCTCATCCCGCAAAAAATGAGCCCCTACATAAGAAAATCTCTCAAAAAATAAAAAAAACTATAGCTCTTAGAACATGGAGACACTAAAACATCATTTTTTTGGTTTCAAAAATGCTATTATTGTGTTAAAGTGAAACAAATAAAAAAAAGTATACATATTAGGTATTGCCGCGTCCGTAAAAACCAGCTCTATAAAAATATCACATGACCTAACCCCTCGGGTGAACACCGTAAAAAAAAAAAAAAAAAAACTGTGTCAAAACAAGCAATTTTTGTCACCTTGCATCACAAAAGGTGCAACACCAAGTGATCAAAAATGCGTATGTCCCACAAAATAGTACCAATAAAACCGTCACCTCATCCCGCAAAAAATGAGCCCCTACATAAGAAAATCTCTCAAAAAATAAAAAAACTATAGCTCTCAGAACATGGACACATTAAAACATAATTTTTTGGTTTCAAAAATGCTATTATTGTGTAAAACTTTAATAAATGAGAAAAAGTATGCATATTAGGTATCGCCACGTCTGTAACAATCTGCTCTATAAAAATGTCACTTGACTGAACCCCTCAGGTGAACGCTGTAAAAATAAATAAATAGAAACTGTGCTAAAACAACCAATTTTTTGGTCACCTTGCCCCATAAAGTGTTATAATGAATGATCAAAAAATCATATGTACCCAAAAATAGTACTAATAAAACTGGCACCTTATCCCCTAGTTTCCAAAATGGGGTCACTTCTTGGGAGTTTCTACTGTAAGGGTGCATCAGGGGGCTTCAAATGGGACATGGCATCTAAAAATTATGTGGAGTTCCTTTTCTTCTGCGCCCTGCCGTGTGCCCATACAGCAGTTTATGACCACATGTGGGGTGTTTCTGTAAACCGCAGAATCTGGGTAATAAATATTGAGTTTTGTTTGGCTGTTAACCATCGATGTGTTAAAGAAAAAAAATTGATTAAAATGGAAAATCTGCCAAAAAAGTGAAATTTTAAAATTTGATCTCCATTTTCCTTTAATTCTTGTGGAACGCCTAAAGGGTTAACAAAGTTTGTAAAATCGGTTTTGAATACCTTGAGGGGTGTAGTTTCTACAATGGGGTCATTTATGGGGGTATCCACTATGTAGGCCCCACAAAGTGACTTCAGACCTGAACTGGTCCTTATAAAGTGGGTTTTGGCAATTTTCTTATAAATTTGAAGAATTGCTTCTAAAATTCTAAGCCTTCTAACGTCCTAAAAAAATAAAATGACATTTCCAAAATGATGCCAACATAAAGTAGACATATGGGGAATGTTAAATAATAAATATTTTATGAGGTATCACTTTCTGTTTTAAAAGCAGAGAAATTGAAATTTAGAAAATTGCGAATTTTTCAAATTTTTGGGTAAATTTGGGATTTTTTCATAAATAAAGGTGAAATATTTTGACTCAAATTTATGACTATCATGAAGTACAATGTGTCACGAGAAAACAATCTCTGAATGACTTGGATAAATAAAGGCGTTCCAAAGTTATTACCACATAAAGTGAGATATGTCAGTTTTGCAAAATTTGGCCTGGTCAGGAAGGGGGCAAATGGCCCAGATGGGAAGTGGTTAATCCAGAGTGAAACTAGCTAAGCAAACCATATTTTGTGACTTTTTGAAGCCATGATTCTGAAGTGAAGGTGTAATAAAATGTCTCCAATATTTTGCATCTAACTGTCAAATGCTTAATGCTGCTGATGTTCAAAATAAACAGATAGCCAAGAAATAAATAAAATATTTGAGCATAAAAATAAATAGAGTAGTAAAGAAATTATATTATACAAATTTTGGGCCAATTATAGACCAGATTAAACTATAATTAAAAAGGGGGCAGAATTAGCTATTTCTATTTTCAGAAGATGCCATCTTTTGTAGATGCTAAACTTTTTGAGAATAATGGATCTTATGCAAATGCTCCCAATTTTGTTAAAGCACAAGGATATAAAGACAATAACAATTACTTTTTTAAGATTCATATAGAGAAATAAGAAGGTATCAAAGAACAGCCTCTGCAGGAGAAAATCACAAGGAGGGATATCTCTCTTAGATATAAGATTATAATTAGGCTTGTATAATAAGATATATCAAGGAAAGGAGGACAGGAGAGTCATATTTGACAAATCATAAAATTCAAAGACTCCCAGCTTAACCTATTCCTTTACAAAGATTATTGTATAGAAGTAGTGTAGATCTGAAAGCAGACCAAATATTATTTAGAGATAAATTGATGGTATGGAGAAAAAGAATGTATAATGTACCAATTTACTATTATAAAGAGATGGAATTAAATATTTTCTAAATTTAGGGCCACAGAAGGAGTTATTTGGCCTATGTTGAAGGAAAGAGGAGTTAACGTTATAGGTGATATATAATAAATTGTTATGGATTAAGAAAATCCTCTGTTAAAATGCAAAAAGAGGAAATTAGAAGATAAATATTTCCTTCACTATTTAAGTATAAGGGCTAAAGTGAAAGAAATGATTGAACAGATTGGTTTCCCAATTAGAGCTAAAAATTAGTGTTAATCGAGCACCAAAGTGAACCCGGGCACAATGGAAGTCAATGGGAGAACCCGAACATTAAACCAGGAACCCCTGCTCTGAAAAGGGGAGGTGTCTGGTTCATAGGAAAAGGTCAGAAATTGATGGAACCACCGAAATGGTTTGAGAATAGCATGGGGAAGATGTCTGGATGCATTTTGGATTCCCAGCTCGCTGCTGGGAATGATGTTGTCCGAGTAGTATGCCACTTTTACAGACTGACAATAATACGCACAAAACCGAAGAAAAAAATCGATTTTAGAGGAAAAATTGTTAGGAAACATTCTTTCCTGTATATTTACTTGCATATAAAGTGCTGCCAAAAACTAAGGAAGAGGCACTCCGATACAACCTGTATATTACATAATGGAGGGCCTCATTCACATTGTGGTACAATTGTTCAGGTAGTGGGACTCCTACACTCATTAAGCCTATGCACTAAGTGAAAGAGCTTCCAAAACTTACAAGGAACCGGCACTCCAATAAACCCTTTATTACATACACTGCGTGCAGAATTATTAGGCAAATGAGTATTTTGACCACATCATCCTCTTTATGCATGTTGTCTTACTCAAAGCTGTATAGGCTCGAAAGCCTACTACCAATTAAGCATATTAGGTGATGTGCATCTCTGTAATGAGAAGGGGTGTGGTCTAATGACATCAACACCCTATATTAGGTGTGCATAATTATTAGGCAACTTCCTTTCCTTTGGCAAAATGGGTCAAAAGAAGGACTTGACAGGCTCAGAAAAGTCAAAAATAGTGAGATATCTTGCAGAGGGATGCAGCACTCTTAAAATTGCAAAGCTTCTGAAGCGTGATCATCGAACAATCAAGCGTTTCATTCAAAATAGTCAACAGGGTCGCAAGAAGCGTGTGGAAAAACCAAGGCGCAAAATAACTGCCCATGAACTGAGAAAAGTCAAGCGTGCAGCTGCCAAGATGCCACTTGCCACCAGTTTGGCCATATTTCAGAGCTGCAACATCACTGGAGTGCCCAAAAGCACAAGGTGTGCAATACTCACAGACATGGCCAAGGTAAGAAAGGCTGAAAGACGACCACCACTGAACAAGACACACAAGCTGAAACGTCAAGACTGGGCCAAGAAATATCTCAAGACTGATTTTTCTAAGGTTTTATGGACTGATGAAATGAGAGTGAGTCTTGATGGGCCAGATGGATGGGCCCGTGGCTGGATTGGTAAAGGGCAGAGAGCTCCAGTCCGACTCAGACGCCAGCAAGGTGGAGGTGGAGTACTGGTTTGGGCTGGTATCATCAAAGATGAGCTTGTGGGGCCTTTTCGGGTTGAGGATGGAGTCAAGCTCAACTCCCAGTCCTACTGCCAGTTTCTGGAAGACACCTTCTTCAAGCAGTGGTACAGGAAGAAGTCTGCATCCTTCAAGAAAAACATGATTTTCATGCAGGACAATGCTCCATCACACGCGTCCAAGTACTCCACAGCGTGGCTGGCAAGAAAGGGTATAAAAGAAGAAAATCTAATGACATGGCCTCCTTGTTCACCTGATCTGAACCCCATTGAGAACCTGTGGTCCATCATCAAATGTGAGATTTACAAGGAGGGAAAACAGTACACCTCTCTGAACAGTGTCTGGGAGGCTGTGGTTGCTGCTGCACGCAATGTTGATGGTGAACAGATCAAAACACTGACAGAATCCATGGATGGCAGGCTTTTGAGTGTCCTTGCAAAGAAAGGTGGCTATATTGGTCACTGATTTGTTTTTGTTTTGTTTTTGAATGTCAGAAATGTATATTTGTGAATGTTGAGATGTTATATTGGTTTCACTGGTAAAAATAAATAATTGAAATGGGTATATATTTGTTTTTTGTTAAGTTGCCTAATAATTATGCACAGTAATAGTCACCTGCACACACAGATATCCCCCTAAAATAGCTAAAACTAAAAACAAACTAAAAACTACTTCCAAAAATATTCAGCTTTGATATTAATGAGTTTTTTGGGTTCATTGAGAACATGGTTGTTGTTCAATAATAAAATTAATCCTCAAAAATACAACTTGCCTAATAATTCTGCACTCCCTGTATAAAGGAGGGCATCATACACCCTTGAAAAATTATGATTGATGGCCTGCTGGGGACCATCAAAAACATTAGGAGCAAGGGCCTGCTGGTGAAACTCTAAAACATTACGGACGAGGGCCTGCTGCTGATCTGACCATCTAAAACATTAGGGGTGAAGGTCTACTGCAGAACTGACCCTCTAAAACATTAGGGGGCGAGTGCCTGCGGCTGATCTGAGTATCCAAAAAACTTAGGGGCGAGTGCCTGCTGCTGAGCTGACCATTAAAAAAATTATGGGCGAGTGCCTGCTGCTTAGCTAACCATTGAAAAAATTATGGGCGAGGGCCTGCTGGTGAGCTGACCCTGTAAAACATTATGGTTGAGGGCTTAGTGGTGAGCTGACCCTCAAAAACATTATATGCGAGGGCCTTCTGGTGAGCTGACTCTCTAAAAGATTGTAGGGAGGGCCTGCTGGTGAGCTGACCCTGTAAAACATTATGGTTGAGGGCCTGCTGGTGAGCTGACGATCAAAAACATTATGTGCGAGGGGCTGCAGGTCAGCTGAACCTCTAAAAGATTGTAGGTGAGGGCCTGCTGGTGAGCTGACCCTTTAAAACATTATATGCGAGGGCCTGCTGGTGAGCTGACCCTGTAAAACATTATATGCGAGGGCCTGCAGGTGAGCTGACCCTCTAAAAAATTGTAAGTGAGGGCCTGCTGGTGAGCTGACCCTGTAAAACATTATATGCAAGGGCCTGCAGGTGAACTGACCCTCTAAAATATTGTAGGTGAGGGCCTGCTGGGGAAACTCTAAAACATTACGGACGAGGGCCTGCTGCTGATCTGACCATCTAAAACATTAGGGGTAAAGGTCTACTGCAGAGCTGACATCTAAAACATTAGGGGCGAGTGCCTGCTGCTGATCTGAGTATCCAAAAAATTATGGGCGAGTGCCTGCTGCTGAGCTGACCATTGAAAAAATTATGGGCGAGTGCCTGCTGCTTAGCTAACCATTGAAAAAATTATGGGCGAGGGCCTGCTGGTGAGCTGACCCTGTAAAACATTATGGTTGAGGGCTTAGTGGTGAGCTGACCCTCAAAAACATTATATGCGAGGGCCTTCTGGTGAGCTGACTCTCTAAAAGATTGTAGGGAGGGCCTGCTGGTGAGCTGACCCTGAAAACATTATGGTTGAGGGCCTGCTGGTGAGCTGACGATCAAAAACATTATGTGCGAGGGGCTGCAGGTCAGCTGAACCTCTAAAAGATTGTAGGTGAGGGCCTGCTGGTGAGCTGACCCTTTAAAACATTATATGCGAGGGCCTGCTGGTGAGCTGACCCTCTAAAAGATTGTAGGTGAGGGCCTGCAGTTTAGCTGACCCTGTAAAACATTATATGTGAGGGCCTCTGTTGGAACTGCTGTGCGTTCCCCTTGTCTTCCCTCCTTGGTTGCAGAAGGAAGTACGGATTCTGCCGCCAGCGTTGTCAGATGGAAATTTTTTGAGCAATTTTTCAACAAGGACCTTCTGGTATTGCACCGTTTTGCTCGTCCTCTCCACCTGAGGAAGATGAGAAGTTCTCTTTGTAGTGAGGGTCAAGAAGGGTGAACAGCCAGTAATCTGTGTTGTCTAAAATGCGTATAACGCGCGGGTCGCGGGGAAAGGTAGCCTAACATAGAGTCTGCCATGTGTGCCAGAGTACCAACAGGCAAGAGTTTGCTGTCGTCATCAGGAGGATCACTCTCAATCTCCTCCTCCTCTTCCTCCTCTTCTGCCCACCCACGCTGAATAGATGGAATTAAACTTCCATGGGTACTATCCTCTGTACAGTGGTCTGGCTATCACCCTGTGTAATGTCTTCTTCCCCCATTTCCACCTCTTCCACATGCAAAGCGTTGTTCTTAATTGTGAGCAGCGAGCGTTTGAGTAGACACATTATCGCCGCTCACCGTCTGTGTTGATTCCTCAAAGTTTCTTAAAACCTCACAAAGGTCAGACATCCATGCCCACTCCTCGCTTCTGATTAGCGGAAGCTGACTGGAAAGGCGACGACGATGTTGCAGCTGGTATTCCACCACAGCCCTCTGCTGCTCACAAAGCCTGGCCAACATGTGGAACATGGAGTTCCAGCGCGTGCTCACGTCGCACAACAGCCGGTGAGCTGGCAATTTCAAGTGCTGCTGCAGCGTTGACAGACCGGCTGAAGCGCTCGATGACTTGCGGAAATGTGCACACACGCATCGCACCATCACTAGTGTTGAGCGCGAATATTCAAATAGTGAATTTTAATTGTGAATATCGCCACTTTGACAATTTGCGAATATTTTGTATATAGTGCTATATATTCGTATTCACGAATATTCTAATCACGAATTTATCGCAAATTTATTGCAAATTTCGGCACTTAGCAACATCCCTAGCAACCAATAGGAAAGTTGCCTATAGGAGTAGTGTTGATCGCAATTTTCGTATCGTGAATTTTATCGCAAATTTTCAGATTTTCGCAATCAAGAAAATAATGGCTGGATATCACAAATTAGCGAATTCGCGATTATATGACGAATATTCGCCCAAATATTCGCGAAATATCGCAAATTCGAATATTGCTCCTGCCGCTCATCACTGACCTTCACCAGTAGCTCAAGCAAATTGGGGTATGTTTTGAGAAACCGCTGAACCACTAAGTTTAAGATTAAGACGTGGGCTAGGCATGGGATGTGTGTGAGCTTGCCGACCTCCAAAGCCGCCACCAAGTTACGGCCATTATCACACGCAACCATGCCTGGTTGTAGGTTGAGTGGCGAGAGCCACAGCTAAGTCTGGTCTCTTATCCCCTTCAACAGCTCTGCGGTTGTGTGCGGTTTGTCCTCTAAGCATATCAGCTTCAGCACGGCCTGTTGGCGCTTCCCCACTGCAGTGCTACACTGCTTCCAACTACCTGCTGATGGCTGACTGTTGCTGCACGCGGATAATTCGGAGGTGGAAGTGGAGGAGGAGGCGGAGGAGGAGAAGTGGGGGTTGGAGCCACTAACGTAGGTGCTGGCATAAACCCTGATGGAATTAGGGCCCGCAATCCTTGGCGTCAGTAGGACCTGTGCCATCCCAGGGTACGACTCGCTCCCGGCCTCCACAATGTTTACCCAGTGTTCCGTCAGGGAAATGTAGCATCCCTGGCCAAATGCACTTGTCCATGTGTCCGTTAACCTTCCCAGTAACTGCATTGGTCAGGGCACGTGTGACATTTCGGGACACATGTTGGTGTTAGGCAGGCACGGCACACCTCAAAAAATAGTGGTGACTGGGGACAGAGTACCGTGGGACGGCCGCCGACATCAGGCTACGGAAGGCCTCAGTGTCCACAAGCCTAAATGGCAACATTTCCAAGGCCAGTAATTTTGAAAGGTGCACAGTTAGTGCTATGGCATGTGGGTGGTTGGCTGGGTATTTGCGCTTGCGGAAGTGGATGTGGTCGCTGTTGGTGCTTGCGAAGGTCCAGGTGCTGAGCAGGAGGCATCCTCTCCTGTGCCTTTGACAGGCGATTGGCCAGCACATACCATAGGGGAAGAGGAGGCAGTGATGTGACTCGCAGACACAGATTGTGGACCCAGGCGTTCGTCCCACTTATTACTGTGCTTGGATGCCATGTGGCGGATCATGCTGGTGGTGGTGAGGTTGCTAGTGTTCACGCCCTGGCTCATTTTGGTGTGGTATAGGTTGCAAACTACTATTCTTTTGTCGTCCGCACTTTCCTCAAAAAAGCGCCATACTTCGGAACACTTACCCCTTAGCAAGGGAGATTTACGCAAGGGGGTGCTCCGTGGAACAGTTGTGGGCCTGTTTGGTTTGGCCCGCCTTCTTCCTTTTGCCACCCCACTGCCTCTTCCAGCCTGTTGCGGTGCTACAGATCCTTCCCCCTCTGTACTGCTGTCCTTGCTCGGTTTTCCACCTTCCCAGGTTAGGTCAGTGACCTCATTGTCCACCACATCCTCTTCCACTTCCTCACTCTGATCATCCTTTTGATTTGTTGACCTAACCACAACCTCAGTGATTGACAACTGTGTCTCATCTTCTTCATCAACCTATTGAGAAAGTAATTGCGGTTGATTCATTGGCAACTGTGTCTCATCATCATCCACATCCACCACATTAAACATGAATTGCCGTTCCCCACTGTCATGTTCTTGTGACTGTGGATGCTCAAGAGGTTGGGAATCAGGGCACAAGATCTCATGTCCCTCTTCAAGCGTGCTTGGCGAGAGGGCCAAATCAAGTAATGGCGATGAAAAGAGATCCTCGGAATTTCCGAGTGTGGGATCACTTGTTTGGTCAGCTCTCCATGTTTGGAGGAAGGGGGATCAGGGAGAGGATTCTGTTGGTCAGACTCTTGGCTACTGAGACTGGACTTGGTGGAAGACAGGGTGGTGCTTGACCGACTGTAAGCATTATCTGCTGCAATCCAACCGACCACCTGGTCGCACTGGTCTGATTTCAAGAGTTTGGTCCTGCGACGCCCTGCAAACTGGGACATGAGTTTTGTCCTGCGACGCCCTGCAAACTGGGACATGAAGCTAGGTATCGTGGTTGATTTTTATTCTTGTGCTCTGGCACAGTTTCAATGCGCCGAGTGCCACGGCCTCTGCTTGAACTATCAGAATCACAGCCACTTCCCAGTCTCTTACTGCTCACCTTGCGCATATTAAATGTTATATGCACGCTTGACACACAAGATGTGGCACGTATTTCACAGTTCACAGCAAGCACAGTATATGGAAAAAGTACGTAAAAGTATGGAAAAAGGAAAATAGATTTCACTTATATTTCTCCAATCTCAGGCCCTGACACACAGAAGGTATTGGACAGATGTCTCTAGTCACTGCAGACACCCTGTATAGAAAAATTATTGAAAATGATGGAAAAAATATAGTATTTTTCAGTTATATTTCTCCAATCTCTGTCCCTGACACACAGAAGGTATTGGACAGATGTCTCTAGTCACTGCAGACACCCTCTATATGAAAAGTATTGAAAATGATGGAAAAAAATAGTATTTTTCAGTTATATTTCTCCAATCTCCGGCCCTGACACACAGAAGGTATTGGACAGATGTCTCTAGTCGCTGCAGACACCCTCTAGAGAAAAATTATTGAAATTGATGGAAAAAATATTGTATTTTTTAGTAATATTTCTCCAATCTCTGGCCCTGACACACAGAAGGCACTGGACAGATGTCTCTAGTCACTGCAGACACCCTCTATAGTAAAATTATTGAAATTGATGGAAAAAATATTGTATTTTTTAGTAATATTTCTCCAATCTCTGGCCCTGACACACAGAAGTTATTAGACAGGTGTCACTAGAAACTGCAGACACCATCTATAGAAAAATTATTGTAAATGCTGGGAATTTTTTTTTTATACTTTAGCTATAAAATACTGCCAGCCTGCCACCACACACAATAGTCCTTAAAAGGACTTTTGGGTCTTTGAAACGTTTTTGTACTGAATTGATTGCGATCAGACTCCCTACACTCTCTGTCCCTTCCGAAGCGCAGCTCTCCCTGACTATAAATGAGCTGAACATGCTTCATCAGGTGCTATATAGCACCCGATGATGTGTTCCGGCCAGCTAATCACTGTAATGCTAGTAGCTAACATGGCTACTGGCATTGCAGTGAGGGCAGTACTTACCTGCACGTTTATTAGCTGCATAGCAGCCGCAAAACGTGCGGGAAGGAGACTCGAGCATGGTGCTCGAGCACATGCAGTACTCGGCCGAGTACCACCATGTGCCGAGCATAGCAATGCTCGAGCCGAGCAGCAGTTCGGCCGAGCATGCTCGCTCAACACTATTAGTGAGTACTTCTCCTTTGCCGAGATAATCCATCCCACCTCACAGGTGTGGCATATCAAGGTGTTTATTAGACAGCATAAATATTGCACAGGTGTGTTTTAGACTGCCCACAATAAAAGTCCACTCTGAAATGTGCACAGTTTTGCCTTACTGGGGGGGGTCAGAAAACCAGTCAGTATCTGATGTGGCCACCATTTGCATCACGCAGTGCAACACATCTCCGTCGCATAGAGTTGATCAGGTTGTTGATCGTGGCCTGTGGAATGTTGGTCCACTCATCTTCAATAGCTGTGCGAAGTTGCAGAATATTGGCAGGAACTGGAACACGCTGTCGTATACGCTGATTCAGAGCATCCCAAACATGCCCAATGGGTGACATGTCCGGTGAGTATGCTGGCCATGCAAGAACTGGGATGTTTTCAGCTTCCAGGAATTGTGTACAGATCCTTGCAATATGGGGCCGTGCATTGTCATGCTGCAACATGAGGTGATGGTCGTGGATGAATGGCACAACAATGGGCCTCAGAATCTCGTCACGGTATCTTTGTGCATTCAAAATGCCATCAAAAAAATGCACCTCGGTTCATTGTCCATAACATACGCCTGCCCATACCATAACCCCACCGCCACCATGATCAACTCGATCCACAATGTTGATGTCAGCAAACCGCTCACCCACACAACGCCACACACGCTGTCTGCCATCTGCCCTGAACAGTAAAAACCGGGACTCATCAACAGAGCGCCTGTCACAAAGATGGGGAGGGGATGGTGCACCACTGACTCCACCCACACCCCTGTCGCTGCCTACTTGCACTATCCATCCTAGGTAACGGAGCACAATTGGGCGGCATTCCCTAGCCTTGGTAAGTGCGGAGGGACAAACAAGACAGACAAACATAAAATGGTCAACAGCCGAGTCAGAACAAGGAGATAACTACAGTACTAGAGGATAAGCAAGGATGGGTCAAAAACAAGCCAAAGTAAAAAAAAACAGGAGAAGCGAAGCATACACAAGGAGCAAGCAAGGATGGAGATGATAAACCAGTCAGGAGTCAAAAGCCACGGAATCACACCAAGGAACACTGGATAGGACCTTATTTACAGGCAACCAGTGTTCAGCTCGGTGCTCGACTCCTTGCAGTTTCCATGGGAGTGGAGGACGCCGACCGCGCTAAGAAGGTGAGTGCAGTCGGGTCCTCCCCGCCCCCCGTTGCTGTGGAGACGAGGACGCATCGCACGTCCTCGCTCCGTACTAGTCGCAGGGCGCCGGCGGCACTGAGGAGAGAGAATGTGAAGCCGGCGCCTCGTGACAGCGCCTCTCCAATGTCCCAGACGCCATTGAATGTGAGTATTGGCCCACTCAAGTGGGTTACGACGACGAACTGCACTCAGGTCCAGACCCCGATGAAAACGACGAGCATGGAGATGAGCTTCCGTGAGACGGTTTCTGACAGTTTGTGCAGAAACTCTTTGGTTATGCAAACCGATTGTTGCTGCAGCTGTCCGGGTGGCTGGTCTCAGATAATCATCAAGGTGAACATGTTGGATGTGGAGGTCCTGGGCTGGTATGGTAACACGTGGTCTGCGGTTGTTAGGCCAATTAGATGTATTTCCAAATTCTCTGAAACACCTTTGGAGACAACTTATGGTAGAGAAATGAACATTCATTGCACGGGCAACAGCTCTGGTAGACATTCCTGCAGTCAGCATTGTGCTGTGTGATCAAACTGCACATTTCAGAGTTGTCTTTTATTGTGGGCAGTCTAAGGCACACCTGTGCAATATTCATGCTGTCTAATCAGTACTTTGATATGCCACACCTGTGAGGTGGGATAGATTATATCAGCAAAGGAGAAGTGCTCACTAACACAGATTTAGACAGATTTGTGAACAATATTTGAGAGTAATGGGTCTTTTGTGTATGTAGAAAATGTTTCAGATCTTTGAGTTCAGCTCATGCAAAATGGGAGCAAAACCGAAAGTGTTGCGTTTATATTTTTGTTCAGTGTACGTCCTCTGCCGCCAGCGTTGTCAGCTGGTAATTTTTGGAGCAATTTTTCCACAAGGACCTTCTGGTATTGCATCATTTTGCTCGTCCTCTCCCCCACGGGAATAAAAGATGAGAAGTTCTCTTTGTAGCGCAGGTCGAGAAGGGCGAACACCCAGTAATCGGTGTTGTCCAAAATACGCAAAACGCGTGGGTCACGTGAAAATCAGCCTAACATAAAGTCAGCCATGTGTGCCAGAGTCCCAACAGGCAAGACATTGCTGTCATCATCAGGAGGATGACTTTCAATCTCCTCATCCACTCCCTCCTCTTCTGTCCATCCACGCTGAACAGATGGAATTAAACTTCCATGGGTACTACCCTTTGCAGCGGAGGCAACCGTCTCCTGCTGCTCCTCCTCCTCATCATCCAATTTGCGCTGAGTAGACGAGCTAAGGGTGGTCTGGCTATCACCCTATGTAATGTCTTACCCCATTTCCACCACTTCCACATGCAAAGCGTCGGCCTTAATTGTGAGCAGCCAGCGTTTGAGTAGACACAGAAGTGGGATGGTGACGCTGATAATAGTGTTATCGCCGCTCACCATCTGTGTTGATTCCTCAAAGTTTCTTAAAACCTCACAGAGGTCAGACACCCATGCCCACTCCTCACTTGTGAAGAGCGGAAGCTGACTGGAAAGGCGATGACCATGTTGCAGCTGGTATTCCACTAGTGCCCTCTGCTGCTCACAATGCCTGGCCAACATGTTCAACATGGAGTTCCAGTGCATGGTCACGTAGCAGTCGGTGAGCTGCCAATTGTAAGTACTGCTGCAGCATTGACAGACCGGCGGAAGCTGTCAACGACTTGCTGAAATGGGCACACACGCTGCGCAAGTTCACCAGTAGCTCAGGGAAATTGGGGTAGGTTTTGAGAAACCGCTGAACCATTAATTTGAAGACGTGAGCTAGGCATGGAATGTATGCGAACTTGCCGAGCTCCAAAGCCGCCACCAAGTTACAACCATTATCAGACACATCTATGTCTGGTTGTAGGTTGAGTGGCGAGAGCCACAGCTAAGTCTGGTCTCTTATCCCCTGCCACAGCTCTGCGGTTTGTCACCTAAGCAGATCAGCTTAAGCACGGCCTATTGACGCTTCCCCACTGCAGTGCTACACTGCTTCCAGCTACCGACTGAAGGCTGACTGGTGCTGCAAGAAGATAATTCTGAGGTGGAAGTGGAGGAGGAGGCGGAGGAGGAGAAGTGGGTGTTGGAGCTACAAACGTAGGTGGTGGCGGAAGCCCTGATGGAATTAGGGCCCGTAATCCTTGACGTCGGTAGCACCCGTTTCATCCCAGGGTACGACTCGCTCCCGGCCTTCACAACGTTCACCCAGTGTGCCGTCAGGGAAATGTAGCGTCCCTAGCCGAAAGCACTTTTCCATGTGTCCGTGGTTAAGTGGACCTTCCCAGTAACTGAGTTGGTCAGGGCGCGGGTGATGTTACGAGACACATGCTGGTGTAATGCGGGCACGGCACACCGTGAAAAATAGTGGCGGCTGGGGACTGCGTTACGAGGGACGGCCACCGACATCAGGTTGCAGAAGGCCTCAGTGTCCACAAGCCTAAATGGCAATATTTGCAGGGGCAGTAATTTGGAAATTTGCTCATTTAGTGCTACAGCCTGTGGGTGGGTGGCTGGGTATTTGCGCTTGAGTTCAAATTCCTGAGGTAATGATATTTGTACGCTGTGCTGGGACACGGAAGTTGATGTGGTCGCTGACGGTGCTTGCGAAGGTCCAGGTGCAGGGCGGGAGGCATCCGGGCCTGTGCCTTCGACAGCACGTAACACAGGGGAAGATGAGGCAGTGGTATGACCCTAAAACACAGATTGTGGACCCAGGCGTTCAGCCTTTGCGCTGAGTAGACGAGCTAAGGGTGGTCTGGCTATCACCCTATGTAATGTCTTACCCCATTTCCACCACTTCCACATGCAAAGCGTCGGCCTTAATTGTGAGCAGCCAGCGTTTGAGTAGACACAGAAGTGGGATGGTGACGCTGATAATAGTGTTATCGCCGCTCACCATCTGTGTTGATTCCTCAAAGTTTCTTAAAGCCTCACAGAGGTCAGACGATGACCATGTTGCAGCTGGTATTCCACTAGTGCCCTCTGCTGCTCACAATGCCTGGCCAACATGTTGAACATGGAGTTCCAGTGCATGCTCACGTAGCAGTCGGTGAGCTGGCAATTGTAAGTACTGCTGCAGCATTGACAGACCGGCTCAAGATGTCAACGACTTGCTGAAATGGGCACACACGCGGCGCAAGTTCACCAGTAGCTCAGGGAAATTGGGGTAGGTTTTGAGAAACCGCTAAACCATTAAGTTGAAGACGTGAGCTAGGCATGGAATGTGTGCGAACTTGCCGAGCTCCAAAGCCGCCACCAAGGTACGACCATTATCAGACACATCTATGCCTGGTTGTAATTTTACGGTGCGAAAATTCGCGATCAGCACTACTCCTAAAGTCAAAGATATTGCAGCCTTTTCATTGGCCCACAAGCAAGAAGCAGTGAGGGATCATGGGTACTGATGAAAAAAATCTAGAATATTCGCGATTACGAAGATATAGCACTATATTTTAGATATTCGCGAATTCTCGAAGTGCCAATATTCTCAAAAAAAAATTGCGATTAGAATATTCGCGATCAACACTGGCTACTGAGGCTGGATTTGGTGGAAGACAAGGGTGGTGCTTAACCGACTGGGAGCATTATCTGCTGCAATCCAAATGACCACCTGGTCGCACTGGTCTGACTTCGAGAGCATTGTCCTGCGCCGCCCTGCAAACTGGGACATGAAGCTAAGTATCGTGGATGATTTTTTTTCCTGTGCCCTGGCAGCAGGCACAGTTTTAACGTGCCCAGGGCCACGGCCTCTGTGTGCACCATCAGCATCATGACTACTTCCCTGTCTCTTACTGCTCGCCTTCTTCATATTAAATGTTATATATGCTTGAAGTATGTCACACGTACAGTAGTGTAGAATTTGTAAGTGTATGTGCAAAAAAATTAAAAAAGGTATTTGGGATGTGGAAACGTCACACGGGAGATACTGTATGACTTTTATAAATCACTGCAAAGTTAAACTCAGGGTCACGAGTCAAAATCCCCTAAAGCCCCTTTCACACGAGCGAGTATTCCACGCGGGTGCAATGCGTCATGTGAACGCATTGCGCCCGCACGGAATCCGGACCCATTAATTTTAATGGGGCTGTGTACATGAGCGGTGGTTTTCATGCATCACTTGTGCGTTGCCTGAAAATCGCAGCATGTTCTATATTCTGCAGTTTTCACACAACGCTGGTACCATAGAGGTGAATGGAGCTGGAAAATCGTGCGGATGCAATGCGTTTTTCATGGATGGTTGTTAAGAGATGTTGTTTGTATACATTCAATTTTTTTATCACGCGCGTGCAAAACGCTTTAAATCGCATTGCACCCACGCAATAAAAACTGAACAACTGAACGCGATCACAGGCAAAACTGAATGACTTTGCCTGCAAAATCACGCATTTTTCACTGAGCGCATTCGCAACGCATCCGGACCTAATCCGAAAGAGGCCTAAATGTGTTGATCAAAAGACAAACATGCTGCATGATATATGGTACTGTCCAACTTTGAGTGGATTTTGGAGATAGATAATTGAATTGGTGGAGAAAATAAGTGGGATCAAATGTGTGGCTTTGGGTGGTGTTACACACAGACTACTCCCTCAGTAAGAATGATATAAAATGTTATAATAATGTCGGCGGTGTTTAACCCCTTAAGGACACAGCCTTTTTACACCTTAGGACCAGGCCATTTTTTGCAAATCTGACCAGAGTCCCTTTAAGTGCTGATAACTTTAAAACGCTTTGACTTATCCAGGCCGTTCTGAGATAGTTTTTTCGTCACATATTGTACTTCATGACACTGGTAAAATGAAGTAAAAAAATTATTATTTTTTGCACCAAAAAATACCTAATTTAACAAAAATTTGGAAAAATGTAGCAAATTTCAAAGTTTCAGTTTCTCTACTTCTGTAATACATAGTAATACCCCCTAAAATTGTGATGACTTTACATTCCCCATATGTCTACTTCATGTTTGAATTGTTTTGGGAATGATATTTTATTTTTTGGGGATGTTATAAGGCTTAGAAGTTTAGAAGCAAATTTTTCAGAAATTTACAAAAACTAAATTTTTAGGGACCAGTTCAGGTCTGAAGTCACTTTGCGAGGCTTACATAATAGAAACCACCCAAAAATGACCCCATCTAAGAAACTACACCCCTCAAGGTATTCAAAACTGATTTTACATACGTCGTTAACCCTTTCTGTGTTGCACAAGAGTTATTGGCAAATGGGGATGAAATTTGTGAATTTCATTTTTTTGTCTAATTTTCCATTTTAACCCATTTTTTCCACTAACAAAGCAATGGTTAACAGCCAAACAAGACTGTATCTTTATTGCCCTGACTCTGCCGTTTACAGAAACACCCAATATGTGGCCGTAAACTACTGTACGGCCACACAGCGGGGCGTAGAGTGAAAGGTGCGCTGTTTGGTTTTTGGAGGGCTGATTTTTATGGACTGGTTTATTTACACCATGTCCCATTTGAAGCCCCCTGATGCACCCCTAGAGTAGAAACTCCCTAAAAGTGACCCCATCTAAGAAACTACACCCCTCAAGGTATTCAAAACTGATTTTACATACGTCGTTAACCCTTTAGGTGTTGCACAAGAGTTATTGGCAAATGGGGATGAAATTTGAAAATTTCATTTTTTTGCCTTATTTTCCATTTTAACCCATTTTTTCCACTAACAAAGCAAGGGTTAACAGCCAAACAAGACTGTATCTTTATTGCCCTGACTCTGCCGTTTACAGAAACACCCAATATGTGGCCGTAAACTAATGTACGGCCACACAGCGGGGCGTAGAGTGAAAGGTGCGCCGTTTGGTTTTTGGAGGGCTGATTTTTATGGACCGGTTTATTTACACCGTGTCCTGTTTCAACCCCTCTGATGCACCCCTGGAGTAGAAACTCCCTAAAAGTGACCCCATTTTGGAAACTACGGGATAAGGTGGCATTTTTTTGGGGACTATTTTTAGGGTAAATATGATTTTTGGTTGCTCTATATTACATTTTTGTGAGGCAAGGTTACCAAAAATTTAAATTCTGAAATTTCATCTCCATTTGCCATTAACTGTTGAGGAACACCTAAAGGGTTAATAAAGTTTGTATAATCAGTTTTGAATACCTTGAGGGGTGTAGTTTCTTAGATAGGGTCAGTTTTGGGGAGTTTTTACTCTAGAGTGCATCAGGGGGGCTTCAAAAGGGACATGGTGTCAATAAAAAAGGCCATCAAAATCGGCCTTCCAGAAACCATGTCAGTCCTTTCCTTTTGCGGCCTCCCTTTTACTGATACAGCAGTTTACGACCACAAATGTGGTTTTTCTGTAAACTGCAGTATCAGGGTAATAAATATTAAGTTTTGTTTGGTTGTTAACCCTAGTTTTGTTACCGGAAAAAACAGATTGAAATGGAAAAGTGCCAAAAATAGCGGTTTTGGCACCGTTTTTTTTTTTTTTTTTAACCGTGTTAATCTGGGGGGTTAGGTAATGGGATATTTTTATAGAGGAGATTCTTACGGACGCGGCAATACCTAATAAGTCTACTTTTTTTTTACAATTATTTAGGTTTTTGACTATATTATCTTTTTTGATACAAATCTTTTTTTTGGGTATCTCTAAAGTCTAAGGGTCATTTTTTCAATTTTTTTTTTATCCAATTATCTCATGTGGGGGCTCATTTTTTGCGGGATGAGCGGACGGTTTTATTGGCACTATTTTGGGGGCTATATGACTTTTTTTTCGCTTGTTATTAAACTTTTTGTTATGTAAGGTGACAAAAAAATTATTTTTTTGCACCTATTTAATTTTTTGACCATGTTAATCTGGGGGGTTGGGTAATGGGGTATTTTATAGAGGAGATTCTTACGGACGCGGCAATACCTAATAAGTCTACTTTTTTTACAATTATTTAGGTTTTAGACTATATTATCTTTTTTGATACAAATTATTTTTTGGGTATCTCTAAAGTCTAAGGGTCATTTTAAAAAAAAAAAATTTATCCAATTATCTCATGTGGGGGCTCATTTTGTGCGGGATGAGCGGACGGTTTTATTGGCACTATTTTGGGGGCTATATGACTTTTTGATCGCTTGCTATTAAACTTTTTATTATCTAAGGTGACAAAAAAAAACTTTTTTTGCACCTTTTTTTTTTTTTTTCTTGACCGTGTTAATCTGGGGGGGTTGGTCATGGGGTAGTTTTATAGAGGAGATTATTACCGACGCGGCGATACCTAATATGTCTACTTTTAATAAATTATTTTAGTTTTTTTGGGTGTCTCAGGTCTGAGAACCATTTTTTTTTATCCAATGTCAGTGCTAAATTGGGATATAAATTTAGTACTCCATGGAAGTGTGATACTCCCTGAAGCAACCGTCAATGCAGAGGCCCGGATGATCGGGTCACGTGTCGCACTGAGTAGTCGTGTCCTTCCGTATCCCCCTCCTGCGACACACTCTGCACTTTTTTTGGGTTCGTCCCTTCTTTCCAGTATGGGGGACCACACCTGGAAAGTGTTGGCCAGGGACGATCCGGGCACCTACAGTTCCCGAGGTACTCCGGCCTGCTCTTTCCCGGTCCAAAAAGATCAGGGCCTTGAGGACTGCCTCATAGAACTGGAGGAATGTCCCTGTGCTGCCAGCGCTTCGGGATAGTACAAAAGAGTTGTACATGGCAACCTGCACAAAGTAGACCGCAACTTTTTTGTACCATGCCCGGGTTTTGCGCATGGCATTATATGGCTTGACAACTTGATCAGAGATATCAACTCCTCCCATATACCGATTGTAGGCGACGATACAATCGGGCTTGAGGACCGTTGCCGCGGTACCTCGCACAGGGACAGGGGTGATGCCGTTACCATGAATTGTGGACAGCATAAGGACATCCCTCTTGTCCTTATACCTGACCAGCAACAGGTTTCCAGTGGTAAGGGCACGGGTCTCACCCCTGGGGATAGGTACCTGGAGGGGATGGGCAGGGAGGCCGCGTTGATTTTTCCGCACGGTCCCACAAGCGGACGTGGATCTGGCGGCAAGGGACTGGAACAAGGGGATACTGGTATAAAAGTTATCCACGTAAAGGTGGTAACCCTTATCCAGCAGTGGGTACATAAGGTCCCACACAAGTTTCCCGGTAACACCCAGAGTGGGGGGACATTCTGGGGGTTGAATCCGGGAATCTCGCCCCTCGTACACACGAAACTTGTAAGTGTACCCTGAGGTACTCTCACAAATTTTGTATAGCTTTACGCCATACCTCGCCCGCTTGGAGGGCACATGCTGGCGGAAAATGAGTCTCCCCTTGAACGCAATGAGAGACTCATCAACCGCGACCTCCCTTCCAGGTACATAGGCCTCCATGAATTTGGCCCCAAAGTGATCGATGACCGGCCGTATCTTATACAGACGGTCATGGGCAGGATCACCTCGGGGGGGACATGCTGCATTATCGGAATAATGCAGACATTTCCGGATGGCCTCAAACCGGGAGCGTGTCATGGCTGTACTGTAAAGTGGGGCCTGGTATAGGACGTCCCCACTCCAGTACAGCCTGACACTGGGTTTTTTGACCAGGCCCATATGCAGCACGAGGCCCCAAAATGTCCTCATTTCGGCTGCACTGACCGGCGTCCAGCCACCGGGCCTGGCCAAAAAGGAGCCCGGGTGTTGAGCGACGAACTGTTGGGCGTACAGATTCGTCTGCTCCACCATCAGATTTACCAGTGGGTCACTGAAAAAATGACAAAAAAAGTCATATTCAGTGTAGCCCACTGTGGAAATCTGGATTCCTGATTGGCCTACAAATCAGGAATCACGGGCTCGTATCGCTCTGGGCTACACCAGACAAGTTCACCGGCAGGGGGCTCCGGTGGATTTAACTGGTGGGCCGGGAAAGCAGTACGAGCCCCAGAGCTGCTCGTACTAGTGTGGGCCACAGGGTCCCTAACATGGCGGTCCCCTTGCTCCGCCTGGCGGCGTCTCCGCCGCCTTGGGGGCTCATCATCATCGCTAGATGATGAGGAGGATGCGGATGACAACAGGAATGTGGGGTCATCCTCATCCTCACTGGGACTCTCGGAGTCAGAGGCAAGCTGGGCGTATGCCTCCTCGGCCGAGAACGTCCGGCGGGCCATAGGGGAGTGTGTGTCTGCGTGTATATGTGCGTGTGTGTAACTCTTTATTTTGTGTGCGTGTGTGTGGGGGCACGGGTGTTCACGAACTCACCCTAATATTAACAGAAAAAAAATAAAATAAACTAACTAAAAAAAATGCAAAAAATGTGGGGAAAAAAAATCAAAACCGCTGATCAACCGTCCGAAGTTGATCAGCGGTGGGGTGTGCGATGCGCTAACAGTGGCCGGACACTAAGTGCCGGCCACAATCAGCGTACACAAAAAATAAAATAAAAATGCACCCCAAAAAAGGTGGGGGGGGGGCAGGGGGGGGGGGGCAAGTGGCAGCACCCCTGGGGGGTCTAGGGTCACACAGCTGTGCTGTGGACCCCAGACACCCTAACTTAGGGTGATGCAATAAAAGTTAGAAAAGTTCAAAAACTAACTTTCCCTTTTTTTTCCCTGCCTAAACCAAACTTTCCCTATGCTGTCCCTATGTACCTGATGGGGGGTGCTGGGGCACAGATCGGGTCCTGGGGGCACAGATCGGGTCCTGGGGGTGCTGGCAGACACACGTGCAGGCAGCTCCTCTCTCCTCCGGCTCCGGAACACAAAAGGAGGAAGAGAGGAGCGCCTGCCTCTTTTGAATTTGCCGCCGGACCGCCCACAGACCAATCAGGAAGCGATCCTGAGTGGTGATGTCACCATCACCACTCAGGATCGCTGGATGGTGATTGGTGGGGTGAAATCACACGACCATCACCATCCTGTTCCGGGTTATCGGGTCTTCAGAGACCCGAACAACCCGGAAACGCAGAAAACCGCAGGTCTGAATTGACCTGCGGTTTTCTGCGATTGCATACATGGGGGGGTCACCGGACCCCCCGGCGCATTTGCCCCAAGTGCCTGCTCAATGATTTGAGCAGGCACGGGGTTCCGATCACCGCCCGCCGCGCGACGGTGATCGAAAATACACAGGGCGTACATGTACGCCCTGTGTCCTTAAGTACCAGGGCACAAGGGCGTACCTGTACGCCCTATGTCCTTAAGAGGTTAATGGATGCAAAAAAAGAAAAAGAAAAAAAAAGCAATATTTGACTGTTGGCTATATGCATAACTGCAGTGGCATGCCTAAGGTGTTTGGCACCGGCGGGTCCTTTCTCTGGCACCATACCTTAAAACATTGTGTCTTCATACAATATTAATGCCCCCTCACAGAAGTAATGCCCTTATTTCGCCCCTTCACAGTAGTTATGCCCTCATTGCGCTATTTTATAGTACAAACCGGATTCCAAAAAAGTTGGGACACTAAACAAATTGTGAATAAAAACTGAATGCAATGATGTGGAAATGGCAAATGTCAATATTTTATTTGTAATAGAACGTAGATGACAGATCAAACGTTTAATCCGAGTAAATGTATCATTTTAAAGGAAAAATACGTTGATTCAAAATTTCACGGTGTCAACAAATCCCAAAAAAGTTGGGACAAGTAGCAATAAGAGGCTGGAAAAAGTAAATTTGAGCATAACGAAGAGCTGGAAGACCAATTAACACTAATTAGGTCAATTGGCAACATGATTGGGTATAAAAAGAGCTTCTCAGAGTGGCAGTGTCTCTCAGAAGCCAAGATGGGTAGAGGATCACCAATTCCCACAATGTTGCGCAGAAAGATAGTGGAGCAATATCAGAAAGGTGTTACCCAGCGAAAAATTGGAAAGACTTTGCATCTATCATCATCAACTGTGCATAACATCATCCAAAGATTCATAGAATCTGGAACAATCTCTGTGCGTAAGGGTCAAGGCCGTAAAACCATACTGGATGCCCGTGATCTCCGGGCCCTTAAACGACACTGCACCACAAACAGGAGTGCTACTGTAAAGGAAATCACAGAATGGGCTCAGGAATACTTCCAGAAACCATTGTCAGTGAACACAATCCACCGTGCCATCCGCCGTTGCCAGCTGAAACTCTACAGTGCAAAGAAGAAGCCATTTCTAAGCAAGGTCCACAAGCTCAGGCGTTTTCACGGGGCCAGGGATCATTTAAAATGGAGTGTGGCAAAATGGAAGACTGTTCTGTGGTCAGACGAGTCACGATTCGAAGTTCTTTTTGGAAATCTGGGACGCCATGTCATCCGGACCAAAGAGGACAAGGACAACCCAAGTTGTTATCAACGCTCAGTTCAGAAGCCTGCATCTCTGATTGTATGGGGTTGCATGAGTGCGTGTGGCATGGGCAGCTTGCATGTCTGGAAAGGCACCATCAATGCAGAAAAATATATTCAGGTTCTAGAACAACATATGCTCCCATCCAGACGTCATCTCTTTCAGGGAAGACCCTGCATTTTTCAACAAGATAATGCCAGACCACATTCTGCATCAATCACAACATCATGGCTGCGTAGGAGAAGGATCCGGGTACTGAAATGGCCAGCCTGCAGTCCAGATCTTTCACCTATAGAGAACATTTGGCGCATCATAAAGAGGAAGGTGCAACAAAGAAGGCCCAAGACGATTGAACAGTTAGAGGCCTGTATTAGACAAGAATAGGAGAGCATTCCTATTTCTAAACTTGAGAAACTGGTCTCCTCGGTCCCCAGACGTCTGTTGAGTGTTGTAAGAAGAAGGGGAGATGCCACACAGTGGTGAAAATGGCCTTGTCCCAACTTTTTTGGGATTTGTTGACACCATGAAATTCTGATTCAACATATTTTTCCCTTAAAATGGTACATTTTCTCAGTTTAAACTTTTGTTCCGTGATTTATGTTCTATTCTGAATAAAATATTAGAAGTTGGCACCTCCACATCATTGCATTCAGTTTTTATTCACAATTTGTATAGTGTCCCAACTTATTTGGAATCCGGTTTGTAGCTATGCCCACATTGTGCCCCACTCACAATAGTTATGCCCACACTGTGCCCCCTCATAGTAGTTATGCCCACATTGTGCCCCCTCATGGTAGTTATGCCCACATTGTGCCCCCTCATGGTAGTTATGCTCACATTGTGCCCCCTCATGGTAGTTATGCTCACACTGTGCCCCCTCACAGTAGTTATGCCCACATTGTGCCCCCTCACAATAGTTATTCCTTCATTGTGCCCCCTTCACAGTAGTTATGCCCTCAATGTGCCCTCTCTGTGCCCATTCACAGTGGTTATGACCACATTGTGCCCCCTCACAGTAGCTATGCCCACAGTCTGCCCCCCTCACAGTAGTTATCTCTTCATTGTGTCTCGAGTTATGCCATAATTGTGCCCCCTCTCAGTTGTTATGCCCTCTCTGGGCCCCTTTAACAGTAGTAATGCCCTCTCTGTGTTAATATTCACCTTGTACCATTCCTGATGATCAGATCCCTTTCAGCTCTCCCCTGCAGGCACAGAATATGTTGCAGCACTGTGTGGGAGAAGTGCACAGGCAGAATGCTGCTTTACCATTCAGTGCGCCGACCTAGAGGAGGAAAGGAGAGCGGGGAGCTGAGAGGTCAGTAAGTGAGTAAAAGGACAGTCAGCTCCCCTGAGCTCTATCAATCAGCGCTTCTATCTGTATTGATAGAAATTCTTATTGCATCAGGCACCCCCTAAGAGCTGGCATCAGGGGCGAACTGCTCCCCCACCCAGCAGGCCACTCCATCACCGTCCTTGTGTATACATATATACAGGCTATAATCAGAAGACCAATAAGGTTAAAATATAGAAACATTGGGGGAGATTTATCAAACTGGTGTAAAGTAGACCTGGCTTAGTTGCCCATAGCAACCAATCAGATTCCACCTTTCATTTTCCCAAGGAACTGTGAAAAATGAAAGGTGAAATCTGATTGGTTGCTATTAGCAACTAATACAGTTCTACTTTACACCAGTTTGATAAATTTCCCTCTATATGTATACAACTAGACAAAAAGAAAGAATCAATAAAAGATGGAACAACGGTTAGAAATTTTTTCTCCCCTGAAGAATAGGATACAATATTTAAAGGTTTCAGATATCTAGACAGAATTTATTAGACAAGGTCACAGGAGGAACACATGGGGGTTGGGAGGAATGGGAGAGAGGAAGGGTGTTTCTTATGTATTTCTTCCTGTATTTTGTTTTCATATATTGTGTCTTGATGTGACCAAGTGTTTAGAGATTTGTAAAGCATTTGTTTAAAATTACTTAAAAAAGACAGTTTAAAAAAAAATATCTGAAGGGTATTTAATTTGTATTAAATATCTGATGTGTAATTCTAATGTGTATTTAAAGGGCATCTGCCAGTAGATTTGTACCTATGACACTGGCTGACCTGTTACATGTGCGCTTGGCAGCTGAAGACATCTGTGTTGGCCTCATGTCCATATGTGTCCACATTGCTGAGAACAATGATGTTTTAATATATGCAAATGAGCGTCTAGGAGCAACAGGGGAGTTGCAGTTACACCTAGAGGCTCTTCTCTCTCTGCATGATACTGAAGGACACAACAATGCAGTGCGAGACTTTAGGAGAAGTCAGGGCCAGGTGTAATAATGTTTACACTGCGTGGTCCCCTCAATCAAAGTGCATGGCACTTGCAGAGAGAACAGAGCCTCTAGGAGTAACACAGGCTCATTTGCATATATTAAATAATCCTTGTTCTCAGCAATATGAGCACATATGAACATGGGGACCACCACAGATGCCTTCAGCTGCCAAGCGCACATGTAACAGGTCAGCCAGTGTCATAGGTACAAATCTACTGACAGATGCCCTTTAATGCTACAACATACTGTACAATGAAATTCAACTGAACACATTTGTGGCCAGGTCCATAAAGTTTAGATAACAGTTTGTAAATTGATAGCCTGGCACAAAGCTTCTATCCCTATCATCAACCACGTTTTTGATTATAAGTGATCTAACACAGTCCAAAAGTGATTTTTTTTAAATCTCATAAAGATATGATGTATTTTTTTTTTACGTATGTTCTGTAGGGGTTTGAGCTGATGTGTGTGTTTGTAGAAATATTTCCAGAATTTTCAGTTTAGACCCAGTCTATGGAATCCATCAGTTACCAGTTTCTAAATTTACACCATTCACCGGACTTTTCATCAGTCACGGTTAAACATAATACAGTAAGTCCATCATACGTGGCAACTTGACTCTTCAACATTATACAGTAGCTTTATATTTAACATAACTAATAGTTATTGCCTAACAATTGTACAAATGAAAATCAGACATCATATAGCAATGTACAGTAGATCTAGAGCTCCCCCCATTCATTGTTCCAGTTGCTCTGCGAGATTTAAAACCCCTTACTAATTACCATTGCGCCTTGTTACTGATGTGTTATGGTCTTATTAGACCAAAGAATCCCTGTAGGGGTCACTAACTGATATTTTAACAAAAAAATATATGTATACTTATCTTTATTAATACCGCTAAAAGACTTACACACACAAAAACTGTTTAAAATTATCAGGGTACAGTGAGGTGATAATAGGCAGTTATTTGTATACGCTAATGACTCTCAGTGATATTGGGATATTCCCTTATGCCTATAGGGTGCATTGTTGGGGCACATACAGGTGCATACTATAGAGAAAACCTCTTATATGCTATATTTTATGGGGTACTTGTGACCGGTCAACATCAAGAACCTTTGTATTTGAAGTTGTTAATCTGGTATGTATGGGATTGATGAGTGAAAAATTCACTGTGTGTTACAATATATCAATACGTGCGAGCTCCAACTAGAACTATCTCCTATGTTTCCTGTTATGGGATAACATTCATGGCAGTCTGAGTTCTCTGCTCAATTTACTGCTGGGTGCTCCCCTGTAATACGGTGTTACTGCTGGATGCTCCACTGCAGGGGATTCTTTGGTCTAATAAGACCATAACAGATTTTCAAGTAATATCCCGAGGGACTATTTTGTTACTGATGTAAACCAATGTGGTTTAACGCCTTAAGGACCCAGGATGAGAATGCTCGCCCTAGATGGCCGGTACTTTGCGCCCCAGGACGAGCATTCTCGTCCTGTGGTTCTTCCTCCTCCCCACGTGCGGTGCAGCGATCAGCAGCAGAGATCTGTCTGTTACTAAAAGCCGGATTACTGTTGTATCCACCAGCATCGGTGATAACGCTGATGCCGGTGGATTCACCCCTCATATGCCACGGTCAGCGATGACCGCAGCATATGGGAGGTTTGCACTCCCTCCCCTTAGCCATTGGGTCCCCTCGCTGCGGTGGCGGGGACCCGATGATTGCCATGGAAGGCATGTACAGGTATGGGCCTATGAGGCCCAGCCCCCAGGCAAACTATCAGTGTTTTACACAATGTAATACACTGATAGTCAATGCAGTACAATACAGATGTATTATGCTGCATTGAAACAGGGATCAGACCCTGTAATGTTGAAATCCCAGTGGAACAAAAAAAAAAAATTATAAAAGTGAAAAAAAGTGTTTTTAACAATAAAATAAATTAAAGTTTCAATTTTAAAAAAGGCCCTTTCTCATAAAAATAGACATAGAATTGTAAAAGATAGAAAAAATAAATAAAAAGACTGACATATTAGGTATCACTGCATGCATAGCAACCTGCTTTATATAAATATCACATGATACACCCCATCTGGTCAACACCGTAAAAAAAAAGCGATCAAAAAGTCATGCGCACCCCAAAATCATACCAATCAAACCGTCATCTCATCCCGCAAAAAATGAGATCCTACCTAAGACAATCACCCAAAAAATAAAAACTATGGAATATGGAGACACTAAAACATGATTTGTTTTTTGTTTTAAAAATGCTGTTATTGTGTAAAACTTAAATAAACCAAAAAAGTAGACATATTAGGTATCTCTGCGTCCATAACAGCCTGCTATATAAAAAATATCACATGACTTAACCCCTCAGGTAAAAAAAGTGTCACAAAAAGTGTAATACCAGGCGATCAAAAAGTCATAAGCACCCTAAAATAGTACCAATCAAGCCGACATCTCATATCTAAGAAAATGAGCCCCTACATAAGACAGTCGCCCAAAAAATAAAAAAAAACTATGGCTTTCAGAATATGGAGACACAAAAAAATAATTTTTTTCAAAAATGCTTTATTATGTAAAACTGAAATAAACAACCAAAAAAAGTAGTCAAATTTGGTATTGTCGCGTCTGTAACAACCTGCTCTATAAAAATACCACATGATCTAACCTGTCAGATGAACATTGTATTTAACAAAAAAATAAAAACGGTGCCAAAACAGCAATTGTTTGTTACCTTGCCTCACAAAAAGTGTAATATAGAGCAATAAAAAATTATATGTACCCTAAAATAGTACCAACAAAACTGCTACCTTATCCCATAGTTTCCAAAATGGAGTCATTTTTGGGGGGAGTTTCTACTCTAGGGGTGCATCAGGGGGTCTTTAAATGTGACATGGCAAGTTAAAATTTTCCCAGTGAAATCTGCCTTCCAAAAACCAAATGGCATTTCTTTCCTTCTGCGCCCTGCTGTGTGCCCGTGCAGCGGTTTACCACCACATATGGGGTGTTTCTGTAAACTACAGAATCAGGATAATAAATGTTGAGTTTTGTTTGGCTGTTAACTAGAGTTGAGCGAACACCAGGATGTTCGGGTTCGAGAAGTTCGGCCGAACTTCCCGTAAATGTTCGGGTTCGGGATCCGAACCCGAACCGAACTTCGTCCCGAACCCCATTGAAGTCAATGGGGACCCGAACTTTTGGGCACTAAAAAGGCTGTAAAACAGCCCAGGAAAGAGCTAGAGGGCTGCAAAAGGCAGCAACATGTAGGTACATCCCCTGCAAACAAATGTGGATAGGGAAATGAATTAAAATTAAAATTAAAAAAATAAAAATGAACCAATATCAATTGGACAGAGGTCCCATAGCAGAGAATCTGGCCTCACGTCAGCAGAGAATCAGTCTCTTCATGCCATAGCAAAGAATCTGGCTTCATGTCAGCAGAGAATCAGTCTCTTCATGCCATAGAGAATCTGGCTTCATGTCAGCGCAGAATCAGTCTTCATGTCATAGCAGAGAATCAGGCTTCACGTCACCCACCACTGGAACAGGCCACTGTCACACATTTAGGCCCCGCACCCAGACAGAGGAGAGCGGTCCCGTAACAGAGAATCTGGCCTTATGTCAGCGCAGAATCTGTCTTCATGTCATAGCAGAGAATCAGGCTTCACGTCACCCACCACTGGAACAGGCCACTGTCACACATTTAGGCCCCGGCACCCAGACAGAGGAGAGCGGTCCCGTAACAGAGAATCTGGCCTTATGTCAGCGCAGAATCTGTCTTCATGTCATAGCAGAGAATCAGGCTTCACGTCACCCACCACTGGAACAGGCCACTGTCACACATTTAGGCCCAGGCACCCAGGCAGAGGAGAGAGGTCCCGTAACAGAGAATCTGGCCTTATGTCAGCGCAGAATCTGTCTTCATGTCATAGCAGAGAATCAGGCTTCACGTCACCCACCACTGGAACAAGCCACTGTCACACATTTAGGCCCAGGCACCCAGGCAGAGGAGAGAGGTCCCGTAACAGAGAATCTGGCCTTATGTCAGCGCAGAATCTGTCTTCATGTCATAGCAGAGAATCAGGCTTCACGTCACCCACCACTGGAACAGGCCACTGTCACACATTTAGGCCCCGGCACCCAGACAGAGGAGAGCGGTCCCGTAACAGAGAATCTGGCCTTATGTCAGCGCAGAATCTGTATTCATGTCATAGCAGAGAATCAGGCTTCACGTCACCCACCACTGGAACAGGCCACTGTCACACATTTAGACCCAGGCACCCAGGCAGAGGAGAGAGGTCCCGTAACAGAGAATCTGGCCTTATGTCAGCGCAGAATCTGTATTCATGTCATAGCAGAGAATCAGGCTTCACGTCACCCACCACTGGAACAGGCCACTGTCACACATTTAGGCCCAGGCACCCAGGCAGAGGAGAGAGGTCCCGTAACAGAGAATATGGCCTTATGTCAGCGCAGAATCTGTATTCATGTCATAGCAGAGAATCAGGCTTCACGTCACCCACCACTGGAACAGGCCACTGTCACATATTTAGGCCCCGGCACCCAGACAGAGGAGAGGTTCATTCAACTTTGGGTTGCCCCGCAATATAATGGTAAAATGAAATTAAAAATAGTATTGAATGAGGAAGTGCCCTGGAGTAGAATAATATATTGTTAAGGGGAGGTAGTTAATATCTAATCTGCACAAGGGATGGACAGGTCCTGTGGGATCCATGCCTGGTTCATTTTTTTGAACGTCAGCTTGTCCACATTGGCTGTAGACAGGCGGCTGCGTTTGTCTGTAATGACGCCCCCTGCCGTGCTGAATACACGTTCAGACAAAACGCTGGCCGCCGGGCAGGCCAGCACCTCCAAGGCATAAAAGGCTAGCTCTAGCCACGTGGACAATTTGGAGACCCAGAAGTTGAATGGGGCCGAACCATCAGTCAGTACGTGGAGGGGTGTGCACAGGTACTGTTCCACCATGTTAGTGAAATGTTGCCTCCTGCTAACACGTTCCGTATCAGGTGGTGGTGCACTTAGCTGTGGCGTGTTGACAAAACTTTTCCACATCTCTGCCATGCTAACCCTGCCCTCAGAGGAGCTGGGCGTGACACAGCTGCGTTGGCGACCTCTTGCTCCTCCTCTGCCTTCGCCTTGGGCTTCCACTGGTTCCCCTGTGACATTTGGGAATGCTCTCAGTAGCGCGTCTACCAACGTGCGCTTGTACTCGCGCATCTTCCTATCACGCTCCAGTGTAGGAAGTAAGGTGGGCACATTGTCTTTGTACCGGGGATCCAGCAGGGTGGCAACCCAGTAGTCCGCACACGTTAAAATGTGGGCAACTCTGCTGTCGTTGCGCAGGCACTGCAGCATGTAGTCGCTCATGTGTGCCAGGCTGCCCAGAGGTAAGGACAAGCTGTCCTCTGTGGGAGGCGTATCGTCATCGTCCTGTGTTTCCCCCCAGCCACGCACCAATGATGGGCCCGAGCTGCTTTGGGTGCCACCCCGCTGTGAACATGCTTCATCCTCATCCTCCTCCACCTCCTCCTCATCTTCGTCCTCCGTTAGTGGGCCCTGTCTGGCCACATTTGTACCTGGCCTCTGGTGTTGCAAAAAACCTCCCTCTGAGTCACTTCGAAGAGACTGGCCTGAAAGTGCTAAAAATGACCCCTCTTCCTCCTCTTCCTCATGGGCCACCTCCTCTTCCATCATCGCCCTAAGTGTTTTCTCAAGGAGACATAGAAGTGGTATTGTAACGCTGATAACGGCGTCATCGCCACTGGCCATGTTGGTGGAGTACTCGAAACAGCGCAACAGGGCACACAGGTCTCGCATGGAGGCCCAGTCATTGGTGGTGAAGTGGGTCTGATCCGCAGTGCGACTGACCCGTGCGTGCTGCAGCTGAAACTCCACTATGGCCTGCTGCTGCTCGCACAGTCTGTCCAGCATATGCAAGGTGGAGTTCCACCTGGTGGGCACGTCGCATATGAGGCGGTGGGCGGGAAGGCCGAAGTTACGCTGTAGCGCAGACAGGCGAGCAGCGGCAGGGTGTGAACGCCGGAAGTGCGAACAGACGGCCCGCACTTTATGCAGCAGCTCTGACATGTCGGGGTAGTTGCGAATGAACTTCTGCACCACCAAATTCAGCACATGCGCCAGGCAAGGGATGTGCGTCAAACCGGCTAGTCCCAGAGCTGCAACGAGATTTCGCCCATTATCGCACACCACCAGGCCGGGCTTGAGGCTCACCGGCAGCAACCACTCGTCGGTCTGTTGTTCTATACCCCGCCACAACTCCTGTGCGGTGTGGGGCCTGTCCCCCAAACATATGAGTTTCAGAATGGCCTGCTGACGTTTACCCCATGCTGTGCTGAAGGTGGTGGTGAAGGTGTGTGGCTGACTGGATGAGCAGGTGGAAGAAGAGGAGGAGGAAGCTGAGTAGGAGGAGGAGGAGACAGGAGGCAAAGAATGTTGCCCTGCGATCCTTGGCGGCGGAAGGACGTGCGCCAAATAGCTCTCCGCCTGGGGCCCAGCCGCCACTACATTTACCCAGTGTGCAGTTAGGGAGATATAGCGTCCCTGGCCGTGCTTACTGGTCCACGTATCTGTGGTTAGGTGGACCTTGCCACAGATGGCATTGCGCAGTGCACACTTGATTTTATCGGACACTTGTTTGTGCAGGGAAGGCACGGCTCTCTTGGAGAAGTAGTGGCGGCTGGGAACAACATACTGTGGGACAGCAAGTGACATGAGCTGTTTGAAGCTGTGTGTGTCCACCAGCCTAAATGACAGCATTTCATAGGCCAGTAGTTTAGAAATGCTGGCATTCAGGGCCAGGGATCGAGGGTGGCTAGGTGAGAATTTACGCTTTCTCTCAAATGTTTGTGAGATGGAGAGCTGAACGCTGCCGTGTGACATGGTTGAGATGCTTGGTGACGCAGGTGGTGGTGTTGGTGGTACATCCCATGTTTGCTGGGCGGCAGGTGCCAACGTTCCTCCAGAGGCGGAGGAAGAGGCCGAGGCGGCGGCAGCAGCAGCAGAAGAGGCCGAGGCGGCAGCAGTAGAAGAGG
Organism: Bufo bufo; assembly: GCF_905171765.1. NCBI lineage: Eukaryota > Metazoa > Chordata > Amphibia > Anura > Bufonidae > Bufo > Bufo bufo. Next base: position 557,869,966 of record NC_053392.1, read on the forward strand.
TAGCAGGGGGAGCCTGAGTGACTTCCTTGTTTTTAAGGTGTTTACTCCACTGCAGTTCATGCTTTGCATGCATGTGCCTGGTCATGCAGGTTGTGCTAAGGTTCAGAACGTTAATGCCTCGCTTCATGCTCTGATGGCACAGCATGCAAACCACTCGGGTCTTGTCGTCAGCACATTGTTTGAAGAAGTGCCATGCCAGGGAACTCCTTGAAGCTGCCTTTGGGGTGCTCGGTCCCAGATGGCGGCGGTCAGTAGCAGGCGGAGTCTCTTGGCGGCGGGTGTTCTGATTTTGCCTACTGCTCCCTCTTTTGCTACTCTGTTGGCTCGGTCTCACCACTGCCTCTTCCTCCGAACTGTGAAAGTCAGTGGCACGACCTTCATTCCATGTGGGGTCTAGGACCTCATCGTCCCCTGCATCGTCTTCCACCCAGTCTTGATCCCTGACCTCCTGTTCAGTCTGCACACTGCAGAAAGACGCAGCAGTTGGCACCTGTGTTTCGTCATCATCAGAGACGTGCTGAGGTGGTATTCCCATGTTCTCATCATCAGGAAAAATAAGTGGTTGTGCGTTAGTGCATTCTATCTCTTCCACCCCTGGGGAAGGGCTAGGTGGATGCCCTTGGGAAACCCTGGCAGCAGAGTCTTCAAACAGCATAAGAGACTGCTGCATAACTTGAGGCTCAGACAGTTTCCCTGATATGCATGGGGGTGATGTGACAGACCGATGGGCTTGGTTTTCATGCGCCATCTGTGCGCTTTCTGCAGAAGACTGGGTGGGAGATAATGTGAACGTGCTGGATCCACTGTCGGCCACCCAATTGACTAATGCCTGTACCTGCTCAGGCCTTACCATCCTTAGAACGGCATTGGGCCCCACCAAATATCGCTGTAAATTCTGCTGGCTACTGGGACCTGAGGTAGTTGGTTCAATAGGACGTGTGGCTGTGGCAGAACAGCCACGTCCTCTCCCAGCACCAGAGGGTCCACTAACACCACCACGACCATGTCCGCGTCCGCGTCCCTTATTAGATGTTTTCCTCATTGTTCCCGTTCACCACAATTTTGAGAATGGCAAATTTGGGAATGCTTTTTCAAGCCAGAACAAAAAGTCTGCTTTTACGGTCACTACAAATAACTTGACCAGCTAAAACTGTGCAGATTTGGTTGAATAGAGATGTGAGACCAGTTTTTTTTTGCGCTGTGTGACAGTTATAGGTTTATTCACAGAATGACACTTCTATCAGCACGCTAGCGTGTGTCTTAGGTTTTTCTGAATGACACTATCAATACCTTCAATGTAAGATTTTCTTTTTAGGATAGATTTCAAGTAGGCCTCAAATACCACAAACCAGTTATTTTGAGAATGGCAAATTTGGGAATGCTTTTTCAACCCAGAACAAAAAGTCTGCTTTTACGGTCACTACAAATAACTTGACCAGCTAAAACTGTGCAGATTTGGTTGAATAGAAATGTCAGGTCTATTTTTTAGGCGCTGGGTGACAGGCTCAACTTGCCCCTGATGTAATATATGGCCAAAAAATAACCACACTGTTGATGGTTAAATGCACTTGGGTGACACAGGCTCAGCCTGCAGCTGATGTAGTATATGGCCAAAAAATAACCAGACTGTTGATGGTTAAATGCACTTCGGTGACACAGGCTCAGCCTGCAGCTGATGTAGGATATAGCACAAAATAACCACACTATCGATGGTTAAATACACTTGGTGATAGCTCGTGCTGGCGCACCACAAGTCACAAAATGGCCGCCGATCACCCCAGAAAAAAAGTGATCTAAAAACGCTCTGGGCAGCCTAAAAAAAGTGAGCAAGTCAATAATAGCACTTCAATGATCCACAGCTGCAGATCGATCACAGAATGAAGTCTTTTGGAGGAGTTAATCTGCCTAATCTCGCCCTAACGTCGCAGCTGCAACCTCTCCCTATACTGATCATAGCAGAGTGACGTGCGGTGCTACGTGACTCCAGCTTAAATAGAGGCTGGGTCACATGGTGCACTGGCCAATCACAGCCATGCCAATAGTAGGCATGGCTGTGATGGCCTCTTGGGTCAAGTAGTATGACGCTTGTTGATTGGCTGCTTTGCAGCCTTTCAAAAAGCGCCAAGAAAGCGCCGAACACCGAACCCGAACTTTTACGAAAATGTTCGGGTTCGGGTCCGTGTCACGGACACCCCAAAATTCGGTACGAACCCGAACTATACAGTTCGGGTTCGCTCATCCCTACTGTTAACCCTTGCTTGGTTACTGGAAAAAATTGATTAAAATGGAAAATCTGCCAAAAAAGTGAAATTCTGAAATGTCATCTCCATTTTCTTTTAATTTTTGTGGAACACCTAAAGGGTTAACAAAGTTTGTAAAATCAGTTTTGAATACCATCAGGGGTGTAGTTTCTAAAATGGGGCCATTTATGGAGGGTTTCTATTATGTAAGCCTCACAAAGGGACTTCAGACCTGAACTGGTCCTCAAAAAGTGGGTTTTGGAAATTTTCTGAAAAATGTCAAGATTTGCTTCTAAACTTCTAAGCCTTCTAACGTTCCAAAAAAAGAAAATGTAATTTGCAAAATGATCCAAACATGAAGTAGACATATGGGAAATGTAAAGTAATAACTATTTTTGGAGGTATCACTATCTTTTTTTAAAGAGAGACATTTGCGAATTTTTCCAAATTTTGGGAAAATTTTGTATTTTTTTATAAATAAAAATGAAATGTTTTGACTTAAATTTACCACTGTCATGAAGTACAATATGTGATGAGAAAACAATCTCAGAATGGCCTGCATAAGTCAAAGCGTTTTAAAGTTATCACCTTATAAAGTGACACATGTCAGATTAGCAAAAAATGGCCTGGTTCTTAAAGAGGACCTTTCACCTATTCTTACTCTATGAACTAAGTATACAGCCATGTGGAGCGGCGCCCGGGGATCTCACTGCACTTACTATTATCCCCAGGCGCCGCTCCGTTCTCCTGCTATGCCCTCCGGTATCTCCGTTCCCTAAGTTATGGTAGGCGGAGTCTGCCCTAGCGCTGGCCAATCGCATTGCAGAGCTCACAGCCTGGGAGAAAATAACCTCACAGGCTGTGAGCTCTGCGCTGCGATTGGCCAGCGCTAGGGCAGACTCCGCCTACCATAACTTAGGGACTGGTATCTCCGCCTACTATAACTTAGGGAACGGAGATACCGGAGGGCATAGCGGCAGAACGGAGCGGCGCCTGGGGATAATAGTAAGTGCAGTGAGATCCCCGGGCGCCGCTCCACATGGCTGTATACTTAGTTCATAGGGTAAGAATAGGTGAAAGGTCCTCTTTAAGGTGAAAAATGGCAAGGTCCTTAAGGGGTGCGGATCCGTCATGGATCTGCACAAATGCATCCGTTCAGATAATTCAACCGCATGCATCCGTTCAGAACGGATCCATTTGTATTATCTTTAACATAGCCAAAACGGATCCATCTTGAACACCATTGAAAGTCAATGGGGGACGGATCCATTTTCTATTGTGTCAGATTGTGTAATTGAAAACGGATCCTTCCCCATTGACTTACATTGTGTGTCAGGACGGATCAGGGCCCAGTTTGGCCCAGTTTCGTCAGACGGACACCAAAATGCTGCAAGCAGCGTTTGTGTCCACCTCCAAAGCGGAATAGAGGCGGAACGGAGCCAAACTGATGCATTCTGAGCGGATCCTTATCCATTCAGAATGCATTAAGGGCAAAACTGATCCGTTTTGGAAGGCTTGTGAGATCCCTGAACGGATCTCACGAACGGAAACCAAAACGCCAGTGTGAAAGTAGCCTTAAAGCTAGACAGCTTGCTTTAATCAATAATTATTCATACCCAAAATGGTGAATTAAAAACTATAACATTTCCTGCAAAAAATAAGCCCTTAAACATTGATGAAAAAAAAACTAAAAAAGTGATAGCTCTTGGAAAGCGAAGATTAAAAAATGTGCGTGGTCACTAAGGGGTTAAGCTGGCAGCTTTGGTAATGTAACCTTGCTCAACGGTATGTCCGCTAATTGTCGCAGCTTCTAACAGAAGATATGACAGCTGAATGAGCAAGGTGGACAGAGAGATGAAGAAAAGAACAAACACCAGGTGGCGCTATACCGATTCATTTTATTGAATAACTCAGTAGCTTTACCACATTTTTAATTACATGAAAATACTAAAGTATTCAGATCCAGGTTCTGTTTTGAAAAATATAGACAATTGTCATGGGAAACCCCGTTAATTGTAGTTTCTTTTTTCCATACATGCAAGAACTGAAAGGATTGCCATCTTTAGGGGAGAATAAGAACAAACAAATATAAACCATATGTACATGCACAGAAAATGTTGCAGATCTCCCAGCACCTCCCTCCCTATGTAGGACTATAATAGTTCTTAAATTTAGTGATGACCTACAGTACACTAGTCTATTTATCCTGAAAAAAAACTGTCCAGAGACCAGACACACGTCCCGATTCTGTGCCAAGTTCATTACAGAGCCTTATACCAGAAAAATAGACAGTCCCCCAGCACTGAATATACACACTAACTCATCTGTGATGTTACCATCTTCTACAGCCCCAGAATCAGGTACATACAGTGCTGAGAGACTACAGTATCTGCGGTACACCTATATGCTGATATTATTAGCTCCTCTTGATAAAGATACCCCTCCTGAACATCATTTTACTTGTATAAATTAAATAGATCACAAATTCTATTTTGATTTCTTTTTAATAATTTTTAGAGACACTATTTTGTACAGAGCTACAAATACCCTGCTTAGCGATAGCGTTAAAAAGTAAAGTTCTGGCTGCTTTTATTCAACACTAGGGGGAGCTTGGGAGCCTACTGAATTCTACTTCGAAATCAAATGCAGTAAAACAGTTTGCAGTGAGCTCTGAAACACTCCCTAGTGGTGACTGCAGGAAATCTAAATGTTTCTATCTTTTAAAGAGGACCTATCGCATCCTCTGATGGGTCTGTTTTAGTAAATGCTTATATTCTTCATGAAATAACAATTTGGGAGCATCTTTTTTTTAAATCTCTATATTGTGCTGTTGTGTTATTCCTCCTTAAAATGTATTCATAAATTGTCAACTGGGTGCTACCATTCCAGGGTATGTCTCTGACACTGCACTGTCCAATCAGTGCTGACAGTAGGGTGTTACCTGTTGAGGGTGCGTCCCTGACACTGTCCCATCAGTGTTAACAGTACCAGAGTATGTAGGGACATGCCCTTTTGACGTGGAATGGTAACACCCAGTTGTCAATGTATTCACAGATTCCTAGAAAGAATGACAGAGAATGACACTGCATGTTCGAAGAGCGTTTGCTGCAGATTTGTTATTTCATGGAGAATCCAAGTATTTACCAGTAGTGGTGACAGGGTCTCTATACTGTCTATGCATCAATATAAAGATATGTTTTATGAAAACATCTGTGACCGCTATAAAGATAGAAAAGAAATTAATCAGATTGATGAAGCTAAAAACAATATGATGCCAATAGTGGACTTTGTTTTAAAACTCAAATGCCACTGCAACAGCAGGTACTTTTCAATTTGCAGTACCGGTTACACGACTTCAGTTCATTTTTTCCCTGCATTTGACCAGCACATTAGGAGTTTTTTTGGTTGCGACGTTATAATCAGCCTTGTGGAACACAGTTTGACTTTGTACTTTTTTTTCTCTGAAGGTAAGAGCTGATTTTAGGAAACAGGTTCAACACAGTATTGATTGTTCTCACCAAGGGTGGGATGCGCTATGCAGTAAAGCAAAAAAGATTGTATAGCTGAGAGTCTTCTGTAAGGTTCTCTCTATAGAAAATCTTAACTGTGTAGTGTTCTTAGTGCTGTAGTACACCTGGATATTATATATATATATATATATATATATAAAATGAAAATAGAGAAAAGGCATCACTTTTGGCAAAAAAACATGGATCTATTAAAGATCCACATTTTTTCTCTATTTTTATTCTACATTGTGGGTTACCTTCCAGAACCTTTGAAGGAAATGCACCTGACAACCTTGGAGTGCTGCTATTGTCTCATATATATACCGGTGTATCGTTTTTTATATATATATTTTATATATATATATATATATATATATATATATATATATATATATATATATATATAAGAAGATTGTAGGAGACAATCTTCATACTGTTGATGTTGCAGCTCGGTATCATCATCATCAAAGAGGGCCAGTTCAAAGATCTCCATCCAAAGGAATAATTTTAAAAAATGTTGTTCTAAAAGGCAAAGATAAATATAACAAATTAATTACAGATTGATTAATCTGTGTCACAATGATTATCAATGTATGTTATCACCGTTTCAGGGCACTTTTATACAACCAAAGAGAAAGATCAAAAGACGCAAGGGAGATCAAGCTAAACCTCAAAGCCAGACATCTCATCTAAAATCTACATTAAGCCCATTAGGATGTAAACTGTCCAAAGTATATATCCATCTTAATTCTCGCTGTTTCAAGATTGCCAAGCGGTCACCACCTCTCCTGGGCATTGCCACATGGTCGATTATCCAGCATCTTAGATCCCGTTCACCGTGGTGAAGGGATCCAAAATGTCTGGAAACCGGCAGATCGGTGCGACTTTTTCTAATTGAATTTCTATGGTTATTTAACCTAACCTTCAATTCCGTAGAAGTTTCTCCTACATATATTAGATTGCAGGGACATGATAAAACATAAATGACATATGATGAGGAACATGTCAAATGATATCTAATAGGGTATTCTCTTCCTGTAGATGGATGTACAAAAGATTTTGATTTATTTATATAGCGACAGTTGACGCAATTGAGACACGGGAAACATCCCAGTCCCACCGATCTGCCGGTTTCCAGACATTTTGGATCCCTTCACCACGGTGAACGGGATCTAAGATGCTGGATAATCGACCATGTGGCAATGCCCAGGAGAGGTGGTGACCGCTTGGCAATCTTGAAACAGCGAGAATTAAGATGGATATATACTTTGGACAGTTTACATCCTAATGGGCTTAATGTAGATTTTAGATGAGATGTCTGGCTTTGAGGTTTAGCTTGATCTCCCTTGCGTCTTTTGATCTTTCTCTTTGGTTGTATAAAAGTGCCCTGAAACGGTGATAACATACATTGATAATCATTGTGACACAGATTAATCAATCTGTAATTAATTTGTTATATTTATCTTTGCCTTTTAGAACAACATTTTTTAAAATTATTCCTTTGGATGGAGATCTTTGAACTGGCCCTCTTTGATGATGATGATACCGAGCTGCAACATCAACAGTCTTCTCGCTGCGTATTTCCAGATATGAATTTTTCTTTATTCGGCTACTCTTTCCTTAAAGAATTTCTCTTATGGCTGCGTTACTTTCGGCAATTAGTTTGGCGATGCCGGCAGGGTATACTGACGTGTCCCCCTCTGACATATGCCATCTAGTGGACAGGATCCATCTCCGCAGAGTTGGTACCTTCTCCACATGCCGATTTCTGTAGGATTTACCTACTGCGGCTTAATATACTACATAGGAAAGTGTTTAGCCTATTGAATGTATGCACGATTGGCACTTATGTAACCGTTGGGCAATGTTGCCCTCTATCAAGATGGTGCCTTTAGTGTAATTTTGATGGAGCGCATGCGTCACATGTAAGCGCTATGACGGATGATGACGCGGATCTGGTCATGCGCAGTGAGAGAATGGAGACGCTCAACGGAATACGATGCTGTATGCTGACGCCATTACATCGAGAGGTGTCACTTCGTTGATCTTCATCCAATATATGTATGCACTTTAATATACACTTATATTATTTATATATTACATGTCTATATGATCGATGACCAGGGACTATGTTCTTGTGATGCGGATCTCTTAAGCACTTGTCACTTTACGCACATGCACTTTTGTTTATATGTATCATATGTATCCAATTTAATCATGATTGTAATCACAGTATGATTGGCCAGTCACTTGTGACTTGCCTTTATATGATTGTTATTTTCACTGTTTCTATGCTGGAAGAAGGCTCTTGTGAGCCGAAACGTCGCTAAGTTGCCAAAGTTATGGGTGAATAAAGCTCCACTGATTTTTCACTTTATCTGGAGTGCAGTCCTATCTTTTTCAAGCTATATATATATATATATATATATATATATATATATATATATATATATATAGTAAGGGATCGCCTCTTATTCAGGGGTCATTCTCACAAGGATCTTCATAACCACTGGGTTTCAGGTCCAAACAGTGCAATTTATTTTACACTCTGCATACACAACATGGCATAAAACAAAAGCCTGCCCATCTGGGCTCTACCTAAACATAATAAACATCGTATCCCTAACTCGGCTATACGATAGCGTTCCCACATGGAACCAGGTGCGGCTTAACCCTGACATACAGTCCACCAGCTCTCAGGCTGTAACAAATGCAGTATCTTTGGAAAGGGTTGTGGTCTAGGAGTCCTCCTGACTCTGACCTTTAAATGCTTGTTCCCAGGTGTCGCCGAGTCCCCCAAATTCCAGGCTATTGCATAGCCTCGTGGCCCCTCAGCCTTGCCTAGCTGAGACAACACTGACAGAGCCTCACCAGGCCTCTGTCTGCACACTCTCCAGAGTGAGACACACCCAGGATCCAGTAGCAGGATTAAATAGGATCCCTGGACATGAGCATGCCCTAAGACCCGGACTGGAACCTGGGGAAACACCACCTCAATGTTCACATTGCCACATATCTCCCCCCTCAGTTCAAACCTGTGGGGGTGAACACATGTACCAACTGGATGCTCGTAACAGGGCAGCCGCATTTTCTTGCCATCGCCTGGCTCAACCTTCCCCCTGGAAGATGTGGTCAGCGTCAGAGGCTTCCCTTTATTTTGCCAGACCCATGCCATCAGTGCTTGGTTTGTTACCCACACTGACATCTTGCCCAAGAGACATTGTCTACAATGTTCCCATGTCCATGTCACAGGCAGACCCTCTCTTTTTATTTTTTTATCTTTCTCCCTCTTTGACTTACACAGCTGCTTCAGCCGAGCACGCTTCTTATGACTCGCCTCTTTTTGTCTCTTTATTTTAACAGCAGATCGTAAGTTTCTTTTTCCTTTACTCTTAGAATTTCGATCTCGGCTTCTGGAACTCGTTCTGCAAACGACAGACTCTCTGTTTGACTTCGCTGGCTCTTGCAGACGCTTATGCCTTTTCTTCTTGTCTTTGCGAAGCTCCGTCAGCAGAGCTGGCTTGCCCCCGCTCGCTTCTTTTTCAGCAGTGGTTTCCTCAGATGGTGCCTCAGTTTCAGGTTCTTCTGCCTCTTCACTGCCTCTCCCCACTTCGGCTTTACCCTTGATCTCTGGAACATTCAAGGATTTCTCCCACTTCAAGAGCTCGGCCTTAGCTTCCTTGGCTTCTGTCTCTTTGGCGTCCTCCTTTACTTTATTAGCCTTCTCACCATTCAGGGACATGGCATCATATCCTTGCTTTCTTAATTCCTCCTTCCCTTTCGCATCAAGGTTGGAGGCACTGGGGTCTTCAGCATACTCCTTGTCTTCTGGCGTTTTCTCCAGAGGCTCACCCAGGACACTGGTCTCCTTTTGGGGAGGAGTCAGGAGAGACAGCCCATCATAATAGCCCGGATCTGCATACTGGTCATCCATCTCCTCATATTTCTTCCCCAGCAGGCTGCTGGCTACTTGGAAGGCCTTGTAGGCGGAGGGGACGTCTTTTGCGACCTGGTCCTGGTTACACACTGTCATGAGACTCTTGGCCTCTGCATCCACATCAGCCACATCAACTGGTTCAGCCGATACCTTTTCCACCTTCTCTGCCTTGGCCAGCACCCCGGCACCACCATCTTCAGACCCACTCTTACCAGGCTCTGACTTCTTGGCACCTTCCAGAGGATCTTCCTCTTCCGGTTTCTCATTTTCTTCCACCTGCTGTGCAGCAGCACGCTTAGGCTTCTCCAACTCATAGATGGCATCTTTTGAGCTCATGAGAGCTTCCATCTCTGCTCTGAGTTGCTTGTTCAGCCTCTCTAATTCATTTCGCTCCTCAAGCACTTCTTCAAGGGCTCTAGCCAAGGAGAGGGCCTTAGTTGCCTTCTCTCGAGCATCAGTCTCCGCTTGGTCACGTTCTTCGGCATATCTGGCCGAGGTGGTTTTCTCTTCAGCCAGGAGCTTGTCCAACATCTTATGTTTCTTCTCCAATTTAGACACAATTTGTTTCTGGTGGTCCAGGTCCACCATCCGAACACGCAACTCTTGATCAAGTTGAGCCATCCTGGCTTCCAAATGGCTTTTCTCCTCCAAGAGAGCAGATTTTTTTTGAGGCTCTGTTTAGAACCTCATCAGCCAGCTCATCTCTTTCCTGCTCTGCATGAAGTCTGGATCGCTCAGAAGCTGCAAGTTCCTCTTGAAGTTGGAGAATTTCCGCTTCTATTAGTGACTCTAGTTCCTTCAGTTCATTCATCTCTTTCTGTGACTCCTCTGGAGATTCCTGCAGTTGCTCTGCGAGAACCGCTAGCCCCATCTCCAGTGTATCTAGGGACTGTGCAGAGCAAGCAAAAACATCTTCGAGTTTGTAGCTGTACTGTCCTGTCAGGTCATCTACAACTGTCTGGATATGAGCTTCAGACACTAGGCTGTCACCCGACTGAACTCTCGTCTCGTCAGATATAACTGTCACCTGGTCGCTACTAGTAACCACTTTAGTTTTGCTGGGTCTTGACATGGTAGCCTCAATCTCGGAGTTGCTAACTGTCACGGCACATAGGCCACTTATACTGTTCGTGTCATTATTAACCCTGGCCTCTAGGGGCACCCCTGAGTCAATCCCCACCTGGGACATTTTATTAATCATAGAAACCTGTGGAGACTGCACATCCACCTCTGGTCCGTGTGGTACACCTTCTAGCCCCGCCACATTGTCTACAATGGGGTCTCCTAGCGGTGTTTCTTCAACATTTATCAACACTTTTATATCAGACACATGTTTACTAGTGATGAGCGGGAGGTGCCATATTCGAGTTCGCGATATTTCGCGAATATTCGCATGAATATTCGTGTTATATTCGTCGAAATCGAATATTCGCAATTATTCCAATTATCGCGAAATTATTTTTTCGCATATTGCGAAAATTTATCTTTATAGTATAAGGCAACGTTCCTATGCTAATGACTATGGCTATGCTAATATGTGTATTTTACGAAATTTCGTAATATTGCTCTAACTTCGTCTCTTAGAATATTTTACGAATATTCTAAAAGACGAAGTTAGAGCAATATTAAGAACATTTGCAAAAGTCGAAATTGCGATGCGAGTAATATAACACGAAATAGTCGCATGAAGATTTAAACTTAGCACTGCTATATTCCATATTCTAGCCTAATATGGAATATAGCTGTGCTAAGTTAGCACTGCTATATTCCATATTAGGCTAGAATATGGAATATAGCTGTGCTAAGTTGAAATCTTCATGCGACTATTTCGTGTTATATTACTCGCATCGCAATTTCGACTTTTGCAAATGTTCTTAATATTGCTCTAACTTCGTCTTTTAGAATATTCGTAATATTCTAAAAGACGAAGTTAGAGCAATATTACGAAATTTCGTAAAATACACATAGATTGTATTTAAGCTAATATACTGCTATAGTAATATTTTTTAATAGTGTACATATTTTACAAAACTTAAGTTCAGAAGAGGCAAAAAAAAATTACAGGAAAAAAAAGGGATTATAGCACTATATTAGCTAAATTACAATCTATATGTGTATTTTACGAAATTTCGTAATATTGCTCTAACTTCGTCTTTTAGAATATTCGTAATATTCTAAGAGACGAAGTTAGAGCAATATTACGAAATTTCTAAAAGACGAAGTTAGAGCAATATTAAGAACATTTGAAAAAGTCGAAATTGCGATGCGACTAATATAACACGAAATATTCGCATGAAGATTTCAACTTAGCACTGCTATACTCCATATTCTAGCCTAATATGGAATATAGCAGTGCTAACTTAGCACAGCTATATTCCATATTAGGCTAGAATATGGAGTATAGCAGTGCTAAGTTGAAATCTTCATGCGAATATTTCGTGTTATATTACTCGCATCGCAATTGTGACTATTGCGAAATTTCGTAAAATACACATATAGATTAGATTGTAATTTAGCTAATATGGAATATAGCAGTAAGTTGAAAACGCCACTGACTGGAGCAGCCAGGAAGCCAGGAATCCAAAGGACAGGTAAGAACAACTTTAGGGAAGTGGGAAAGAAAAAAATATAATAAAAAAAAAAAGAAAAAAAACGAATATTCGATTTCGCGAATATATAGAACGATATTCTAAATATTCGCGAAATCTCGAAATTGCGATATTCGAGAAAAAAATTCGCAATTCGAATATTCGCGCTCAACACTAATGTTTACCAACAGGGTTAGCTTTTTCCCCAATCACAGCCTGCAAAGGAAAAGGCATGTCATTATTATCACATATTTCACATGACATCACATTTCCATTATGCATTTCGTCAAACATGGTACCATCACTTTGCACCTTATCTGCACCCTTGTTCTCAATGTGCAGCTCCTTCACATTATCATTTAAAGGAACAGGTACAGGTTCTGCAGGAGTTTTTGCACTCTCTGCAGAAGTGTCTCCATTATTCCACAACTCCCAGCATAAGGGAAAATTACACTCCAACACTCCCTCATGCATGAGCGTATCTATAACATCAAGATCATCAGTCTCTGTTCTCATTGGAGTCTCACGCTCAGTGAAAATCAGTGGATAGTCCTTTATCGCACGACTGTCCAGCACCTTTATTATTTTATCAGTCTCAGGTTTCAATATTGTGCTACCTTTTACCCGGGCTAGCATGGGATCCCGGATCCTTGTCATCCCAAAACTAGCTTTGGTCATGGGCAACTGAGGTAACACAGAAACCTTCTCCCCTGTAGATTTCTGCGAGGGAGCGATCACAGCAGGCTGATCCGCCTGTCCAGACACAGACTTATTACCTACCGGCCCAGCAGGTATCCCCTGCCGCCGGCTCACTGTCACTGGGTCTGCCACACAGTTAATAACAGGAACAGTCTTACCCTTTGTAATCAACCATTCTGGTAAAGCAGTGCCATTCTCTCCCGCGGACTCATCAACGTTGTGGTTGCTCCTAGCAACAGCTTTACTGCGCCTCTGCACTTCCTCTCTAGGACTCCGGACACAGTCGCAGGGAATATATGCACTCCTGAGAACCGCATCACTCTCCACCTCTTTGTCTTCCCGACGGTTGCCCTTGGCAACGGCACATATCTGCTGTTCATCGGATTCTCCAGGTACACAATTTGTAGCATTTTCTCCTCTCCACAGCTGCCAAAATAACGGGAAGTCTTTGCCAAGCACAAACTCCACTTCCAGGGTCTCACATTTTAAGAGCTCCCACTGCACAGGGCCATAGTCTGTTATAAAGGTCAGAGACACGGTGACATCTGTCTCTGGCCCTCTCTCCAGAAAGTCCAGAATTACGGGCAGGACCTGAGACACTTGTTGGCGGGAGTCTAGTACAACCAGCAGCGGAATCCCCCCGATCACCATCTCACAGGACTTTTCCCACGCGCTCCACCATTTGGCAGCCATTTTGACAGGTCAGTTTCTTTTACTGTGCCCTTTAAATCCCTGCACACCTTACACCTCAGAAGAAAAAAAAGTCCAAATTAACCAGCAGTTTTCCAGCAGCACCTGCTCCAGCTCCAGCGAACAAGCAGGCTTCCGGCCCTTTAAGTCACTGCACAGCAAGACAGCAATTCCTTAGCAACATTCAGCAGCACCTGCTCTTTTCCGTCAGGTCGTTGCCCCTAGCAACCTGCTGTTGTTATTGCCCGCATCCTCCACCAATTGTAAGGGATCGCCTCTTATTCGGGGGTCATTCTCACAAGGATCTTCATAACCACTGGGTTTCAGGTCCAAACAGTGCAATTTATTTTACACTCTGCATACACAACATGGCATAAAACAAAAGCCTGCCCGTCTGGGCTCTACCTAAACATAATAAACATCGTATCCCTAACTCGGCTATACGATAGCGTTCCCACATGGAACCAGGTGCGGCTTACCCCAGACATACAGTCCACCAGCCCTCAGGCTGTAACAAATGCAGTACCTTTGGAAAGGGTTGTGGTCTAGGAGTCCTCCTGACTCTGACCTTTCAATGCTTGTTCCCAGGTGTCGCCGAGTCCCCCAAATTCCAGGCTATTGCATAGCCTCGTGGCCCCTCAGCCTTGCCTAGCTGAGACAACACTGACAGAGCCTCACCAGGCCTCTGTCTGCACACTCTCCAGAGTGAGACACACCCAAGATCCAGTAGCAGGATTAAATAGGATCCCTGGACATGAGCATGCCCTAAGATCCGGACTGGAACCTGGGGAAACAACACCTCAATGTTCACATTGCCACAATATATATACGTATGAAATCGGACAGCACTCCAAGACTTGAAAAAACGTGATGTCTTTATTCACCCATGTGGAACAATTGCAACGTTTCAGCTCACAACTGAGCCTTTCTCTGAGAAAGGCTCTGTTGTGAGCTGAAACGTTGCAATTGTTCCACATGGGTGAATAAAGACATCACGTTTTTTCAAGTCTTGGAGTGCTGTCCGATTTTATTCGTATATTAAAGGTGAGAAGCTAATTCCCTTGGACCTTGCACCTGAGCCCTGACTGGTGCCGCCGAATCTCTTCACCTTCTCTAAATATATATATATATATATTTATTTAATAATATTAATATGTTGAGAATGCGATTGAGAATACAATTAAATAGTCTGATTATGCAAAATGTGTCTCAGTACAAATAATAGGATATTTATAAAGATTTACTTCTGTTAAGAAACCACTTCTGGTGCATTAAAACGCACTGTGTAAACAAGGCCCTGGGTTTTGTGTTGCCATGGACTGACAATGTTATATTATTTATATATTTACATTATTATATTATATATTGTTTATAAAATTCTGTTCCTGGTTGAAAAGTGTATTTTGTTTAATTTAACAATCTGTTGCTTCATTCTGGAGAAAAATAGCTTTTAATCCATATGCAATTATATGCAAATAAGCAGATAAGTGCACTGAGGGCGGACCCAAACCACTCTGTGCACCTTTGCTTCCTCTGCAAGCCCCTCCATCTTCTTTTTGATTAGCAGGGTCAAGCTGCTGAATAGTCATCTCAAAACACGTAACTAGAACCATGCCACTAGTGGAAGGACAATATCAAATTAAAACCTAAATTTTAATATAATTAATAAAAAATAATAATAAATATAGATATAAAACATTGAGAAACAAAAGTGGTGTACAGTATGTACAACCAGTGCTCAAGGTGAAAAAAAAAATAAACTTACCTGATCTACTGGTTTCTAGTGGCTCTATTCATCAATCTACCAAGAAAGGTCAGGGTGGGATCATGAGGCTGCCCCTAGTTATCCCTAAATGCCCTGATCTTCTCTGATTGTCCAGGTGGCCGGAATGGCTGCCCTATGTCTCCCTGGAATGGCCCTACCAGTTAAATAAGGCAGAGCTCTCAGTCTGGTCCTAAAAATGGTTGATGTCCCCATATATTCGCTTAGAGTCCAGTGAGCCCTGGTCTCGACGCATTTCATCTTGACTATGTTTTTCAGCTTCATCAGGGGACCATTAGTCCCTGGTAAGCATGGGGTGTAGCTCTGTGCTTTACCAATAAGCAATGAATAAACTTCTGGCTGGCAGAGGAGGCAGGAAAAGAAAAGTTGCACAGAGTGGTTTGGGCCCGCCCTTAGTGCACTTAACTGCATATTTAAAAAAGGATTAAAAGTGTTTATATTCCAGAATGTAGCAACAGATTGCTAAGTGAAAGGTATCATTACAGTCAGGGGAGCTAGCCCTGTACAGCATTTAACCGTGTGTTTCCTGGTGACCGACTCCCTTTAAATGACATTTTAAAGAGAACAAGTCACATTAAACATGTAATCTGATCTGTGTGCAGCAAGTTATAGAGCTGTGTTGATTCATACATTGTTTTGTTTTAAAAGATTCAATAAAACTTGCAATTTTTCATTTTAAGTCATTCTGGGTTACATTTATACATCTGTCCCCGCTGTGATATTAACGCAGATGTTGACAAAGAAAAATTAAACTTTGCTATGTCTGTAGTTTTAAAACTGAGGTAATTGACAAACCACTACTTTGGGAGACATGACCTTCGTAGCAAAGCTTCAGTCTATATTGAATGTACTCACTTGCGGGGAATCAATAACTGCAGCCTCTATGACAAGTCATTACTATAACATATACTTTTTCTTCTAGTAATTGTTAGTTCTGCTTCTTCCAGTCTTCATTGATTCAGACATTTACAGCTTTTCAATGGAAGTTATAATTAAACATTCTCATTACTTCTGCTCCATTGTTTGATCTGGATTTTACTTCCTTAAACATACATCAATGATTCCCATTTCCACAAATTCAGCTTTTTATGTATATTTTTGTTCAAAGGGTTCCTTTTACTTTGATAACACTTCATATCCATACATTGCTACATTACTAGGAGGGGCATTCATGTGATGTAATATTGCATTTCCCCCACAGTTGATCGCCAGCATTTCATGCTCCAATGCTCTCCCTTGACCTGCGCTGAATCTCACAGGGCAAGGGCTTTTTCAGCAGATTCGGTGATGGGGTCTCACCATGGGAATGCTAGGCGGAGGCTTCTGCCTAGCAAAGAACCTGATGATGTCAACAGCACTAATGGGTGGGCTTTAGTGCTGCCCTAGCCTGTAAAACAGGCTAGGGCAGCACTAAAGCCTGCTCATTAGTGCCAGTGACATCACCAGGAACACTGCTAGGCGGGAGCCTCCGCCGAGTAGTGTAAAAATATAAACAAAACAGCCCTTGTCTTGCGCGATACAGCACAGGGCAAGGAGAGCATCGGAACATGAAATGCTCCAATGCTCCAGTCAAAGGGGTTGCCTAGATAAAGTAAGGGATATGTCTGAGTTCAGTTCTGAATCCAGAAAACCCCTTTAAGACACCCTTCACCCTGAAACCTGTAGTTGAGAATTAAAGGAAACAATTGCGACAGTAATATTGCCAGCCATAGCATCTGAGCAAGATAGAGAGGAAAGATCAAGATAATTTTCATCCTTGTTCAAATCCAAACAAAAACATCTGGAGAGATTTGCCTTGTATATTGTAGGAACTGTGTTTTTGGCATCATTGAATGTACTACAACTTCCATTTTGCACTACAGTAAAGAGACGTTTATTCTAAGTATGGCCTGATTACTGACGCCTACACTATATTCTGGCCATTGCACTCAATACCCTTTGTCTTGCACCCATACAAACACATAACATAATGGGCACCCTAACTACATACCATCAGACAGGGGCCCCAGAACCAGGGTTTGCCTAAGGGAAGAATGGGTGCACCCCCCTTTCACTGCACACCGATAGGGAGTAACGATGTGAGGAAAGCCACTGTGATTGAGGAAATCCACTACCACTCCCATTCTGTGCTCTGATTCCTCCTATGCTCGCTGCACAAGCTGGGCACAATATATTAGGCAATGAAATGTCATATCTATGAAAAGCTTGTAATTTTCATTTTGCGCAGTCCTGTAAAATATCGATGGTGTCAAAATACTCACTGCGTCCCCTGACTGAGGGGTGTAGTTTCCAAAATGACGTCCCTTATTGGGAGTTTTCACTGTATGGGTACCTTAGGGTCTCTGCAAATGTGATGTAGCACTCAAAAACCATGCCAGCAAAATTCACACTCCAAAAGCCAAATGGCTCTCCTTCCTTTTTGAGCTCTATCATATCCTCTTACACCAGCTTACATCCATATTTATGGAATTTACATACTCGGTAGGACCTACCTATAAATTCAAGTACTGTGGTGTAAGTCTGACATAGAATGAACTGGGCACAACATATTAGGCACTGAAATGTTGAAAACTTATTTTGAAAAAATTTTCATTTGCAACATCCGCTGAGCATTAAAGGGGTTGTCCGGGTGCAGAACTGAACCCAGACATAACCCCTTCTTCACTCATTCAGCATGAATGAGTGGATCATCAGAGCATTTCACGCTCTGATGCTCCCCGTTTTGCAGTTTTGTTTACATTCTCAGTGCTAGACCGAGGCATCCGCCTAGCAGTGATCCCAGTGATGTCACCGGCACTAATGGGTGGTCTATAGTGCTGCCCTGGCTTGACATGTAGCCTAACAGTTAGGTGAAAGTCTCCGCCTAGCATACCCATAGTGAGACCTGGTACGTTACTGGATCTAAAGAAAAAGCCCTTGCCCTGCGCGATTCAGCACAGGGCAAGGGGAAGCATTGGAGAATTCATGCTGAATGAGTGAAGAAGGGGTTATATCCAGGTTCAGCTCTGAACCCAAACAACCCCTTTAATTTCTATTATACTTTGTACCTCACATATCAGTACACTGCTGGATATACTATATATCTATACCCGCTGGATCTATTATACCGTATAATATATGCAATATGTGTGTATATACTGTGTATATATATAAGAAAAACATGAGGTAGTGGTGGTTGTAACTGTCTGCGGTACTGTATATGAGTGAGATATCAGGTATTCAATTATAATGTATAGTGTGTCACTTTTGAGGTATGAGAATCAATGAAGCATGAGGTACTACTTCTGAGTAAAAAAAGGGAAATGGGGGGGGGGGCAAATGAAGAGAAAAAGGGAGAACCTCCTTTTACCCAGTCCATTCTAGTCTCAATGGAGAGCTTATGTTGCAGTTCCTGTACATGTTGTTGGGGGATTGAAGGACCTGTGATGATCTCATCACAGGTCTTGGCAGCTGCACCTTTCTAACCTGGGAACTACACTATTCTCTGTGCAGTTCATTTACTAGATGGGGCAAGATTTGTGATGATGCTATCATCTCAGATCCGGGCAGATACACCTTTCTATTCTGGGAACTACAACATTCTCTATGTAGCTCCTTTACTATATTGTACAGGATCTCTGATGATGTCATCACAGTCTTTTAGTTTTCTGTTTGGATCAGAGGGGCTCTGGAAAGGAGGTGGATGGGAGCCTGTATTAAATGTAATTTGGGCTCAGGGCCTTTGCTCCAATGCGGGCCCCCATTCCTCATGAGCCCTATAGCAGCTATATGGTCTGCCTCCATTGAAGGTATCCCACTGACTGAAGGGGTACCTCAGGGTCTTTTCAAATGCTTCATGATGCCCACCAAAAACTGTATGGCGCTACTTCCCTTGTGAGCCCTGCTGTGTGTCCATATGGCAGTTTGCAACCACATCTGGGGTGTTTGTGTAAACTGCAGAATCAGAGTAATACATATTAAGGTTTGTTTCGCTTTTAAAAAATAAAATTAAAGTAGACATATGGTGAATGTTAATTAACAACTATTTTGTGAGGTATTTTTCTTAAAAGCACAAAAAAATCTAATTTTCCATAAATTTGGGATTATTATTTTTTTTTATTAAAAAAGGTAAATGGTAATGATCTAAATTTACCACTAAGGCTACTTTCACACTAGCGTTGATTTAATCCGGCGTTCAATTCCGACACCGGAACTGCCCGCCGGATCCGGAAAAACGTGTGAAAACAGATTACATTTGAATCCTGATCAGGATTTTGATCACAATGAAAAAATGCATTGGAAAAAACGGATCCGCCATTTATGGACTTTAACTTTTTTTTCACATTTTTCGGGTTTAACATGCAAAAGCCGGATCCGGTTTGACTGAACACACGGCGCCAGATCCGGCGTTAATGCAAGTCAATGGGAAAAAGACCGGATCTGGCGTTCAGTCAAAGTGTTCAGGATTTTTGGCCGGAGGTAAAAATACAACATGCTACGTTTTTCTGAAAAGCCTGATCAGTCAAAAAGAATGAACTGAAGACATCCTGATGCATCCTGAAGGACGGACTCTCCATTCAGAATGCATGAGGATAAAACTGATCAGTTCTTTTCCGGATTTGAGCCCCTAGGACGGAACTCAGCGCCGGAAAAGAAAAACGCTAGTGTGAAAGTACCCTAACATGAAGTATAAAGAGTTACAGGAAAACATTCTTAGAATGCCATGGATAAAGCATTCCAAAGTTATTACCACATAAAGTGAGACATGGCAGATTTGCAAAATTTGGGGAATGTTTTGAGGAGTATAGTGAGCACTTTGACCTCACAGGCATTTTATACAATTTAGAGACACTTGACTGAAAATGAAAAAAATATATCAAAAAATTCCAATTGGTACCCCTCACAATTCACCCCTTAATTTGTTAAGAATTTTTTTTCTGAATATGCCAACACGCCAATATGTGGTCATAAACAAAGGGCTGAGAAGGAGTGCCATATGATTTTTGAAAATCTGATTTTGCTGGAATAAAACTACACCCCTCAAGAAATTTATCAAGGGGTGTAGTGAGCACTTTAACACCACAGGTGTTTCATAAATTTACTGTGAAAATAAAAACTACATTTTTTTCCACATAAATGTTGTGTTAGCTAGCCCTACGTTTTTCCCTTAAGGTGAAACTGACTTTGTCCTTAAAAGGGTTTTCCCTGATTTTAACATTGATGACCTATCCTCAGGGCAGGTCATCAATGTCAGATTGGTGGAGGTGCCAGGTATCAATCAACTGGTTGAAGAGGAAGGCCACGTTCCGTGCGAGCACTGCATTCCCTTGTTGGTTTACCTGCTTACCGTCAACATCGCAGTGGTGAGCAGATGTAACTACAAGCCGTTCCGCTCACCTCTATGGGACGGCTTGTCCCTATGAATTCAACCAGGAGAAAGGCAGGAGAAAAAAGACGCAGTTTGTTTTTATATGCATCAATTTGTTTTAAACTTTGCAAGTATAATAAAAAACGTGATCATAAGAACCCCTGCGGTACTTCACTATGTTGGGTTGTCTTACTAATATTTAGAAGACAAGAAGTCTGACTGGAGAGGAAGTCCCGTCATTCATCCAGTGATCAATTGCATCGAAAATAGACTGTCTGTGTGCCTTCGAATACTGATACTTCCACTGTGGATTTAGGAGCTGCGCGTCTTTTGCATAATATTCAGGACTAAGTGTGAACGCTAACCTACCTCACCATAGACTTGCTACGCTCCAGGAGGAATTGTGGTTTGAGACTTTGTTTTATTTATTTTTTATCTTTATATATTTTTTCTGTTTGTTGATAATATGAATTCAACCAGCTGATCGGTGGGGGTGCTGGGTGTCGGACCTCCGCAGATCTGATATTGATAGATCATTAATACTAAAATAGCGAAAAACCCCTTTAAGGGGTTAAAGAAAATCTGTGACCCTGAAAAATGCCCCTGAACAACTCCCATGTGTGATAAAAAGACACAGATTCCAACTGTCCTCCAGTAAGTTCTCAAACAGTCAAATGCAGGAGCCTTGGCCATTCATGAAAGTGATTTCAAACATAGTAATTACATCATTCAATTCTGCTTTCCTTCAGATACATACATTATAGTACTTCAGGGTCATTCCTCATGCAAGTAAATTCCATTCGATTAGGTTTTATGGTTTGCTTCGGCATCCTTCAAAAAAATAATTTATGAAGATAACTGTAATTTTGTAATGTATAATTTTTTTTTACCTTTTGTTTCTCCTATCTCCTGTTAGGTCACATGATCATGTCCATGCAGGTTTTCCCTATTTTCTGTGGTGTGATGTCCATGGGTGTCACTGATAGGGTAATGTCAATGTAACTAGCTGGGTGTTGTTGGGGGCGCTGCTGGAGTGATCTGTTGACATGGTGAAAACTGGTCAGAAGAATCTTAAAGTGAAACAAAAAAAAGCACTGGGAAAGACGTAGATGAGGTAAAAAGCTACATAAGCATATCTGTTAAAAACCATAGTAATCCCAGAAAACCAATTTAAAGGGCACCTGTCAGCAGATTTGTACTTATGAATCTGGATGACCTGTTACATGTGCTCTTGTGACCTGAAGGCATCTGTTTTGGTCCCATTTTCATATGTGCTCGCATTGCTGAGAAAGATGATGTTTTAATATATGCAAATGAGCCTCTAGGAACAACGTGGGCGTTGCTGTTACACCTCGAGGCTCAGCTCTCGCTGCAGTTGCTGCAGCCTCTCCACTTTGATTGACAGGGCGAGGTGTGATCACATTTACACTACCTGGCCCTGTCAATCAAAGTGCAGAAGACACGGCAGTTGCAGAGAGAGCAGAGCCTCTAGGTGTAACAGCAACGCCCCCGTTGCTCCTAGAAGCTCATTTGCATATATTACAACATCATTTTGCTCAGCACTGAGGGCACATGTGAACATGGGACCAACACAGATGTCTTCAGCTGCCAAGCGCAGATGTAACAGGTCAGCCAGTGTCATAGGTACAAATCTGCTGACAGATGCCCTTTAAGGTTATGCTGTGTTTAGTTGTGCAACAATTGACCAGAGTTCCTCTACTAGATACCATATACCAGACCTATAGCATTGTATATGGCTGCACCTACTGTAAATATATGTTTTATCATTTCACATTAGCTCTTAACAGTATTATCATGAAACATGCGGACGATGACTTTTCATAACAAAAACTAAGGGGGTCAATTATAAAACAAAAATACACCTAAATTACTGTAGGAGTATTTCTGGAGCAATAAATCTGCGACTTCTCCCTGCTCACGACAGGTCTAAAAAAGTGGGCATGGCATGGGCGGGGAAGGGCACAGGCTGGCAGACCCATCACATTTAACATTTTCTACGCCTGGCTTAGGCTACTTTCACACTTGCGTTCGAGGTTCTGCTTGTGAGATCCGTTTGAAGGCTCTCACAAGCGGCCCCGAACGCATCCGTTCAGCCCCAATGCTTTCTGAGTGGATGCGGATCCGCTTAGAATGCCTCAGTCTGGCTCCGCTTGGCCTCCGTTCCACTCAGCAGGCGGACACCTGAACGCAGCTTGCAATGTTCGGGTGTCCGCCTGGCCGTGCGGAGCCAAACGGATCCGTCCAGACTTACAATGTAAGTCAATGGGGACGGATCCGTTTGAAGTTGACACAATATGGTGCAATTTCAAATGGATCCGTCCCCCATTGACTTTCAATGCAAAGTCTGGACGGATCCGTCTGAACAACTTTCACACTTAGATTTTTTTTGTGAAATATATTGCAGATGGATTCATTCTGAACGGATACCATCGTTTGCATTATAGGAGCGGATCCGTCTGTGCAGACACCAGACGGATCCGCTCCGAACGCAAGTGTGAAAGTAGCCTAAGGCGTAGTAAAAGGTCTAAATGTAAGACAACTCGGAAGCTGTCTTAGGCTACATGCACACGACCGTATGTGTTTTGCGGTCCACAATTTGCGGATCCGCAAAAAAAAAGGATGACGTTCCGTATGGCATCCGTTTTTTTTTTTTTGCGGATCCGTTTTTTTTGCGGATCCATTGTAATAATGCCTATCCTTGTCTGCAAACTAGAAAAAAATAGGACATGCACTATTTTTTTTTGCGGAGCAACGGAACGGACATACTGATGCGGACAGCACACGGTGTGCTGTCCGTGTTTTTTGCAAACCCATTGAAATGAATGGCTCCGCATCCTATCCGCAAAAAAAACTGATCGGACACGGAAATAAAATACGGTCATGTGCATGAGGCCTTACACTTAGAAATGGCGGAGGATCCGCCAGTTATGTAGAGGCTGGCACCTCTTTATAACTCCGGCGGATCGACTGCCAGCTATAGGGGTTAAGACCAGCGTCTACAGTAAATGCACCTAAATGCCTTGTAACAATAGAGGACTACATCAAATAGAGACAAGTGTATGTAGGCTCCAGCCTGCAGCATTCAAGCTTAAAACTATAAATCAGTTATGTGCAGAACAGCCTGGAAACAATTCATAAAATATATATATATATATAGTGACAGTGGAGCTGCCAGTGGGCCATAACAAGGCCATTCAAGTATTCAAGTGCTCTTGTGTGACCTTATTAACAAGATCAAGCCTGGAATAATTAAAAAGATTAACAGACTGTCCACACCTATTGCTGGCTGCTAATTATCCTCATTACCACCCTAGCTGCTGCAGACAGTGGGGATGTATATATATATATATATATATATATATATATATATATATATATATATATATATACAGTGCTTGAAGTGGGCCGGAACGCGGCGGTACTCAGTACCGCCACTTCCAAAAATTGCCCTGGAGAGTACCAGCACCTCTCCGTGCGCCCAGTACGTGGGTTTCCGGTACCGGAGCGCAGCGGAGAGCTGGCAGTATCTCCTCCCTAATGTCGTTGGCTGGGCAGCTAGTGGAGGGGGGCGGGTCGTTGCAGAGTACGGCTCAGGCTGGCGCAGGCAGGGAGTTGACCTCACGTTAGGTGACGTCAACTCCTTCCCGCGCGCCTGTGACTGAGGAGCGATCAGTGCGGCGACCAG
The DNA here is from genome assembly GCF_905171765.1 of Bufo bufo. NCBI lineage: Eukaryota > Metazoa > Chordata > Amphibia > Anura > Bufonidae > Bufo > Bufo bufo. The sequence goes on from NC_053392.1 coordinate 557,894,465, forward strand.
TGACTGGTCCTCCTTGGAGTCAGGAGTCGGACGGTGCAGCAAAGAACATCGACTTTGCTTTGGAATCCAACTTCTGAAGAGTACTGGTGAGTGACAGGCACCCCCCCTCCCCCCACACACATTAGTTCCTCTCTGTACCAGTACCCCCCCCCCCTGGCAGGGGGGTACTGGTACAGAGAGGAATTAATGTGTGTGATGAGGGGGGGGGGGGTCTGATGTGCAGGGGGGTACTGGTACAGAGAGGAACGAATGTGCGGTGGTGGGGGGGGGGGTACTGGTACATAGAGGAACTAATATATATGTGTCTGATGGGTGGGTCTGATGTGTAGGGGGCCCCTGCACATCAGACCCCCCCCATCACACACATATATATTAGTTCCTCTATGTACCAGGACCCCCCCCCCCACCACCGCACATTCGTTCCTCTCTGTACCAGTACCCCCCTGCACATCAGACCCCCCCCCCCTCATCACACACATTAGTTCCTCTCTTTACCAGTACCCCCCCCCCACCACCACCACACATTAGTGCCTCTCTGTACCAGTACCCCTCTGCACATCAGACCCCCCATCACACACATATATATTAGTTCCTCTATGTACCAGTACCCCCCCCCCCCACCACCGCACATTCGTTCCTCTCTGAACCAGTACCCCCCTGCACATCAGACCCCCCCCTCATCACACACACACACACATTAATTCCTCTCTGTACCAGTACCCCCCTGGCAGGGGGGTACTGGTACAGAGAGGAATTAATGTGTGTGTGTGTGATGAGTGGGGGGGGGGGTCTGATGTGCAGGGGGGGTACTGGTACAGAGAGGAACGAATGTGCGGTGGTGGGGGGGGAACTGTACTGGTACATAGAGGAACTAATATATATGTGTGTGATGGGGGGGTCTGATGTGCAGGGGGGGGAGCACCGGCGCCTAATAGAGTACCGGCACCTCTTTTGGCCCACTTAAAGCACTGTATATATATATATATATATATATATTGTGGGGATTCGCTCTGGTAGGCAGGGTAAGCGGACGCAGTACAGAGGCAAAAACAAGGTTGTAAAGCAAAGTTCAGTGTTTATTCTCACACAGAAAAAAAACAAGCCAAAAGTAAGTGTTCATTTTTTGGTGCCTGTTCACACCACACAAAGTTCACAGTGCAAAAAGACTTCACCTGGTCAGCAGATGATTTCCACCCACCGTCCGCAGCAGGCTTTAGAGGCCTGTTTCCCCAGCCTATGGCTCTCACAAATAAATGTCTCAGTGTCTCAAACCACAGACTCCTCAGCTCCTCAGCTCCTCTGCCATGGAGGATAATCCACACCCAGCTGAGCTGCTGGCTGGGTTTTTAAACCCCAGCCCAAAACCTGGCCTGGACGTGGGGAACAGCCACCCACCCTGCTCTTTGGCTGCTCCCAATAAGAACCGGCCCGGATCGGCTTTTCAGCCACACTAAGAATAAACAGTGTCAGCAAGCACTAGCTGCGGCTGACACATTAAATAACCGGTTCTTATCTCACCGAGGCCAGGAACCTCGGTGACACGTACCTTCCGTCAATGACGGACCCTTGCGCCTTCCTACATACCTCCCCCCTTTGTTCAACCCTGAGGGGGTGAACACACGCCAGACAGTGTACTCGGGACAGGGCATCCGCGTTTCCCTGTAACCGGCCTGCCCTGTGTTCTACTGTGAACTTAAAGTTTTGCAGCGATAAGAACCACCTGGTGACCCGAGCATTCCTCTCTTTGGCCTGGCTCATCCACTTGAGAGGGGAGTGATCGGTCACCAGACGGAATTTCCTCCCCAACAGATAATAGCGGAGAGACTCGAGTGCCCACTTGATGGCCAGGCACTCTCTCTCCACTATACTGTACCGGGTCTCCGCTGGAGTGAGCTTACGGCTGAGGAAGACAACGGGATGCTCCTCCCCGTTGACTTCCTGAGACAGTACCGCACCGAGGCCCACTTCGGAGGCATCAGTTTGTACCACAAATTCCCTCTTGAAGTCGGGCGTCACCAAAACCGGGGACCCACACAGGGCCGACTTCAAAGCGGAGAAAGCCTCTTCCGCCTGGTCATTCCAGCGGACTATCACGGACTTACGTCCCTTTAAGAGCCCTGTCAACGGAGCCGCTAAAGTGGCAAAATGGGGGACAAACCTCATGTAATAGCCCACCATTCCCAGGAACGACTTTATTTGTCTAGAGGTGGCAGGTCGGGGCCAATTCCGTATCGCCTCTATCTTGCTCACTTGGGGTTTGATGACTCCGCGCCCAATGACATACCCAAGGTATTTAGTCTCCTCTAACCCTATCGCACATTTCTTTGGGTTAGCCGTTAGCCCCGCCTTTCGAAGGGAGTCCACTACGGCCTGTACTTTGGGCAAGTGACTTTCCCAGTCTGTACTGTGGATGATAATATCGTCCAGGTAAGCCCAGGCGTACCGCCGATATGGACGAAGTACAATGTCCATTAGACGTTGGAAAGTGGCGGGGGCGCCATGCAGGCCAAAGGGTAACACTTTATACTGGTACTCTGATGTCAGAAAAGGAGCGACGATCTCAGCCCACTGGTCTTGGGGCAGCTTTTCCCTGGTGGCCACTTTTTCATACATCGCCAGGTAGGTCTCGATGTCGTCTGCGGGGGTCATTTTAGGGATCGCTGCACGTACTGCTTTCCGGGCATCGTGTACGCTTGGGGTTGCTCCTGCTGACTGTAACGCCATTACATGTTGTAGCAGCAACTGGTTGGTCTCCTGCTGCTGCTTATTAGCCTCGCGTTGTTGCAGGTTAGCCTCCACAAGGGCCTTCATAACAGCCTCCATTTCGTCTCTTGACACCGGTTTGAATCTAGCCGGTTTGATAAATGACATACAACCGTGAGAGAAAAAATAAAATTTCGGCATTCACGCCAGCCTCACTGCGCTTGCCCGCTCCAAGCCACCAATTGTGGGGATTCGCTCTGGTAGGCAGGGTAAGCGGACGCAGTACAGAGGCAAAAACAAGGTTGTAAAGCAAAGTTCAGTGTTTTTTCTCACACAGAAAGAAAACAAGCCAAAAGTAAGTGTTCATTTTTTTGGTGCCTGTTCACACCACACAAAGTTCACAGTGCAAAAAGACTTCACCTGGTCAGCAGATGATTTCCACCCACCGTCCGCAGCAGGCTTTAGAGGCCTGTTTCCCCAGCCTATGGCTCTCACAAATAAATGTCTCAGTGTCTCAAACCACAGACTCCTCAGCTCCTCTGCCATAGAGGATAATCCACACCCAGCTGAGCTGCTGGCTGGGTTTTTAAACCCCAGCCCAAAACCTGGCCTGGACGTGGGGAACAGCCACCCACCCTGCTCTTTGGCTGCTCCCAATAAGAACCGGCCCGGATCGGCTTTTCAGCCACACTAAGAATAAACAGTGTCAGCAAGCACTAGCTGCGGCTGACACATTAAATAACCGGTTCTTATCTCACCGAGGCCAGGAACCTCGGTGACACGTACCTTCCGTCAATGACGGACCCTTGCGCCTTCCTACAATATATATACAGTGCCTTGCAAAAGTATTCACCCCCTTGACTGTTTTTGTATTTTGTTACATTACAGCATTAAATTCAATGTTTTGTTACTCTGAATTTTATGTGATGGATCAGAACACAATAGTCTAAGTTGGTGAAGTGAAATGAGAAAAATATATAAATAAAACTATTGTTTAGAAATAGAAAACAGAAAATTGTCATGTGCGTATGTATTCACCCCCTTTGTTAGGAAGCCCATAAAAAGCTCTGGTGCAACTAATTACCTTCAGAAGTCACATAATTAGGGAAATGATGTCTACCTGTGTGCAATCTAAGTGTCACATGATCTGTCATTACATATACACACCTTTTTTGAAAGCCCCCAGAGGCTGCAACACCTAAGCAAGAGGCATCACTAACCAAACACTGCTATGAAGACCAAGGAACTCTCCAAACAAGTAAGGGACAATGTTGTTGAGAAATCTGTGTTTGCAATTACAGAGGTGAGACGTTTCCTGTTTGCATTTCGCTCCAGCGCGGTTCATGTATGGCGCTGGTAGCAAACTGGTTAAATACCATAGTAATCCCAGAAAACATTGTCAATTAAGTTACTGAATTTTGGGAACTGATCTTGCGTTGTGTATTTCTATAGCAGGGATGTATCACAGTATGGAGCCTTCACCGTTATTATCCCTGAGGCTCCTTCATGACATTCTGTCAGGTATACTTTGTTTACGCATTTGCAATTGTTAGAGTAGCTTCCTCTACTGAAAAGTTGTCAAGAATCCAGCAATTCACAGAGTTCGTGTACATTAGACTCCGGGTTACCCCTTTCTCAGTCTTTATTTCTACATAAAGACACAAACAGAAAGCCAATCAGATGTTTATGGTGGGGTTGCTGATCCAATCAGATAAGAAGACACCCCTGTACTTTGCACACTCCCCCTTTCCCTTAATTGACGGGCTAGACATCAGCAAATGTGCCGTGTCTTTGATGACACACCAACGGTGAGGCAATTGTGTGCATGAGGCTTAGTTTATTGTTTATCTTGGTAGAATAAGGCTAAGGCTACACTGAGAATTTTTGCACCACTACTAATTTATTTTAACATTTTGCAGCATTATTGATAGATTTTATATTTTTGTAGCACTACTGATTGGTTTTTATCTATTTGACAGCACTGCTGATTCATTTTAGTTTTTTTTTGCTGTTCCACTGGTTGATTTTACCATTTCTTGCAGAACTACTAATTGATTTTATCTTTTATCTTGGAATGTCTGTCTAGCTTCCCAACCAATTTTTTTTATCTGCACCTATTGATCTTCAATAAACAATAAAACAACTTTCCAAATATATTTATTTATTCAATTATTGGTGCAGACCAGTATGTCTCCATGGTAACAAAAAACAAGTCATGTGTATTCAGATCCTGCAGTCATATACACGCATAGATGCATAAATGAACAGATGTAAAAAATAATTAATAAAATATAATAAAGTTTCTAATTAATAAACAACCAATTCATAAAAAAATAAAAATAAAATCCAAGTGACCCAAAAGTAGGGGAAAGATAGAAGGCAGTATGAATATGAGATCAGACTAAACTTTGTTGGTTGTCTGCTACCATGGAGACACATAGTTCTATACAAGAATATTTGCAAAGTTGCATCATTTTTATTATAAGACTAGCAGAATTACCCAGTTTTGCATAAGTCTATTTATTCTGTCGTCTTTTTCATTTGCTGTTTGTGTGTGTGGTTAAAAGATATCCACAGTGACCCCCGTTACAGTGTAATTTATAGTGCACCCATAGCAGTGGCATCCACAGTGTCCCCCATAGTAGTGGCATCCACAGTGTCCCCCCATAGCAGTGGCATCCACAGTGTCCCCCCATAGCAGTGGCATCCACAGTGTCCCCCCATAACAGTGCGAAGACTCAAAGACCTGCCAGTATTAATTGGCCAATAGCGGTCATGTGACCACATTTATGTCAGTTAGGAAATGAATGAAGGACCTGTGAGTTTCTATTGGCTCCATGATCGTGCCATAATACATTTTTTTGTAGATCTGTGAAGAAAGATAGCTCCTCGATTGCCAAAACCCGGTCTAAAACATTTCTAAGCATGTGATTTATCTACAGTCAGGTCCATAAATATTGGGACATTGACAAAATTCTAACATTTTTGGCTCTATACACCACCACAATGGATTTGAAATGAAACGAACAAGACATGCTTTAACTGCAGACTGTCAGCTTTAATTTGAGGAGATTTAGATGTAAATCAGGTGAACGGTGTAGGAATTACAACAGTTTGCATATGTGCCTCCCACTTGTTAAGGGACCAAAAGTAATGGGACAGAATAATAATCATAAATCAAACTATCACTTTTTAATACTTGGTTGCAAATACTTTGCAGTCAATTACAGCCTGAAGTCTGGAACACATAGATATCACCAGACACTGGGTTTCATCCCTGGTGATGCTCTGCCAGGCCTCTACTGCAACTGTCTTCAGTTCCTGCTTGTTCTTGGGGCATTTTCCCTTCAGTTTTGTCTTCAGCAAGTGAAATGCATGCTCAATCGGATTCAGGTCAGGTGATTGACTTGGCCATTGCATAACATTCCACTTCTTTCCCTTAAAAAACTCTTTGGTTGCTTTGCAGTATGCTTTGGGTCATTGTCCATATGCACTGTGAAGCGCCATCCAATGAGTTCTGAAGCATTTGGCTGAATATGAGCAGATAATATTGCCCGAAACACTTCAGAATTCATCCTGCTGCTTTTGTCAGCAGTCACATCATCAATAAATACAAGAGAACCGGTTCCATTGGCAGCCATACATGCCCACGCCATGACACTACCACCACCATGCTTCACTGATGAGGTGGTATTCTTAGGATCATGAGCAGTTCCTTACCTTCTCCATACTCTTCTCTTCCGATCTCTCTGGTACAAGTTGATCTTGGTCTCATCTGTCCATAGGATGTTGTTCCAGAACTGTGAAGGCTTTTTTAGATGTCGTTTGGCAAACTCTAATCTGGCCTTCCTGTTTTTGAGGCTCACCAATGGTTTACATCTTGTGGTGAACCCTCTGTATTTACTCTGGTGAAGACTTCTCTTGATTGTTGACTTTGACACACATACACCTACCTCCCTGGAGAGTGTTCTTGATCTTGGCCAACTGTTGTGAAGGGTGTTTTCTTCACCAGGGAAATAATTCTTAGGTCATCCACCACAGTTGTTTTCCGTGGTCTTCCGGGTCTTTTGGTGTTGCTGAGCTCACCGGTGCGTTCCTTCTTCTTAAGAATGTTCCAAACCGTTGTTTTGGCCACGCCTAATGTTTTTGCTATCTCGCTAATGGATTTGTTGTGTTTTTTCAGCCTAATGATGGCTTGCTTCACTGATAGTGACAGCTCTTTGGATCTCATCTTGAGAGTTGACAGCAACAGATTCCAAATAGCACACTTGAAATGAACTCTGGACCTTTTATCTGCTCATTGTAATTGGGATAATGAGGGAATAACACACATCTGGCCATGGAAAAGCTGAAAAGCCAATTGTCCCATTATTTTGGCCCCTTAACAAGTGGGAGGCACATATGCAAACTGTTGTAATTCCTACACCGTTCACCTGATTTGGATGTAAATACCCTCAAATTAAAGCTGACAGTCTGCAGTTAAGGGTCCATTCACACATCCGTGTGTGTCTTGCGGATCCACGGATCAGCAAAACACAGACAGCGGCAATGTGCGTTCCGCATTTTGCGGACCGCACATTGCCGGCACTATTACCGACAAGAATAGGACATGTTCTATTTTTTTCAGGATCGGAATTGCGGATGTGTGAATGGACCCTAAAGCACTCTACCCTCTTTACAGTGATCTCCACAGCCCCCACCCCTTAACACTGACCCCCTACAGTGCCCCATCCGTTAAAATGGGACCTCCACAGCAGCCCACCCCCTTAACTTTAACCTATACAGCAGCCTTCCCCTTTAACAGTGAGTTTCACAGCACACCACCCCCTCGACAGTGAACTCCACAGTGGCCTTTACAGCAATCTGCCCCTTAAAACTGACCTCCATAGCTTCACAGACAGACAGGGGAAATGTCAAACAACCATGCTGGACTACAAACACCAAATAGACCAGACATGGAACACAAAATGACATACAACAAACTGAGGAAGGGGCGATTAAATGCCCCGAAACGCGTCTAGCTAAGACAGGACCCCGAACCTTTGAACACTGGAAATTGGAAGATATTGCCGGACTCTTACAGCATATTTTGTTCATCACCGCGTAAAGGGTAAATGAGAAAGAGATCTCGAAAGACCACAGTTTGCAGCAAAGATCGGTCTGCACGTGTCAAACATTTACCAGCGTGGGAAGTGAAAACTACTATCGCTCGGACAATACTGGTTTCTACACATAAAGAATTAATCAGTATAGCGACTTTGTGGTGAGAAAAGCTATACGGTAAGACTTTTTTCGAACTTTTCCGGCAGAACATTTATTAAAATCGCAGTGTTAATATTCCAGTGGGACGCCGCTGGTTTGAATACATAGCGGGACACCGCTTACATCTTGCTGGTTTACTCCAGTGTGGGACACAAAATAATCAACGTTGCCCCCAACTACTATTGTACTGGACTAATTTCAGGACATTACGAACATTGTTGGTATTATTCTATTTTGGGATTATTTTGTGTCAGAAGGGAGTGAGCTATACGATAATTGTAGCTACTACGTTCCCTGCGAGTATTTTATATTCGGATACGAATTATGGGATTATTTTGTGTCAGAAGGGAGTGAGCTATACGATAATTGTAGCTACTACGTTCCCTGCGAGTATTTTATATTCGGATACGAATATTGCTGCTATTTATGTGAATATTTATTCATCGATTTAAAGCATTATATAACCTTATGTCTTTATTTGTTTTTCATGCCATTTGGGTCTAATATACTGGTGCACTGTCCAGACTAGACAGTCATATATACCACCAATTTATTCAGTTAATACAATATATGCTATTTATTGTCGAGTATTTATAGCTATCTTAACACGTGGGTATTACCCTTTTTACTGTTGTTTTTAATATTGTTCAAAAGGTCAATACATTTCTGTATGGTTCTAATATCTTGAGAGTGCCCAGTTTCTTTACTATATCTACCCTGTACATAAACCCACACCAAACTACATAAAGAAGGGTAATGGGACACGGGGAAACATCGGGATAACATTGCCAAAGACCTTGATGTTCCACCAAGAGGCCCTCACGGACAGGTGACAAATCCAGAGAGGATCAAGACTCCTGCTCATGCAAAGGCAGACATAATAAATACAATAAAATACGTAGATAGGGAGGCTCAACACCTAGATGGAAGGGTAATGGTGGGTTCACTGCTCGCTGGGTCACCCACCCAGTTAAAGAGCAGGCACACCACCTTCTGGAGAAGAATATATATAACAACAATTTATTCAAGATCAAAGTGTGAGTAAATACTCAAACCATAATATTCAATACATAATAAAAACTCGATACACAATTGATGAATCCAGTAAATACCATATGGTAAAAAAAAATATAAAAGGATAAAAGTCACTAAATAAAAACTGAAATAAAAAGTGTTCAGAGGTCCAGTGTCCTCATCTTGTGTGGAATTCAATATATACAGTCTCCTAAAATGGGCCACACCGTGACCTAAGATGGGACACAGCCTTGACGGTGAAAAAAAGGTTCCAACTGTTAGAAATGTAGATCGCAATACAGAAGTCAGTACCACTGCTCTCATAGACCGCCCAATATAAGAAGTCACACAATGTAGTATAATAAATGATTCCAAGCTTTCTGAGTTGTCTCAGTGAGACTCTTACCGCTTCGTAGTAATTGGAGTGACCGTTAGTGTATAGGCAGAATCACCTACTCACGTGTCTGCACGGGCATATTTCATAGAGCGGAGAGCAAGAACCCTTCACCAGGACGCTGACTTCACGTGGTAGAAGCGCTCAGTTCCGTTGCTTGGGGGGCGTGTTGAGGTCAGGTGATCCTGGTGGACAGATCAGGTGACCAGATCAGCTGATTCAATGCTGTAATCATGTGGTACACAGGTCCTATACCACAGTTGGAGTCTGTATCGAAGATAGATGATTCAAAAAAACTTCTTTGGTGCGCACAAGGATTCTTCTGTACTTTAGGTCTGGACCAGTAGTAGATGCAACAAGCAACAAGCATGCACAGAAAAATTATCACGGTCCACTACCACCAGACCATGACAGCCGTGACATCATTTAAGTTGATTTTTAACTTAATTTTTTCAATATTTATCGGCTGAGGAGTAGGTGGTGACGTCGGCCTAACTGGATCGGGGGGGGGGGGGGGGGGTCCTTTTGAACAGTTCACTCTAAGACAGCAGCACTGTGCTGTCTGAGTATGAGCTGCAGGGAGAAAGTCACCGTCCCTCCCACCTCTGCAGCTGACAGAAGTTGCTTTTTAACTTCATTTTTTCAATCCCTGTCGGCTGAGGAGTGGGAGGGGGCATGGTCTAACCTGATCGGAGGCATGGCTTAGCGGGACCTAGGGATATGTGACCTTGTGTATGGCAGTTGGGATATGAGTGAAAGACGTGCAGGCTTCTATTGGCTAATGCAGGTCATTTTTTGGGAATATCTCAGGAATGGTAAGTCCTAGAGATCTGGTCTAAAACCTTCCCTGACACCTGATGTAGATCGGTCCAGTCGTTTGGTCGCGCATAGAAAACAGACAGACAGATGTCCAGACAGACGTCCAGACAGACAGTGACTCATTTTTATATAGATAAGAGATATATGAGATGTATTAGGTTCATTTTCTTTATACTGTTGTTTTTTAATCTTCAAATGTTTTTCACACCATTGATCTACTTGTATCCGGTTCCACTTCTAACACTTTCCATAAGTTGCCATGACAACTGATCTTGGCTTGTTTTTGGAAGTGTCATTCAGGATGACCCTTTGTCATAGGCATCATAAAGTACATTTTATTTTACTTTGATAAAGCCTTGAAAGGGGTACGATATCAAAGCAAATATGCAAATATAAATGTAATAAATATAAAGATGTGCAGATATTTTGTATCGTTTTGATGATATCTGCCGAGTACAGTTATCCACTTGGAAAAGTTTCTGATGTACGGCACAAATTTACTGGAAGTCAGATCCATTTTCCAGAGACAGCAAACTTTTATTTTAATTCCAAAGATACAATTCTCCTGCAGAGAAGTCCTTGTCTAGCAGCAAAAAGGAATATTATGTGACATTTCGAGTCTCGCACAGTTGTCCCTTTATTCTGTCATGCAGGGGATAAGAATAGCATATATGGCTCAATTGTATCCAGCATCAACAATATCACATTTTAGAAATATTTGAGAACATCTTTATTCTGCATAGGACTCCATGGGTCTTCATTTATTTTTATACTGATTTCCTTTTTCCCTTCTGCTGTACAATCAATTTCACTGCGGTTCCTGTATTCTAAGAACACAATAAGCTTGGAATGACGGAGGCACAGATAGAAGGGTAAAATTAAATTTTGTACTCCATGTGTAAGAAAAGCATCTTCTGCTTTCCCGGAGGCTACAATAAAATGTAGTGTCATAAACCACAATATCATTCTTTTGTCCCTTCCAGCCAATGATAAAATTACTTTTCCTCAAAAATAAAATCCTTACAGTTGATAATTTGTGAAATTTACCAAATTATGGAACTGGGTTTCACAACCTTTCCTGGTCTGAGGGCTAGAATGTCAAGGGGCTGCAACAGAACCTAGGCTGCTTAAAACACTAAGGGGGACATTTAGTAAGTCTAGTGATTGATTGATTCCAGTCTTAATCACTATGCGCTGCTGGTGGATGCGCCTAAGTTATGTAGAGGCACAGGCCTCTACATAACTTTGGCGCTTTCTGCCGCTGGCCACGCAACATGCTTTAACCTACGCAAGCTCCCTTGCTTGTGTTATTTAAAGGCTATGTACATTTTTATGATTGCAGATTACTCATTTGTGGCTAAAAAACATTTTTTTAACTGGCCTTTATTAAAAATATTGAGCTGTTTTATCACAAAGGGTTAACTGTTTTTCTAGCTGTGTGACTGGTACTTTCACTTTGTGTTATCATCTAATAACCCTTATCCCTAAACTACTGAGAGATCATAAACACTTATTTAAGCCACATTCCGCTCAGTAAGATAAGAACTGAGCTATAATGAATGTTTGTAAAGTCAGAGAGCAGAGATAAGGAGTCCGTCTGCTCCTGGTCTGATGGAAAAGACAGAAACTCTAATGGGTGCTTCTAGAGCATTTCAGCTCTGTACAGAAAAAAAGGACTTCATATTTTTAATAAAGACCAATTTAAAAAAATATTTTTAGCTCAAAATGAGTACAATGCAATAATAATAAAAAAAAAATTGCCCCCAAAGGTGTACATAGCCTTTAACCTCTTCAGGACACATGACGTACCGGTACAGCATGTTGTCCTGGTACTTAAGGACACATGACGTACCGGTACGTCATGTGTATTTCCGATCACCGCCGCCCGGCGGGCGGTGATCGGAACAAGGTGCCTGCTCAAATCATTTAGCAGGCACCTTGGCTCAATGCCCAGGGGGGTCCTGTGACCCCCCCCCCCCCCCGTGTCGGCGATCGCCACAAACCGCAGGTCACTTCAGACTTTCAGGCTTTTACATGCGGCAGCGGTTGCGGTCGGCGGTGCCATCGGGTCCCCTTGGGGTTGTAGGGGGGACCCAATGGCATGGAAGGCAGCGCGATGCCTAAGGAAGGCATTGCGCTGCCTTCCGGTGATGAGCCTGTGAGATCCAGCCCACTGGATCTCACAGGCCGGAAGCTGTATGAGTAATACACACAGTATTACTCATACAGCCAATGCATTCCAATACAGAAGTATTGGAATGCATTGTAAAGGATTAGACCCCCAAAAGTTGAAGTCCCAAAGTGGGACAAAAAAAAAACTAAAAAAAACTATGGCTCAGAATATGGAGACACTAAAACATAATGTATCGCCGCGTCCGTATCGTCTGGCTCTATAAAAATATGACATGACCTAAACCCTCAGATGAACACCGTAAGAAATAAAAAATAAAAACTGTGCTAAATAAACCATTTTTGCTCACCTTACATCACAAAAAGTGTAATAGCAAGCGATCAAAAAGTCATATGCACTCCAAAATAGTGCCAATCAAACCGTCGTCTCATCCCGAAAAAAATTAGACCCTATCTAAGATAATCGCCCAAAAACTGAAAAAACTATGGCTCTCAGAATATGGAGACACTAAAACATGATTTTTATTTTTGTTTCAAAAATAATATTATTGTGTAAAACGTACATAAATAAAAAAAAAAGTATACATATTAGGTATCGCCGCGTCCGTATCGACCGGCTCTATAAAAATATCACATTACCTAACCCCTCAGGTTAATACCGTAAAAAAAATTATAAATAAAAACAGTGTAAAAAAAGCCATTTGTCACGGGGCGCCAAAGGCACACTCGGTCTCCCATCAGCCGCAGATCTGCTGCTTAGCTTCGGGAGCGAGGATCTGTGTTTGGCCTCGTTCCCAGGGCAGCTTTGCTAGCTGGGGTGCTGGATTTGTATGTCTGTCGGTCATGTGATGCTCGCCACGTCAAATGACCCTCACTCCCCACTATAAATACAGGCAGCCTGCTACCCACATTTTAGGTATCTGGTGATTGTTTTGTTCCTGCATACTTACCTGATCCTGTGTTCCCTGACGAATCTCTGCCTGTTCCTCCTGTACTGTGCATCTCTCCTGGTATCCTGACCCCGGCTTCCACCTGACGATTCTTTGCGGACTCCAGTTGTACTCCTGGTATTTGACCTCGGCTTTTCCTGACTATTCTCTGCTCATTCCTTAGTACTGTGTAGCTTTCTAGGTATTGACCCGGTCCGTTCACGTTCCGTTATTTGTATTGTCTGTCTTCTCAGCACGTAACCTAAGTTAGGGACCACCGTCTAGTTGTCCCCTGTCATTAGGACTTGCGAGGCAAGTAGGCAGGGCCAGGGGTGGGGGTGGAGCGCAGTGGTCACTATCCTCCCCCCTGTGTGTAGTGTACGTTACCGTCACACCATTTTTTGTCACCTTACATCACAAAAAGTTGTAATAGCAAGCGATCAAAAAGTCACACGCACCCCAAAATAATGCATATCAAACCGTCATCTCATCCCGCAAAAATCATACCCTACCCAAGATAATCGCCCAAAAACTGAAAAAACTATGGCTCTCAGACTATGGAAACACTAAAACATGATTATTTTTTTTGTTTCAAAAATGAAATCATTGTGTAAAACTTACATAAATACCTAATATGTATACTTTTTTTTATCGCCGCGTCCGTGATAACCTGGTCTATAAAAATGCCACATGATCTAACCTATCAGATGAATGTAGTAAATAACAAAAAATAACGGTGCCAAAACAGCTATTTCTTGTTACCTTGCCTCACAAAAAGTGTAATATAGAGCAACCAAAAATCATATGTACCCTAAACTAGTACCAACAAAACTTCCACCCTATCCCGTAGTTTCTAAAATGGGGTCACTTTTTTGGAGTTTCTACTCTAGGGGTGCATCAGGGGGGCTTCAAATGGGACATGGTGTCAAAAAACCAGTCCAGCAAAATCTGCCTTCCAAAAACTGTATGGCATTCCTTTCCTTCTGTGCCCTGCCGTGTGCCTGTACAGCAGTTTACGACCACATATGGGGTGTTTCTGTAAACTACAGAAACAGGGCCATAAATATTGAGTTTTGTTTGGCTGTTTTAACCCTTGCTTTGTAACTGGAAAAAATGGATTAAAATGGAAAATTTGCCCAAAAAATTTAATTCTTAAATTTCATCTCTATTTGCCAATAACTTTTGTGGAACAGCAAAAGGGTTAACTACGTTTATAAAATCAGTTTTGAATACCTTGATGGGTGTAGTTTCTTATATGGGGTCACTTTTTTATGGAGTTTCTACTCTAGGGGTGCATCAGGGGGGCTTCAAAACGGACATGGTGTAAAAAAAAACGGTCCAGCAAAATCTGCCTTCCAAAAACCGTATGGCATTCCTTTCCTTTTGTGCCCTGCCGTGTGCCCGTACAGCAGTTTACGACCACATATGGGGTGTTTCTGTAAACTACAGAATCAGGGCCATAAATATTGAGTTTTGTTTGGATGTTAACCCTTGCTTTGTAACTGGAAAAAAAATATTAAAATGGAAAATCTGCCCAAAAAGTGAAATTTTGAAATTGTATCTCTATTTTCCATTATTTCTTGTGGAACACCTAAAGGATTAACAACTTTTGGAAAATCAGTTTTGAATACCTTGAGGGGTGTAGTTTCTAGAATGGGGTCATTTTTGGGTGGTTTCTATTATGTAAGCCTCACAAAGTGACTTCAGACCTGAACTGTTCCTTAAAAAGTTGTTTTTTGAAAATTTCTGAGAAATTTCAAGAATTACTTCTAAACTTCTAAGCCTTGTAACGTCCCCCAAAAATAAAATGTCATTCCCAAAATGATCCTAACATGAAGTAGACATATGGGGAATGTAAAGTAATAACTTTTTTCCCCTCCCCACGACAGCACCTTAGAGAGATGGCTCCTCCCCCAGGACAGGAAACCTGCAGCATAAAAAGGTGGAGCCACTCTCCCACCTCAGTGAGGTTTCCTGTCCTGGGGTGGGAAGCCTGCAGTTTGGGTTGTCCTGACCTGGAAGCCCTGGTAGTTACTGGAGGGTCAGTGACAACAGTTTTTCTTACCTGCCTTAAGATTCCTCTCCCATAGGTGTGGGGTTGTAGGAATAGGGTCGGGAGTCCACAGCAGGCAGAAGGTGTCGGTCCCTCAGGCGAGGAGGACCGCACCACCGTGGAGAGTGTGGCCAGAAGGCCCCAGCAGAAGCGCAGACCAGCCAGGATGCCACCGGACGCAGGCGCACAGTGATGGCGTCATCCAGGAAGTCCATGCGTTCCACGGCCGTGCGCTTCCGGTCAGATGACCGGAAGTTCGTCATTCCCGGCATCTTTAAAAAGTTAGCAGGTATGGCAGCGATCCGGACGTGTGAGTCTTCTGCGGCTGCATTCAGAATGTCGGAGTGATGTCCGGTGATAGACAGCAGAAGTTCTGTCTCAGTGGTGTCCGTGGCGTGGTGGGTCTGCAGGATACAGTGGATCTCTCAGGTGAGAGGTGCACTCTGGTGGCACATGGTAACTGTTTGCAATGTTGATTGTATGCAGGGTTACCTACTATTATGGAAGAGGAAAGGAGATCTGAAGGCACAGACATTGAGATCCTGCCACCGGTATTGTGAGTTCTAATGTTTGGTCCTTAAAGGGTTAAGGCTGTTTCATTAGATATGGGTATGTTTCCTTTTCTTAGACTGTGCCTAAAAAAGTGGTGGCCAAGAAAAAGAATAAGGAATGTCCTATTTGCAAATGTTCGCTGACATCTTCATATGCTAAGAAGCTCTGTCAGCAGTGCATTGAAAAAACTGTGGCGGAAGAGACTCCAGGTATTCTGAGGGATTTGAAGTCTCTTATGTCCGAAGTTAAAGTGTCCCTGAAAGCAGGTAGAAAGAGGAGAAGAGCGGTGAGGCAGGAGTCGGATGTGGAGTCAGAAGACAGCGAGTCTCATTCTGTGGATGGGGACTCTGATGATTCCTCCTCTTCAGAGGATGAAGCAAGAGAAAGGAAGTTCCTATTCCCAGCGGAAGATACGGACAAATTACTAAAAGTTATTCGATCTACCCTGGAGTTAGAGGACACCAGGGAGGATAGATCAGTGGAGGATTCCGTATTTGAGGGTCTTAGGGAAAGGAAGCGTAGATGTTACCCAGTTTATAAATCTATTTTAGCGGTAATAGAGAGAGAATGGAAAAAGCCAGATAAGAAGCCATTTATTTCAAAGACCTTTAAACAGATGTACCCCTTTGAGGAAGAAGCATCTACATCCTGGGATAAAGCCCCAAGACTAGATGTGGCTATTTCAAATGTATCTAAGAGAGCCTCCTTGCCTTTTGAGGATATGGGTTTTTTAAGAAACCCTTTAGACAAAAGAATAGATTCTTCACTTAAAAATACTTGGGAGTCTTCTGCGGCTGCATTCAGGCCTAGTATAGCCACCACAGTAGCCGCAAGGTCAATGTCTCTATGGCTGGATAAACTGGAGGGGCAGATCAGGGACAGATGTCCTAGGGAGCAGTTGTTAACATCCATACCCACTTTCCAAAAGGCCGCAGACTTTATTGCGGATGCCTCAGTGGATGCGGTGAGACTGGAGGCCAGAGCCGCATCTCTTTCTAATTCTGCACGCCGGGCCCTGTGGCTTAAAAATTGGAAAGGAGGAGATACAGTTGCAAGAAAAAGTATGTGAACCCTTTGGAATGATATGGATTTCTGCACAAATTGGTCATAAAATGTGATCTGATCTTCATCTAAGTCACAACAATAGACAATCACAGTCTGCTTAAACTAATAACACACAAAGAATTAAATGTTACCATGTTTTTATTGAACACACCATGTAAAAATTCACAGTGCAGGTGGAAAAAGTATGTGACCCCCTAGACTAATGACATCTCCAAGAGCTAATTGGAGTGAGATGTCAGCAAACTGGTGTCCAATCAATGAGATGAGATTGGAGGTGTTGGTTACAGCTGCCCTGCCCTATAAAAAACACACACCAGTTCTGGGTTTGCTTTTCACAAGAAACATTGTCTGATGGGAATGATGCTTCGCACAAAATAGCTCTCAGAAGACCTACGATTAAGAATTGTTGACTTGCATAAAGCTGGAAAGGGTTATAAAAGTATCTCCAAAAGCCTTGCTGTTCATCAGTCCACGGTAAGACAAATTGTCTATAAATGGAGGAAGTTCAGCACTGCTGCTACTCTCACTAGGAGTGGCCGTCCTGTAAAGATGACTGCAAGAGCACAGCTCAGACTGCTGAATGAGGTGAAGAATCCTAGCGTGTCAGCTAAAGACTTACAAAAGTCTCTGGCATATGCTAACATCCCTGTTAGCGAATCTACGATACATAAAACACTAAACAAGAATGGATTTCATGGGAGGATACCACAGAGGAAGCCACTGCTGTCCAAAAAAAAACATTGCTGCATGCTTACAGTTTGCACAAGAGCATCTGGATGTTCCACAGCAGTACTGGCAAAAAAAATTGTGGACAGATGAAACCAAAGTTGAGTT
The DNA here is from genome assembly GCF_905171765.1 of Bufo bufo. Classification (NCBI taxonomy): domain Eukaryota; kingdom Metazoa; phylum Chordata; class Amphibia; order Anura; family Bufonidae; genus Bufo; species Bufo bufo. The sequence continues at coordinate 557,912,220 of NC_053392.1, forward strand.
GTTTGGAAGAGACACACAACACTATGTGTGGAGTAAAAGAGGCACAGCACACCAACATCAAAACCTCATCCCAACTGTGAAGTATGGTGGTGGGGGCACCATGGTTTGGGGCTGCTTTGCTGCGTCAGGGCCTGGATGGATTGCTATCATCGAAGAAAACATGAATTCCCAAGTTTATCAAGACATTTTGCAGGAGAACTTAAAGCCATCTGTCCACTAGCTGAAGCTCAACAGAAGATAGGTGTTGCAACAGGACAACGACCCAAAGCATAGAAGTAAATAAACAACAGAATGGCTTAAACAGAAGAAAATACACCTTCTGGAATGTCCCAGTCAGAGTCCTGAGCTCAACCCGATTGAGATGATGTGGCATGACCTCAAGAAAGCAATTCACACCAGACATCCCAAGAATATTGCTGAACTGAAACAGTTCTGTAAAGAGGAATGGTCAAGAATTACTCCTGACCGTTGTGCACGTCTGATCTGCAACTACAGGAAACGTTTGGTTGAAGTTATTGCTGCCAAAGGAGGTTTAACCAGTTATTAAATCCAAGGGTTCACATACTTTTTCCACCTACACTTTGAATGTTTACATGGTGTGTTCAATAAAAACATGAAAGATTTAATTCTTTGTGTGTTATTAGTTTAAGCTGACTGTGATTGTCTATTGTTGTGACTTAGATGAAGATCAGATCACATTTTATGATCAATTTGTGCAGAAATCCATATCATTCCAAAGGGTTCATATACTTATTCTTGCAACTGTATGCCTTCTAAAATGAGGCTATGTGGCATTCCCTGTGACGGCTAATTTATTTTCGGGTCAGAACTAGACTCTTTGCTTGAAAAGGCTGCAAATAGAAAGAAAAAATTTCCTCAGGAGTCCTTTACCCAGTTTAAGCAATATAAACGGCCCTTTCGGAACCCGGCCAGATTCCAGAGTAAAAAGCAGACGGGAGACAGAAAGCAGGGAGCAAGGCTTAGATCTGGGAATAAGTTTTTTTTGTTCAGATCAGCCTCCGCCCGTGCAGAGAAACAGGGAAAGCAAGGATGCTATGATCCCAGTAGGTTGAAGATTAAAGTTCTTCCTACCTGCTTGGGAGAAAATTGCAGGAAAATGGCTAGTGGGACTTCTGCAGGAAGGGCTAAAATTGGAATTCATGAAATATCCCACAGAAAGATTTGTGATCTCGAGATCTTCTCTCGCACTAATGCAAGAAATAAAAAAATTAACAAACAAAAAGGTGTTGATTCCTGTCCCAGAGTTAGAGCTAGGGAGAGGTTTCTAGTCTACTGTGTTCCTAGTAAAGAAACCAGATGGGTCATACCGGACGATCATAAATCTAAAGCACCGTAACAAATTTCTGAGGGCCAGAAAATTCAAAATGGAGACTATCAGGTCAGCGATCTATCTTTTATCTCCAGGATGCCATATGGCGGTTCTGGATCTAAAGGATGCCTACCATCATATCCCGATACATCCAGACCACCAGAGATTCCTCAGGGTGCCTGTAAAATCCAATTTCAGTGTTCTTCAGTTCCAGGCACTACCCTTCGGCCTCTCTATGGCGCCTCGGATCTTTACCAGGTAGTGGCGGAGATGGCTTCCTTCATCAGAAAGGAGAATATCACGTTCATGCCTTACCTGGATGATTTTCTGGTTGTGGCCCAGTCTCGGGAGACATGTGTCAGGGCGCTGAATCGGGTGATGGATGTACTGCAGTCCTGTAATGACCGGCGTCACGCACAGGGAGGAAAAAGGGAAAGCCCTGCCCAAGGGAAAGGGAAAGGTGGTGACCCCTAACTCACCTTGCGGCTGGCACCTGACTGCCCTGACGTCCCTAGACGGGTTCCTCACCCGTGCGGCGATCACGTCCCTAAACCCTGGCTTTCCCTAAAATGAGCCCTAGATAGTGAACGGGCCGGTGGGATCGCTAGTCCGCACCACTGTCACTAAGAGGGAAACACCAGGGAGAGGAGAGACAAAACAGTCAAACACATACACCCAGGTGGGCGACCACAATAGACCATAAAGGTCCAACAGGGATCCGGAGGGTAGCGTTCTGGACCAACTACCAGAGAACGCAGCAACACAGCTCCAGAGGGTCAGAATAGATGTCCAGGCAGGAAGCTCTATATCTGGCAACCAGAGAAGTGTGAGAGGGGAATATAAGGAGGTTTGGGAGTGCTGGACAAGGAACAGCTGAGGAGAAGGAGCTACGGATCCCTGAGTGAGCCAAAAGGGTTTGCAAATCAAACCCAGAAAGCTACCATAAGGAAACAGCCCTATCTTACATAGAGCGTGCAGCCAACCGCTGCGACTTCCTGACCCCGGGTATAACGGAGTCAGGCGTGGTTCTTGACACCCTCGTGACAGTACCACCCTCTCTACGAGGGGCCTCCGGACACTCAGGTCCAGGTCTCTCAGGATGAGAGGCATGAAAAACCCGAACTAGCCTGTCAGCGTTTACCTCAGACGCAGGAACCCACATTCTTTCCTCGGGACCGTAACCTCTCCAATGCACCAGATATTGAAGAGAGCGGCGGACCCGACGAGAATTAACAATTTTGGATATCTGAAATTCTAGATTACCATCCACGACAACAGGAGGGGGTGGCAGCGGTGACGGTTCTAGAGGTGGAACATATTTTTTGAGTAGCGACTTATGAAAAACATTATGGATTTTAAAAGTCTGAGGTAACTCCAGGCGAAAAGCCACGGGGTTGATGATGGCTACAATTTTGTAAGGGCCAATAAACATAGGACCCAGTTTCCAAGAGGGAACCTTCAATTTAATATTCCTAGTAGACAACCACACATAGTCATTCACTCCTAGGTCCGGACCTGGCGACCGTCTCTTATCAGCCATGCATTTGTATTTACCTCCCATATTTTTCAAGTTAGCTTGCACCTTCTGCCATACCGATGAAAGAGATGACGAAAACCGTTCCTCTTCGGGAACCCCAGAAGACCCCCCCTCTTTAAAAGTACAGAATTGGGGATGAAAACCATATGCACCAAGAAATGGTGACTTGCCAGTGGATTCCTGACGACGATTATTTATGGCAAACTCAGCTAACGGTAAATATGATGACCACAACTCTTGGTTTTCAGACACAAAACATCTTAGATATGTCTCAAGGTTTTGGTTGGTACGCTCAGTCTGTCCATTCGACTGAGGATGAAAAGCTGAGGAAAAGGACAAGTGTACCCCCAAACGGGAACAAAAAGCTTTCCAAAATTTAGAAATAAACTGGGTACCCCTGTTTATAATACCTGAGCAAGAGTCTTAGCATTAGGTAGTGCGGGTAACGCAATGAAGTGTACCATTTTGCTAAACCTGTCCACTACTACCAAAATAACTGTTTTACCCGCAGACAAAGGTAAGTCAGTGATAAAATCCATTGACAGATGTGTCCACGGTCTATTGGGAATGACGAGTGGTAATAGAGACCCTGCAGGACGTGTATGTGAAACTTTTGCGCGCGCACAGGTAGAACAAGAAGACACAAAATCCAATACATCCTGACGCAACCTTGGCCACCAAAAATGACGAGACAATAGCTCCAAGGTTGCTTTACTACCAGGGAGCCCAGCAAGTGCCGAATTATGATGTTCCTTTAATAATTCGAAACGTAGGTTCAACGGTACAAACAATTTCTCTGAGGGGCAAGAGACCAGGGCGTCCCCCTGGGCCTCTAACACCTTCCCCTCCAGAACAGAGTGTACCGCAGAAACAACCACTCCTCTTTGAAGAATGGGCACCGGATCACTCACATTACCCCCTCCAGGGAAACAACGAGATAGTGCATCAGTCTTGGTATTCTTTGCCCCAGGACGATAGGTAATCACAAAGTTAAACCTGGTAAAAAATAGCGACCACCTAGCCTGTCTAGGGGTGAGACGCTTAGCTGATTCGAGGTACAGAAGATTTTTGTGGTCCGTAATCACAGTGACGGGGTGGACTGCCCCCTCTAAAAAGTGACGCCACTCCTCAAACGCAAGTTTAATAGCTAATAGTTCCCTATTGCCAATATCGTAGTTCTTTTCTGCTGCAGATAGTTTTTTAGAAAAGAAAGCACAAGGACGCCATTTGCCAGGAGACGGACCCTGAGACAGCACCGCCCCCACTCCCACCTTTGACGCATTGACTTCAACAATAAAAGGCTGAGAGACATCAGGTTGGACTAGTACAGGTGCTGAGGTAAACCTCCCTTTTAGAGAGGAAAAAGCAACTTTAGCGGAGTCAGACCATTTAGAAAAATCAGTCCCCTTCCTAGTCATGTCAGTAAGGGGTTTTACAATAAGTGAATAATTTTTAATGAATTTCCTATAGAAATTCGCGAAGCCCAAGAACCGTTGTAGTGCTTTAAGGTTCTCAGGAAGATCCCAATCTAAAATTGCCTGGACCTTCCTAGGATCCATACGGAAACCTGAAGCAGATAAAAAATAACCTAGGAATTGTATCTCCTGAACGGCGAAGACACATTTTTCAATTTTAGCATATAATTTATTCGTCCGTAGGACCTGTAGTACTTGTCTGACATGCACCTCATGTGTTCTCAGATCAGACGAATAAATTAAAATATCATCTAGGTATATTACCACAAACCTGCCGATTAGATGACTAAAAATGTCATTAACGAAATGTTGAAAGACGGCAGGAGCATTGGTCAGACCGAAAGGCATAACTAGATTTTCATAATGCCCCTCAGGGGTGTTAAAAGCTGTCTTCCACTCATCCCCTTCCTTAATACGAATCAGATTGTAGGCCCCCCCTAAGATCAAGTTTGGAGAACCACCTAGCACCCGCAATCTAGTTAAACAGGTCAGGAATGAGAGGAAGAGGGTATGGGTCTCGGATGGTTATCCGATTTAATTCGCAAAAATCTAGGCAAGGACGCAGGCCCCCATCTTTCTTTTTAACGAAGAAAAACCCTGCAGCCACGGGTGAAGAAGAGGGTCTGATGTGTCCCTTAGCCAAGCTCTCGGAGATATAATCTTTCATGGCTTGTCTCTCTGGACCCGAAAGATTATATAACCTGGTCTTGGGTAATTTTGCGCCGGGAATAAGGTTAACCGGGCAATCATAAGGACGATGAGGTGGTAACTTCTGACAACCCTTTTCAGAAAAAACATCCTCAAAATCCGAAATAAATGTAGGTAGGGTAGTTATGGAGGCGACTAAGCAATTGCTATTTAAGCAATTTTCTCTGCACTGCTCACTCCACTCCAATATCTCCCTGGCCTGCCAATCCACCACTGGATTGTGCGCTACCAACCAGGGAAGACCCAGCACTACCGGAGTGGGAAGCCCCTCCAGAACATAACATGAAAGCATCTCGTTATGGTGGTCCCCTACCCGAAGGTGTAAATTATGAACAATGTGGGTGAGGTTTCTCTGAGACAGAGGAGCAGAATCAATAGCGAATATGAGAATAGGTCTCTGTAGCGTACAGAGTGACAAACCCATAGTGCGGGCAAAATGGGCATCTATCAAATTTACCCCTGCTCCACTGTCTAGAAAGAAAGAAATAGTCTCCGTCTTATCACCAAAAACAATAACCGCTGGCAACACAAATTGCGATGTACGTATGGAGGAAACGTATACACCCCGGCTGACATCCTCCACACAGCCTGGGGTTAGTAGTTTTCCGACGGTTGTTTCTGAGGAAAGAAGGACAGACATTAATGAAATGACCCCTCTCCCCACAAAAAAAACAAACCCCACGCCTACGGCGAGCCTCAGGAGGACGGACCTGACGAGTAGTTTCTCCTAGCTGCATAGGCTCGTCTAAGTCCGTACAGACTAACTGCTGCTTGGGAGGGGTTACCATTGCTCCGGTTTTTTCAACCTGTCCCTAAGGCGTCCATCTATTCGGATAGAAAGAGACATAACCGCATCAAGGAAAAAGGGGGTCTCATATAATGCAAGCGCATCCTTAACCCTTTCGGATAACCCAGAGCAGAACTGACTCCTGAGAGCCGGGTCGTTCCATTGGGTATCCGTAGCCCACCTATGGAATTCAGAGCAATACTCCTCTACCGGCCGCTCTCCTTGTAAGAGTCTCCGTAATCTTGATTCAGCCAGTGTGACTCGGTCAGGGTCGTCATATATGAGACCCAAGGCCCCGAAAAACTCACCCACTGACCAAAGAGCCTGGGAATCAGTAGGTAAAGAGAACGCCCAGAATTGCGGGTCCCCCTGCAGCATGGAAATAACAACCCCCACCCGCTGTTCTTCATTACCAGAGGAGTAAGGGCGCAGTTTAAAATATAATTTACAGGCCTCACGGAATGTCAAAAACTTGTCCCTTCCCCCAGAAAATCTGTCAGGGAGAGGGACCTTGGGTTCCGCAACAACCTGGTTACCAGTAGCAACCGCTGGGCTTGCGGTCAGTTGTAATTGCTGCTGTTGCTGGAGGACCGACGCCTTCAATCCTGCCACCTCCAAAGACAGGCCATGAAATTGTTTGGACAGAGCAGCAATTTGATCCATACTGGATTCTAAGTAGGTAAAAAAAAAAAAAAATTTTTTTTTTTTTTTTTTTTACCTACACAAAATAAGGGCCAGATATAATGTAATGACCGGTGTCACGCACAGGGAGGAAAAAGGGAAAGCCCTGCCCAAGGGAGAGGGAAAGGTGGTGACCCCTAACTCACCTTGTGGCTGGCACCTGACTGCCCTGACGTCCCTAGACGGGCTCCTCACCCGTGCGGCGATCACGTGCCTAAACCCTGGCTTTCCCTAAAATGAGCCCTAGATAGTGAATGGGCCAGTGGGATCGCTAGTCCGCACCACTGTCACTAAGAGGGAAACACCAGGGAGAGGACAGACAAAACAGATAAACACATACACCCAGGTGGGCGACCACAATAGACCACAAAGGTCCAACAGGGATCTGGAGGGTAGCGTTCTGGACCAACTACCAGAGAACGCAGCAACACAGCTCCAGAGGGTCAGAATAGATGTCCAGGCAGGAAGCTCTATATCTGGCAACCAGAGAAGTGTGAGAGGGGAATATAAGGAGGTTTGGGAGTGCTGGACAAGGAACAGCTGAGGAGAAGGAGCTACGGATCCCTGAGTGAGCCAAAAGGGTTTGCAAAGCAAACCCAGAAAGCTACCATAAGGAAACAGCCCTATCTTACATAGAGCGTGCAGCCAACCGCTGCGACTTCCTGACCCCGGGTATAACGGAGTCAGGCGTGGTTCTTGACACCCTCGTGACAAGTCCCTAGGATGGTTATTGAACTTCCAGAAGTCCAGGATGCAGCCATCAACAAGTCAGGTTTTCTTGGGTCTGGTACTGGATTCCAGACAGGAGAGAACTTTCCTCACAGTGGAGAAAGTTGCTGGGGTTCAGGAGGTAGTTCAGAGGGTTCAGTCAGGAGAGGCCTTGTTTATAAGGAAAGCTATGTCCCTTTCTGTATGCCAGCAGTCCAGTGGGCTCAGAGGCACTCTCGGCAACTACAAGGAGAGATCCTGGCCGCCACAAAACGGGCAGGGACTTCCCTGGAGTCTATTATAAAGCTATCAGATCCAACACTTTCATCCCTGAACTGGTGGAAGGAAGCAGAGAATTTGACTCAGGGAGTTCCCTGGTCCTTTCCGGAACCAGTAGTAGTAACTACAGACGCCAGCCCCTGGGAATGGGGGGCTCATGTGGAGGATCAGATTTTTCAGGGAGAATGGTCCCAGGGTCAGAGACATTTTTTTTCAAATCGGAAAGAGCTACGGGCGGTCTTACTAGCTTTGAGAGCAGCTCTACCAATGATCCAGAACAGGCATGTGAGAGTAATGTCCGACAATTGGGCGGTCGTCTCGTACCTCAATCATCAGGGGAGAACCAGGTCAGATTCCTTACGGAAGGAGACGGAATGGATTTTCGAAGAAATACAGTTGTGTTCAAAATTATTCAACCCCCACTGAAATTGAGTGTTTTGGCCAGTTTGACATTGATTTTGATCATTTCAGTCATCTTGTTTACAATTAAATCAAAGAGGCACTTGTAAGTCAGACAAATATAACATAATATTTATAATGAAATAACCACAAATGTCTTTTCTGTGCTTACATCATTATCAGCTTTATTCAACCCCCAAGTGACATTCAATCTTAGTACTTAGTACAACATCCTTTTCCAGTTATAACAACTTTTAAACGTGAAGCATAGCTTGACACAAGTGTCTTGCAGCGATCTACAGGTATCTTCGCCCATTCTTCATGGGCAAAAGCCTCCAGTTCAGTCACATTCTTAGGCTTGCGCGCTGCAACTGCTTTCTTTAAGTCCCACCAGAGGTTCTCTATCAGATTTAAGTCTGGTGACTGCGATGGCCACTTCAAAATGTTCCAGCCTTTAATCTGCAACCATGCTCTAGTGGACTTGGAGGTATGCTTGGGATCATTGTCCTGTTGAAAGGTCCAACGTCTGCCAAGCCTCAGGTTTGTGACAGACTGCATCACATTTTCATCCAAAATCTCCTGGTACTGAAGAGAATTCATGGTACCTTGCACACGCTGAAGCTTCCCTGTAGAAGCAAAACAGCCCCAAAGCATGATTGACCCCCCGCCATGCTTCACAGTAGGCAAGGTGTTCTTTTGTTTCATCAGTCCACAGAACACTATCCCAAAACTTTTGTGGTTTTTCCACATGACTTTTGGCATACTGCAGTCGACTCTTCTTATTCTTTGGAGACAGCAAGGGGGTGCGTCTGGGAGTTCTGGCATGGAGGCCTTCATTACGCAGTGTGCGCCTTATTGTCTGAGCTGAAACTTCAGTACCCACATCTGACAAATCTTTTTTCAGTTCCTCAGCAGTCACACGGGGACTTTTTTCCACTTTGCGCTTCAGGTAGCGCACAGCAGTCGAAGTCAGCATCTTCTTTCTGCCACGACCAGGTAGCGTTTCAACAGTGCCCTTTGCCTTGAATTTGCGAATGATGCTTCCTATGGTGTCTCTTGGTATGTTTAACATCTTTGCAATCTTCTTATAGCCATTGCCCTTCCTGTGAAGAGAAATCACCTCTTCTCTTGTCTTCCTGGACCATTCTCTTGACTTCACCATGTTTGTAAACACACCAGTAAATGTCTAGAAGGAGCTGAGTATCACAGTCCTTTTAAATCTGCCTAATTGGTGCTTATTATGCTTGATTGCTGCTCCTTGACATCCACAGGTGTTTTCAATACCTGATCGAAAACACTTGAATGAACATCTGATCTTAAGAGTGGCAGTCTTTAACCCCTTAAGGACATAGGGCGTACAGGTACGCCCTTGCTCCCTGGTACTTAAGGACACAGGGCGTACATGTACGCCCTGTGTATTTTTGATCACTGCCGTGCGGCTGGCAGTGATCGGAACCCGGTGCCTGCTCAAATCATTGAGCAGGCACCGAGGCCAAATGCGCAGGGGGGTCCCGTGACCCCCCCATGTCGATGATTGCGGCAAACTGCAGGTCAATTCAGACCTACGGTTTGCTGCGATTTCTGCAGTTTCTGATCTGCAGTTTCTGAATATTCCTAAAATATTTCAGTATCTCCCCCCCCTGCACCCCTGAGTGCTTTTAGCTGGTGCAGGGGGAGGGTATACCAGGGTATAATAATCGTTGGTGGTTAGTGGGTATACCAGGGTGCCAGCACATTGCTGACACCCTGGTATAAACGGCTGACATCTGCGATGCGATGTCAGCCGTTTAACCCTTTCCATACCGCGGTCGGACCGCTGTATGGAAAAGGTTAACAGCTCAGGGAGCTCCCTCCCTCTCCCATCGGGGGCTGCTGTGCCTTTGCAGCCCACAGATGGAGAGGGAGAGAGCCCCCAGACAGCCCCCCGACAGCCCTGTCCTTACCCTTCCCCGTCTTCGCAGTTCTGGCCACTACTGAGCAGACGGGGAAGGTTCCCATGGCAACAGGATGCAGTCTCAGGCATTTTGCTGTCCATGGTGCTGAACAGATCTGTGCTAAAGGCATAGATCTGTTCAGACAAAGTGTAAAATACAGTACAGAACACTATATAGTGTACTGTACTGTATTATACAGACATTAGACCCACTGGAACTTCAAGAACCAAGTGGGTCTGGGTAAAAAAAAAAGTGAAAAAAAGTGAAAAAAAAGTAAAAATCTAAAAACACATTTATCACTGATTAAAAATTTTAAAAATAAAATTTCCTACACATGTTTGGTATCGCCGAGTCCGTAACGACCTGATCTATAAAACGGTCATGTTACTTTACCCGAACGGTGAACGCCATAAAAATAAAAAATAAAAAACTATGATGAAATTGAAATTAAGCCCACCTTACTTCCCAAAAAAGGTAATAAAAGTGATCAAAAAAGTCGTATGTACGCCAAAATTGTAACAATCAAACCGTCATCTCATCCGGCAAAAATCATACCCTACCCAAGATAATCGCCCAAAAACTGAAAAAACTATGGCTCTTAGACTATGGAAATCATTGTGTAAAACTTACATAAATAAAAAAAAAGTATACATATTAGGTATCACCGCGTCCGTATCGACCGGCTCTATAAAAATATCACATGAACTAACCCCTCAGATGACCACCGTAAAAAAATTAAAATAAAAACGGTGTAAAAAAAGCCATTTTTTGTCATCTTACGTCACAAAAAGTGTAATAGCAAGCAATCAAAAAGTCATATGCACCCCAAATAGTGCCAATCAAACCATCATCTCATCCCGCAAAAAATGAGACCCTACTTAAGATAATCGCCCAAAAACTGAAAAAACTATGGCTCTTAGACTATGGAGACACTAAAACTTTTTTTTGTTTTAAAAATGAATTCATTGTGTAAAACTTACATAAATAAAAAAAATTGTATACATATTAGGTATCGCCGCATCCGTGACAACCTGCTCTATAAAATTACCACATGATCTAACCTGTCAGATGAATGTTGTAAATAACAAAACAAAACGGTGCCAAAAAAGCTATTTCTTGTTACCTTGCTGCACAAAAAGTGTAATATAGAGCAACCAAAAATCATATGTACCCTAAACTAGTACCAACAATACTGCCACCCTGTCCCGTAGTTTCTAAAATGGGGTCACTTTTTTGGAGTTTCTACTCTAGGGGTGCATCAAGGGGGCTTCAAATGGGACATGGTGTAAAAAAAAACAGTCCAGCAAAATCTGCCTTCCAAAAACCGTATGGCATTCCTTTCCTTCTGCGCCCTGCCGTGTGCCCGTACAGCGGTTTACGACCACATATGGGGTGTTTCTGTAAACTACAGAATCAGGGCCATAAATATTGACTTTTGTTTGGCTGTTATCCCTTGCTTTGTAACTGGAAAAAAAATATTAAAATGGAAAATCTGCCAAAGAAGTGAAATTTTGAAATTGTATCTCTATATTCCATTAAATATTGTGCAACACCTAAAGGGTTAACAAAGTTTGTAAAATCAGTTTTGAATACCTTGAGGGGTGTAGTTTCTTAGATGGGGTCACTTTTATGGAGTTTCTACTCTAGGGTTGCATCAGGGGGGCTTCAAATGGGACATGGTGTCAAAAAACCAGTCCAGCAAAACCTGCCTTCCAAAAACCAAACGGCGCACCTTTCACTCTACGCCCCGCTGTGTGGCCGTACAGTAGTTTACGGCCACATATGGGGTGTTTCTGTAAACGGCAGAGTCAGGGAAATAAAGATACAGTCTTTTTTGGCTGTTAACCCTTGCTTTGTTAGTGGGAAAAAATGGGTTAAAGTGGAAAATTAGGCAAAAAAATGAAATTCTCAAATTTCATCCCCATTTGCCAATAACTCTTGTGCAACACCTAAAGGGTTAACGAAGTTTGTAAAATCAGTTTTGAATACCTTGAGGGGTGTAGTTTATAGAATGGGGTCATTTTTGGGTGGTTTCTATTATGTAAGCCTCGCAAAGTGACTTCAGAGCTGTAGTGGTCCCTAAAAATTGGGTTTTTGTAAATTTCTGAAAAATTTCAAGATTTGCTTCTAAACTTCTCTGCCTTGTAACATCCCCAAAAAATAAAATATCATTCCCAAAATAATTCAAACATGAAGTAGACATATGGGGAATGTAAAGTCATCACAATTTTTACAGGTATTACTATGTATTACAGAAGTAGAGAAACTGAAACTTTGAAATTTGCAAATATTTCCCAATTTTTGGTAAATTTGGTATTTTTGTATGCAAAAAAAATATTTTTTTTTACTTAATTTTACCAGTGTCATGAAGTACAATATGTGACGAAAAAACTGTCTCAGAATGGCCTGGATAAGTCAAAGCGTTTTAAAGTTATCACCACTTAAAGTGACACTGGTCAGATTTGCAAAAAATGGCCTGGTCCTAAGGTGAAATAAGGCTGTGTCCTTAAGGGGTTAAGGGATTGAATAATTGTGTCAATGAAGAAATCACAAAAAAAAAACATTTAATACTGTATTACAAAAACAATTGATGTTATTTTAGTTGCATTTCTTTAAAAAGTCCTTGTAAGATTTCATTCTGAACACAATTACAAATGTACACTAAATTCCCTAAAACCCTTTACAGCATTGGGGGTTGAATAATTTGGAACACAACTGTAGAAGGGAGAGTTCTACATCTTTCAGCCATTCACATAAGAATTCTCAAGCAGATTTCTTGAGTCGCCACAGGTTACGTCAGGGGGAATGGTCTCTGAATCCAGAGGTATTTTCCCAGATAGTGGATTTATGGGGTCTTCCATCAGTAGACATGTTCGCCACAAGGGAAAACAGGAAGGTCGAAAAGTTATTTTCCCTCAGTCCAAGTGCCCGTCTGGAGTGGATGCCTTCCTCCAGAGATGGGACTTCCCTCTAGGATATGCCTTTCCCCCTCTACAGTTAATTCCACTAGTGATAAGGAAGATCAGGTACGAGGAAGCGAGAGTGATTCTAATAGCGCCCTTCTGGCCGAAGAGGGCATGATTTTCCCTTTTGAGAGCCATGTCAGTTTCGGACCCATGGATTCTGCCAGGGATCCCAAACCTGTTGTCGCAGGGTCCAGCATTCCACCCGGAGGTAGAGTCTCTACACCTTTCGGCGTGGAATTTGAAAGGTCATTTTTAGCCAGTCAGGGATTTTCAAAGGAAGTTGTTTCCACACTTGATGAAAAGTAGGAAAGAGGTGACTAACGTTATCTATGCGCGAGTCTGGAGAAAGTTTCTATCCTTTATAGGCGTAGATAGAGTTTCTTGGCTGTTAGAATTCTCAGTTGTACAGGTGTTAGAATTCCTCCAGAGAGGGTTATCCTTCGGTTTAGCAAAGAGTACACTGAAGGTGCCGGTGTCAGCATTGTCAGTCTTAGGGAGAAGGAGTTTAGCCATGGACCCATGAGTGGTTAGGTTTTTTAAGGCAGTTGACAGGGTGATGCCGGTGAAGGGCACCAGATTTCCTCCCTGGGATCTTAACTTAGTATTGAATGCCTTAACCAAACATCCTTTTGAGCCACTAGATTCATGCTCGGTTAAATTGCTTACCCTTAAGCTGGTTTTGTTAGTAGCCTTAACGTCAGCCAGGAGGGTTGGTGAGATTCAAGCCCTCTCCATTAACCCCCCTTTTATGACTGTCCGAGAGGATAGGGTAGGGCTGAGACCAGATCCCGGTTTTATGCCGAAAGTCCCTTCTAGGTCAAATAGGGCTCAGGAGGTAGTTCTTCCAGCTTTATTTTCAGAACCGAAGTATGACAGAGAGAAGGAGCTGCATTCCCTCGATGTCAAGAGGTGTATTTTGCAGTATCTGGAAGTAACTAAAAATTGGAGAAAATCTTCTGCCTTATTTGTACTATTCAGTGGGGTTAGGAAAGGTAATACGGCCTCTAAGGCATCTATTGCCCGCTGGATCAGAGAAGCTATATCCCTGGCATATTCAGTATCTGGTGTTTCTCCTCCTGTTTCTGTGAGGGCACACTCCACAAGGGCGGTGTCTACTTCCTGGGCAGAAAGGGCCAGCGTATTCATAGAACAGATTTGTCGGGCAGCTACCTGGTCTTCTCCGTCCACTTTCTATAAGCACTATAGGCTTCAGCTTGATTCTATTTCTGACCTACTCTTTGGCACAAAGGTCTTGGGCACTGTCACCCACCCTGAGGATGATCTCTGAAATCTCTCTCTAAGGTGCTGTGGTGGGGGAGGGGAAAAATGATGATTACACTTTCTGGTAATCGGATTTTCCTGACCCCACGACAGCACCTCTTTATTCCCTCCCTTTTGGTGTAGGGCTGTGTGTTCACGGGTGTCGCAGAAAAAAAAAAAGGTGTATATATGTATAAGATTTAAACTAACGTAAGGGGGAGTCCCACTCATGCTCTGGAAACTCACTGAGGTGGGAGAGTGGCTCCACCTTTTTATGCTGCAGGTTTCCTGTCCTAGGGGCCATCTCTCTGAGGTGCTGTCGTGGGGTCAGGAAAATCCGATTACCGGTAAGTGTAATCATCATTTTTTGTAGGTATTACCATGTATTATAGAAGTAGAGGAATTGAAACTTGGAAATGTGCAAATTTTTTAAAAAAAATTTTTTACTCCATTTTACCAGTGTCATGAAGTACAATATGCGACGAAAAAACTATCTCAGAATGGCCTGGATAAGTCAAAGCGTTTTAAAGTTATCACCACTTAAAGTGACACTGGTCAGATTTGCAAAAAATGGCCTGGTCCTTAAGGTGAAATAAGGCTGTGTCCTTAAGGAGTTAAGGTAAATCATAAACTGGCGTGAAAAATGATGAATGAGACGAGCTGGCCCGCCCTCTTCCCTGTCCATGCGATGCACCCATTTTCCGCCACTTCGCAAAAGTGGCGTGAGTGGGGTAAAATCACAGATTTTGGTGCAAAACACCTTTTTACCTGCCGTAAATCAGATATTAAATGACCACCTAATAGTTTATAGACCTTTATTAATGGGTGGGTGCTATTTTTGTGGTAACAGCATGACAAACAACCTGTTCTTGTGGGACAAGAGCAGAGCCCCAAATGTAAATGTGAACACAGCCTTAGGCCTCATTCATATTTTCCATGTTTTCCATCCATGAAAAAATCTGGCCGTGTTTCATCTGTGAAGGATCCGTCCATGTGTTAATTTTTTGCCCTTCATGTGTCATCCATATTCCACTAATTTCCAGAGCGTCTCCTATCGGTGACCGTCTATGTTGTGTCGGTGATTTTTCAGGGACCGCTAAACTTCTGTGTGAACAGACACATTAAAATGAATGAATACATGTGCTGTCCACAGAAAATGTGGACAGCACACAGTGAAATTATAGAAACACATCATGTTCTATAATTTGCGGAATGGCAACATGGATGCAGACAGCACACAGATGACATTCATGTGCTGCCTGCATTTTTGGGGACCCATAGAAATGAATAGGTCCACGTTCGATCCTCAAAAAATGTGGATCTGAAACGGACCAAAACTGCGGCCATGTGCATGAGCTTAAGCTGCATTTGTTTTTTTGTTTATAATGGTCAACCTAATCTGAAATATTTATTATAGATAATTGACATAATGGCACAATACCTTCCATGCATACTACCTTCAATATTTAGTGCACCTCACCAATGCTCAGATCAGTAGTACCCACCTATACCTGATGCCTAAGTTCACATGCTTCATATACAGAATGGCTGCTAAGCTGGTATTACATTGTGAGTCGCAACTGATGGCATCATACCTTCTCTTGAGAATTTCAAAGCAATGTCCAGATGTAGTACTTCACTAAGTGTGACTAAGGCCTCTTGCACACAAACGTTTTTTATTTCCGTTTACGTTCCGTTTTTTTGCGTTCCGTATACGGAACCATTCATTTCAATGGGTCTGCAAAAAAATGGAATGTACTCCGTATGCATTCCATTTCCGTATTTCAGCTTTTCCGTTCAAAGATAGAACATGTCCTATTATTGCCCGCAAATCACGTTCTGTGGCTTCAGTGGGTTCAGTTCCGTGCCTCCACACCGCAAAAACGTAGAACTTGCTCTATTTTTTTGTGGAACGGACAGATCGCGGACGCCATTAAAGTGAATGGGGTCGCGATTTACATGCGGCAGCCCCATGGCCGGTATCCTGCATTGCGGACCGCAATTTGCGGTCCACAGCACGGGCATGGGCAGCACACAGTCGTGTGAACAAGCCCTTAAACCGATAGGCAACTATTGCTGAGAACACAGCAGCATTTAAAGTGTTATGTTTATGTAACCTGCACCTATGATGAAACGCCATGTTGAGATGTTATATATGTCATGTGATATGTCATTTATTGTAATGTGCCTTTCAGCTGCTGTGATAAGCCAGCAAGGTAATTGGGTATGTGTGGGTGTACAGTACTACTGTGGATGAAACACCCTGTGAGTATGAAGGCATGGCAGGAGGTGTATTTGTGTATTTGGAGGTTATCTACCTTGGGCGGGATGTCGATTGGCAATGAGCTGTATGGTATGTGATTTGCACACTGGAAAGGGTTAACTGTGTCAAAAGGCGGATGCTGAGCTACAGTAAGGCCTCTTGCACATGAACGTTTATTTTTTCCGTTTCCATTCCATTTTTGTGGATTCAGTTTGCGGTCCGTATGAGGAACCATTTAATTCAATGGGTCTGCAAAAACAATGGAAGGTACTCCGTATGCATGTTTGGTACCCAGTTAGTAGAAGTTCGGGTTTGGGATCGGTGTTGTGTAGATTTTAATATTTTTCCTTATAACATGGTTATAAGGGAAAATAATAGCATTCTTAATACAGAATGCATAGTACAATAGGGCTGGAGGGGTTAAAAAAAATAAAGATAATTTAACTCACCTTAATCCACTTGTTCGCTCAGCCCGGTTTCTCTTCTTTCTTCTTTCTTCAGGACCTGGGTAAAGGACCTTTGATGACATCACTGCGCTCATCACATGGTCCATCACATGATCCATCACCATGGTGATTGATCATGTGACGGACCATGTGATGAGCGCTGTGACATCACCACAGGTCCTTTTCCTGTGCACAGCAAAGATGAAGACAGAAGAGAAGCAAACAAGTGAATTAAGGTGAGTTCAAATATTTTTTTATTTGTTTTTAACCCCTCCAGCCCTATTGTACTATATATTCTGTATTAATAATGCTATTATTTTCCCTTATAACCAAGTTATAAGGGAAAATAATAATGATTGGGTCCCCATCCCGATCGTTTCCTAGCAACCGTGTGCGAAAATCGCTTCTATGGGACCTGCGTTGCGTGAAAAACGCACAAAATAGAGCATGCTGCGATTTTCACAAGTGATGCGTGAAGATCACCGCTCATGTACACAGTCCCATAGAAATGAATAGGTCCGGATTCATAGCGGGTGCAATGCGTTTAGCTTACGCATTGCACCAGCGCGAAAATCTTGCCCGTGTGAAAGGGGCCTTACTGTTTAAACATTATTGCATGCTTCCGTTTCCGTTTGCCATTCGCAAAAAACGTATCACAAATGGAAAAACGGAACAGAAGCGGAATGGAAACACTACTTAAACAAAAAAACTGAAAAACAGATCCGTTTAAAACGGACCGCAAAACCATACGGTCGTGTGCAAGAGGCCTAAAAGTGAGGGTCCTGCCACCGGCATCCACACCTAGCTAGCATGCCAGTGATTAGGTGTTACTCAACCCTTTATGGACACAACCTAGTTTGGTACTTAAGGTGATTTTATTTTGTTTTTTCATTTCTGGATTTCCAAAGCCCTACATTTTTCATTTTATTTTTAAGGTATCTTTTGGGATGACAGTGTGAAAAACAATGTAATTCTGCTTTTATTTATGGCAAATATGACATTAGAGATGAGAGACGTTTTCGGCTGCTTTGCTGAATTTTACAAAAAAATGTGTTTTGTGACAAATTACTAAGTGCAAAGTAGTGTGGTGGGGGCAATGACAGGGAGTGCCAATTGCGCTGCCCCTAGTCATTGCACCCCTCAGATGTTGCGTTTAAAGCTGATTGTGGCAACTAATACAGTGTAAAATAAAAAAATTATAAAATCCTACTTACCTCATCCATTTGATTGTAAAGAGATGGGGATTTCGTGCGAGATCTTTAATCAAGATGGCGGCGGCCAGCTTTTCGCACTCAAATGGATGACGTAAGTATGATTTCTTAAATTTTTTTAACCACTATTCAGAAAAAATTGATTCGCTACCACGTAGCACGAGGAAATTCGGCTTTGCGGCAAATCAAATTTTCCCTAAAATTCGGATCGAATTCCACTTTGGAAAGTTTGATTCACTCAACACAATATGACATGTTACCTGTATTGTGTGGATCACTACAATTGCGGAGATACTACATTTATTATTGTTTTTAGTTATGTTTTACTGCTTTGCGATCACTAAATGTCTCTTTTTCAGAAAAGATTGCTTTGCGTCGTCATATTTTCCACGGTGACCTGTGGTTTTGATTTATACCATTGTGCATTGCATATGACCTTTTGAGCCCTTTGAGGTGAAGTAACCAAAAAACAACACACTATGCCCATGCCATTACTGTAACAATACTATTACAGCACAGAGCATTAACTACCTGTGGTCTGTGATGCAATAGTATGTCTCTGAACTCGAGGGGGTTAAAGTCTACAGCAAAAAAGTCACTCTACATACAAAATGTTGTAGATGAAGGTCGGCACTGCTAGAATAGTTGCGGTGCACGTGTCAATAGGCGGGCGTCCCAACGTGCAGTACAAAGAAGGAAGACCGGCACTCGCGATGGATTTTCAATGTGATTTATTATTCAGTCACTTATTATAGCATAGTGACGCGTTTCAGCACACACTCGTGCTTTCTTCAGACTATATAATACACTCATACCATTGTGCCTTATATACATTAAAAGGACAACAACGGAACTGACGTCATGATGTAAAGCTCCTCCCACATGGAGGCCGATACAGATTCTGCAATGTAGATACCATAGACCATAGAAGTCAATGTAGAGCAGTAGAAATTCAAGTCCGCTGAAAATAAAACATGAATCAAAATATAAGTATTGTTTAAACATGATCAAAGCCAGAAATATTGTAATCTCGATTGAGACCTCTTGGTTCCACCGTTTGTAACCGGTGGATCCAATACGCATCTCTCTTTAGAAGCAGTCACTTTCAATGACTTGGAATTGCAGTTGAGATATTGCATGTCGTTTCTCATGGAAATGATGTGGTAAAGGAAGCAGTAAGTTCTCAGTGCGGATGGTGGATTTATGTTTACTTAATCTATCTTTTATCCGCATCGAGGTTTCACCTACATAGAGTAGGCCGCAGGGACATTTAAGGATGTATCTAACATATTTACTATCGCATGTGAACATGCACTTGATTGGGATTTGTTCATCGGAGTGGGGATGAGTTAAAGCAGCACCTTTGATGACACTAGAACAGTTATTGCAGTTCAGGCATGGGAATGTGCCCTGACGCGGCGTGGACAGTGTTGCTTGCCTCAGCTTAGTCTATTGGTGCCTATGTCAGCTCTAATGATTTTGTCGCGGATATTATCTGCTCTTTTGAAGCACATCATTGGTGGATTTTGAAATGCCTCTATCTGAGGATATGATCTCGAAACTATGTGCCAATGCTTGTTAATAATGCCCCTGATTTTTGTGTCCATGGGTGATATTTCACCACTAATGGAATGCGTGGCAGTTTATAAATTTTATGTCCCTGTGGTTTATCAAGTTTTTTCCTTTGAGTTTCTAATAGGTGTTTGGGATAACCTCTATTGAGAAATTTACTTGTCATTTTTTTTATCCTAGTTTGACAGGTCTCAGGGTCAGTTACGATTAGAGTTGAGCGAACACCTGGATGTTCGGGTTCGAGAAGTTCGGCCGAACTTCCCGGAAATGTTCGGGTTCGGGATCCGAACCCGACCCGAACTTCGTCCCGAACCCGAACCCCATTGAAGTCAATGGGGACCCGAACTTTTCGGCACTAAAAAGGCTGTAAAACAGCCCAGGAAAGAGCTAGAAGGCTGCAAAAGGCAGCAACATGTAGGTAAATCCCCTGCAAACAAATGTGGATAGGGAAATGAATTAAAATAAAAATAAAAAAAATAAAAATTACCAATATCAATTAGACAGAGATCCCATAGCAGAGAATCTGGCTTCACGTCAGCAGAGAATCAGTCTCTTCATGCCATAGCAGAGAATCTGGCTTCATGTCAGCAGAGAATCAGTCTTCATGTCATAGCAGAGAATCAGGCTTCACGCCACCCACCACTGAAACAGGCCACTGTCACACATTTAGGCCCCGGCACCCAGACAGAGGAGAGAGGTCCCGTAACAGAGAATCTGGCTTCATGTCAGCACAGAATCAGTCTTCATGTCATAGCAGAGAATCAGGCTTCACGTCACCCACCACTGGAACAGGCCACTGTCACATATTTAGGCCCAGGCACCCAGGCAGAGAAGAGAGGTCCCGTAACAGAGGATCTGGCTTCATATCAGCAGAGAATCAGTCTCTTCATGCCATAGCAGAGAATCTGGCTTCATGTCAGCAGAGAATCAGTCTTCATGTCATAGCAGAGAATCAGGCTTCACGTCACCCACCACTGGAACAGGCCACTGTCACATATTTAGGCCCCGGCACCCAGACAGAGGAGAGAGGTCCCGTAACAGAGAATCTGGCTTCATGTCAGCAGAGAATCAGTCTTCATGTTATAGCAGAGAATCAGGCTTCACGTCACCCACCACTGGAACAGGCCACTGTCACATATTTAGGCCCAGGCACCCAGACAGAGGAAAGAGGTCCCGTAACAGAGAATCTGGCTTCATGTCAGCAGAGAATCAGTCTTCATGTCATAGCAGAGAATCAGGCTTCACGTCACCCACCACTGGAACAGGCCACTGTCACATATTTAGGCCCCGGCACCCAGACAGAGGGGAGAGGTCCCGTAACAGAGAATCTGGCTTCATGTCAGCACAGAATCAGTCTTCATGTCATAGCAGAGAATCAGGCTTCGCGTCACCCACCACTGGAACAGGCCACTGTCACATATTTAGGCCCAGGCACCCAGGCAGAGGAGAGAGGTCCCGTAACAAAGAATCTGGCTTCATGTCAGCAGAGAATCAGTCTTCATGTCATAGCAGAGAATCAGGCTTCACGTCACCCACCACTGGAACAGGCCACTGTCACATATTTAGGCCCCAGCACCCATACAGAGGAGAGAGGTCCCGTAACAGAGAATCTAGCTTCATGTCAGCACAGAATCAGTCTTCATGTCATAGCAGAGAATCAGGCTTCACGTGACCCACCACTGGAACAGGCCACTGTCACATATTTAGGCCCAGGCACCCAGGCAGAGGAGAGAGGTCCCGTAACAGAGAATCTGGCTTCATGTCAGCAGAGAATCAGTCTTCATGTCATAGCAGAGAATCAGGCTTCACGTCACCCACCACTGGAACAGGCCACTGTCACATATTTAGGCCCCAGCACCCAGACAGAGGAGAGAGGTCCCGTAACAGAGAATCTGGCTTCATGTCAGCAGAGAATCAGTCTTCTTGTCATAGCAGAGAATCAGGCTTCACGTCACCCACCACTGGAACAGGCCACTGTCACATATTTAGGCCCCGGCACCCAGACAGAGGAGAGAGGTCCTGTAACAGAGAATCTGGCTTCATGTCAGCACAGAATCAGTCTTTATGTCATAGCAGAGAATCAGGCTTCATGTCACCCACCACTGGAACAGGCCACTGTCACATATTTAGGCCCCGGCACCCAGACAGAGGAGAGAGGTCCCGTAACAGAGAATCTGGCTTCATGTCAGCACAGAATCAGTCTTCATGTCATAGCAGAGAATCAGGCTTCACGTCACCCACCACTGGAACAGGCCACTGTCACATATTTAGGCCCAGGCACCCAGGCAGAGGAGAGAGGTCCCGTAACAGAGAATCTGGCTTCATGTCAGCAGAGAATCAGTCTTCATGTCATAGCAGAGAATCAGGCTTCACATAACCCACCACTGGAACAGGCCACTGTCACATATCTAGGCCCCGGCACCCAGACAGAGGAGAGAGGTCCCGTAACAGAGAATCTGGCTTCATGTCAGCAGAGAATCAGTCTTCATGTCATAGCAGAGAATCAGGCTTCACGTCACCCACCACTGGAACAGGCCACTGTCACATATTTAGGCCCAGGCACCCAGGCAGAGGAGAGAGGTCCCGTAACAGAGAATCTGGCTTCATGTCAGCACAGAATCAGTCTTCATGTTATAGCAGAGAATCAGGCTTCACGTCACCCACCACTGGAACAGGCCACTGTCACATATTTAGGCCCCGGCAGCCAGACAGAGGAGAGGTTCATTCAACTTTGGGTTGCCCCGCAATATAATGGTAAAATAAAAATAAAAATAGGATTGAATGAGGAAGTGCCCTGAAGTACAATAATATATTGTTAAGGGGAGGTAGTTAATGTCTAATCTGCACAAGGGATGGACAGGTCCTGTGGGATCCATGCCTGGTTCATTTTTATGAACGTCAGCTTGTCCACATTGGCTGTAGACAGGCGGCTGCGTTTGTCTGTAATGACGCCCCCTGCCGTGCTGAATACACGTTCAGACAAAACGCTGGCCGCCGGGCAGGCCAGCACCTCCAAGGCATAAAAGGCTAGCTCTGGCCACGTGGACAATTTGGAGACCCAGAAGTTGAATGGGGCCGAACCATCAGTCAGTACGTGGAGGGGTGTGCACAGGTACTGTTCCACCATGTTATTGAAATGTTGCCTCCTGCTAACACGTTCCGTATCAGGTGGTGGTGCAGTTAGCTGTGCCGTGGTGACAAAACTTTTCCACATCTCTGCCATGCTAACCCTGCCCTCAGAGGAGCTGGCCGTGACACAGCTGCGGTGGCGACCTCTTGCTCCTCCTCTGCCTTCGCCTTGGGCTTCCACTGGTTCCCCTGTGACATTTGGGAATGCTCTCAGTAGCGCGTCTACCAACGTGCGCTTGTACTCGCGCATCTTCCTATCACGCTGCAGTGTAGGAAGTAAGGTGGGCACATTGTCTTTGTACCGGGGATCCAGCAAGGTGGCAACCCAGTAGTCCGCACACGTTAAAATGTGGGCAACTCTGCTGTCGTTGCGCAGGCACTGCAGCATGTAGTCGCTCATGTGTGCCAGGCTGCCCAGAGGTAAGGACAAGCTGTCCTCTGTGGGAGGCGTATCGTCATCGTCCTGTGTTTCCCCCCAGCCACGCACTAGTGATGGGCCCGAGCTGCGTTGGGTGCCAGCCCGCTGTGAACCTGCTTCATCCTCATCCTCCTCCACCTCCACCTCTTCCTCATCCTCGTCCTTCTCGTCCTCCAGTAGTGGGCCCTGTCTGGCCACATTTTTACCTGGCCTCTGGTGTTGCAAAAAACCTCCCTCTGAGTCACTTCGAAGAGACTGGCCTGAAAGTGCTAAAAATGACCCCTCTTCCTCCTCTTCCTCCTGGGCCACCTCCTCTTCCATCATCGCCCTAAGTGTTTTCTCAAGGAGACATAGAAGTGGTATTGTAACGCTGATAACGGCATCATCGCCACTGGCCATGTTGGTGGAGTACTCGAAACAGCGCAACAGGGCACACAGGTCTTGCATGGAGGCCCAGTCGTTGGTGGTGAAGTGGTGCTGTTCCGCAGTGCGACTAACCCGTGCGTGCTGCAGCTGAAACTCCACTATGGCCTGCTGCTGCTCGCACAGTCTGTCCAGCATGTGCAAGGTGGAGTTCCACCTGGTGGGCACGTCGCATATGAGGCGGTGAGCGGGAAGGCCGAAGTTACGCTGTAGCGCAGACAGGCGAGCAGCGGCAGGGTGTGAACGCCGGAAGCGCGAACAGACGGCCCGCACTTTATGCAGCAGCTCTGACATGTCGGGGTAGTTGTGAATGAACTTCTGCACCACCAAATTGAGCACATGCGCCAGGCAAGGGATGTGCATCAAACCGGCTAGTCCCAGAGCTGCAACGAGATTTCGCCCATTATCGTACACCACCAGGCCAGGCTTGAGGCTCATCGGCAGCAACCACTCGTCGGTCTGTTGTTCTATACCCCGCCACAACTCCTGTGCGGTGTGGGGCCTGTCCCCCAAACATATGAGTTTCAGAACGGCCTGCTGACGTTTACCCCGGGCTGTGCTGAAGTTGGTGGTGAAGGTGTGTGGCTGACTGGATGAGCAGGTGGAAGAAGAGGAGGAGGAAGCTGAGTAGGAGGAGGAGGAGACAGGAGGCAAAGAATGTTGCCCTGCGATCCTTGGCGGTGGAAGGACGTGCGCCAAACAGCTCTCCGCTTGGGGCCCAGCCGCCACTACATTTACCCAGTGTGCAGTTAGGGAGATATAGCGTCCCTGGCCGTGCTTACTGGTCCACGTATCTGTGGTTAGGTGGACCTTGCCACAGATGGCGTTGCGCAGTGCACACTTGATTTTATCGGATACTTAGTTGTGCAGGGAAGGCACGGCTCTCTTGGAGAAGTAGTGCCGGCTGGGAACAACATACTGTGGGACAGCAAGCGACATTAGCTGTTTGAAGCTGTCTGTCTCCACCAGCCTAAATGACAGCATTTCATAGGCCAGTAGTTTAGAAATGCTGGCATTGAGGGCCAGGGATCGAGGGTGGCTAGGTGGGAATTTACGCTTTCTCTCAAATGTTTGTGAGATGGAGAGCTGAACGCTGCCGTGTGACATGGTTGAGATGCTTGGTGACGCAGGTGGTGGTGTTGGTGGTACATCCCATGTTTGCTGGGCGGCAAGTGCCAACGTCCCTCCAGAGGCAAAGGAAGAGGCCGAGGTGGCGGCAGCAGCAGAAGAGGCCGAGGCGGCAGCAGCAGAAGAGGTAGCAGGGGGAGCCTGAGTGACTTCCTTGTTTTTAAGGTGTTTACTCCACTGCAGTTCATGCTTTGCATGCAGGTGCCTGGTCATGCAGGTTGTGCTAAGGTTCAGAACGTTAATGCCTCGCTTCAGGCTCTGATGGCACAGCGTGCAAACCACTCGGGTCTTGTCGTCAGCACATTGTTTGAAGAAGTGCCATGCCAGGGAACTCCTTGAAGCTGCCTTTGGGGTGCTCGGTCACAGATGGCGGCGGTCAGTAGCAGGCGGAGTCTCTTGGCGGCGGGTGTTCTGATTTTGCCCACTGCTCCCTCTTTGTCTTTTGCTACGCTGTTGGCTCGGTCTCACCACTGCCTCTTCCTCCGAACTGTAAAAGTCAGTGGCACGACCTTCATTCCATGTGGGGTCTAGGACCTCATCGTCCACTGCATCGTCTTCCACCCAGTCTTGATCCCTGACCTCCTGTTCAGTCTGCACACTGTAGAAAGACGCAGCAGTTGGCACCTGTGTTTCGTCATCATCAGAGACGTGCTGAGGTGGTATTCCCATGTCCTCATCATCAGGAAACATAAGTGGTTGTGCGTTAGTGCATTCTATCTCTTCCACCCCTGGGGAAAGGTTAGGTGGATGCCCTTGGGAAACCCTGGCAGCAGAGTCTTCAAACAGCATAAGAGACTGCTGCATAACTTGAGGCTCAGACAGTTTCCCTGATATGCATGGGGGTGATGTGACAGACTGATGTGCTTGGTTTTCATGCGCCATCTGTGCGCTTTCTGCAGAAGACTGGGTGGGAGATAATGTGAACGTGCTGGATGCACTGTCGGCCACCCAATTGACTAATGCCTGTACCTGCTCAGGCCTTACCATCCTTAGAACGTCATTGGGCCCCACCAAATATCCCTGTAAATTCTGGCGGCTACTGGGACCTGAGGTAGTTGGTACACTAGGACGTGTGGCTGTGGCAGAACAGACACGTCCTCTCCCAGCACCAGAGGGTCCACTAACACCACCACGACCATGTCCACGTCCGCGTTCGTGTCCCTTACTAGATGTTTTCCTCATTGTTACCGTTCACCACAATAAGAAAAATATTATTCGGGCCAATGTATTGAATTAAAATTCAGGCCTTTTTTTACAGACACCTAACACTGTCTGGCTATCTATTTAGGTACCGTATTACACTAATACAGGCACACCAGTAATGACAGATTTAGCTGAATATAAATGGGAGGCCTATTTTTTAGGCGCTGTGTGACAGGTATACGTTTAATCACAGAATTAGACTTGTATCTGCACTGTAGCGTGTGTGTTAAGTTTTTCAGAATGACCCTATCAGCACCTTGAATCTAATATACCCTTTTAGGGATAGATTTAAAGTAGGCCTGATACAGCAGAAACCACTAATTTTGAGAATGGCAAATTTGGGAATTGTTTTTCAACCCAGAACAAAAACGGTGCTTTTACGGTCACTAAAAATAACTTGACCAGCTAAAACAGTACTGATTTGGAGGAATATAAATGTGAGGCCTATTTTTTAGGCGCTGGGTGACAGGCTCAACTTGCCCCTGATGTAGTATATGGCCAAAAAATAACCACACTATTGATGGTTAAATGCACTTGGGTGACACAGGCTCAGCCTGCACCTGATGTAGTATATGGCCAAAAAATAACCACACTATTGATGGTTAAATGCACTTGATGAAAGCTTGACCCTGATGTAGGATATAGCAAAAAATAACCACACTATTGATGGTTAAATGCACTTGGTGGCAGCTTGTGCTGGCGCACCACAAGCCACAAAATGGCCGCCTATCACCCCAGAAAAAAGAGATATAAAAACGCTCTGGGCAGCCTAAAAAAAGTGAGCAATTGAATATCAGCACTTCAATGATCCACAGCTGTAGATCGATCACTGAATGAAATCTTTTGGAGGAGTTAATCTGCCTAATCTCGCCCTAACGTCGCAGCTGCAACCTCTCCCTACACTTGTATCAGCAGAGTGACGTGCAGCGCTACGTGACCCAAGCTTATATAGAGGCTGGGTCACATGCTGCACTGGCCAATCACAGCCATGCCAATAGTAGGCAAGGCTGTGATGGCCTCTTGGGGCAAGTAGTATGACGCTTGTTGATTGGCTGTTTTGCAGCCTTTCAAAAAGCGCAAAGAAAGCGCCGAACACCGAACCCGGACTTTTACGAAAATGTTCGGGTTCGGGTCCGTTCCACGGACACCCCAAAATTCGCTACGAACCCGAACTATACAGTTCGGGTTCGCTCATCCCTAGTTACGATCCTTTTCACCCGTTGGTATTGTGAAAAAGGAATGGCTTTCTTGGTTGCTGGGGGATGACTGCTTGTGAAGGTAAGTAGACTGTTGCGGTCAGTTTCTTTAGTGAATAGATCAGTGCATACCGTGCCATCATCGTTGCGTATCACCCATGTGTCAAGGAAGGCTATTTTGTGATGGTCAAAATGCATGGCGAACTGTAGTTCACTCCAGATGGAATTAAGATAAACTTTGAATTACGCGAGGGATCGAACGTCGCCTCGATCCCTCGCGGAATTCAACCTTTATCTTAATGCGATAGTAAATATGTTATATACATCCTTAAATGTCCCTGCGGCCTACTCTATGTAGGTGAAACCTCGATGCGGATAAAAGATAGATTAAGTAAACATAAATCCACCATCCGCACTGAGAACTTACTGCTTCCTTTACCACATGCAATATCCCAGCTGCGATTCCAAGTCATTGAAAGTGTACCACTACCCTGCCACGGTGTAGATAGAAAGAAACTGCTTCTAAAGAGAGAAGCGTATTGGATCCACCGGTTACAAACGGTGGAACCAAGAGGTCTCAATCGAGATCACAATATTTCTGGCTTTATCTAGTGTTTGATCATGTTTACACAATACTTATATTTTGATTCATGTTTTATTTTCAGCGGACTTGAATTTCTACTGCTCTACATTGACTTCTATGGTCTATGGTATCTACATTGCAGAATCTGTATCGGCCTCCATGTGGGAGGAGCTTTACATCATGACGTCAGTTCCGTTGTTGTCCTTTTAATGTATATAAGGCACAATGGTATGAGTGTATTATATAGTCTGAAGAAAGCACGAGTGTGTGCTGAAACGCGTCACTATGCTATAATAAGTGACTGAATAATAAATTGCATTGAAAATCCATCGCGAGTGCCGGTCTTCCTTCTTTGTTCTACATACAAAATGTCACAAAATAAAAAATAAAAAAACAGCATGGCAAACAAACTATTAAAATGCTTTAAACACATTGCATCTTTTTCATGATTTGTAAAGTGCAGAATAAAAAAGTACACGAGGAAAGCATTCTGGAGGATTTCCAGCTTTAACCCCATTTTTAATTAGGTCTCTAAATATGGTTCCTATAAAATAAGGATTAGACTCACCAGCCCCCTGGCACTCGGTTCCAGCACTAAGGCTACGTTCAGCGAATCGTCTGGTCCCCAGCCTGTAAACTTCTGGGTGGCGTCACATACGCCCCTGCAGCCATTCACTGGTTTCTGCAGTTGTGCGCCCCAAGTGGCGTATGACTCAGGAGTAACTTGCGGTTGAGACATCACACCATTGAATGACTGCAGTGGAGCATGTGAGCCCATCTTTCGTCTCCGCTCAAAAATCATGTTCTGAGCGGACACCGAACGAACCCCATTATAGTCTATGAGGTCTTTAGGCTCCGTTACGCTCAGTTAGGTCTTAGTTATCTGCAGAATCCGTCCTTTCCGTTTTCCTGCTCCTCAACAGAGCCGGAGAGCAGAAAGGAGAAACGGTGATGTGAAAGGAGCCTTATCTCAACATGTCCTGAGATGTGTGTCATGAAATGAAGTTATATCTAAATTGGCTAAATTGCAATAAAACATTGAGACAGCAGGTGGCGCATTGTGTTACTAGCTAAATACCTGAACTTAAGGCAAAGACCTGGTAATGGAATTACAATTGGGAAATTTGTCCGGGTTCACATCAGGTCTTTGTCTTACATTTAACATATATGAAAAACGGATGCTCTTTTTTTTACTGTGTAAAGATTACCATATATTTTGACCTGTGCCATTGTTCACTACAATTCTATATGCAGTATACTTTGATTTAGATACACTTGGTGTCATTATAAAGTGCTAGTCTAGTATTATATTTTTTATATTCAAAATAAAACACACCAACCACAGTATTATGCAGAGATCATTATATACTTTTAACAGTCCCATTACATGTTACAAATGTACATAATACAATTCAGACACATTGGGTGTCAGTATATACTGCAATTTTTGCATGACATTCAAAATACTTATTGATTATTGATTATCTGATGAGCTGTGTATCTAATCCTATCATGTGTGATACTGTCTGCAGAGCTGTGTAATTAATCCTATTATGTGTGATACTGCCTGCTAAGCTGCATATCTAATCCTATTATCTGTGATACTGCCTGTTGAGTTGTGTATCTAATCATATCATGTGTGATACTGTCTGCTGAGCGTTGTATCTAATCTAATCCTGTGTGATACTGTCTGCTGAGCTGTGTATCTAATCCTATCATGTGTGATACTGTCTGCAGAGCTGTGTAATTAATCCTATTATGTGTGATACTGCCTGCTAAGCTGCATATCTAATCCTATTATCTGTGATACTGCCTGTTGAGTTGTGTATCTAATCATATCATGTGTGATACTGTCTGCTGAGCGTTGTATCTAATCTAATCCTGTGTGATACTGTCTGCTGAGCTGTGTATCTAATCCTATCATGTGTGATACTGTCTGCAGAGTCGTGTGTCTAAGCCTATTGTGTTTAATACTGTCTGCTGAGCTGCGTATCTAATCCTATCATGTCGGCTTGACAAAGGCCCCATTGTGTGGGCTGAAACGTTGCCAGGGAATAAACGGGTCATCACCTTTCACCACAGTCGGAGTGCTGCCTTTTCTTTGGATAAACTATACTTGAGGAAAGGTTGTCCACCTTTCCATAGGATTTGCACCTGAACCTAATTGTCACTGTGCTGCTGTTGCTTTTTGTTTGTTTTTAATCCTACCATGAGTGATACTGTCTGCTGAGCTGTGTATCTAATCCTATCATGTGTGATACTGTCTGCTCAGCTATGTATCTAATCCTATCATGTGTGATACTGTCTGCTCAGCTATGTATCTAATCCTAGCATGTGTGATACTGTCTGCAGATTCGTGTATCTAATCCTATCATGTGTGATACTGTCTGCTGAGCTGTGTAACTAATCCTATCATGTGTGATACTGTCTGCAGAGTCATGTATCTAAGCTTATTGTGTGATACTGCCTGCTGAGTTGTGTATCTAATGCTATCATGTGTGATATTGTTTGCAGAGTTGTGTATCTAATCCTATTCTGTGTGATACTGTCTGCTTAGCTATGTATCTAATCCTACCACGTGTCATACTGTCTGCAGAGTGGTGTGTCTAAGCCTATTGTGTTTGATACTGTCTGCTCAGCTGTGTATCTAATCCTATCATGTGTGATACTGTCTGCTTAGCTGTGTATTTAATGCTGTCATGTGTGATATTGTTTGCAGAGTTGTGTATTTAATCCTATTCTGTGATACTGTCTGCAGAGCTGTGTATCTAATCCTATTATGTGTGATACTGT
This sequence comes from Bufo bufo, assembly GCF_905171765.1. Lineage (NCBI taxonomy): Eukaryota > Metazoa > Chordata > Amphibia > Anura > Bufonidae > Bufo > Bufo bufo. Next base: position 557,942,649 of record NC_053392.1, read on the forward strand.
CTGCTAAGATGCCTATCTAATCCTATTATGTGTGATACTGTCTGCTAAGATGCATATCTAATCCTATTATGTGTGATACTGCCTGAGTTATGTATCTAATCATATTATAAGTGATACTATCTGCTGAGCGGTGTATCTAATCTAATCGTGTGTGATACTGTCTGCTGAGTTGCATATTTAATCCTATCATGTGTGATACTGCCCGCTGAGCTGGATATCTAATACTACCATGTGTGATACTATCTGCTGAACTGTGTATCTAATCCTACCATGTGTGATACTGTCTGCTGAGCTGTATATCTAATTCTTTCATGTGTGATACTGTCTGCTGAGTTGTGTTTCTAATTCTGTTCGGTGTGATACTGTCTGCTGAGCTGTGTATTTAATCCTATTACCGTAGGTGTGATACTGTCTATGAAGCTATTATACAAATGTGTATAGAGTGTGATACTGTCTGCTGACCTGTGTATCTAATCCTATTAGGTGTGATACTGTCCATTCATGTTGCTATTGGAAAACATAACACAAAACATTCTTAGGCCCCTTGCAGACGAGCGTGTCCGGATTAGGTCCGGATGCGTTGAGTCAGCGATCAGGAAAAATCGAGTACATACGCAATTTCAGTCAGTTTTGACTGCGATTGCGTTGCATTGCTCAGTTTTTTTCCGCACGAGTGCAATGCGTTTGGAAACGCACGTGAGAAAAAACTGATTGTGGTACCCAGTCCCGAACCCGGACTTCTTCACTTAAGTTCGGGTTTGGGTTCGGTGTTCTGTAGATTTTATTATTTTTCCTTAAAAAATGGTTATAAGGGAAAACAATAGCATTCTTAATACAGAATGCTTACTAAAATGTTGATTGAGGGGTAAAAAAATAAAAATTTAATTAACTCAACTTGTTCGCGCAGCAGGCATGTCTTCTTTCTTCTTCTTTCTTCTTCTTTCAGGACCTGCAAAAGGACCTTTGATGACTTAACATGGTGAGCGCGGTGACGTCAGCGCAGGTCCTGCTGAATGAAAATAGAAAAGCACGATTACGTCATCAAAGGTCCTTTGGCAGGTCCTGAAAGAAGAAGAAAGAAGACATGCCGGCTGCGCGAACAAACAGATGAGGTGAGTTAATTATTAATAATTTTTTTTAACCCCTCAAGCCACATTTTAGTAAGCATTCTGTATTAACAATGCTATTATTTTCCTTTATAGCCATGTTATAAGAGAAAATAATACAGGGAATACACTTTAATGGGGTTGCTCATCCCTATCATCTCCTAGCAACCATGCGTGAAAATTGCACCGCATCCACACTTGCTTGCAGATGCTTGTGATTTTCACGCATCCCCATTATTTCTATGGGGACTGCGTTGCGTGAAAAACGCAGAATATAGAACATGCTGCAATTTTTATGTAACACACAAGTGATGCGTGAAAATCCACGCTCATCTGAACAGCCCATTTAGTGAATGGGTCCAGATTTAGTGCGGGTGCAATGTATTCACCTCACGCATTGCACCCGCATGGCATTCTCACCCGTGTGAAAGGGGCCTTATTGTCTTGGGTCCCTGAGGCGATGCTTATTTTTAGAAAGAAAAAAAAAAACACTTTCCACAAAGCACTACATGCCACTGGTTTTGTCCCCTTTACATTTTTTTTTTTTTGGGCGGTTCAGACCTTCACCCAGTGGCAGACCCAGGTATGTGGACCTTTAGAAAAAATGCTTGAGTTCTCCTGATTCAGGGTTTAATTTTAATAAACTTTAATTATGGTTTTAATGCAGAAGATAACAATTGCACCATTTTCATTTACAACATTTCCCAATCTGTTGCTGTCAACTCTCAAGATGAGATCCAAAGAGCTGTCACTATCAGTGAAGCAAGCCATCATTAGGCTGAAAAAACACAACAAACCCATCAGAGAGATAGCAAAAACATTTGGCGTGGCCAAAACAACTGTTTGGAACATTCTTAAAAAGAAGGAACGCACCGGTGAGCTCAGCAACACCAAAAGACCCGGAAGACCACGAAAAACAACTGTGGTGGATGACTGAAGAATTCTTTCCCTGGAGAAGAAAACACTCTTCACAACGGTAGGTGTATGTATGTCAAAGTCAACAATCAAGAGAAGATTTCACCAGAGTGAATACAGAGGGTTCACCACAAGATGTAAACCATTGGTGAGCCTCAAAAACAGGAAGGCCAGATTAGTGTTTACCAAACGACATCGAAAAAAGCCTTCACAGTTCTGGAACAACATCCTATGGACAGATGAGACCAAGATCAACTTGTACCAGAGTGATGGGGAGAGAAGAGTATGGAGAAGGAAAGGAACTGCTCATGATCCTAAGCATACCACCTCATCAGTGAAGCATGGTAGTAGTAGTGTCATGGCGTGGGCATGTATGGCTGCAAATGGAACTGGTTCTCTTGTATTTATTGATGATGCGACTGCTGACAAAAGCAGTAGGATGAATTCTGAAGTGTTTCGGGCAATATTATCTGCTCATATTCAGCCAAATGCTTCAGAACTCATTGAACAGCGCTTCACAGTGCAGATGGACAATGACCCAAAGCATACTGCAAAAGCAACCAAAGAGTTTTTTAAGGGATAGAAGTGGAATGTTATGCAATGGCCAAGTCAATCACCTGACCTGAATCCGATTGAGCATGCATTTCACTTGCTGAAGACAAAACTTAAGGGAAAATGCCCCAAGAACAAGCAGGAACTGAAGACAGTTACAGTAGAGGCCTGGCAGAGCATCACCAGGGATGAAACCCAGCGTCTGGTGATGTCTATGCGTTCCAGACTTCAGGTTGTAATTGACTGCAAAGGATTTGCAACCAAGTATTAAAAGTGAAAGTTTAATTTATGATTATTATTCTGTACCATTACTTTTGGTCCCTTAACAAGTGGGAGGCACATATGCAAACTGTTGTAATTCCTACACCGTTCACCTGATTTGGATGTAAATACTCTCAAATTAAAACTGACAGTCTGCAGTTAAAGCACATCTTGTTTGTTTGTTTAATTTCAAATCCATTGTTGTGGGTTATAGAGCCAAAAATGTTAGAATTGTGTCGATGTCCCAATATTTATGGACCTGGCTGTACGTGGCCTGGTCCAAGACTCTGAACCTTGATGGCAGTCGGGCAAAGAGAGCTCTGCCCAGCAACTTGAAGGAGGATCATTTATCCAGATGCCGGAATAGGTTCAGGCTGGGACTAACAGAGATTGGCATTATCCGTGACACCTTGAATGCCTTGCTACGGATGCCCAGAGTCCAGCCATGGAAGAGCCATAAAGAACCACCAGCATCCGAGCAGCCATTGGGACGTTTCATTCCCTTTCCAACCGCATTTCCCTTTATAAATTTGACAGTCTGAGAAAGTTGAAAGTTATTAGATTCTGTAAGTGAACAGTTTTATTGTGTGAGAAGACATGACACAAGAATTTTTTGAAGCAAGTTTTTTTTTTTAAACAGCATTTCTGCCCTGCTACATAAGCACATGCCCATTGCAAATATAACGCATATTGTGTGGTCATACAGAATGTACTTAGATTTGTGTGATCGTTTATTGCTGGTGTTATTGTAAGTAAAAAAAATATTTCAACTAACTATCCACATGTATCTGTAGGGTTTTAGATTTTAATTGTAAAGTAAAAATATAATTGTAGGCACAATGAACACAGAAGGACAGTGGAAAAAATAATATAGCAAAAGGTATAAAAAATTTACTTTACAACCAGTAGTGTAAAATACAACTTTGGGACTGTGAGTGATTTTAACCCTTTCCCAACCTATTCTATATGGGGAGGAGCGATGGCATTAGTGTTTGCTCTTCCCAATAATATTAAGGAGATTGCTACATGTAATAGCAGCGGTCTCCTTCAATAACGAGCCACGCAACGATTCCCAAGTAATAATATCACCATAGTGCCTTCAGTATTCATAATGCCGCCCCTGCGGGTCCCCATGTAGTTCTAATGCCCTCTGCAGTTATAACTCCCCTGTACTGTGCCCTGTATTATAATGCCCCCTGAAGTGTCTCTGTGTGTGTATATATACATACATACAGGTGAAACTCGAAAAATTAGAATATCATGCAAAAGTCCATTTATTTCAGTAATGCAAATTAAAAGGAGATACATTAAAGCAACTTCAAATTAGAATTTTGTGAAAAGGTTCAATATTCTAGCATCAAAGTATCACACTCTATAGGATAGGATTAGATATATGGCTCAACAGACAGTATTACACAGGATAGGATTAGATACACGGCTCAGAAGACAGTATCACACAGGATAGGATTAGATACACAGCTCAGCAGACAGCATCACACATGATAGGAGTAGATATATGGCTCAGCAGACAGTATCACACATGATAGGATTAGATACATGGCTCAGCAGACAGTATCACACATGATAGGTTTAGATAAACAGCTCAGCAGAAAGCATCACACATGATAGGATTAGATATCAATGCCAGAAGATGCCAGTAGCACAAAGGTTAAGAAATGAAAAGCTCAGATTCTTGTCTACAAATGCTCACAGTTTAGGGAATAAGATCAATGAACTTGAGGCTATAATGGCATCTGAGAATATAGATGTAGTGGCTGTTTCTGAGACATGGTTCAAGGGGAGTAATGACTGGGATATAACAATACCAGGGTTCTCTCTATACAGGAAACACAGAGAAGGCCCTGGAGAGGTGGCCCTGTATGTGAAAGATAGCATAAAATCTAATTTGATACAAGTTAGCGAGAACAATTTAGAGTCAGTTTGGATTACCTTGCAGCTTGATAATCATATGGTAACTCGTGTAGGTGTGATATATAGACCACCTAGCAAAGTCAAAGAATTAGATGATCTACTAGTTGAGGAAATAGCTAAAATGACATTGAACGGGGAAGTTATCATTATGGGAGACTTCAATCTTCCTGATGTAAACTGGAAAACCAAAATAGCTAGTTCTGCCAGGAGTACAGATATTCTAAATTCCCTACTGGGATTATCTCTACAGCAAGTAGTTGAGGAGCCAACCCGGAAGGAGGCCATTTTAGATTTAGTATTCACAAATGGGAATTTGGTATATGATATTACTGTAGGGGAAAGCTTGGGATCTAGTGATCACCAGTCAGTGTGGTTTACTATAAGTACAGTGACTGAGTCACACCACACAAAAACAAAAGTTTTAGATTTGAGAAAAACTGACTTTTCTAAAATTAGATTAGTGGTATACGAGTCCCTATCAGATTGGAACAGTTTCATTGGAGTCCAGGAGAAATGGGACTACTTAAAAGTGGCTCTATTGAAGGCAACAGAAAATTGCATTAGGCTTGTCAGAAAAAGCAAAAAGAAGGAATAGACCACTGTGGTACTCAGCAGAAGTTGCCAAAATCATTAAAAACAAAAAGAGCATTTAGGAATTATAAAACAAAACAAAACGAGGATGACAGGCAAATTTATAAGATTAGGCAGAGAGAGGCCAAACAAGTTATAAGAGCTTCTAAAGCACAGGCAGAAGAGAAATTAGCTCAGTCAGGGAAAAAAGGCGATAAGGCATTCTTCAGATACATAAATGAAAAAAGGAAACTAAAACAAGGAATTACCAAATTAAAAACAAAAGAAGGAAGGTATATGGAAGAAGATAAAGAACTAGCTGACTGCCTCAATGAATACTTCTGTTCAGTTTTTACAAAGGAAAATGAAGGAAAAGTACCTCAGTTAGGAAAGAAGACTAATGTATCTTTTGATGCATGTGTCTTTACAGAGGAAGAGGTTCTAAGTCAGCTGTCTAAAATTAATACAAATAGGTCACAGGGGCCTGATGGGATACACCCAAAGCTATTAAAAGAGCTCAGCGGTGAACTAGCAAAACCATTAACAGATTTATTTAACCAATCACTGGCAACAGGAGTCGTCCCAGAAGATTGGGCACAACATTTGCTAATTTCCATTCACAAGAAAGGTAGTAGGGAAAAATTGGGCAACTATAGGCCAGTAAGCCTGACATCAATAGTGGGGAAATTAATGGAAACCATACTTAAGGAGAGGATTGTGGAACATCTAAAATCCCATGGATTGAAAGATAAACAGCAGGGAAATCATATCAAACTAATCTTATTGATTTTTTTGATTGGGTGACTAAAATAATAGATGGAGGAGGTGCAGTAGACATCGCTTATCTAGACTTTAGTAAGGCTTTTGATACTGTCCCACATAGAAGGCTTATCAATAAATTGTAGTCTTTGGGCTTGGACTCCCATATTGTTGAATGGATTAGGCAGTGGCTGAGGGACAGGCAACAGAGGGTTGTAGTCAATGGAGTATATTCAGATCAAGGTCTTGTTACCAGTGGGGTACCTCAGGGATCTGTTCTGGGACCCATATTGTTTAATATCTTTATCAGCGAAATTGCAGATGGCCTCGATGGTAAGGTGTGTCTTTTTGCTGATGACACAAAGATTTGTAACAGGGTTGATGTTCCTGGAGGGATACACTAAATGGAAAAGGATTTAGGAAAACTAGAGGAATGGTCAAAAATCTGGCAACTAAAATTTAATGTTGATAAGTGCAAGATAATGCACCTGGGGCATAAAACCCAAGAGCAGAATATAAAATCAGTGATACAGTCCTAACCTCAGTATCTGAGGAAAGGGATTTAGGGGTCATTATTTCAGAAGACTTAAAGGTAGGCAGACAATGTCATAGAGCAGCAGGAAATGCTAGCAGAATTCTTGGGTGTATAGGGAGAGGCATTACCAGTAGAAAGAGGGAGGTGCTCATGCCGCTCTACAGAGCACTAGTGAGACCTCATTTGGAGTATTGTGCTCAGTACTGGAGACCATATCTCCAGAAGGATATTGATACTTTGGAAAGAGTTCAGAGAAGAGCTACTAAACTGGTACATGGATTGCAGGATAAAACTTACCAGGAAAGATTAAAGGACCTTAACATGTATAGCTTGGAAGAAAGACAAGACAGAGGGAATATGATAGAAACTTTTAAATACATAAAGGGAATCAACAAGGTAAAAGAGGAGAGAATATTTAAAAGAAGAAAAACTGCTACAAGAGGACATAGTTTTAAATTAGAGGGGCAAAGGTTTAAAAGTAATATCAGGAAGTATTACTTTACTGAGAGAGTAGTGGATGCATGGAATAGCCTTCCTGCAGAAGTGGTAGCTGCAAATACAGTGAAGGAGTTTAAGCATGCATGGGATAGGCATAAGGCCATCCTTCATATAAGATAGGGCCAGGGGCTATCAATAGTATTCAGTATATTGGGCAGACTAGATGGGCCAAATGGTTCTTATCTGCCGACACATTCTATGTTTCTATGTTTCTATGATACACAACTCAGCAGGCAGTATCACACACAATAGGCTTAGATACATAACTCTGCAGGCAGTATCATGCAGAATAGGATCAGATACACAGCTCAGCAGAAATTATGACACATAACAGGATTAGATACACATCTTAGCAAAACGTATCACACATGATAGGATTAGATACTCATTTTAGCAGACAGTATCACACATTATAGGTTTAGATACACATCTCAGCAGAAAGTATCACACATGATAGGATTACATACACAGCTTAGCAGACAGTATCACACATGGCAGGATTAGATACACATCTTAGCAAATTGTATCACACATGATAGGATTAGATACACAGCTCAGCAGGCAGTATCACACATGATAAGATTAGATACACAACTCAGCAGGCAGTATCACACACAATAGGCTTATATACACGACTCTGCAGACAGTATCACACATGATAGGATTAGATACCTAGCTCAGCAGGCAGTATCACACATGAGAGGATTAGATACGCAGCTATGCAGACAGAATCACACATGAAAGGATTAGATACACATCTTAGCAAAACGTATCACACATGATAGGATTAGATACACAGCTCAGCAGGCAGTATCACACATGATAAAATTAGATCCACAACTCAGCAGGCGGTATCACACATGATATGTTTAGATAGACAGCTCAGCAGAAAGTAATACACATGATAGGTTTAGATACGCAACTCTGCAGACAGTATCACACATGCTAGGATTAGATACACAGCAGAGCAGACAGTATCACATAAGGTAGAATTACAAGGTACACGGCTCCGCAGACATTATCACACATGATATGATTAGATACACGACTCTGCAGACAGTATCACATATGATAGAATTAGATACACAGCTCAGCAGGCAGTATCACACATACTATGATTGGATACACAGCTGAGCAGACAGTATCACACATGATATGATTAGATACACAGCTAAGCAGGCAGTATCACACATGATATTTGGATTCTGGATTTAGTGTTCCTTTATTCTCATGTGTTTGACTTTTGCACATTTAATATTCTCGATAGATCTCACCAAATCTAGCTAGGTCTGCCGCTAAATATCAAAAATTTGAGGCTATCTTCTCTGCAGTTTAAGCAATAAGCTAAATGTGGAGCACTCACCGCCCAGTGGTTGTGATGTGTATTGCAGCTTTTTAGAGTTTAGTTACAATCTCGCGATATGATGTTGTTTTGCTCTCAGGACAAAATTGACACCACTTCCAGTTTGGAGATCAGGTAAGAGAAGACACATCTGTATTATACCAGCACCCGAATAATCTGAAAGAGCTCTTTCAGCCATGCCAGCGCCGGACATGCTGCCGCATACCTTCAATGTGGCAGCGTAAAGATTATTTTCCCTTAGCGCCTCACTCCTCTGTGACGTTATTTAATTAGAGATGCATCACTTATCTATACCGATCAATCCGTGAAGAGTTATAGACAAAATTACAATGACAACAATAAAAAATTTGGCTGGCTTACAGTAATTTGCATCAACTTTTACTAATATATAAAAATATTTCACATAAAATGTTCACATAAAAAACCTTTATGAGGCAAAAATAGACAGGATTGAACGTCAACTTTATATACTGTCCTTTTAAATGCGGAGCTCATGCATAAATAATAAAAATATACAAAATAGCAGCTTCCATATAATTTGTTTGTTTTAGGCATGTGATTAGTAATTTTACTTAGTATATTATTGTGTTGGCTTTGTTGCACACTCTTCTGTTGATATATTCGTAGTACGCTATGCTTCATAATTAGATTGTGTCCATATTGCGGGTTAGTTGTTATATTCGTTTGTGGTAAGATAGACATGCATACATATATGCTTAGTTAGTCCAAGATGGTCCGCAACTTGTTTCACCGTTAGACACTATTGTGTATTACTCACGGTTACAGCTGGTATGTGCGCTCCCTCAATGGCTTGTCTCCTGTACAGCCTTTTCGGCAGCACTGCTTCTCAGAGCATGTTTTCTAGCGCATGTGCAGTTTGACCGCTGGGACGCCAACCTTGTACTCGTGTTTTTGGCCAAGCTATATCTTCGTTCACACTGCACGTTCCTCTGCTGCTCACCAGACGCGTTTCGGAAACATATAGTTCCTTCCTCAGTGGTATAAAAATAGTGAATAAGACTTGGGACATGACTTTCAAATTTATAGGTCTATTTTGGGTACGACCTAATTCCTGGACTGGATTACTACTTGAAAAGTTCCATACTATAAGTGTATGTTCTTATTATGCGTTTGTTGAAGATATATGTGTTTTGCACCATAACTGCAACATTAAAACCACAATATAACACAATTCTTTATAACAAATGAACCTACATATAATCTTTTTTTTTTATATAATAAAATAAAATAGAAATAAAAATAAAATAATAGTAATAATAGTGATAGTAACTAATGATGGTAAATAGTGATGAGTAGGGATGAGCGAACCCGAACTGTATAGTTCGGGTTCGTACCGAATTTTGGGGTGTCCGTGACACGGACCCGAACCCGAACATTTTCGTAAAAGTCCGGGTTTGGTGTTCGGCGCTTTCTTGGCGCTTTTTGAAAGGCTGCAAAGCAGCCAATCAACAAGAGTCATACTACTTGCCCCAAGAGGCCATCACAGCCTTGCATACTATTGGCATGGCTGTGATTGGCCAGTGCAGCATGTGACCCAGCCTCTATATAAGCTTGGGTCACGTAGCGCTGCACGTCACTCTGGTGATTCAAGCATAGGGAGAGGTTGCAGCTGCGACGTTAGGGCGAGATTAGGCAGATTAACTCCTCCAAAAGACTTCATTCTGTGATCGATCTGCAGCTGTGGATCATTGAAGTGCTATTATTGACTTGCTCACTTTTTTAAGGCTGCCCAGAGCGTTTTTAGATCACTTTTTTTCTGGGGTGATCGGCGGCCATTTTGTGACTTGTGGTGCGCCAGCATGAGCTATCACCAAGTGTATTTAACCATCGATAGTGTGGTTATTTTGTGCTATATCCTACATCAGCTGCAGGCTGAGCCTGTGTCACCGAAGTGCATTTAACCATCAACAGTCTGGTTATTTTTTGGCCATATACTGCATCAGCTGCAGGCTGAGCCTGTTTCATCCAAGTGCATTTAACCATCAACAGTCTGATTATTTTTTGGCCATATACTACATCAGCTGCAGGCTGAGCCTGTGTCACCCAAGTGCATTTAACCATCAACAGTGTGGTTATTTTTTGGCCATATATTACATCAGGGGCAAGTTGAGCCTGTCACCCAGCGCCTAAAAAATAGACCTGACATTTCTATTCAACCAAATCTGCACAGTTTTAGCTGGTCAAGTTATTTGTAGTGATCGTCAAAGCAGACTTTTTGTTCTGGGTTGAAAAAGCATTCCCAAATTTGCCATTCTGAAAATAACTAGTTTGTGGTATTTCAGGCCTACTTGAAATCTATCCCAAAAAGAAAATCTTACATTGAAGTTATTGATAGTGTCATTCAGAAAAACATAAGACACACGCTAGCGTGCTAATAGAAGTGTCATTCTGTGATTAAACCTATAACTGTCACACAGCGCAAAAAAAAACAGGTCTCACATCTCTATTCAACCAAATCTGCACAGTTTTAGCTGGTCAAGTTATTTGTAGTGACCGTCAAAGCAGACTTTTTGTTCTGGGTTGAAAAAGCATTCCCAAATTTGCCATTCTCAAAATAACTAGTTTGTGGTATTTCAGGCCTACTTGAAATCTATCCCAAAAAGAAAATCTTACATTGAAGTTATTGATAGTGTCATTCAGAAAAACCTAAGACACACGCTAGCGTGCTGATAGAAGTGTCATTCTGTGATTAAACCTATAACTGTCACACAGCGCAAAAAAAAACAGGTCTCACATCTCTATTCAACCAAATCTGCACAGTTTTAGCTGGTCAAGTTATTTGTAGTGACCGTCAAAGCAGACTTTTTGTTCTGGGTTGAAAAAGCATTCCCAAATTTGCCATTCTCAAAATAACTAGTTTGTGGTATTTCAGGCCTACTTGAAATCTATCCCAAAAAGAAAATCTTACATTGAAGTTATTGATAGTGTCATTCAGAAAAACCTAAGACACACGCTAGCGTGCTGATAGAAGTGTCATTCTGTGATTAAACCTATAACTGTCACACAGCGCAAAAAAAAACAGGTCTCACATCTCTATTCAACCAAATCTGCACAGTTTTAGCTGGTCAAGTTATTTGTAGTGACCGTCAAAGCAGACTTTTTGTTCTGGGTTGAAAAAGCATTCCCAAATTTGCCATTCTGAAAATAACTAGTTTGTGGTATTTCAGGCCTACTTGAAATCTATCCCAAAAATAAAATCTTACATTGAAGTTATTGATAGTGTCATTCAGAAAAACCTAAGACACACGCTAGCGTGCTGATAGAAGTGTCATTCTGTGATTAAACCTATAACTGTCACACAGCGCAAAAAAAAACAGGTCTCATATCTCTATTCAACCAAATCTGCACAGTTTTAGCTGGTCAAGTTATTTATAGTGACCGTCAAAGCAGACTTTTTGTTCTGGGTTGAAAAAGCATTCCCAAATTTGCCATTCTCAAAATAACTAGTTTCTGGTATTTAAGGCCTACTTGAAATCTATCCCAAAAAGGATATCTTACATTGAAGGTACTGATAGTGTCATTCAGAAAAACCTAAGACACACGCTACCGTGCAGATAGAAGTCTGATTCTGTGATTAAACCTTAACCTGTCACACAGTGCAAAAAAAAAACAGGTCTCACATTTCTATTCAATGGTCTGCCGGGTGTTCACTCCAAGGTCATGGAAGTCACGCCTGCGGCCACCCCGTTCTCCGAGGGATATGTCCTGAAATCCAGCTGAAAGCTGCAGAACATCAGTCGGAGGTCTCTCCACTACTGGCGGGCCTCTCTGGCGCCCTCTTCCCACAAGCAAAGGCTCAGCTGGTGGCTGCTGGGGTCTTTCAATGCGTCTAGGTTCTTGAGCCTCTAGCTCCTGTCCAGGCTGTCCTTGGCTGGGCTGCCCCCTGGCACGTGCTCTTCCGCGGGCTCTGGCTCGTCCACTCATCTTCTATTCCTGAGAGGATATAAACCGCTAATAAGGTCAATCTGCCGCCTAGCAGCTCCGCCGTGGCACAATCACCTCAGAACTCGCACACTGGTGACTTTAGGTATCTTCACTGGTCACTTTGAGCAGAATGATGACATCCGAGTCACGGCACCAAATGTAACCCTCTTTTCCTTGCACCATCTGCGACACCTCCAGCTTTCACACTCACTCGGTCAACAGCAACTCCAGGCATAAACTCTAAGTGGACTCTAAGGGACGACACTCAGGTCTTCTGTGGTTTAAAGCTTTATTGAGGTGTAGTGCACTTGGCTGGAGCCTGTAATACAACAGGGAAACACTGCCACTATGTGGTATACAGCCAGGTCACCAGCCCACCTATATCATAACAGGCAGTCATTATATTACATTCCCACATACATGTTACAGGATATAACAAAGCATACAGAAAAATGAACAAGAGAAAATCATTTACAAAGATATTGCAGCAGGGTGACCTGGAATACAGCATGTCTTGCAGCCATTTTAGGAAGAACACATGTCTCTTTAACTGTACATCATCTACTCAGCCTAGCATGTGCTGCAGGGTTTAAAGGCTGCTAAAAAACATACAGTCACCTCTTTACATTCTACAGAACTATTATGGGTATATATTATAACTTTTTACAATAGATAAATGAACTTTAGCTTTAGAGAACTTAGACAGAGATCCTACCTCCTTCACAGTAAATGTCTGCACTGAGGAGACCAAACCAAGTAGCAGAATACACAGGGGGCTTTCTGGAAGAGTCCACTGTAAAGACTCTGTCTGTTAAAACTTTCCTCAGTTATCTAATAGCACATTTGAAGAGGTTTATTTAGCATGTCCTGACTCTCTGCTAACAGCTTATGAATATATGGAACTATATTTAACAAGTGATCATTGCTGCAGCTCCTGTATATTGGTATGACCCTATTGCAAACCTGCAGACTGGATATTTGGTGAAACTTCATGTGGTTCATATCGACTGTACTACACCACTGACTTGGTGCCTGGGCCTAAATGTGTGACAGTGGCCTGTTCCAGTGGTGGGTGACATGAAGCCTGATTCTCTGCTATGACATGTAGACAGATTCTGCGCTGACATAAGGCCAGATTCTCTGTTACAGGACCTCTCTCCTCTGCCTGGGCCTAAATGTGTGACAGTGGCCTGTTCCAGTGGTGGGTGACGTGAAGCCTGATTCTCTGCTATGACATGTAGACAGATTCTGCGCTGACATAAGGCCAGATTCTCTGTTACAGGACCTCTCTCCTCTGCCTGGGCCTAAATGTGTGACAGTGGCCTGTTCCAGTGGTGGGTGACGTGAAGCCTAATTCTCTGCTATGACATGAAGACAGGTTCTGCGCTGACATAAGGCCAGATTCTCTGTTACGGGACCTCTCTCCTCTGCCTGGGCCTAAATGTGTGACAGTGGCCTGTTCCAGTGGTGGGTGACGTGAAGCCTGATTCTCTGCTATGACATGTAGACAGATTCTGCGCTGACATAAGGCCAGATTCTCTGTTACAGGACCTCTCTCCTCTGCCTGGGCCTAAATGTGTGACAGTGGCCTGTTCCAGTGGTGGGTGACGTGAAGCCTAATTCTCTGCTATGACATGAAGACAGGTTCTGCGCTGACATAAGGCCAGATTCTCTGTTACGGGACCTCTCTCCTCTGCCTGGGTGCCTGGGCCTAAATGTGTGACAGTGGCCTGTTCCAGTGGTGGGTGACGTGAAGCCTGATTCTCTGCTATGACATGAAGACAGATTCTGCGCTGACATAAGGCCAGATTCTCTGTTACGGGACCTCTCTCCTCTGCCTGGGTGCCTGGGCCTAAATGTGTGACAGTGGCCTGTTACAGTGGTGGGTGACGTGAAGCATGATTCTCTGCTATGACATGAATACAGATTCTGCGCTGACATAAGGCCAGATTCTCTGTTACGGGACCTCTCTCCTCTGCCTGGGTGCCTGGGCCTAAATGTGTGACAGTGGCCTGTTCCAGTGGTGGGTGACGTGAAGCCTGATTCTCTGCTATGACATGAAGACAGATTCTGCGCTGACATAAGGCCAGATTCTCTGTTACGGGACCGCTCTCCTCTGTCTGGGTGCCTGGGCCTAAATGTGTGACAGTGGCCTGTTCCAGTGGTGGGTGACGTGAAGCCTGATTCTCTGCTATGACATGAAGACAGATTCTGAGCTGACATAAGGCCAGATTCTCTGTTACGGGACCGCTCTCCTCTGTCTGGGTGCCGGGGCCTAAATGTGTGACAGTGGCCTGTTCCAGTGGTGGGTGACGTGAAGCCTGATTCTCTGCTATGACATGAAGACAGATTCTGCGCTGACATAAGGCCAGATTCTCTGTTACGGGACCGCTCTCCTCTGTCTGGGTGCCGGGGCCTAAATGTGTGACAGTGGCCTGTTCCAGTGGTGGGTGACGTGAAGCCTGATTCTCTGCTATGACATGAAGACAGATTCTGCGCTGACATAAGGCCAGATTCTCTGTTACGGGACCTCTCTCCTCTGCCTGGGTGCCTGGGCCTAAATGTGTGACAGTGGCCTGTTCCAGTGGTGGGTGATGTGAAGCCTGATTCTCTGCTATGACATGAAGACAGATTCTGCGCTGACATAAGGCCAGATTCTCTGTTACGGGACCTCTCTCCTCTGCCTGGGTGCCTGGACCTAAATGTGTGACAGTGGCCTGTTCCAGTGGTGGGTGACGTGAAGCCTGATTCTCTGCTATGACATGAAGACAGATTCTGCGCTGACATAAGGCCAGATTCTCTGTTACGGGACCTCTCTCCTCTGCCTGGGTGCCTGGGCCTAAATGTGTGACAGTGGCCTGTTCCAGTGGTGGGTGACGTGAAGCCTGATTCTCTGCTATGACATGAAGACAGATTCTGCGCTGACATAAGGCCAGATTCTCTGTTACGCAACCTCTCTCCTCTGCCTGGGTGCCTGGGCCTAAATGTGTGACAGTGGCCTGTTCCAGTGGTGGGTGACGTGAAGCCTGATTCTCTGCTATGACATGAATACAGATTCTGCGCTGACATAAGGCCAGATTCTCTGTTACGGGACCGCTCTCCTCTGTCTGGGTGCCTGGGCCTAAATGTGTGACAGTGGCCTGTTCCAGTGGTGGGTGACGTGAAGCCTGATTCTCTGCTATGACATTAATACAGATTCTGCGCTGACATAAGGCCAGATTCTCTGTTACGGGACCGCTCTCCTCTGTCTGGGTGCCGGGGCCTAAATGTGTGACAGTGGCCTGTTCCAGTGGTGGGTGACGTGAAGCCTGATTCTCTGCTATGACATGAAGACAGATTCTGCGCTGACATAAGGCCAGATTCTCTGTTACGGGACCTCTCTCCTCTGCCTGGGCCTAAATGTGTGACAGTGGCCTGTTCCAGTGGTGGGTGACGTGATGCCTGATTCTCTGCTATGACATGAAGACAGATTCTGCGCTGACATAAGGCCAGATTCTCTGTTACGGGACCGCTCTCCTCTGTCTGGGTGCCGGGGCCTAAATGTGTGACAGTGGCCTGTTCCAGTGGTGGGTGACGTGAAGCCTGATTCTCTGCTATGACATGAAGACAGATTCTGCCCTGACATAAGGCCAGATTCTCTGTTACAGGACCGCTCTCCTCTGTCTGGGTGCCGGGGCCTAAATGTGTGACAGTGGCCTGTTCCAGTGGTGGGTGACGTGAAGCCTGATTCTCTGCTATGACATGAAGACTGATTCTGCGCTGACATGAAGCCAGATTCTCTGCTATGGCATGAAGAGACTGATTCTCTGCTGACATGAAGCCAGATTCTTTGCTATGGCATGAAGAGACTGATTCTCTGCTGATGTGAAGCCAGATTCTCTGCTATGGGAACTCTGTCCAATTGATATTAGTTCATTTTTATTTTTTTAATTTTAATTTTAATTCATTTCCCTATCCACATTTGTTTGCAGGGAATTTACCTACATGTTGCTGCCTTTTGCAGCCCTCTAGCTCTTTCATGGGCTGTTTTACAGCCTTTTTAGTGCCCAAAAGTTCGGGTCCCCATTGACTTCAATGGGGTTCGGGTTCGGGACGAAGTTCGGATCGGGTTCGGATCCCGAACCCGAACATTTCCGGGAAGTTCGGCCGAACTTCTCGAACCCGAACATCCAGGTGTTCGCTCAACTCTAGTGATGAGCGAGCATGTTC
Organism: Bufo bufo; assembly: GCF_905171765.1. NCBI lineage: Eukaryota > Metazoa > Chordata > Amphibia > Anura > Bufonidae > Bufo > Bufo bufo. The sequence goes on from NC_053392.1 coordinate 557,959,294, forward strand.
GGCTGAATACTGGTTCGATTCGAGCATCGCTATGCTCGGCACATGGCGGTACTCAGCCGTGTACCACATGTGCTCGAGCGCCATGCTCAAGTCTCCTTCCTGAACGTTTCGCGGTTGCTAAGCAGCCAAAAAACGTGCAGGTAAGTACTGCCATCACTGTAATGCCAGTAGCCATGTTGGTTGCTGGCATTACAGTGATTGACTGGCCGGAACGTGTCATCGGGTGCTATATAGCACCCGATGACACGTGCTCGGCTCAGTCATAGTCAGGGAAAGCAGAGGGTAGGAAGAGAAAGTCAGTGTAGGGAGCAAACTTCTCCGTTATTATTCGAACAAAGCTTTTCAAAGACCCCAAAGTCCTTTTAAGGACTACTGTGTGTGTGTTTGAAAGCAGCAAGACATTTTTCTTTAATACCTATTAGTGACATATACTGTACATCATTCACAGACTGTGTCTTTTTGAGTAAATTCAAATAATCAGCGCCACATTTATTGTCTATAGTGTGCGTTTAATACACATCCGTGACATATACAATACTCCATCCGAAAACTGTTTCTTTAGGTCAAATTCCAATAATCTGGGCCTAATCTAGTGTCCATAGTGTGTGGCTCTCTGTGACATATACAGAACGCCATCCAAAAACTGCTTCTTTAGGGCAAATTTAACTAATCTGGGCTTAATATAGTGTCCATATTCTATGGGTTTCTGTGACATATACTGTCCTGCATCCGAAAACTGAGTTTGTATTGCAAATTCCAAAAATCTGGGCCTAATATAGTGTCCATAGTGTGTTGTTTTCTGTGACATATACAGTATGCCATCCAAAACCATATATTTTTTTTAGGGCAAATTTAACTAATCTGGGCCTAATATAGTGTCCATATTCTGTGGGTTTCTGTGACATACTGTCCTGCATCCAAAAACTGTGTCTTTAGCGGACTGTAAAACATTCTGCACCACATCTAGTGACAAAACCATTAATATGAAGAAGGTGAGCACTAAGGGATGGGGAAATGGGCGTGATGTTGATGGTGCATGCAGAGGCAGTGGCCCTGGGCGTAATGAAACTGTGCCTGCTGCCAGTGCACCATAAAGAAAAAAATATAAAACATCCACCATACCCAGCTTGATGTCCAACTTAGCTGAGCGGCGCAGGGCACCACCCTCTCTTCCACCAAGTCCAGTCTCTGTAGCCAAGAGTCTGGTCAACCGATTCCTCACTCTGATCATCATTGCCCAAGAGTGATCCCACACTCAGATATTCCGAGGAGCTCTTTCCAGTGCACTATTACATTTGGCCCTCGCGCCCAGCACGCTTGAAGAAGGACCTGAGATATTGTGCCCTGATTCCCAACCTCTTGAGCCTTCACAGTCTCAAGAAGATGACGGTGGTGAACGGCGATCATTCGTTCATGAGGTGGATGATGATGATACACAGTTGTCAATCACTGAGGTTGTGGTTAGGTCAAGTCAGGAGGATGAGCAGAGTGAGGAAGTGGAAGAGAAGGTGGTTGAGGTCACTGACCCAATATGTGAAGGTGAAAAGCCAAGCAAGGACAGCAGTACAAAGGGCCAGGGATCCGCAGCACCACAACAGGCTGGAAGAGGCAGTGGGGTTGCAAAAGGGAGAAGTCGGCCCACACCAAACAGGCCCGCAACCATTACACCTAGCACCCCTATGCGTAAATCTACCTTGCCAAGGGGTAGGTGTTCCCTAGTATGGCGATTTTTTGATGAAAGTGCAGACTAAAAAAGAGTGGTAGTTTGCAACCTGTGAAGGTACCAAAATGAGCCGGGCGTGAACACTAGCAACCTCACCACCACCAGCATGATCCGCCACATGGCATCCAAGCACCCTAGTAAATGGGCTGAATGCCTGGGTCCACAATCTGGGTCTGCGGGTCACACCACTGCCTCCTCTTCCCCTGTGTTACGCACTGCTGGCCAATCCCCTGTAGAAGGCACAGGCCCGGATGCCCCTCGCTCTGCACCTGGACATTCGCATGAACAGTCAGCAACAACATTCACTTCTCTGTCCCAGCGCAGCATCCAAATGTCCATAACACAGTCATTTGAACGCAAGCGCAAATACCCACCCACAGGCCATAGCACTAAATGCGCAACTTTCCAAATTACTGGCCGTTGAAATGTTGCAATTTAGGCTTGTGGACACTGAGGCCTTCCGGAGACTGATCTCGGCGGTTGTCCCTCAGTACGCAGTCCCCAGTCGCCACTATAACAGCTACAGAGGGTAGTACCCATGGAACTTTATTATTTAATTCCATCTGTTCAGCGTGGATGGGCAGAAAAGGAGGATGAGGAGATGGAGAGTCATCCTGATGTCGACATCGACGTCTTGCCTGTTGGTACTCGGGCCACATGGCTGACTTCATGTTCGTCCGCCTTTCCCGCGACCCTCACGTTATACGCATTTTAGATAACACGGATCACTCGGTGTTCACCCTTCTCGACCCCCGCTACAAAGAGAACTTCTCATCTCTAATTTACTGTGGTGGAGAGGAGGAGTAAAATGGTGCAATACCAGAAGGTACTTGTTGAGAGATTGCTCCAAAATTTTCCATCTGACAATGCGGCTGGCAGTGTCCGTACTTCCTTAGGCAACCGAGGAAGGGAGACAAAAGGAAAACACAACAGTTCCAACAAAGGCAGGGCAACACTCTCCAAGGCATGGGACACTTTCATGACACCCCGCCAGCAACCTGCAGTGCGGCCTAGTGGTACAAGGAGGGAAAAGTTTTGGAAGATGGTGAAGGAATACATAGCAGACCGTGTCAGTGTCCTAAATGATCCCTCAGTGCCTTACAACTACTGGGTGTCCATGCTGGACACGTGGCACGAACTTGCGCTCTATGCCTTGCCTGCCCTGCCGCCAGCGTTTTGTCTGAACTTGTATTTAGTGCTGCTGGTGGCATTATAACAGATAAGCGTATCCGCTTGTCCACTGGCAATGCTGACAGGTTAAAAATTAACAAGGCCTGGATTGCCTCTGACTTCTCAACTCCACCAGAGGAGAGCTGAGCTGATGATGAACATAAAGGCAAATTCAATCTATCATTTATAATGTACTCAATCTACTGTAGTGTATTCCCATGCACCTTTTCCACCACAAAAAAAGAGTATATGGTTGAATCTTGTTTTCGCCTCCTCATCCAGATTGTATAAATTCCCTTCACTCAAATTTTTTTAATAGGGTCAGCTCAACTGCAGGCCCTCAACTCAAATTTTTTTCATAGGGTCAGCTTAACAGCATGCACTCGCATATAATGTTTTAGAGCGTCAACTCACCTGAAGGCTCTCGCAAATAATGTTTAAGAGCGTCAGCTGAACAATATGCACTTGAAAATAATGTTTTAGAGCGTCAGCTCACCTAAAGGCACTCGCAAATAATGTTGAGCGTCAGCTGAACAACATGTACTCGCATATAATGTTTTAGAGCGGCAGCTCACATGCAGACACTCACATATAATGTTTTACAGAGTCAGCTCACCAGCAGGCACTTGCATTTAATGTTTTAGAGCATCAGCTCACCAGCAGGCCCTCGCCCCTAATGTTTTAGAGGGTCAGCTCAGCAGCAGGCCCTCACATAAAATGTTTCACAGTTTCAGCTCAATTGCAGGCCCTCATATATAATGTTTTACAGGGTCAGCTCACCTACAGGCCCTCGCATATAATGTTTTACAGGCTCAGCTCAACTGCAGGCCCTCGCATATAATGTTTTACAGGGTCAGCACAACTGCAGGCCCTCGCATATAATGTTTTACAGGGTCAGCTCAACTGCAGGCCCTCACATATAATGTTTTAGAGCGTCAGCTCACCAGCAGGCCCTCGCCCCTAATGTTTTAGAGGGTCTGCAAAGCAGCAGGCCTTTGCATATAATGTTTTACAGGGTCAGCTCAACTGCAGGCCCGCGCATATAATGTTTTACCAGGTCAGCACAAATGCAGGCCCTCGCATATAATGTTTTACAGGGTCAGGTCAGGCCCTCACCTAAAATCTTTTACAGGGTCAGCTCAACTGCAGGCCCTCACCTACAATCTTTTACAGGGTCATCTCACCTTCTGATGACGACAGCGAAGTCTTGCCTGTTGGTACTCTGGTACACATGGCTGACTTTATGTTAGGTTGCCTTTCCCACGACCCGCGCGTTATACGCATTCAAGAAAATACGGATTACTGGTTGTTTACCCTTCTCGACCCCCGCTACAAAGAGATCTTCTCATCTCTCATTCCTCTGGTGGATAGGACAAGCAAAACTGTGCTATACCAGAAGGTCCTTGTTGAAAAATTGCTTCAAAGTTGATAGGGCAGATATCCAAATGGATCGTCGCTAGAGTTGAGCAGACACCTGGATGTTCGGGTTCGGCAGCTTCGGGTTCGGGTTTCAGACCAGAACTTGACCCCGAACCCCATTGAAGTCAATGGGGACCCAAACTTTTGGGCACTAAAATGGCTCTAAAATAGTCCTGGAAAGGGCTAGAGGGCTGCAAAAGGCATCAAAATGTGCTTAAGAGCATAACAACTGTTCTGCAAAGAAATGTGGATAGGTAAATGACTTAAAATAACAGAAAATACGGAAAAATAAAAAATAACAATCTGGATCTAGGCGTAGGAGGATGAGGAGGCGGTGGATGGGTGGATGTGGCGGTGTAGGTTGACATGGCGGTGTAGGTGGAAGCGGCGGTGAAGGAGGAATAGGTAGCCAACACTGATTTGTGTTATTTTTTATTCTTAAATTGGGGTATCCCCCCAAAATATTGGGACATATAACAAAAAAAAACTAAGAATAAGTGCACTTGAGTACAAGAATGGATGGTTGAGGCTAGTATAAATGTATATTCTGCACAAGGTACGGACAAGTCCTGTGGGATCCATGCCTGGTTCATTTTAATAAACGTAAGCTTGTCCACTTTGGCTGCGGCCTGTGATAATGCTCTCTGCCATACTAAACACACGTTCACACTATACACTGGCTGCAGGGCAGGTCAGCACCTTCAAGGCTGACAAAGCTTTTCCTCATTTTGGCCATGCTAACCCTGCCTTCTCAGGTGCTGGTGGTGCCCCAGCTGCGTTGGCGACCTCTTCCTCCTCCTCTGCCTTCGCCTTGTGCTTCCACTGTGCCCCCGCTGTCAGGTGGGAATCTTCCGATCAGTAACAGATGTTTTCACTAAATTTAGTTCCTTGTCAGCAATGCAGAGCAGGGGTTCATTCACGGCAAAAGGGGGTTCTTGTCACCCAACGATAGAACAGAGGATTATGAGAGATTTAAGCCCCTGTCAGCAATGCAGAGCAGGGGTCCATTAACGGCAAAAGGGGGTTCATGTCACCCAGTAATACAACAGAGGATTTTGAGAGATTTAGTCCCATGTCACCCAGGCACAACAGGGGTTTATTCACGGCAAAAGGGGGATAATGTCACCCAGCAATAGAACAGAGGATTTTGAGAGATTAAGGCCCCTTTCACCCAGGCACAGCAGGGGTTCATTCACGGCAAAAAGGGGATCATGTCACCCAGCAATACAACAGAGGATTTTGAGAGATTTAGGCCCCAGTTAACCGAGCCCAGCAGGGGTTCATTCACGGCAAAAGGGGGTTCATGTCACCCAGCAATACAACAGAGGATTTTGAGAGATTTAGGCCCCTGTCAGCAATGCAGAGCAGGGGTTCATTTGCGACAAAAGGGGGATCATGTCACCCAGCAATACAACAGAGGATTTTGAGAGATTTAGGCCCCAGTCACCCAGGCCCAGCAGGGGTTCATTCACGGCAAAAGGGGGTTCATGTCACCCAGCAATACAACAGAAGATTTTGAGAGATTTAGGCCCCTGTCACCCAGGCACACCAGAGGTTCATTCACGGCAAAAGGGGGATAATGTCACCCAGCAATAGAACAGAGGATTTTGAGAGATTTAGGCCGATATCAGCAATGCAGAGCAGGGATTCATTAACGTCAAAAGGGGGTTCATATCACCTAGCAATACAACAGAGGATTTTGAGAGATTTAGGCCCCTGTCACCCAGGCACAGCAGGGGTTCATTCAAGGCAAAAGGGGGATCATGTCACCTAGCAATACAACAGAGGATTTTGAGAGATTTAGGCCCCTGTCAGCAATGCAGAGCAGGGATTCATTCACGGCAAAAGGGGGTTCATGTCAACCAGCAAAAGAACAGAGGATTTTAAGAGATTTATGCCCCTGTCAGCAATGCAGAGCAGGGGTTCATTCATGGCAAAAGGGGGTTCATGTCACCCAGCAATAGAACAGAGGATTTTGAGAGATTAAGGGACCTGTCAGCAATGCAGAGCAGGGGTTCATTCATGGCAAAAGGGGGTTCATGTCACCCAGCAATACAACAGAGGATTTTGAGAGATTTAGGCCCCTGTCAGCAATGCAGAGCAGGGGTTCATTCACGGCAAAAGGGGGTTCATGTCACCCAGCAATAGAACAGAGTATTTTGAGAGATTTAGGCCCCTGTCAGCAATGCAGAGCAGGGGTTTATTCACGGCAAAATGGGGTTCATGTCACCCAGCAATAGAACAGAGGATTTTGAGAGATTTAGGCCCCTGTCAGCAATGCAGAGCAGGGGTTCATTCACGGCAAAAGGGGGTTCATGACACCCAGCAATACAACAGAGGATTATGAGAGATTTAGGCCCCTGTCAGCAATGCAGAGCAGGGGTTCATTCACGGCAAAAGGGGGTTCATGTCACCCAGCAATACAACAGAGGATTTTGAGAGATTTAGGCCCCTGTCAGCAATGCAGAGCAGGGGTTCATTCTCGGCAAAAGGGGGTTCATGTCACCCAGCAATAGAACAGAGTATTTTGAGAGATTTAGGCCCCTGTCAGCAATGCAGAGCAGGGGTTCATTCACGGCAAAATGGGGTTCATGTCACCCAGCAATAGAACAGAGGATTTTGAGAGATTTAGGCCCCTGTCAGCAATGCAGAGCAGGGGTTCATTCTCGGCAAAAGGGGGTTCATGTAGCCCAGCAATAGAACAGAGTATTTTGAGAGATTTAGGCCCCTGTCAGCAATGCAGAGCAGGGGTTCATTCACGGCAAAATGGGGTTCATGTCACCCAGCAATAGAACAGAGGATTTTGAGAGATTTAGGCCCCTGTCAGCAATGCAGAGCAGGGGTTCATTCACGGCAAAAGGGTGTTCATTTCACCCAGCAATAGAACAAAAGATTTTGAGAGATTAAGGCCCCTGTCAGCAATGCAGAGCAGGGGTTCATTCACGGCAAAAGGGTGTTAATGTCACCCAGCAATAGAACAGAGGATTTTGAGAGATTTAAGCCCCTGTCAAAAAGGAACAGCAGGGGTTCATTCACGGCAAAAGGGGGTTAATGTCACCCAGCAATACAACAGAGGATTTTGAGAGATTTAGGCCCCTGTCAGCAATGCAGAGCAAGGGTTCATTCACGGCAAAATGGGGTTCATGTCACCCAGCAATAGAACAGAGGAGTTTGAGAGATTTAGGCCCCTGTAAGCAATGCAGAGCAGGGGTTCATTCAAGGCAAAAGGGGGTTTATGTCACCCAGCAATAGAACAGTGGATTTTGAGAGATTTAGGCCCTGTCAGCAATGCAGATCAGGGGTTCATTCACGGAAAAAGGAAGTTCATGTCACCCAGCAATACAACAGAGGATTTTGAGAGATTTAGGCCCCTGTCAGCAATGCAGAGCAGGGGTTCATTCTCGGCAAAAGGGGGTTCATGTCACCCAGCAATACAACAGAGGATTTTGAGAGATTTAGGCCCCTGTCAGCAATGCAGAGCAGGGGTTCATTCTCGGCAAAAGGGGGTTCATGTCACCCAGCAATAGAACAGAGTATTTTGAGAGATTTAGGCCCCTGTCAGCAATGCAGAGCAGGGGTTCATTCACGGCAAAATGGGGTTCATGTCACCAAGCAATAGAACAGAGGATTTTGAGAGATTTAGGCCCCTGTCAGCAATGCAGAGCAGGGGTTCATTCACGGCAAAATGGGGTTCATGTCACCCAGCAATAGAACAGAGGATTTTGAGAGATTTAGGCCCCTGTCAAAAGGAACAGCAGGGGTTCATTCACGGCAAAAGGGGGATCATGTCACCCAGCAATACAACAGAGGATTTGGAGAGATTTAGGACCCTGTCAGCAATGCAGAGCAGGGATTCATTCATGGCAAAAGGGGCTTCATGTCACCCAGCAATAGAACAGAGGATTTTGAGAGATTTAGGCCCCTGTCAGCAATGCAGAGCAGGGGTTTATTCACGGCAAAAGGGTGTTTATGTCACCCAGCAATAGAACAGAGGATTTTGAGAGATTTAGGCCCCTGTCAACCAGGAACAGCAGGGGTTCATTCACGGCAAAAGGGGGTTCATGTCACCCAGCAATACAACAGAGAATTTTGAGAGATTTAGGCCCCTGTCAGCAATGCAGAGCAGGGGTTCATTCTCGGCAAAAGGGGGTCCATGTCACCCAGCAATAGAACAGAGTATTTTGAGAGATTTAGGCCCCTGTCAGCAATGCAGAGCAGTGGTTCATTCACGGCAAAATGGGGTTCATGTCACCCAGCAATAGAACAGAGGATTTTGAGAGATTTAGGCCCCTGTCAGCAATGCAGAGCAGGGGTTCATTCACGGCAAAAGGGTGTTTATGTCACCCAGCAATAGAACAGAGGATTTTGAGAGATTTAGGCCCCTGTCAACCAGAAACAGCAGGGGTTCATTCACGGCAAAAGGGGGTTCATGTCACCCAGCAATATAACAGAGGATTTTTAGAGATTTAGGCCCCTGTCAGCAATGCAGAGCAGGGGTTTATTCACGGCAAAAGGGGATCATGTCACCTAGCAATTCAACAGTGGATTTTGAGAGATTTAGGCCCCTGTCAGCAATGCAGAGCAGGGATTCATTCACGGCAAAAGAGGATTCATGTCACCCAGCAATAGAACAGAGGATTTTGAGAGATTAAGGCCCCTTGTCAACCAGGCACAGCAGGGGTTCATTCACGGCAAAAGGGGGTTCATGTCACCCAGCAATGCAACAGAGGATTTTGAGAGATTTAGGCCCCTGTCAGCAATGCAGAGCAGGGGTTCATTCACGGCAAAAGGGTGTTCATGTCACCCAGCAATACAACAGATGATTTTGAGAGCTTTAGGCCCCTGTCAGCAATGCAGAGCAGGGGTTCATTCTCGGCAAAAGGGTGTTCATGTCACTCAGCAATACAACAGAGGATTTTGAGAGATTTAGGCCCCTGTCAGCAATGCAGAGCAGGGGTTCATTAACGGCAAAAGGGGGTTCATGTCACCCAGCAATACAACAGAGGATTTTGAGAGATTTAGGCCCCTGTCAGCAATGCAGAGCAGGGGTTCATTCACTGCAAAAGGGGGTTCATGTCACCCAGCAATAGAACAGAGGATTTTGAGAGATTTAGGCCCCTGTCAGCAATGCAGAGCAGGGGTTCATTCACGGCAAAAGGGTGTTCATGTCACCCAGCAATAGAACAGAGGATTTTGAGAGATTTAGGCCCCTGCCACCCAGGCACAGCAGGGGTTCATTCACGGCAAAAGGGGGATCATGTCACCCAGCAATAGAACAGAGGATTTTGAGATATTTAGGCCCCTGTCAGCAATGCAGAGCAGGGGTTCATTCACGGCAAAAGGGGGATCATGTCACCCAGCAACAGAACAGAAGATTTTGAGAGATTTAGGCCCCTGTCAGGGACTGACGAAGGAGCCCGATAGGCTCTGAAATGCGTCGGAAGTTTTTGTCCCACGGAGGCTCCAGTACTTTCAACTGTGACGTCACCGACAGTGGTTTCCCGGGCAACGAAATCACAAGCTCCCTCGCACTGCGCATGCTTCCGGTCGGGGCAGTGCTGTTGCTAGAAGGTGAGCAAGGAGGACACTCCTATTTAAAGATATATCTACAAGGATAAAGGAAAAAAGAAAAGAACCATGTACCAGCGGGAGAAGAGCGCCATACAATCACCAGACAGAAAGGGGAATAAAGTGGGAGAAGTACAAGGTACGGACCGCAACACTATTATTAAAGCTTGCATTCACTGCTTATTACTTTCTCTGACAAAGATATTAGTTATATACACCTCAGTACAGCCCACTACTATATACCATCCTCTTCTTAAAATTCCAGGGACAGATACTAATATATTAAGTAAACTCCAGTGGGATTAGCTGTTTAGCTTGTTTGCCAGCGCCGATGTCTCATATCACCTACGGGTGATACACTAGTGATATATGTTCATTTTTTTAAGGAGGACAACAGTTCCTTGATAGACACTGAGCAGCGGAATCTCCCTACACAGGTAGATCTACAATTCTAAACAACGGAAGCGCAAGGGGGTCCCTTTTTATCAAAAAATGGTGAAATGTCACCCGACAATTGAAAATAAGAATTTTTTCATTTTAGGGCACTAAAATTGGCACTTTTTTTAATTAAAATGGCTCTAAAATAGTCCTTGAAAAGGCTAGAGGGATGAAAAAGGCAGTAATTGTGCTTAAGAGCATGGCAACTGCTCTGCAAACAAATGTGGATAGGGAAATAACTTAAAATGAAATAAAATAACAAAAAATTGCAAATTATTAACCTGCAACTCAGAGAAGGAGGTGGATATGGAGTCGGAGGTTGAGGAGGCGGTGAATGTGGTGTTGTAGGTGGAGGCAGCAATGGAGGAGGAACAGGTAGCCAACAATGTTTTTTTTTATTTTTTATTGGGGTAGGTAGCCCCCAAAATATTGGGGATAAATAAAAAAAAAGTATTGGATTCGCAAATGATAGGTCGCACTACTGTATGAGTGATCCCGGATGGGTGTTCTCAGCCCACAGATTCACTCAATCTATAAAGCAAAAAATATTCAAAAGAAAGGGCTGGGCACTCGCTCTATCTGGTAGCCGTGGTACTTTATTTAATAATATAAATAAGATGTTATATTAAAAAACATATATTAAAATTCAAATACATACACAAAACTTATTAAAATAGTACCTACAATCTATAATCACTGAAACACAATGGGTCTTTTGAATACCATTGTGTTTTAGTGATTATAGATTGTAGGTACTATTTTAATGAGTTTTGTGTATGTATTTGAATTTTAATATATGTTTTTTAATATAACATCTTATTTATATTATTAAATAAAGTACCACGGCTACCAGATAGAGCGAGTGCCCAGCCCTTTCTTTTGAATATTTTTAAATAAAAAAAAAGAAAACAAAGAATCATTGCACTTGACTTGAGTACAAGAATGTATGTTTGATAGTGGTATAAATGTCTATTTTGCACAAGGTACAGACAAGTCTTGTGGGATCCAAGCCTGGTTCATTTTAATGAACGTGAGCTTGTCCATGTTGGCTGTGGACAGGCGGCTGCGTCTGTCTGTAATGACGCCTCCTGCTGTGCTAAATACATGTTCAGAGAGTACACTCGCTGCAGGGCAGGCCAGCACCTCCAAGGTATACAGGGCAAGCTCTGGCCATGTGGAGAATTTGGAGACCCAGAAGTTGAATAGGGCAGAACCATCAGTCAGTACATGTAGTCGTGTGCACAGGTACTGTTCCACCATGTTGTTCAAATGCTGCCTCCTGCTAACACGCTCCATATCAGCAGTTGGGGCCGGTTGTTGCGGCGAGGTGACAAAGCTTTTCCACATGTCGGCCATGCTAACCCTGCCTTCTGAGGTGCTGGCGCTGACACAGCTGCGTTGGAGACCTCTTCCTCCTCCCCTGCCTTCGCCTTGTGCTTCCACTTGTCCCCCGGCGTCATTCGGGAATGCTATCAGGAGCGCATCTACCAGCGTGCTCCTGTATTTGCGCATCTTCCAAACACGCTCCAGTGAGGGAATTAAGGACTGCACATTGTCTTTGTAACGGGGATCCAGCAGGGTGGCAACCCAGTAGTCCGCACACGTTAAAATGTGGGTAACTCTGCAGTCGTTGCGCAGGCACTGCAGCATGTAGTCACTCATGTGTGCCAGGCTGCCTAGAGGTAAGGACAAGCTGTCCTCTGTGGAAGGCGTATCGTCTGCATCCTCCGTATCCCCCGAGCCACGCACCAGTGATGGTCCCGAGCTGCGTTGGATGCCACCCCGCTGTGAACATGCTTCATCCCCATCCTCCTCCTCCTTCTTATCCTCCTCCTCCTCATCCTCAGGTAGTGGGCCCTGGCTGGCCAAATTTGTACCTGGCCTCTGCTGTTGCAAAAATCCTCTTTCTGAGCCATTTCTAAAAGACTGGCTTGAAAGTGTTAGAGATGACCCCTCTTCCTCCTCCTCATCCTGGGCCACATCCTCTTCCATCATCGCCCTAAGTGTTTTCTCAAGGAGACATAGAAGTGGTATTGTAACGCTAAAAACGGCGTCATCGCCACTGGCCATGTTGGTGTAGTACTCGAAACAGCGCAACAGGGCACACAGGTCTCGCATGGAGGCCCAGTCATTGGTGGTGAAGTGGTGCTGTTCCGCAGTGCGACTCACCCGTGCGTGCTGCAGCTGAAACTCCACTATGGCCTGCTGCTGCTCGCACAGTCTCTCCAGCATGTGCAAGGTGGAGTTCCACCTGATGGGCACGTCGCATATGAGGCGGTGAGCGGGAAGGCCGAAGTTACGCTGTAGAGCAGACAGCCGAGAACGCCGGAAGCGTGCACAGACGGCCCGCACTTTATGCAGCAGCTCAGACATGTCGGGGTAGTTGTGAATGAATTTCTGCACCACCAAATTCATCACATGCACCAGGCAAGGGCTTGAGGCTCACTGGCAGCAACCACTCGTCGGTCTGTTGTTCTATACCCCGGCACAACTCCTGCACGGTGTGGGGCCTGTCCCCCAAACACATCAGTTTCAGAACGGCCTGCTGACGTTTACCCCTGGCTGTGCTGAAGTTGGTGGTGAAGGTCTGTCGCTGACCGGATGAGGAGGTGGTAGAAGAGGAGGAGGAAGCTGAGTAGGAATAGGAGGCAACAGGAGGCAAAGAATGATGCCCTGCGATCCTTGGCGTCGGAAGGATGTGCTCCAAACAGCTCTCCGCCTGGGGCCCAGCCGCCACTACATTTACCCAGTGTGCAGTTAGGGAGATATAGCGTCCCTGGCCGTGCTTACTGGTCCACGTATCTGTGGTTAGGTAGACCTTGCCACAGATGGCGTTGCGCAGTGCACACTTGATTTTATCCGATACTTGGTTGTGCAGTATATGAGAGGGTTTTTTCACCCCAGTATGCCAAAGCCGTATTTCTGTCCTAAATGTGACAGTGACTTATGCACGTGTAATCTCAGATATGCAGTATATTAGAGGGTTTTTTCACCCTAACCAAAAAGCTGTATTTCTGTCCTAAATGTGACAGTGACTTATGCACGTGTAATCCCAGATGTGCAGTATATTAGAGAGTTTTTTCACCCTAACCAAAAAGCTGTATTTCTGTCCTAAATGTGACAGTGACTTATGCACGTGTAATCCCAGATGTCCAGTATATTAGAGGGTTTTTTCACCCTAACCAAAAAGCTGTATTTCTGTCCTAAATGTGACAGTGACTTATGCATGGGTAATCACAGATGTGCAGTATATTAGAGGCTTTTTTTTACCCCAGTATGCCAAAGCCGTATTTCTGTCCTAAATGTGACAGTGACTTATGCTCGTGTAATCCCAGATGTGCAGTATATTAGAGGGTTTTTTCACCCTAGCCAAAAAGCTGTATTTCTGTCCTAAATGTGACAGTCACTTATGCACATGTAATCCCAGATGTGCAGTATATGAGAGGCTTTTTTCACTTCCCAATGCCAAAGCCGTATTTATGGCCTAAATGTGACAGTGATTTATGCAAGTGTAATCCCAGATGTGCAGTATATTAGAGGGTTTTTTCACCCTAACCAAAAAGCTGTATTTCTGTCCTAAATGTGACAGTGACTTATGCACGTGTAATCCCAGATGTGCAGTATATTAGAGGGTTTTTTCACCCCAGTATGCCAAAGCTGTATTTCTGGACTGCAGATAGCCTATGCTGGTGCACTATTGTTGCATAAAATGGCTGCCGATCATGTATTGATATTGACTAACTGAAGAAAAAAAAGTTTGTTTTCAGCAGTAGTTGGCTCAGGGCAGGCTTAAAAAAATTGTGCACTGCACCCACAAAACACTTTTTCTGTAGATCGCTGAGTGCATAAACCAGTTCTTGATAAGATTTCTCCCTGATCTCTCCCTCACAGCAGCTGCAGCCTCTCCCTACACTAATCCGAGCAGAGTGATGGGCGGCGCTACGTGACTCCAGCTTAAATAGAGGCTGGGTCACATGCTGCAGTTGGCCAATCACAGCCATGCCAATAGTAGGCATGGCTGTGGTGGCCTTTTGGGGCAAGTAGTATGACGCTTGTTGATTGGCTGCTTTGCAGCCTTTCAAAAAGCGCCATAAAAATCGCCGAACACCGAACCCGAACTTTTACGTAAATGTTCGGGTTCGGGTCCGGGTCCCGAAAACCCTAAAGTTCGGTACGAACCCGAACTTTACAGTTCGGGTTCGCTCAACTCTAATCGTCGCCATCATGGGGACGTGCAATCGCCTAGAAGTTATTTACAGTCAACAAAGTGGCAGTAGGCCCTCACCTACAAGTCAATTCTCAGTAGCCAAGAGTCTGGTCAACACAATCCTCACCATGATGGCACACTGGGTGAACGTTTTGGAGGCCGGGAGCAGTCGTCTGCTGGCACCAGACTTGCCCTCCAATAGATCCTCGTTAACAGAAAGTGTGCTCATTCCAATAACATGGCCGCATAGGAGTGCTGTATTGTTATTTATTGTCACTACCTCCCTGAGTCGGGAGTGGGTAATTGCCGCGCGCTTGCTGCCTTCCTTGGATTCTTTTACTTTAGTAACTTGACCCACCCTCTCTGGGTGGTTCACAATTATGGAAAAAAAATGGGCAAGGCAACAACAGCCAATCAGATTTCAGCCATTGACTTCCCTTGGATGTGGTATCCCTTTCTCAAGCTTCCTCTCCGGCATCGAACCATGATTCCCCATTACCCGTGATCACCATGGTAGGCGCAGAAAAGAACATCGAAAGTTGATAGGGCAGACATCCAAATGGATCGTCGCCGTCACGGGGACGTGCAATTGCCCAGAGGTTACCTAGAGTCACCTATGCGGCAGCAGGCCCTCGCCCCTAAGGTTTTAGATGGTCAGATCAGCAGGCCCTTGCGCCAAATGTTTTTGAGAGTCACCAGCAGGCCATCAATCATTATTTTTCAAGGGTGTGTATGATGCCCTTCTTTATGTGTAATAAAGGGTGTATTGGAGTGCCTTGTAATTTTTGGCAGCCCTTTCACTTAGTGCATAGCCTTTATGAGTGTAGGAGTCCCACTACCTGAACAATTGTACCACAATGTGAATGAGGCCCTCCTTTATGTGATATACAAGCTGTTTCGGAGTGCCTCTTGCTTGTAATTTTTTGCAGCACTTGCACTTTATATACAATTGAATATACTGGAAAGAATGTTTCCTAACAATTTTTCCTGTAAAATTTATTTTTTGGGGGGTTTTGTGCGTATTTTTGTCAGTCTGTAAAAGTGGCGTACAACTCGGACAACATGGTTCCCAGCATCGACCTGAGAGTCAAAGATGCATCCAGACATCATTCCCATGCTGTTTCCGATCCATTTCGTTGGTGTTCCTGTCACTTTCTGACTCTTTCCGAAGGACCAGGCACCCTCCCCTCTTCAGAGCTGGGGGTGCCTGGTTGTCTCCCATTGACTTCCATTATACTCGGGTGCTCGGCCGAGCACACGAATATAGAAATGTGTTCGGGCTGAACACCCTAATACTTTGGTGCTCGATCATCACTAAATAACATAGCTGATATTCATGATACTTAGTTTTATTTTGGGCAAAATATATTCAAATCATCAAGAGACACGCAGATTTCTCTCCATGCCTACATTTATAGAAACTGAGCTCATAGTTGCCATGGTATTGGGTTGAGGCAGACTGAGTAGTCAGAAGTCATACAAAAGCAAATGAAGACACAGGGTCAGAGAAAAGAAAACCTTCCCTCCCTTGCAGAAGATGACTTCAAAGAAGAAAAACAAAACGAGCGTCACTCACCAAATGTGAAAAGTACGCTTTAATCCATAGCAGGAGGGGGGTGCATAAGGTGCAAACACAGCATAAGCAACAGCCGTTTCTTCTGGCTTTCCACCATTGGCGGGGTCACGGCACGTACAAATGTGCACAGGAGGCCGCGTCATCGCAGTAATTACTTAATCGACACCTGAAGTTCCACAACGGGCAGCAGGGATTCTTAATTGATAGCGAGACCCCTTCATTGGTGTAAAGTGCATGTGCAAATAAAAACAATACATATACGAAAATACAGTTAATGCGAAAATACTTCGTTACAAAAATACACTCATATCTATTTTTTCATTTAATCCCAAAGGACCCATTGCATCTGTGCGTAGGATCCATTTAGTTTCTCTTCTCAGAAGCTCCCTCTCTCTGTCTCCACCTCTCTCTGTGCAGTTAACTATTTCAAGACCGGCTAAGGTTAATACACTGGGATTTCCATTATGTACCCTGTTCACATGATCTATTAACCGCGGGACCCCCTTTCCTCTTTTCAAGGAGTTAAGGTGTTCGCGAAATCTTTCAAATAGACAGCGGATGGTTTTACCAATGTAGAAGCATCCGCATCTACATAGGATGATATAAACCACAAATTTGCTGCGGCAGGTAATGAGTGGAAAAACTTCATGTTCTATCCCTGCAACAGAGATCACTTGTAATTGGGAATTAAAGTTGCAGAAGGAACAGCTTCTGCACCTTTTATTCCCTTTTGGTCTCTGTTCAGACAGCCATGTACAGCGTTTTTTTCTAAAATGGCTGGTTACTACTTGGTCACGTATTGTGTGACACCTTCTAAACGCTATCACTGGTTTCGTATCTTTTAGTTGTTGTAATGATTCATCCCTCACTAGGGTGCTCCAGTTTTTGCCTATGACCTGTTTTATTTTTTCGGCCATGGGACTAAATTTAAAGGAGAAGGCAAAGGGTGGGGGAGATTTGATGGTGGTTTTACCCTCCCTCAATTCTGTCTGGTGTACTCTTGATGCTTTATGCATGGCTTGATTCAACAAATCCGAGGGATAACCTCTGTGTCTCAGCCTATCATGCAGATCTAGCGCCTGTTTTTCATAGCTCAATGGGGTAGTATTGATCTGCGCAAGTCGTCTAAATTGGCCATATGGCACTGATTTTTTCACTGAGTTTGGGTGGTAACTCGAGAAATGGAGGAGGGAGTTGGCGGCGGTAGGGTTCCGAAATCCCTCCGTCACCAACTCCCCCTCCACCACAGACACCACTACATCCAGAAACTCCCAAACTGGTAAGTGAACCGCATATTCATGTCGTTCTGTACATTCAGATATTCCACAAAATCCCGAAACTTTGCCTCATCGCTGGACCATATAATAAAAATATCGTCCACGAATCTATGATAGGCATGTATGTGTTTCAAAAATGGGTTGGAAATCGAATACACAAAACGATCTTCGAACCGGGCCAAGTACAGATTGGCGATTGTACACGCCACTGGGGTACCCATCGCGGTACCGACCATTTGTTTATACCAAGAATCCCCAAACATGAAGGCATTGTTAGTGAGAATTAATTTCAGGCCCTCTGTGATGAACATCTTGAAGTCCTCACTTCTATCTGTATTATGTAGGACTTCCATCACAGCCGCAATGCCCCCATCTTGAGGGATCCGGGTATAGAGACTCTCCACATCGAGGGACACCAGTTGAAACTCCTCCTGCCACTGAACATCAGTCAGTGACCGGAGGAGGTCCGACGTGTCCCTCAGATGTGAGGGTATCATCCTTACAATAGGTCTTAAAAGCCAATCTATATACCTGGACAACGGTTCAGTCACCGACCCAGTCCCAGAGACAATAGGTCTCCCCGGGGGCTGGGTCAGTGACTTATGGATTTTAGGTAAAAAATACCAGGTGGGGCGTCTCGGGAAAGTGGGAAGCAGTTTTTCTGCCTGTTGACGTGATAGTACATTTTTTTCTACATAGGTGTACAAAAACCTTCTTAGAGTATTCTGGATTTTCCAAGTGGGGTCTGCGGTCAATCTCTCATACACCTGTCCATCATCCAATTGTCTCAGTGCTTCAGAGACATAGTACGACCTGCTCAGTATAACTATATTACCCCCCTTGAGACACAGAGGTTATCCCCCGGATTTGTTGAATCAAGCCATGCATAAAGCATCAAGAGTACACCAGACAGAATTGAGGGAGGGTAAAACCACCATCAAATCTCCCCCACCCTTTGCCTTCTCCTTTAAATTTAGTCCCATGGCCGAAAAAATAAAACAGGTCATAGGCAAAAACTGGAGCACCCTAGTGAGGGATGAATCATTACAACAACTAAAAGATACGAAACCAGTGATAGCGTTTAGAAGGTGTCACACAATACGTGACCAAGTAGTAACCAGCCATTTTAGAATAAAACGCTGTACATGGCTGTCTGAACAGAGACCAAAAGGGAATAAAAGGTGCAGAAGCTGTTCCTTCTGCAACTTTAATTCCCAATTACAAGTGATCTCTGTTGCAGGGATAGAACATAAAGTTTTTCCACTCATTACCTGCCGCAGCAAATTTGTGGTTTATATCATCCTATGTACAGTAGATGCGGATGCTTCTACATTGGTAAAACCATCCGCTGTCTATTTGAAAGATTTCGCGAACACCTTAACTCCTTGAAAAGAGGAAAGGGGGTCCCGCGGTTAATAGATCATGTGAACAGGGTACATAATGGAAATCCCAGTGTATTAACCTTTGCCGGTCTTGAAATAGTTAACCGCACAGAGAGAGGTAGAGACAGAGAGAGGGAGCTTCTGAGAAGGGAAACTAAATGGATCCTACGCACAGATGCAATGGGTCCTTTGCGATTAAATGAAAAAATAGATATGAGTGTATTTTTGTAACGAAGTATTTTCGCATTAACTGTATTTTCGTATATGTATTGTTTTTATTTGCACATGCACTTTACACCAATGAAGGGGTCTCGCTATCAATTAAGAATCCCTGCTGCCCGTTGTGGAACTTCAGGTTTCGATTAAGTAATTACTGCGATGACGCGGCCTCCTGTGCACATTTGTACGTGCCATGGCCCCGCCAATGGTGGAAAGCCAGAATAAGCGCACATACGCGCGAAACGGCTGTTGCTTATGCTGTGTTTGCACCTTATGCACCCCCCTCCTGCTATGGATTAAAGCGTACTTTTCACATTTGGTGAGTGCCGCTCGTTTTGTTTTTCTTCTTTGAAGACATTTTTGCATATTTACTGCTGCTATAGGCTGAGCACCACCGAAAAGCATCCTGCCCTGGTATCGCTATCCAGATATACTAGAGGTTTGGTGTAGTGCCACTGATCTACTTTTTCTATATTTTTGATACTTGCAGAAGATGAAGCATAACCTGGTCAGGAAAGTTTGTCTTAAGTTCTTTCTTCACCAACATCTACAAACTGCCGCATAAGGGCTCTTTCACACTTGCGTTGTCCAGATCCGGCGTGTACTCCATTTGCCGACCGCCCGCCGGGTCCGGAAAAACGCAAGTGAACTGAAAGCATTTGAAGACGGATCCGTCTTCAAAATGCGTTCAGTGTTACTATGGCAGCCAGGATGCTATTAAAGTCCTGGCTGCCATAGTAGTAGTGGGGAGCGGGGGAGCAGTATACTTACAGTCCGTGCGGCTCCCGGGGCGCTCCAGAATGACGTCAGAGCGCCCCATGCGCATGGATGACGTGATCCATGCGACACGTCATCCATGCACGTGGGGCGCCCTGACGTCACTCTGGAGCGCTCGGGGAGCCGCACGGACGGTAAGTATACTGCTCCCCCACTCCCCACTACACTTTACCATGGCTGCCAGGACTTTAGCGTCCCGGCAGCCATGGTAACCACTCTGAAAAAGCTAAACGTCGGATCCGTCAATGCGCCGAAACGACATTTAGCTTAAGGCCGGATCCGGATTAATGCCTTTCAATGGGCATTAATTCCGGATCCGGCCTTGCGGCAAGTGTTCAGGATTTTTGACCGGAGCAAAAAGCGCAGCATGCTGCAGTATTTTCTCCAGCCAAAAAACGTTCCGGTCCGGAACTGAAGACATCCTGATGCATCCTGAACGGATTTCTCTCCACTCAGAATGCATTAGGATAAAACTGATCAGGATTCTTACGGCATAGAGCCCCGACGACGGAACTCTATGCCGGAAGAAAAGAACGCAAGTGTGAAAGAGCTGTTAAACAGATTTGTTGCAGACAGTCATGTGTCATATAATGTTACCCGGCCTTACATAGTTCAAGTAACCCAGCTTTCCCAGGACCATGAAAAACAAATATGCATAGCAATGACTAGTGATGAGCGGCAGGTCCCATATTGGAATTCGCAATATTTCACGAATATTTTGTCAAATATTCGTGATATATTCACTATATTCGTGAATTCGTTATATTCGTGCAATGGGTTTTTTATCGCGAGAACTCGTCATTGAAATATTCGTGTTTGCATGCGCATATACGTGCGTGGCTTAGTCTCGTGAGCGTTTTCAAAGATTTGGTTGTGACTTGTGAAGTTGTCTGGAAAAAATGGTCGGGAGTAATTTTACTGACGCCGAGTTAGATCTCATCATCACTGTAAGTAATTCAAGATTACAGCACTGTAATGTTCTATCACATGCTTGTTATTTTAATGTATTTATATGCAGCTAAAGTGTTCCTAAATATTCGTGATTTTGAAAATTATTACTAATATTTTCGGAATACATTCAAATTGACATTTTATCTTGTTTTAGTAGATATACAGTACATGATTTGGGGCAATAAGTATTGTTGTGACTCACAACAATTCTTATTGCCCCAAATCATTAATATCTACTCAAACATGATAAAATGTCAATTTGAATGTATTTCGAAAAAAATTATTTAAGAGGGCCTGCGGGTGAGCTGAAAAATTATATGAGAGGGCATATATACGATGGCATTATATGCGAAGAATAAGCATGTTGATATGATGGAAGAGGAGGAGGAGGAAAAGAAAAGGAAGATTCATCCATATACCCTTTTTTGTGGTGGAAGGGGTGCATTGGAATACAGAATATTTAGTACATTATAAACGCATTTAAAGTGCCTTTGTTCATCCGCTTTCCTCTGGTGGAGTCGAGAAGTCAGGGGCAATCCAGGCCTTGTTCATTTTTATAAGAGTCAATCTGTCAGCATTTTCAGTTGACAGGCAGATATGCTTATCTGTTATAATGCCACCAGAAGCACTAAATACCCGCTCAGACAAAACGCTGGCTGCAGGGCAGGCCATCACCTCCAAAGCGTAGTGCGCCAGTTCGTGCCACGTGTCCAGCTTGGACACCTAGTAGTTTTAAGGCACTGAGGGATCATTGAGGACGCTGACATGGTCTGTTATCTATTCCTTCACCATCTTCCAAAAATTTTCTCTCCTTGTGGCAGTAGGCCGCACATCAGGGTGAGGGTGCTGGCAGGGTGTCATGAAACTGTCCCAAGCTTTGGAGAGTTTGCCCTGCCTCTGTTGGAACTGCTGTGTGTTCCCCTTGTCTCCCGTCCTCGGTTGGCCAAGAAAGTACGGACTCTGCCGCCAGCGTTGGCAGATGGAAAATTTGGACGCATTTTTCCAACAAGGATCTTCTAGTATTGCACCATTTTGCTCGTCGTCTCCATCAGAGGAATGAGAGATGAGAAGTTCTCTTTGTAGCGGGGTAGAGAAGGGTGAACAACCAGTAATCCATGTTGTTTAAAATGCGTATGAAGCACGGGTTGCGGGAAAGGCAGCCTAACATGAAGTCAGCCATCTGTTCCAGAGTACCAACAGGCAAGACTTCACTTTTGTCATCAGGAGGATCACTCCCAATCTTCTCATTCTCTTCCTCCTCTTCTGCCCACCCACGCAGAACAGATGGAATTAAAGTTCCATGGGTACTACCCTCTGTAGCAAAGGCAACTGTCTCCAGCAATTCCTCCTCCTCCTCATTGTCCAATTCGCACTGAGAAGACGAACTGTGCGTTATCTGACTATCACCCTGTGAAATGTCCTCCCCCATTTCCTCGTCTGCCGCATTCAGAGCGTCGTCCTTAATTATGAGCAGCGATCGTCTGAGTAGACACAGCAGTGGAATGGTTACGCTGATAATAGTGTTATTGCCACTAACCATCTGTGTGGATTCATAAAAAGTTTTTTAAACCTCACAGAGGTCTGACATCACTGCCCACTCCTCGCTTGTGAATAGTGGCAGTTGACTCGAAAGGCAACAACCATGTTGCAGCTGGTATTCCACAACTGCACTCTGCTGCTAACAAAGACTGGCCAACATGTGGAATGTAGAGTTCCAGCTCATGCTCACATCGAACAACAGTCGGTGAGCTGGAAGCCGCAAGAGCTGCTGCAGCGTTGACAGACCGGTAGGGTTGAGCGAACCCGAACTGTAAAGTTCGGGTTCGTACCGAACTTTAGGATTTTTGGACCCGAGACCCGAACCCGAACTTTTCAGTAAAAGTTCGGGTTCGGGTTCGGTGTTCGGCTATTTTATGGCGCTTTTTAAAAGGCTGCAAAGCAGCCAATAAACAACTGTTTAACTGTCTGTGCCCTTAGAAGCCATCACAGCCATGCTTACTAATGGCATGGCTGTGATTGGCCAGTGCAGAATGTGACCCAGCCTCTATATAAGCTGGAGTCATGTAGCTCTGCACATCACTCTGCTGTGCTTAGTGTAGGGAGAGGATGCTGCTGCTGTGAGGGAGAAAATAGGAAAGAATCTTTAATCAGAAGTGCTTGTTAACTCAGCGATTAACCTAGATTTAGTTTTGTGGGTGCAGTGCACAATCTTTTTACCCTGCCCTGAGCCCTGTGACACGGCCATTTTATGCAAGCTCAGTGCACCAGCACAGCATATGTGCTTTTGTGACATTCAAATCCAAGCTTGAAATACTGCAATAATAATCTGTGTTTAAAAAAAAACACCCATTTTTGGCAATATCCTACATCTGGTGCATTTGCAGCATTTGTCAGTGTGAAATAGAAGCTTGCAATACTTCAATTATTTTCTGGGTTTTAAAAAATCACCCATTTTTTGCAAGACTCTACATCTGGGGCCTTTGCAGCATTTGTTAGTGTGAAATCCGATCTTGAAATACTGGAATAAGTTTCTGTGTTTAAAAAACACCCATTTTTGGCAATACACTTAATCTGGGGCCTATGCTGCATTTTTTTTGTGTGAAATGCGAGCTTGAAATACTGCAATAATAATCTGGGTTTAAAAAAACACAAATTTTGGGCAAAAAAACCTTTGCTGCATCTGTCAGTGTGAGATACACGCGTTAAATACTGGTGCTCTATTCTGTTATTAAAAAAATACCCATTTTGGGCAAAATACTTAATTTTGCACCCTATGCTGCATTTGTTAGTGTGACATACAAGCTTGAAATACTTAAACATTTTCCTGGGTTTAAAAAAAACAATTTTGGACAAAAAACTAAATTTGCAGCCTTTGCTGCATCTGTCAGTGTGAGATACACACGTTAGATACTGGTGTTTTATTCTGCTTTTAAAAAACACCCATTTAGAGCAAAGTACTTAATATTGCAGCCTTTGCTGCATCTATCAGTGTGAGATACACGCATTAGATACTTGTGTTCTATTTTATTATTAAAAAAATACCCATTTTGGGCAAAATAATAAATCTGTGGCCTTTGCTGCATCTGTCAGTGTGATATACACGCGTTAGATACTGCTGTTTTATTCTGTTATCAAAAAAACACCCATTTTGGGCAAGATCCTAAATTTAAGAAATATAAGGAGAGCATCAAATAAGGGACGTGGCCCCGGTCGTGGTGCTGCTGGTGGAGCTCCTGTTGCAGGGAGAGGACGTGGTCGATCTGTGCCAGCTACACGCACAAGTGAAACATCTTCCTCAGGTGCGAGTAGGCGACAGAACCTTCAGCGTTATTTGGTCGGGCCTAATGCGGCTCTACGAATAGTGAGGCCAGAACAAGTACAGGCGTTAGTAGATTGGGTTGCTGACAGCGCCTCCAGTTCCTTTACATTGTCTCCTACCCATTCTCCTGCTGAAAGATCAGAGTTGGCACCTGCAGCCGATGTCCATCAGTATTTCACTTCACCCCTTTGCAAATCAGCCAAGCAGTCTGAGCCCCAAGTCATGCAGCAGTCTCTTCTGCTTTTTGATGACTCTGCTAGCAGGGTTTCCCAGGGCCATCCACCTAGCCCTGCCCCAGAAGGGGGAGAGATTGAGTGCACCGATGCCCAACCACTTATGTTTCAAGATGAGTACATGGGAGGACCACCGTAGCACATCTCGGATGATGACAAAACACAGGTGCCAACTGCTGTGGATTTCGAAAGTGTGCAGACCGACAATAAAGGCAGGGGTGAAGACTGGGTGGAAGATGATGTGAAGGACGATGAGGTCCTCGACCCTTACATGGAATCAAGGTCATGCGAGTGACCTGTGTAGTTCGGAGGAAGAGGCGGTGGTCGCACAGAGCCACCAGCACAGCAGAAGAGGGAGCAGGGTGCAAAAGCGGAGCGACCGTTCCCTAGACAGTACGACTGCTACTGCCCACTGCAGCAAGCGACCGAGCACACCAAAGCCAGCTCCAAGGAGTTCCCTGGTGTGGCAGTTCTTCAGACAATGTGCTGACGACAAGACACGAGTGGTTTGCACGCTGTGCAATCAGAGCCTGAAGTGAGGCATAAACGTTCTCAACCTGAGCACAACCTGCATGACAAGGCATCTAAGAGCAAAACACGAGCTGCAGTGGAGTAGACACCTCAAAAACCAAAAAAAGGTCTCTGGCTCCTCCGGCATCCTCTTCTGCTGCAGTCTCGGCCTCTTCATCCACCTCTGAAGTGACAGTGCCACCTGCCACCCTGCAAACTGAGGATTTGCCAGCAACACCACCACCTGGGTCACCAAGCATCTCCATAATGTCCCACGGAAGCATTCAGCAATCCATCTCGCCAACAATGTAACGGAAGAGGAAGTACCCCCCTACCCGCGATCCCTGGCTCTGAATGCCAGCATTTCAAAATTACTGTCCTTTGAAACGCTGTCATTCCGTCTGGTGGAGACGGAGAGTTTTAATAGCCGTATGGCGGTGGCTGTCCCACAGTACGTCGTGCCCAGCCGCCACTACTTTTCCAGGCATGCCATCCCTTCCCTGCTCAACCAAGTGGGGATAAAATAAGGTGTGCACTGCGCAACGCCATCGGTGGCAAGGTCCACCTAACTACGGATATGTGGACCAGTAAGCACAGTCAGGGACGTTATATCTCCCTAACAGCAAACTGGGTAAATGCAGTGGCGGCTGGGCCTGAGGCGGATAGCAGTTTGGCGCATGTCCTTCCACCTTTGAGGATTGCAGGGCGCTTCAGTTTGCCTTCTGTTGCTTCCTCCTCCTACTCCTCTTCCTCATCCTCTACTGGCTCCTCATCCTGTCAGCGTAACACCTTCATCACCAACTTCAGCACAGCCAGGGGTAAATGACAGTAGTGATGAGCGGGAGGTGCCATATTCGATTTCGATGAAATTCGCGAATATTCGCTAGAATATTCGTTTCATATTCGTCGAAATCGAATATTCGTCATTTTTCTAGTTATCGCAATTAATATGCGATTTAAATAATCGCATATTGCGATTATAACTTAAGGCTACTTTCCTATTGGTTAGATAACTAGAATTAGCGAAGATGACGAATATGACGAATGTATTCGTCATATTCCTCAAAACGAAGATAACGAAGTATTCTCCATCTTCGTTTTAGCTCCATATTCGTTAACTTCGCTAATTCTAGCAATCAAATCGGAAAGTTGACTATAGAGACAGCTAAGTTTAATTCGCTATGCGATTATATTACTTTGCTTTTTTTTATAAATAGAATAATTATAATAATTATCAAGTATTCTAATTATTCTATTTATTTTAAAAAAAAAGCAAAGTAATATAATCGCATAGCGAATTAAACACACAGCTGTCTCTATAGTCAACTTTCCTATTTGATTGCTAGAATTAGCGAAGTTGACGAATATGGAGCTAAAACGAAGATGGAGAGTGGCTTACTATGCTTTGGCTCTGACTCAACCCCCTATTTTTTTCTTTGTAGTATATATTGGAGGCGTGGCGATCTCCTTGGAGTCATTGCACACCTGACCAGTTAATCTGTCCTGGAGGCTGGTTTTGAAGTCAGTATAAAACTGAGTCTGCTTATATAGAACCTACCATTAGCCATCTGGCTCCAGGAGAAGTATATGGTGGGTTCAGCATGCATGTTGGTACTTGCATCCCTGGATCCGATGAAAGCTGTAATGGCACCGGACGGGGTTACAAGCAAAGTGTACTTGGCTTGCATGCTGACCTGCATTCCCTGGATTTTATGTGGCTGTCATGGCCCATGAACAGGTGGGAACAAGAGTTAGGGACCACTCAATTGAGACGACCTTGACGCGGTGAGTGGCTTACTATGCTTTGGCCAAAATATAAACCAATGTCTCATCCAGCATGGAGGGCAGAGTGCTGGATGTAGTGTGCGATCACATTTGCATTTTCCGTTTGTATATGTATTTCGCCATAGTGATCTGCACCTACAGGCAGGTTGTGCTGACTCAACCCCCAATTTTTTTCTTTGTAGTATATATTGGAGGCGTGGCGATCTCCTTGGAGTCATTGCACACCTGACCAGTTAATCTGTCCTGGAGGCTGGTTTTGAAGTCAGTATAAAACTGAGTCTGCTTCTATAGAACCTACCATTAGCCATCTGGCTCCAGGAGAAGTATATGGTGGGTTCAGCATGCATGTTGGTACTTGCATCCCTGGATCCGATGAAAGCTGTAATGGCACCGGACGGGGTTACAAGCAAAGTGTACTTGGCTTGCATGCTGACCTGCATTCCCTGGATTTTATGTGGCTGTCATGGCCCATGAACAGGTGGGAACAAGAGTTAGGGACCACTCAATTGAGACGACCTTGACGCGGTGAGTGGCTTACTATGCTTTGGCCAAAATATAAACCAATGTCTCATCCAGCATGGAGGGCAGAGTGCTGGATGTAGTGTGCGATCACATTTGCATTTTCCGTTTGACGATGGAGAATACTTTGTTATCTTCGTTTTGAGGAATATGACGAATACATTCGTTATATTCGCTAATTCTACCAAGCCAACCATAGTAAACCAGGTCCAAGTTGAAATCGCAATTCCATTAATTCAAGTTATAATAATCGAATTGCGATTACAACTAAGCACTGCTATATTCCATATTAGGCTAGAATTAACGAATATGGAATATAGCAGTGCTAAGTTGAAATCGCAATTCGATTATTATAACTTGAATTAATCGAATTGCGATTTCAACGTAATTCTCAAATCCGACAGTACATTCTAGTATGGAGACGTTCCCATGGTGATGGGGACGCTCCATGAGCACGGAAGTCGGCAGAAGCGGCAACGGGCACTGACTGGAGCAGCCAGGAATCCAGGAATCCTAAGGACAGGTAAGAACTACTTTTGGGAAGTGGGAAAAAAATATATATATCAATAAAAAAAAAAAAAAAGAATATTAGAAATATCGAATTTATAGCACTACATTCGAAATATTCGCGAATTAGCGAAGTGCCCATATTCGTTAAAAAAATTCGATATTCGAATATTCGCGCTCAACACTAAATGACAGCAGGCAGTCTTAAAACGTATCTGTTTGGGGGACAAACCCCACACCGCTCAGGAGCTGTGGACAGGCCTTGAACAACAGACCGATGAGTGGTTGGTGCCAGTGAGCCTCAAGCCCGGCCTGTTGGTGTGCAATAATGGGCGAACTCTCATAGCAGCTCTGGAACTAGCCGGTTTGACGCACATCCCTTGCCTGGTGCTTGTGCTGAATTTGGTGGTGCAGAGGTTCCTTAAAAATTACCCCGATATGTCAGAGATGCTGCATAAAGTGCGGGCCGTCTGTGCGCGCTTTTAGCGTTCTCACCCTGCTGCTTGCCTGTCAGCGCTGCAGCGTAACTTCGGCCTTCCAGCTCACCACTTCATATGCGACGTGCCCACAAGGTGGAACTCCACCTTGCACATGCTGGCCAGACTGCTCGAGCAGCAGCAGGCGATAGTGGAGTTTCAGCTGCAGCACGCCCGGGTGAGTTTGCTCTGCAGAACAGCACCACTTCACCACCAATGACTGGGCGTCCATGCGAGACCTGTGTTCCTTGTTGCGCTGTTTCGAGTACTTCACCAACATGGCCAGTGCCGATAACGCCGTTCTCAGTGTTACTATCCCACTTCTATGCTTCCTTGAAAAAACGGTTCTGGTGATGATGAAAGAGGATGTGGCACAGGAGGAGGAGGAAGAGGGGTCATTTCATAGGGTTTCCGACCAGTCATTCACAAGTGGCTCTGAGGGTGGGTTCCTGCACCCACAAACGCCAAATACACAATTGTCCAGCCAGGGCACAGTTTTGGAGGATGATGAGGTGGAGGATGAGGATGAGGAGCTGGAGGAGGAGGAACTGTGTTCACAGCAGGGTGGCACCCAAACCATCTCATGGCCATCACTGGTGCGTGGCTGGGGGGATACGGAGGACACAGACGATACACCTCCCACAGAGGACAGCTTTTCGTTGCCTCTTGGCAGCTTGGCACACATGAGCGATTACATGCTGCAGTGTCTCCGCAACGACCGCCAAGTTGCCCACATTCTAACTTTGCTGATTACTGGGTGGCCACGCTGCTGGTTCCCCATTACAAGGACAATGTACCGTCCTTAATTATGTCACTGGAGAGTGATTGTAAGATGCGCAAGTACAAGCGCACGATGGTAAATGCGCTGCTGGTGGCATTCCCACCTGACAGCGGGGGGGCACAGTGGAAGCACAAGGCGAAGGCAGAGGAGGAGGAAGAGGTCGCCAACGCAGCTGTGTCAGCACCTCAGAAGGCAGGGTTAGCATGGCCAAAATGTGGAAAAGCTTTGCCAGCATGCTATAACAGCCAGCACCACCAGGTGATAAGGAAAGTCTTAGCAGGAGGCAGCATTTCAGCAACATGGTGGAGCAGTATGTGTGCACACGGCTACACGTACTGAATGACGGGTCTGCACCCATCAACTTCTGGGTCTCCAAAATGGGCACATGGCCTGAGCTTCCCCTTTACGCCTTGGAGGTGCGGGCCTGCTCTGCAGCCAGTGTATTGTCTGAACGTGTGTTTAGCACAGCAGGGGGCGTTATCACAGACAAGCGCAGCCGTCTGTCCACAGCCAATGTGGACAACTCACTTTCATTAAAATGAACCAGGCATGGATCCCACAGGACTTATCCATACCGTGTGCAGAATAGACATGTATACCGGTCTTAATCAGCCATTGTTATACTCCAGCGCAATTGCTCATTGTTGTATTTTGGATATTTCCCACTCTTTAATAATAAAAAAATTAATAAAATAAAAATTTAAAACCAAAAACCAGTGTTGGCTACATCGTCCTCCTCCACCGCCGCTTCCACCTACACTGCTACTTCCACCGCCTCCTCAAAGTCCTACTTCATATGGACCTCCACCTCATAAATCAATATATTTTTTTTTTATTTGTACGTATTTTATTTTATTTTATGTCATTTCACTAATTTGTCTGTTACATTTTCGGGTGAAATTCACCAATTTTTGGGGTGTTATATACCCCTGCTATACATAGTAGACAGGTAAAAACATTTCACTAATTTGTCTGTTACATTGTCGGGTGAAATTTACAAATTTTTGGCTGTGATATACCCCTGCTATACCTAGTAGACAGGTAAAAAAAAATCACAAATTTGTCTGTTGCATTCTCGGGTGACCATTTTTGCCATGATTAAACCCCTGCTCTGCATAGGTGACAGGGACATAAATTTAAAAAAATAGTCCGTTACATTGTCAGGTGACATTTTACTAATTTTGCCGTATACAAAACCCTGCTCTGCATAGGTGACAGGGAATAAAATTTCAAAACTTCTTTAATTGACGCACGCCCCTTATTTCATTCAATGCTTAAACTTTAACAAGTTGTCCCACATTTGCGCTTCTAAAATTTTCCGCTCGATCATATTTAATTTCAAACAATTTACCTCCCTTGGATGTGGTATCCCTTTGTCATGCTCCCTCTCCGGCGTGGAACCCTGATTCGCTGCTAGCCATGATCAACATGGTAGGCGCAGAAAAGAACATCGAAAGTTGATAGAGCAGATATCCAATTGGATCGTGGACATCACGGGGACGTGCGACATGGTAGAGCAGTATGTGTGCACACGCCTACACGTACTGACTCATGGTTCTGCCCCTTCAACTTCTGGGTCTCCAAATTGGGCACATGGCCTGAGCTTGCCCTTTACGCCTTGGAGGTGCGGGCCTGTCCTGCAGCCAGTGTATATTCTGAACGTGTGTTTAGCACGGCAGGGGGCGTTATCACAGACAAGCACAGCCAATGTGGAAAAGCTTACGTTCATTAAAATGAACCAGGCATCGATCCTACAGGACTTGCACGTACCTTTTTTAGAATAGACATGTATACCGGCCTTAACCAGCCATTGTTATACTACAGCGCAATTGCTCATTCTTGTATTTTGGATATTTCACACTCTTTTGGAGTGTACCCTAAAAAAAAAAAATATTCTTTTTTGGGTGTGAATTATTTTTTTGGGTGTGATATACCAATGCTATACCTAGTAGACAGGTAAAATAATTTAATTAATTTGTCTGTTACATATTCGGGTAATATTCACCAATTTTTGGGTGTGATATACCCCTGCTCTACCTAGGAGACAGGTAAAAAAAACCCACTAATTTGTTTGTTATATTATAGGGGGAAATTCACCAATTTTTGGGTGTGATATACCACTGCTATACCTAGTAGACAGGTAAAAAAAAAACACTAATTTGTTTGTTACATTTTTGGGTGAAATTCACTAATTTTTGGGTGTGATAGACCACTGCTATACCTAGTAAACAGGTAAAAAAATATCACTAATTTGTCTGTTACATATTCGGGTGAAATTCACCGATTTTTGGGTGTGATATACCACTGCTATACCTAGTAGACAGGTACCAAAATGTCACTAATTTGTCTGTTACATTCTTGGGTGACATTTGACCATTTTTGCAGTGATTAAACCCCTGCTCTGCATAGGTGATAGGGAACTAAATTTCAAAAAATCGTCTGTTACAAGGTGCAATTTTACCAATTTTGCTGTATACAAAATTCCTGCTCTGTTAAAGGGTTTCTACCACCAGAAATACTGTTATGTAGCTGACTGACATTAGTGATGCAGCATCGCTGACAATGTCACAGTGAGGAAGCCTAGAGGAAAAAAAAGAGACAATGCAGCAGCACCCTGCAAATCAGATAAAGTACAATAGTGCCAAAAATTATAGTGCTAATGCTACGCTTATTTATAAAGTGAGATGCTTGGCCAATGCATTTTGTACAAAACCATCTGAGACCGTCTGCCGTACGTCAAGGCGATCTCTGTTAGACGGGTCCTAACACTAAATACTACCTGTTATGCGCCATAATGGCCGCCATAAAGTTCAGGGAGTGTTGGATCCACATGCATGCTGGATCCACTCTGCTTTTTACCATTTTTGGTGCCATAATGGCCTCCATTACAAGGGATGCAGGTACCAACATGCATGCCGAGCCCACTCTATACCTTTCCTTGTGCCAGACAGCTTCCAATGAATGTAGTGAGAGCAGGCAACAGCTTTATACTGAAACTAATTAAAATCAACCTATGGGGCAGACAGGCTAATTAGGAGTGCACGACTCGCTGGAGTGCCACATCTCCAGCATTGTAAATCTGCAAAAAAAGGGGGTTAGTCAGCACCTCCCAGTGCGCAGGTGCACGCCGCCATGGCAAAGACCTAGAGGAAAAAAAAGAGACAATGCAGCAGCACCCTGCAAATCAGATAAAGTACAATAATGCCAAAAATTATAGTGCTAATGCTACGCTTATTTATAAAGTGAGATGCTTGGCCAATGCATTTTGTACAAAACCATCTGAGCCCGTCTGCCGTGAACTTTATGGCGGCCATTATGGCGCATAACAGATAGTATTTAGTGTTAGGAACCATCTAACAGAGATCGTCTTGACATACGGCAAACGGGCTCAGAAGTTTTTTTTCCTCTAGGTCTTTGCCATGGCAGCGTGCACCTGCGCACTGGGAGGTGCTGACTAACCCCCTTTTTTTACAGTGAGGAAGCCGGCATCAGGAGAGCAGCCTTCACTCACGGTACCTGTGCCGAATACAGAAGTGAACGGCGCAGGCGCGGGTTTTCGTCAGCGATGCTGCGAACCGTGACATCAATCAATAGGAGCGGGGCGGGCAGAACAAGGGACCCGGGCGGGATAAAGGGTGAGTAGACTGAGCCTTTAGGTGCTGATTTTACGCCCACACAGCACCTAGAGGCTCATTAGCATATTATAAAAGTGCTTATTTTATCAGAACGGCTGCAGGGAGAAATGTAAAAAACATACTGTTATGTAGTGCTGACATTAGCGCATTGCTAATGTCAGTCAGCTACATAACAGTATTTCTGATGGAAGAAACCCTTTAACCCCTTCAGGACACAGCCTTATGTAGTGTTCCACTAGGTAAATGTGGGCACTACACAAGGGTCAATTGGGCCACGTTGTTCTCCACCTCCTGTGGGACAGTGGCAGTGTATTTCACAGTACATTTTAATGCATTTTAATATGTATTTATGTGTATTTTCCTGTGACATGTGTAGCAGGCCTATTAGTGTGTAGTTCAGCATCCTAGGCACTAGAGGGAGCTAGGGAACCCTTAGTATATATAGCTAGACCCAGACAGGGAGGAGCAGTCTAGAATCTGTGGAGTGTAGAGTCAGAAGCCAGAAGACACTTTAGCCAGAGTGGGGCTGAGGTGCAGGCTCTGACATGCAACTAGACAGCCCAGGTTTCTAGTTGACACCAGGAGACTAGTGAGTGTGAAGATCAGCCTGCCTGGAGATATTGAGCCAGAGTTAGCTCAGAAGATTTGTCACCCAGGGAAGAGTTGCCTCCTGAGAAGCCAAGTTCCCACCAGCAGAGCAGAGCCAGTATACCAGCTAGACAAGTAAGCTGAGGGGCAGAAGGAGATATACTTAAAGCAAGGATATATACGAGAGGAAGTTTTCTACCAAGGATAAAGCCAGCATTAGGGCATCCGGGCCTTGGGATAAAGACAGACAGGAGTTCTGAGGAACAGTGTACAATATTTCTGAGGAGAAGGTACAGCCTGATCTGTGAGTGTAACCCTCTGAGTATCTTGCAAAGTACATTGTTGCCTGCCATTTATGTAAAAGCCTGCTTGTGATGTGATCCTGCTACATGGAACTGAACTTACAAAAGACTGTACAAAGTTAACCGTTTTCCAGTAAAGAAAGTTTGGTTCACCACAACAACGTGTTCCTCACTTATTACTCCTACCACTATCAACCGGTGTGCCACCGTTACAGGCACTGGTGTCACGAACCTTAAAGGGACCTTGCCCCTGGCACATTAAACACCTGCAACACCCAGGGCACCTCATCTACCATCAGGCCTGGTCCCTATATACAGAGAGTGCCCCAGAGGACTTCTGTGCCAGCCTCTCCATCACTGCTGTACGCCTGCCCAGGGTCTTCCTACAAACTGTGAGTAACCCATAGCAACCCTCGTTTGCCTAAGTAACCGTGACCTCACATCGCAATACCCTGCAGGGCTGCGTACTGCACTTATTTCACCTTAAGGACCAGGCCATTTTTTGCAAATCTGAACAGTTTCACTTTAAGTGCTGATAACTTTAAAACGCTTTGACTTATCCAGGCCATTCTGAGATAGTTTTTTCGTCACATATTGTACTTCATGACACTAGTAAAATGAAGTCAAAAAAATTCATTTTTATTTATAAAAAAATACCAAATTTACCAAAAAATTTTAAACAATTGAAAATTTCCAAGTTTCAATTTCTCTACTTCTATAATACATAGTAATACCTCCAAAAATAGTTATTACTTTACATTCCCTATATGTCTACTTCATGTTTGGATCATTTTGGGAATGATATTTGATTTTTTTGGGGATGTTACAAGGCTTAGAAATTTAGAAGCAAATCTTGAAATTTTTCAGAAATTTTCAAAAACCCAATTTTTAGGGACCAGTTCAGGTCTGAAGTCACTTTGCGAGGCTTATATAATAGAAACCACAGAAAAATGACCCCATTCTATAAACTACACCCCTCAAGGTATTCAAAACTGATTATACAAACTTTGTTAACCCTTTAGGTGTTCCATAAGAATAATGGAAAATAGAGATACAATTTCAAAATTTCACTTTTTTGGCAGATTTTCCATTTTAATATTTTTTTTCCAGTTACAAAGCAACGGTTAACAGCCAAACCAAACTCAATATTTATGGCCCTGATTCTGTAGTTTACAGAAACACCCCATATGTGGTCGTAAACCACTGCGCGGGCACACGGCAGGGCGCAGAAGGAAAGGAATGCCATACGGTTTTTGGAAGGCAGGCTTTGCTGGACTAGTTTTCTTGACACCATGTCCCATTTAAAGCCCCCCTGATGCACCCCTAGAGTAGAAAATCAATTCAAGTGACCCCATCTAAGAAACTACACCCCTCAAGGTATTCAAAACTGATTTTCACAAATGTCGTTAACCCTTTAGGTGTTCCACAAGATTTAATGGAAAATAGAGATACAATTTCCGAATTTCACTTTTTTGGCAGATTTTCCATTTTAATAATTTTTTTTTCCAGTTACAAAGCAAGGTTTAACAGCCAAACCAAACTCAATATTTATGGCCCTGATTCTGTAGTTTACAGAAACACCCCATATGTGGTGGTAAAACGCTGTACGGGCACACAGCAGGGCGCAGATGGAAAGGAATGCCATACGGTTTTTGGAAGGCAGGTTTTGCTAGACTGTTTTCTTTTTACACCATGTCCCATTTGAAGCCCCCATGATGCACCCCTAGAGTAGAAACTCCAAAAAAGTTACCCCATTTTAGAAACTACGGGATAGGGTGGAAGTATTGTTGGTACTAGTTTAGGGTACATATGATTTTTGGTTGCTCTATATTACACTTTTTGTGAGGCAAGGTAACAAGAAATAGCTGTTTTGGCACCGTTTTTATTTTTAGTTATTTACAACATTCATCTGACAGGTTAGATAATGTGATATTTTTATAGACCAGGTTGTCACGGATGCGGCGATACCTAATATGTATACTTTTTTTATTTATGTAAGTTTTTTCACAATGATTTCTTTTTTTAAACAAAAAAAATCATGTTTTAGGCCTCTTTCACACGCGCGTTGCGGGAAAAGGTGCGGGTGCGTTGCGGGAACATGCACAATTTTTCCGCGCGAGTGCAAAACATTGTAATGCATTTTGCACTAGTGTGAGAAAAATCGCGGATGTTTGGTACCCAAACCCGAACTTCTTCACAGAAGTTCGGGCTTGGGATCGGTGTTCTGTAGATTGTATTATTTTCCCTTATAACATGGTTATAAGGGAAAATAATAGCATTCTGAATACAGAATGCATAGTAAAATAGCGCTGGAGGGGTTAAAAAAATATAAAAAATTATTAAACTCACCTTAGTCCACTTGATCGCGCATCAGGCATCTCTTCTGTCTCCTTCTTTGCTGATTGCAGGAAAATGACCTGTGGTGACGTCACGCCGGTCATCATATGGTTCATCACATGATCCATCACCATGGTAAAAGATAATGTGATGGATCATGTGATGACCGGAGTGACGTCATCACAGGTCCTTTTCCTGCAATCAGCAAAGAAGGAGACAGAAGAGAAGCCGGGCTGCGCGATCAAGTGGACTAAGGTGAGTTTAATTATTATTATAATTTTTTTAACCCCTCCAGCCCTATTTTACTATGCATTTTGTATTCAGAATGCTATTATTTTCCCTTATAACCATGTTATAAGGGAAAATAATAATGATCGGGTCTCCATCCCGATCATCTCCTAGCAACCGTGCATGAAAATCGCACCGCATCCGCACTTGCTTGCGGATGCTTGCGATTTTCACGCAACCCCATTCATTTTTATGGGGCCTGCGTTACGTGAAAAACGATCAAAGAGGAGCATGCTGCGATTTTCACGCAACGCACAAGTGATGCGTGAAAATCACCGCTCGTGTGCACAGCCCCATAGAAATGAATGGGTCATGATTCAGTGCGGGTGCAATGCGTTCAACTCACGCATCGCATCCACGCGGAATACTCGCCCATGTGAAAGGGGCCTTAGTCTTTCCATAGTCTGAGAGACAATTTTTTTTCCCGTTTTTGTGCGATTACCTTGGGTAGGGTATGATTTTTGCGGGATGAGATGACTGTTTTATTGGCACTATTTTGGGGTGCGTGTGACTTTTTGATCGCTTGCTATTACACTTTTTGTGATGTAAGGTAACAAAAAACGGCTTTTATTACACCGTTTTTATTTTTTTACGGTATTCACCTGAGGGGTTAGGTCATGTGCTATTTTTATAGAGCAAGTTATTACAGACGCTGCGATACCTAATATGTATACTTTTTTTTATTTATGTAAGTTTTACACAATGATTTCATTTTTGAAGCAAAAAAAAACATGTTTTAGTGTTTCCATAGTCTGAGAGCCATAATTTTTTCAGTTTTTGGGCTATTACCTTGGGTAGGGTATGATTTTTGCGGGGTGAGATGACTGTTTTATTGGCACTATTTTGGGGTGCGTGTGACTTTTTGATCGCTTGCTATTACACTTTTTGTAAGGTGAAATTATTTTTTTTATTTAGCACAGTTTTTATTAAAAACAATTTATGGTGTTCATCTGAGGGGTTAGGTCATGTGATATTTTTATAGAGCCGGTTGATACGGATGCGACGAAACCTAATATTTATACTTTTTTTTTTATTTATGTGAGTTTTACACAATAGTATCATTTTAGAAACAAAAAAAAAGATGTTTTAGTGTCTCCATATTCTGAGCCATAGTTTTTTTTATTTTTTGGGCGATTGTCTCAGGTAGGGGCTCATTTTTTGAGGGATGAGGTGACGGTTAGATTGGTACTATTTTGGTGGGCAAATGCCTTTTTGATCGCTTGCTCTTGTACTTTTTGTGATGTAAGGTGACAAAAAAATTGTTTATTTAGCACAGTTTTATTTTTTCATTTTTTACGGTGTTCATCTGAGGGGTTAGGTGATATGTTTATAGAGCCGGTCGATACGGTGGCGGCGATACCTAATATGTATACTTTTTTTTTCCTGTATTGTTTACCAATTTTTTTTTACTTTATTTGGGGAAAATGACGTTTTTGTTTATTTTTACTTGAAACTTTTAATTTTTTTAGGGGGAAAACTTTTTTTTTCAACCTTTTTTTTTCACTTTATTTTTTGTCCCACTTTGGGACTTGAACTTTTGGGGGTTTAATCCTTTACAATGCTTTCCAACACTTCTGTATTGGAATGCATTGGCTGTATGAGTAATACTGTGTGGGGGGCTGGATCTCACAGGCTCGTCACCGGAAGGCAGCGCGATTCCTTCCTTATGCATCGCGCTGCCTTCCATGCCATCGGGTCCCCCCTACAGCCGCATGGGGACCCGATGGCACTGCCGATTGCCGCCGCAAACCACAGGTAAAGCCGCAAACCGCAGTTCTGAATTGACATATGGTCTGCGGCGATCGCCGACACGGGGGGGTCACGGAACCTTCCCTTGCATTTAGCCAAGGTGCCTGCTCGACGATTTGAGCAGGCACCGGGTTCCGATCACCGCCCGCCGGGCGGCGGTGATCGGAAATACACAGGACGTACCCGTAAGCCCTGTGTCCTTAAGTACCAGGACATCAGGGCGTACCCGTACGCCCTGTGTCCTGAAGAGGTTAATTGATGCCCCCTCCTTTCATTCAATACTTAAACTTTAATAACTTGTCCTACATTTGCGCTTCAATAATTTGTCCCACGTTTCTACTCTATCATATTTAATTTAAAAAAATTAACCTCCCTTGGATGTGGTATCCCTTTCTCACGCTCCCTCTCCGGCGTGGAACCCTGATTCGCCGATAACCGTGATCAACATGGTAGGCTCAGAAAAGAACATTGAAAGTTGATAGAGAAGATATCCAAATGGATCGTGGACATCACGTGACGTGTGATCAGGCAGAAGTTATCTGGAGTCAAAAAAAGCGGCAGCAGGTCCTCTCCTGTCTAAAGTTTCCAAATCCTAAATACTCCAGTGACATTCCCTATAATTTTTCATTAATCATTCCAATAACAGGGCATCTTAAAAGTCCTGTATTGTTATTTATCGTCACTACCTCCCCAAGTCGGGAGTGGGTAATTGCCGCGCGCCCCCTTCTTTCCTTCG
The DNA here is from genome assembly GCF_905171765.1 of Bufo bufo. Lineage (NCBI taxonomy): Eukaryota > Metazoa > Chordata > Amphibia > Anura > Bufonidae > Bufo > Bufo bufo. The sequence goes on from NC_053392.1 coordinate 557,997,766, forward strand.
ATTCTTTTGCTTTGATAACTTTTCCCATATTTCCGCTCAATCCTTTCCCATATTTCCTCCGGAGTGGAACCCTGATTCGCCGATAACTGTGATCAACATGGTAGGCTCAGAAAAGAACATCGAAAGTTGATAGAGAAGATATCCAAATGGATCGTGGACGTCATGGTGACGTGCGACATGGTGGGGCAGTATGTGTGCACACGCCTACACGAACTGACTGATGGGTCTCTAAATTGTGCACATTGCCTGTTCTTGCCCTTCACAACTTGGAGGTGCTTGCCTGCCCTGCAGCTAGTGTATTGTCTAAATGTGTGTTTAACAATATCACTGAAGCTAGTAAATGTACCCTTTAAAACGTCACTTTTATTAAATATAGATAAAATAAAACCCATAAAAATGAAGACAAACAAATAATAATAATAATAGATGATAGGATCACTGGGACAAATGACTAGTGTTGAGCGCGAATATTCTAATAGCGAATTTTCGAATATAATTTTTTTTTTAATTGTTATATTTTTTTCTTTCCCACTTCCCAAAAGTAGTTCTTACCTGTCCTGAGGATTCCTGGCTTCCTGGCTGCTCCAGTCAGTGCCCGTTTCCTCTTCTGTCGACTTCCGTGCTCATGGAGCGTCCCCATCACCATGGGAACGCCTCCATACTAGAATGTACTGTCGGATGTGAGAATTAAGTTGAAATCGCAATGCGATTACTTCAAGTTATATTATTTGAATTGCGATTTCAACTTAGCATTGCTATATTCCATATTCGGTAACTTCGTTAATTCTAGCAAGCTGACCCATTAGAAACACAGGTCTAAGTTGAAATCGCAATGCGATTACTTCAAGTTATATTAATCGAATTGCGATTTCAACTTAGCACTGCTATATTTCATATTCGTTAATTTCGTTAATTCTAGCAAGCAGACCCATTAGAAACACAGCTCTAAGTTGAAATCGCAATTCGATTAATATAACTTGAAGTAATCGCATTGCGATTTCAACTTAGACCTGGTTTACTATGGTTGGCTTGGTAGAATTAGCGAAGATGACGAATATGACAAATGTATTCGTCATATTCCTCAAAACGAAGATAACGAAATATTCTCCATCTTCGTTTTAACTCCATATTCGTCAACTTCGCTAATTCTAGCAATCAAATAGGAAAGTTGACTATAGAGACAGCTGTGTTTAATTCGCTATGCGATTATATTACTTTGCTTATTTTTAAATAAATAGAATAATTATAATAATTATCAAGTATTATAATAATTTTATTTATTAAAAAAAAAAGCTAAGTAATATTATTGCATAGCGAATTAAACACAGCTGTCTCTATAGTCAACTTTCCTATTTGATTGCTAGAATTAGTGAAGTTGACGAATATGGAGATAAAACGAAGATGGAGAATACTTTGTTATCTTCGTTTTGAGGAATATGACAAATACATTCGTCATCTTCGCTAATTCTAGATATCAAACCAATATTAATCGCGATAACTAGAATAATGACGAATATTCGATTTAGACGAATATGAGACGAATATTCAAGCGAATATTCGCGAATTTCGTCGAAATCGAATATGGCACCTCCCGCTCATCACTACAAATGACCCAATAGGACTATACACAATAGTTTGAGGCAGATACAAGAAAGGTTAACGCTATGCGGTTACTCACGGTACCGTTGATAAGAAATGGAGCAACCACTCACGATACCATACATCTTAGGTGGAATAATTTGGAACAGGATTAGTCCAGGATAGGGTCAGCTGTTCATCCTGGATATTCTTGGATGATAAAACGAAGTACCCCAGTTCTGGAGATGCAGCAATAAATTCAGCTGATATTATAGGACCAAGTAGGGCTGGACAATGGGATAACTGACCCTAACAGCCTATACTATCCCTACCTAAAGCAGGACAGAACCCCCTAGATAGGGGGAACTATCCTACCACAAACATAGCCCTTAGAATTGGATTCCCTGCCTAGATATCCCATGCAAGGATGCCCAATACAAATGAAAGTCCATTATTATTATTTGTTTGTCTACATTTTTGTGGGTTTTATTTTATCTATATTTAATAAAAGTGACATTTTAAAGGGTACATTTACTAGTTTCAGTGATATTGTTGTTCTAATTACCCTATTGTATCTACATATGCAGTGATTTTAAACGTGTGTTTATCACGACTTGAGGGGGTTATCACAAGTTATATTTCCCAATGTTTTGGGGTGTACCCTAATTAAAAAAAAATAATAATAATTAAATCTAAAAAGCAGTGTAGGCTACCTCCTCCTTCTCCACCGCTGCTTCCACTTACACCGCCACATCCACCGCCTCCACAACCTCCTACTCCATATGGACCTCGTTCTCCTAGATCAAGATTATTATTATTTATTTTTATGTATTTTATGTTATTTAAAGTCATTTCCCTATCCACATTTGTTTGCAGAGCACTTGCCATTTCCCTAACCACATTTTTGTGCCATTTGCAGCCCTCTAGCCCTTTCCATGACATTTTTACAGCCATTTTAGTGCTCAAAAGTTTGGGTCCCCATTGACTTCAGTGGGGTTCGGGTCGAACCCGTCAAACCCGAACATCCAGGTGTCCGCTCAACTCTATTTATAATGTAATAATATCAGTCTGTGTTTTCCAAAGGGCTTGGTACTCACAGGCCGACTGGGAATTAAGTGGTAAGCAGATAAATTTTGGTCAATTGAGCCATTAAGTGTAACCTCTGCCGTTTCTACTTGGCAATATATGAGTTTTTTCCCCACTTAAACTGCTTATGGTGGTTGTAGAGGGCTACGGTGTGAGGGATGGCTTTATGTGGTGGAGTGAGCCCTGTTTTGGCTGCCTGACTGCCTTGCTATGACCATCGTGTCTGCTTGATATAAACAGGTCGGGGGTGTTTCTTACATATGAGGACACGCCCCCTACCATTGGAATGGATGGTACCTCCTATGAGGGAAAGTGCGGTTCTCCCATACCGGGGAGTTGGCGCACCTCTATCCTGGGGTGGTGGTGTGCATTGTATATGGAATGGGGACGTTCCCCTTACACAAAGGAGGAGGGAACGCCCCCACTTTTGGGTTTGGATGATAGAGCCTATATTACAGACTGCACCGTATAGAAATGGCCAACAGCAGTATTGGCATGGTCAATATTAATTAGGATCCCTCTTTAAATGTTAATAAATGTAGATTAACAGCAGAGGTGCCGCTCTAGAAATAGTTAATATATTTTTTTCTAAAAGCTTGCCACTGAAATCCAGTCCACTGTGAGCCCAGTACCGATGTTTAAAAAGGACTCTTTAGAATGAGCAATAATAGAATAATAGCACAGTATTAGGATCGATATTATGTAGCTAAATATTTTAGCTGTAATGACAGCGTATTGCAGAGCATGCGCATAAGCGTTTTGGGCAATTTCCCTGAACACCAGCCACTTCTCTGTGACCTCCTACGCAGGCGCATGGTGTCTATGGAGACACAGTGTTGTTTATACACGTGTGCCCGGCGCGCCTGCGCAGTGGGTTTGAAGGGACACTGCAGGAGCGCAGAAGAAATCCAAACTCCGATAAGAGAGTTATGTCCACCAGGTTTCTGAACAAAGTAAGCACATATATGATAACTATCTATGGTGTTAACACATGTGGGATTTGATCAATATAAGAGTTAACCATGTGATGTGATGTCAGTATTAGCTGATAATGGAGGAGAGGCTTATAATTTGCTTAATTGTATCATGTGACTGGTATTAGAGGGTATAAATGTTGTACCTCATTCACTATGTACACTGCTTGAAAAAGACCACACTGGTCGAAACGTTGCTGTGATTTGGTGATTAAATGTTGGAATGATGAAGACATGATAGTGCCGCGGTAGCCTTTTTGTTTTTTACACAAGTAAGTGAGCATGCATCATTTGCATAAGTGATTCGGAGGGACTCCCTGCCTCCATCTCCATTGCATATTGCCACAGTGTGTCTGGGTCATCTGACTCGTCTTCCTCATGCCCCTCTTGCTCCTCTCGCTGCTCCTGCTCCTCCTCCTCCTCTCCTGTCACCTGTGTAGAATAACCACCCATTTCACTACATATTGCTTGTGCTCTAATGTCCTCCTCCAGTTCAGCCCCCACAGGGCTCATGTGTCCGTGAGATGTAGTCGCCACGTCTCCGGTCCCCTGACCAGCCAGATTTACCAGCATCTTTTCCAGGATATGAATCAGTGGAATGACGTTGTTCATCCCGTAGTCCTGGCGACTGACAAATAAAGTGGCCTCCTCAAAAAAGGGCACAAGCAAACGTCAGGTTTCACGCATGAGCTGCCACTGGCTAACATCGAAGTTACACAGGGGAGTACCTCTGTCCACCTGCATCTTCAAGAAACCATTTATGGCCTTTCTCTGTTCATACAGTAAGTCCAACATATGGAGGGTGGAATTCCAACGGGTGGAAACGTCGCATATCAGCTTATGTTGGCGGACGCATTTCTGCCACTCAAGGAGGGTGTGCTTGGCAGTGTACGAATGGCTGAAGTGCATGCAAAGTTTCCTGGCAATCACTTTGGTGATCAATTGCTGACGGAATGACTGACTAGGAGGATGAGAGGAGCATCAGGACCAGCAGATGATGGAAAGGACAGACAGTTTTCTTCAGCTTGAGGCAGTGGAGCCTTGACTGCCTGAAATCGGCTGCTTGCCACTGGGTGATGCAGCGGTTGCTGCGGCAGGCTGGACCACCACATCGGAGCCATGGTTCTCCCAGGCCACTTTATGGTGACGCTGCATATGTTTACGCAGGGACGTGGTGCCAACATTGGCTCCATTGCCACACTTCACCTTCTGCCCACATATTCGACAAATGGCCATGTTCACCTTCCCCGGTGGCTTAACAAAAATCTGCCACACCGCTGAGTAGGTGATTTTACCCCTAACACTCCGCACTGACTGACTGCTATGCCACTGCCTCCGTGAACCCCGCGCCAGTACTTTACAGGCTGGTAGGCTCCTGTGAAGCGGGTGGTCCACCCCGGGCACGTTTGGCTCTCGAGTTCCCACTGATGACACCCTACTGACTCCCAGCCACGCTACCGACTTGCTGGCTCCACCGTTGCTTCATGTGACAACTGCCACCCTCTTCTCTTGATGATGATGAAGCCCCTTCGTCACCCGGCTCCCAATTACGATCGGCTACATCATCATCAAGTACTGTCTGCACATCACTGATATCCTCCTCAACGTTCTCTGAGCCAGGAGCCTGATTGCTCACAACAACAGCTCCCACGCCACTCTCCTCATCACTACTTGCCAGCCTACCGAAGAAAGCGGCGGATTTCACCTCTGTATCTTGGCTGGGCAGTAGCTCGTCCTCGCTGTATAGTGTAGCTGAGCCCACAGCATATAGTACTTCTCTGGCTGAGGGAACAGAGAAGGACAGAGGCAGGTTGAGGACAGGTGAGGGCACAGGCCTGCACCCGGGCCATGCCGATTAAGACTAGGGCTACACGACGACATGTGTCGCGTGACAATAAGGCACAACTACACTGCAACATGTGTCGAGCGACAATTTTTATAATAAAAGTCTATGGCGTCGCTTGGTTGGGGGTGTTTGATGTCTCTAGTGACGAAGTCGAAGATCGAGTCAACCATTCAAGAACTGCTGGGTTGCTGGTCAAGATACGACAGCTAGCTGACATTGGGAGCTCAGGCCTTTTGAAATTACCCCTGCTGACACGCCCCCTTAGTCTGCTGCAACCTGTGCCTGTGCCAGAAACATTTAGGCCTGTGCCCCTCCCCTGTGCAGGGTCTGTCACTTCTGTTTGATATACTGTTCGATCAACTAAGTAAATAAAAAGGAAATTATTACACGCCAAAAATTGCTGTAATTTTCTAACTTCACCACACAATAGCTAATAAGCCCCTTTTTCTTTTTTGCCACTAATACACTCTAATAAAAGACTTTAAAACATATAACTGCGGCCGTGAACGGCAAATATATATATTTTTTTGCCACTAATACACGCTAAAAAGGGCTGTCATTTTCTCACTTCAACACACAACGACTAATAAGCCCCCTTTCCCCCCCCCCCCCCAGTAATACACAACAAAAAAAGGCTTTTGACCATATATATAACTGCACCGCACAAGGGCAAATAAAACCCCAATAACAAGAACGGTTCGCTGGAATTACAGAGGTATTGCAAACCTAAAAAAGAGCAGCAGTATAATGGCAATTTGGATCTGCAGCGAGTGCAGCAAGGAGTAATAGGATTGCTCCTATTACCCAGGCTGTAAACACCCTTATTAAACCCTGTTCTGCTTTAATACTGTGGAATAATTCATCCCTATCCTTTCCCTACACTTCTAATGTTCTTTCCCTGAACTTCTATTGAGCCAAATATACGTTTTCAATTATTTCCTAGCACTGACCCTAGCGCCAGCTAAGGTCTCTCACTGCCCTAAGTACACTGTAAAATGCCTGAATCCAAGATGGCTGTCTGGCTGCTGATTGGCTGCATGCATGGCATTGTGGGTGATCCCTCGTTACCACAAAGCGTGAGGAAATTCAGATTCGGTGCAAATCGAATAATTCCTGAAATTCAGAACAGCGATACAGATGCCTTGCCTGTGCTGCAGCAGGAGAGGGAGATGAGTGTCTGCTGGGACTCGAACCCACGACCTTCTGTATCAGAGGCAAGGCACTTACCCACACAGCTATTAGAGCTAAAAAAATATGAGACTTCTACTGTAGACTCTGTTAGCTGTTCTAGCCAGTGTACATCTATACACATGACAGCTGCCCCAACACACCCAGCACTGCTATATCTCTATATGACAGCTGCCCCAACACACCCAGCTCTGCTATCTCTCTATATGACAGCTGTCCCAGCACACTCAGCTCTGCTATATCTCTATATATGTGTCACCGCCAGTTCTGTGAGAAGGTCTGTTAGACGTTCTTCTCTACCTCTTGCATGAGGTTCTTTGTTTTGGTTTCACTTTGTTATCTCTTTTCCTTCTCCAAGCTGTCATCTATTTACACTGATTGCCTCCCTTTATATTCCCTCCCATACTGCCTCACTTTGCAGTTTATACTACTTCCTGGATTGTGTTCACTGCTAGAGGCTACAACTGCTGGTTCCTCAGATAAGTCTTTTCCTTTATTTGTTATTCCGTGCTGGCGACCCTGACTCCCTCCGTATTAAGTGCAGGGAGCTGGTGGTTGTGTCCCCTCACTATTATTATAGGGTTTTCGGATGTCACACAGTCTAGGTACGGGGGCATTCAATTCTCTATCATAAAGAGCTTTGCATGGGCATAGCAGTCAGGGCGAGCTCTAGGGGTTTTATAGGGCTCACCCATATGTTCCTTAGTTTGGGATCAAGTCAGTCGGATTTTTATAACTTCCAGTTTTCTGCAACACCATCCGTGACATTATAAACCTCCATAACCGTCTTAAGCATGGATCCGGTTTCAGCCTTGATTGACGGCATGCAGGGTCTTTCACTGGAGGTAGCAGATCTCCGTAAACTGTGTCTCAGTTTCAGGTGACCAGTTCTGCTTGCGTTCATGGAGTTTGTTCCAAGCCTAAGATCTCGCTTCCGGATACGTGATCCGGGGGTAGTGAGAATTTTGTTCGTTTTAGAGAGGCTTGCAAACTCCATTTTCGCCTACTTCCCCATTCCTCTGGTGATGAGGAGCAGAGGATCATCTCGCTGCTCAGGGATAACGCTGAGTCTTGGGCCTTTCCGTTGCTGGTGGGGGCCCAGCCCCTTCGATCGGTGGATGAATTTTTTGTAGCCCTGGGGCAGATATATGATGACGCGGATCTTATTGCTCTGGCTGAATCTAAACTGAATCTAAACTGCGTCTTTTATGCCAGGGTAAACAGTCCGCAGAGATATATTGTTCAGAATTTCGGAGATGGGCAGCTGATACTGGTTGGAATGATGCTGCACTCCGAAGTCAATTTTGCCATGGTCTTTCGGAGGGATTGAAAGATGCATTTGCCTTTCATGAGAGACCTGCCTCGTTGGAGTCTGCCTTGTCTCGAGCTGTTCATATTGACAGGCGTCTTAGAGAGAGAGGAGAGATCACTCCTTCCTGTCATATTCAGTCCAAGGACAGTGGGGCGGTCTCATTCAGTGCGCAGGGGCCTCTCTCAATCCACTCTGAGCAGGAGGCCATGCAGCTGGGTTTGCTTGCCTCTGATAGTAGAGTATTCAGCTCTCAGAGGAGGGTTTGTTTCTGTTGTGGAGGTATAAATCATTTGGCAAATGTTTGCCCCTCTAGGAGATTTAGGGAGTTTTCTGAGGGTAATAAAGAAACAAAAAGAAAAAAAACCTCTAAAAACTTTCCATCTGTTACTATTGGCAAGGTTGATGCAGAAATTGAAGGTTTGCCGTTTGCTTGTAGTTCCGTTTTGTCCTACCTGCCAGGGTGGCGCTAGATAGCAAGAACATTGTTTGTGAGATTTTTGTAGATAGTGGAGCAGCTGTCAATCTCATTGATAATCAATTTGCTATAACACATGGTTTCCTGGTATGCACTTTGGGAAAGGATATACCTGTTTTTGCTATCGATTCCGCTCCACTTTCTCAAAAATTGTTAAAGGGCATAGTTCACAATATCCGTTTGACTGTGGGTGATGCTCATGTTGAGGATATGTCATGTTTCGTCCTAAGCGGATTACCTACTCCTCTAATGTTGGGGCTACCCTGGCTCACTAAACATAACCCCACCATCGATTGGCAAGCAAGGCAAATAAATGGTTGGAGTGACTTTTGCAGAGAGAATTGCCTCACGGCGTCTCTTTCAGAGGTTTCTACCAAGACTCTACCATCTTTTCTCTCTGAATTTTCGGATGTGTTTTCAGAGAGTGGTGTCCAGGAGCTGCCTTTGTGAACAGCATTTTTTATCATTTAATGGGGAAATTTGTACTGGTGTATCTAGATGATATTTTGATTTTTTCTCCTGATTTCAAAACTCATAGGGACCACCTACGTTAAGTCTTGCTCATTCTGCGGGAGAATAAATTGTACGCTAAACTGGAAAAATGTGTGTTTGCGGTTCCAGAAATTCAATTTCTGGGTTTCTTCTCTCCGCTTCTGGTTTTCGCATGGACCCTGAGAAGGTCCGCACTGTGCTTGATTGGGAGCTTCCTGAGAATCAGAAGGCGCTGATGCGGTTTTTGGGTTTTGCCAATTATTACAGGAAGTTAATTTTGAATTATTCCTCTGTTGTTAAGCCACTCACTGATATGACTAAAAAGGGGGTAGATTTTTCCTCCTGGTCGGTAGATGCGCTTAAGGCCTTTTCTAGCATCATAGAGAGTTTTGCTTCCGCTCCCATCTTGGTACAACCTGATGTCTCTCTGCCTTTCATTGTTGAGGTGAACGCTTCTGAGGTGGGTGTGGGTGCGGTCTTGTCTCAGGGTCCCTCTCCTGCCAAATGGCGACTGTGTGCCTTTTTCTCAAGGAAACTCTCCTCCGCAGAGAGAAATTACGATGTGGGAGATAGGGAGTTGTTGGCCATCAAATTAGCTTTTGAGGAATGGCGCCATTGGCTAGAGGGAGCCAGACACCCTATTACCGTGTTTACCGACCATAAGAATCTGTCCTACTTGGAATCAGCCAAGCATCTGAACCCGAGACAGGCCAGATGGTCTTTATTCTTTTCTAGGTTTAATTTTGTTGTCACGTTCCGCCCTGGGGTTAAAAATGTGAAGGCTGATGCCCTGTCACATTGTTTTCCGAGAGGGGGGAACTTTGAAGACCCGGGTCCCATTTTGGCTGAAGGGGTGGTCGTCTCTGCTCTTTATCCTGATTTGGAGGCAGAGGTTCAGGCAGCCCAGGCAGAGGCTCCTGATTTTTGTCCTCCTGGGAGGTTGTTTGTGCCTCTCGTTTTACGACACAAGGTTTTTAAGGAGCACCACGATACTGTCCTTGCTGGGCACCCGGGGAGTAGAGCCACAGTGGATCTCATTGCTCGGAGATTCTGGTGGCCGGCTCTTCATAAGACGGTTGAGGGTTTTGTGGCAGCCTGCGAGATCTGCGCTCGTGCCAAGGTCCCTCATTCACGGCCATCGGGTTCTCTCCTCCCGTTACCCATTCCTTCCCGTCCTTGGACGCATCTGTCCATGGACTTCATTACGGACGTGCCTCGTTCCTCGGGGAAGACTGTGATTCTGGTAGTAGTGGACCGTTTTAGCAAAATGGCGCATTTCATTCCCTTTCCTGGGTTACCCAATGCTAAAACGCTGGCGCAAGCATTTGTTGATCACATTGTCAAATTGCATGGCATTCCTTCAGACATAGTTTCCGATAGGGGCACACAGTTGGTTTCCAGATTCTGGAAGGCCTTCTGTTCTCGCTTTGGGGTTCGGTTGTCGTTCTCTTCTGCTTTTCACCCGCAGTCGAATGGCCAGACTGAACGCGTCAATCAGAATCTGTAGACATATCTGCGCTGTTTTGTGGCAGAGACTCAGGAGGATTGGTGTTCTTTTTTGTCCCTTGCTGAGTTTGCTTTAAATAACCGTTGCCAGGAGTCCTCGGATAAGTTACTATTTTTTGGTGCATATGGGTTTCATCCGCAGTTTGGGACATTCTCTGGAGAGGGGTCTTCTGGTTTACCTGATGAGGGGAAATTTTCCTTGTCTTTGTCATTTATTTGGCAAAAGATTCAGGGTAATCTGAAGAGGATGAGTGAGAGATATAAGCGTGTGGCGGATAAGAGACGTGTGCCTGGTCCGGACCTGAATGTGGGTGATCTGGTGTGGTTGTCTACAAAGAATGTCAAACTGAAGGTTCCCTCCTGGAAGTTGGGTCCTAAGTTTATTGGGCCTTACAAAATCTTGTCCGTCATTAATCCCACTGCCTTCCGTCTTGATCTTCCTCAGACTTGGAAGATCCATAATGTTTTTCACAGGTCCCTATTAAAACCGTATGTCCAACCCACTGTACCCTCCTCTTTGCCTCCTCCTCCGATTGTTGTTGATGGTAATCTTGAATTTCAGGTCTCTAGGATTGTGGATTCTCGCATTATCCGCGGTTCTCTCCAGTACCTCGTTCATTGGGAGGGTTATGGTCCTGAGGAGAGGATGTGGGTCCCAGTGGCGGACATTAAGGCCAATCGTCTTATCAGGGCTTTCCATAGGTCCCATCCTGAGAAGGTGGGCTCTGAGTGTCCGGAGTCCACTCGTAGAGGGAGGGGTACTGTCACCGCCAGTTCTGTGAGAAGGTCTGTTAGAAGTTCTTCTCTACCACTTACATGAGGTTCTTTGTTTTGGTTTCACTTTGTCATCTCTTTTCCTTCTCCCAGCTGTCATCTATTTACACTGATTGCCTCCCTTTATATTCCATCCCATACTGCCTCACTTTGCGGTTTATACTACTTCCTGGATTGTGTTCACTGCTAAAGGCTACAACTGCTGGTTCCTCAGATAAGTATTTTCCTTTATTTGTGTTTCCGTGCTGGCGACCCTGACTCCCTCCGTATTAAGTGCAGGGAGCTGGTGGTCGTGTCACCTCATTATTATAGGGTTTTCGGGTGTCACACAGTGTAGGTACGGGGGCATGCAATTCTCTATCATAAAGAGCTTTGCATGGGCATAGCAGTCAGGGCGAGCTCTAGGGGTTTTATAGGGCTCACCCATATGTTCCTTAGTTTGGGATCAAGTCAGTCGGATGTTTATAACTTCCAGTTTTCTGCAACACCATCCGTGACAATATGATAGCTGCCCCAGCACACTCAGCTCTGCTATATCTCTCTCTCTCTATATATATATATATATATATATGACAGCTGCCCCAGCACACTCAGCTCTGCTACATCTATACACATGACAGCTGCCCCTGCACACTCAGCTCTGCTATATCTCTATATATGACAGCTGCCCCAGCACACTCAGCTCTGCTATCTCTCTCTCTGTCTCTCTCTCTCTCTATATATATATATATATATATGACAGCTGCCCCAGCACACTCATTTCTGCTACATCTATACACATGACAGCTGCCCCTCCACACTCAGCTCTACTATATCTATATATCTGTATGTTGCCCTGTGCTGGACGTTGCAACCACACCTTGGCTGGTGCTCCCGCTGGATTGTCTCCTTCTTCTATATATCTGTATGTATACAGTACATAGATATATAGAGAGCAGCTGTCATGTGTTTAGATGTAGCAGAGCTGGGTGTGCTGGGGCAGCTATCATATATAGCGATATAGCAAAGCTGAGTGTGCTGGGGCAGATTTCATGTGTATAGATGTAGCAGAGCTGGGTCTGCTGGGGCAGCTATCATATATAGAGATATATCAGAGCTGGGTGTGCTGGGGCAGCTGGCATGTGTATAGATGTAGCAGAGCTGAGTGTGCTGGGGTAGCTGTTATGTGTATAGATGTAGCAGAACTGAGTGTGTTGGGGCAGCTGTCATATAGAGATACAGCAGAGCTGAGTGTGCTGGGACAGCTGTCATGTGTATAGATGTAGCAGAGCTGGGTGTGCTGGGGCAGCTGTTATGTGTATAGATGTAGCAGTGCTGAGTGTGCTGGGGCAGCTCTTATAGCTGTGTGGTAAAGTGCCTTGCCTCTAATGCAGAAGGTCGTGGGTTCGAGTCCCAGCAGAAATCTTTCTGAAATACACAAGCACTGACTCCATATATGGACATACAGTGCGGGACACAGGCCGGAAGAGGCCTGCATCGCATCGCTGACATGGAGGTAAGTATAAGTGTTTTTTTTTAAAAAATACCGGACTGTTACTGCCACATGGGGGAAGCGTGAGGCACTTGATACTGGCACATGGGGGGATTGGCACCTGATACTGGCACATGGGGGGGGTTGGCACTTGATGCTGGCACATGGGGGAGTGGGTGGGAAGGAGAGAGGCACTTGATACTGGCACATTGGGAGGGGGGGAGATGGCACTATGATACTGGCACATTGGGGGGGTGGGGGGGTACTATGATACTGGCACATTGGGGGGAGATGGCACTATGATACTGGCACATGGGGGGAGAGAGACACTTCATACTGGCACATGGAGGGGTTGGCACTATGATACTGACACATGGGGGGTGGGAAAGAAAGAGGCACTTGATACTGGCACATTGGGAGGTTGGAGATGGCACTATGATACTGGTACATGGGGGGAGATGTCACTATGATACTGGCACATGGGGGGGAAGGAGAGAGGCACTTCATAGTGGCACATGGGGGGGTTTGGCACTATGATACTGACACATGGGGGTGGGAAGTAGAAAGGCACTTCATACTGGCAGATTGGGGGGATGGCACTATGATACTGACACATAGGGGGGGAGAGAGGCACTTAATACTGGCACATTGGGGGGGGGGAGATGGCATTATAATACTGGCACATGGGGAGGTGGGTGGGAAGAAGAGAGGCACTTGATACTGGCACATTGGGGAGGGATGGCACTATGATACTGGCACATGGGGGGGAAGGAGAGAGGCACTTAATACTGGCACATTTGGGGTAGATGGCATTATGATACTGGCACATGGGGAGGTGGGTGGGAAGGAGAAAGGCACTTTATTATGGCACATTGGGGGGGATGGCACTATGATACTGACACATAGGGGGGGAAGGAGAGAGGCACTTAATACTGGCACATTGGGGGGAGATGGCACTATGATACTGGGACATGGGGGGGAGGAGAGAGGCAGTTGATACTGGCACATGGGGGGGAGGGTTTGGCACATGGGGGGGCATCTATGGGGACACATACTGGCACATTATTGGGGGGCATTATGGGGGTCCCTTTTTACTGGCACATTATTGGGGGGCACTATGGGGGCATTTACTGAGGCCACAAATAAGGGGTATTTTATATGGGGGGCTCTGTGTGGTACTAGTATTATAAGGGTGTTTATCTGTTTCTGCAGTGTTGTATTGGGGAACACAGCGGCACAGTATTGGGGGTGGTAGGATGATTTGTCCAAAAGATGTGAGAATGATGGAAAAGTAGTAAACTAAGATATTTATTTTTGTCAAACTGGAGAGACGAAAAATGGCTGAAAACTGGAGGTCTGATCTGAAGGTCTGAAAGGAGAAGATGAGGAAATAGAACATCTACGTCAAAGAGACATTACTGGATGTAAGAGGTATGTGCGCTGTATTTCCAATTTTTTTCAAATCCAAATCCGAATACGTTGTTAAAAAAGTAAGGACTCTTTATTTTTTCATATTAAAATAATATTGAGTTTGGATCACTTTGTTTCTTACACCATTCACACAATTCTTATGTACAGGATTCGTAGGATTCGAGATTCGAAAGATTAGAGAGATTCGAGAACCTTTTCGGATTCGGATTCTAAAAAAAATTGGATTCGTCCCACCTGTAATATATACTGTATATATTGTGACACAGTGAGGGGAATGGTCTGGGAAAACAGGTATTTTTCTCCCAGTTTGTGCTGCTGGGCTGATTTGCAGCCAGGTGGGGTCAAATACCAGATTGGATTTTAATTGCTGGTCCGGGTTTTTGGCAGCACCTGGCTGTCTTTAAATAGACAGCTGGGCTCAGCAGCATGATCTCTGTGTTGGGATCTGAGGCTTGGTGCCAGGTTGGAGGGCTGAGACCCATGGGCCGAGGAAACAGGCCCCCTAAAGCCTGCTGTGGATTGCTTGTGGCAGAACTGACATCAAGGTGACTTGTTTGTGTGAAGTAAACATCAAGACTGCAAAGTAATGCATTGTTTTGTGCATTTGCCTCAAGTGTGAATAAACACTGAAGTTTTGCCTTAAGAAGTTGTCTTTTGCCTTTGTACTGTGTCTGCTTACCCTATCTACCAGAGCGAAACCCCACAATTGGTGGATGATGCGGGCAAGTGCAGTGAAGCAGGTGTGATCGCCGAAGTATTGTTGTTTTTCATTTTTGCTCCAGGCACGGTTGTATGTCTTGCATATGTCTTGCATTTCAACCCGTAACCCTCGACAAAATGGAGGCCATAATGAAGGCTCTTATGGAGGCTAACCAGCAGCAGCGAGAAATCAACCTGCAACAACAGGAGGCTAACAGGCAGCAGCAAGAAACAAAGCAGCTGCTGTTACAACACTTGATGGCTATAAAGACGTCAGGAACATCACAAAGCGTTCATGATGTCAAGAAAGCGGTCCATGCGGCGATTCCCAAGATGACACCCTTAGATGACAATGAAACCTACCTGGCGATGTACGAGAAGGTGGCCACAAGAGAGAAACTACCCAGAGACCAGTGGGCTGAGGTTGTCGCTCCATTCCTGGCATCCACTCAGCGGGTGTATTTCGACTTGCCAGATGATTAAGTGGTCGACTACCAGAAAGTAAAGGGTGAGATTCTGGCAAGACTAGGCGTGAATGTGTTGGTATGGGCCCAACGGGTACATTAGTGGGGGTTTAACCCGGCTGAGCCCGCGAGATCCCAGTATTATGACTTATTTCACCTCTTGCAAAAGTGGCTACAGCCTGATGTGCTGAGTCCCATGGCTATGCTGGATCGACTATTAGCTGATATGTTCTGGAGGGCTTTGCCACCCCCTCTCCAGCAGTGTATGGGCCAGGTGTCTCCTGGAAATGCCCTGGAAATGGTAGACCTGGTGGAATGCTATGAGGCTACTAAGAATCTACAGGGGGGTTCTTTTGGGAGGGGGGCAGTTAAACCCCAAAAATCCAGAGATTTGAGCCAATGAAACCCACTTGGGATGTACCAACTATGGGCCTGGCTTCGTTAGTCTGATAATAGAACAGAAAAAAGCGAAAGTTAATTCAGACACTTGGGGATCACACCGTATCCCAAAGGAATGAAAAAATCTGGGCGCCGACAGGGGTGGTTCAAGTTGTGTAAAAGAGAGAGGAAGAGGAGGAAGGGGGGAGGCAGCTCAAACAAAGTGTTCATGACTACAAACACCTCACAAATTTTTGAATACGTATGTAGGGTGATATATCTATAGTGTTGAACAGAGTCAGTCACTTACAATATAGACCCCAGGAATAAAACAAGGGAGAAGGAAAACGAACGCCAATCCCCGTTAGGACACAAAGTCGTGGAGAAAAGGAAAGACAGGGGTGGGAAATAAGACGTAGGACTGGATGGCTCTATCACATGATTTACAGATAGTACGTGGTACTATAAGTGAACACAGCTAAAAAGGAAGGATATAAATATATAAATGAATAGTATAATTAATGATAAAAATTTATAATAAAAAAATTTATGATAGAAATTGTGAAATGCCCCTCAGGGCAACTTCACACAAGTGGCATTAACTTACACTAATATAAATGGTATAAAATATAATAAATGAAATGCCCCTCAGGACAATTTCACACAAGTCGCACTCACTTCAGTGGGGGTAGTCATTAGTCTGATGGCACTGTCAGGAGCCTGGCCATGTAAGGGCTGACTGTCCTCATCGGGTTGAGCCCATGGACACTAATTGTGGTTACCGTCAGTAGCTATATGCCAGGAAACTGTGTGCATCAGGTACCCCGGAATCTCTAGACCACTTGTACCAGGTGGAAGTGGGAGACACTAAAGCGGAGGTGCTGCTGGACTCAGGGAGCCTGGTGACCCTAGTTAGGGTTACCCTAGTGCGGTCCACTGAGTGTACTGGCCAGAAAGTCGGGGTGATGTTCATCCATGGAGACTTAAAAGACTACCCGACCGCGCTGGTGTCTTTAACCGGCAGGTGGACCCACGAAGTCGCAGTTGCCACAAATCTACACTACGAACTCATAATTGGGAGAGACTTTCGAGGCTTCCTGGCCCTATGGCCGGTTGTGAGAGTTTTTTTTTTTTTTTATTAATTATCTTTATTACTTGAGATATAAAAACAAATTACAATACAAGAAGAATTTTTCATTTTCCTTTCCCCTTATCCCCCCACCCCCCTCCCCATACCTGTGGTGCGTCAAAGAAAAAAAAAAAAAGAAGAAAATAATTATCCAAACTAATCAAATCCTCCAACCGCCCCATATCTTAGTCCACTTCTCCTCAGCTTCCCTCTGTTTGTACATAATTTTCTCATAATTTTTTACCTTGTTAATTAGGTTTATCCATGTTTTTATCTCTGGAATGTATCGAGCAAACCAGGTCCGACTGACCAAAACTCTGGCCAACATCAGTATTCTACCTAGGAAAATCTTTTGATACTTATGGTTATTTATTTTGGAAAGATCATTTGCCGGTTGTGAGAGTTACTGATACCCGTGAGTCAGGAGTAAACCCAGGAGATTGGCCTTGTTCAGGAGGAAGGCCAGAACCCTGGAAACCTGAGGCCGAAGGGCCAGCAGTAGGAGTGACCACCACTTTGGTGCAAGAGGGGGAGACAACCCCACTGAGTGTAATGGTGGGAGATGTGAAGGACTTGCCACCGGGTCCTGAGTTGGCAGACCTCAACGTCTCCGGGGAAAATTTCAGTACAGCAAAACACTGGGACCCAATCCTATCCCGAGCCTGGGAGAATGTGGTAATAATTGATGGTGAACCACAACAACCTGGGGCTGAGTCGAAATTTCCCCGTTTTGTGGTTCATCAGAATATGCTGCATTGGGTAAACCAGCTGCGGGGTAAACATATTGAACAGTTGGTGGTGCCCCAGGCTTATCGCAATCTCATGTTAGAGTTAGCCCACCAACATGTTCTCGGGGGTCATCTGGGAATGCAGGAAACACAGGACCGGATATTACAACGGTTTTACTGGCCCAGTGTGTTTAGAGAGGTGGACGAATTTTGCAAGTCTTGCCCGACCTGCCAAACAACTAGCCCCCAGCACCTTTTCCGCAGTCCCTTAGTACCTCTCCCAATCATCGAGGTACCGTTTGAGCGAATCGCTATGGACCTCATGGGCCCAGTACCAAAGTCCGCTAGAGGACACCAACACATCTTGGTTGTTCTAGATTACGCCACTCGGTATCCGGAGGTGGTGCCACTGCGACATACATTGGCCAAACTTATAGCTAAAGAGTTAATGGAGATGTTTTCCTGAGTGGGGCTACCTAAAGAGGTTCTGACTGACCAGGGGACCCTTTTTATGTCCAAGGTCACATCTGCGGCAAGTCTACAGTGATCACGTGGGGCACTTGGAGCCTGAAGATAGGGGAGCGCGCGCACGGGAGGGAGAGCAGACAGGAGAGCAGA
This sequence comes from Bufo bufo, assembly GCF_905171765.1. NCBI lineage: Eukaryota > Metazoa > Chordata > Amphibia > Anura > Bufonidae > Bufo > Bufo bufo. The sequence goes on from NC_053392.1 coordinate 558,015,915, forward strand.
CAGGCAGGCATCGCGTACGGCGCATGCGCGATTCTGTTACAGGATCGCGCTTGTGTCCGCAAGAAAGACGGGATCACGCGGCGAATGAGGAGGACGGCGCATGCGCAGGATTCACAAGCGCGGTCCCGGCGACTGAGCCAGCTGTCAATTACAGAGCATAGAGGCGGGGTTAGGGCAGGGGAGGAACAGCCAGAGGTGAGGGAAGGGATACCCCCTTGACTTGTTGCGTGACTGTTGGAGCAGGAAATGTGAACTTTATAAGACGATTTTTTTCAAGAATAAACAGCGCAGGAAAGCGGCACTAACATGTATAAGAACACACTGAAGATAATCTATAAGGTACTGTTGCTAGTTTATAAAGTGAAAATGAGGTGAAAGGTTCGCTTTAAATAGGTAGCTGGGCTCAGCAACAGGATCTCTGTGTTGGGATCTGAGGCTTGGTGCCAGGTTGGAGGGCTGAGACCCATGGGCCGAGGAAACAGGCCCCCTAAAGCCTGATGTGGTCTGCTGGAGGTAGAACTGACATCAAGGTGACTTGTCTTATATGAACTTTCCAATTTGTGTGAAGTAACACCAAGATGTACTTTCCATTGTGTGTGAAGTAAACACCAAGACTGCAAAGTAACGCATTGTTTTGTGCATTTGCCTCAAGTGTGAGTACTGCGTCCGCTTACCCTATCTACCAGAGCGAAACCCCACTATATATATATATATATATTGGGCATTCTATAATCAAAGCAATGGTGTGTTCCATTGTGGAAAGCATATATTATCCACTTCAGTTTCCATTTTTTTCAGATACCATAAATATTTGTGTATATATATATATATATATATATATATATATATATATATACAGTTGCAAGAAAAAGTATGCAAACCCTTTGGAATGATATGAATTTCTGCACAAATTGGTCATAAAATGTGATCTGATCTTCATCTAAGTCACAACAATAGACAATCACAGTCTGCTTAAACTAATAACACACAAAGAAGTAAATGTTACCATGTTTTTATTGAACACACCATGTAAACATTCACAGTGCTGGTGGAAAAAGTATGTGAACCCTTGGATTTAATAACTGGTTGAACCTCCTTTGGCAGCAATAACTTCAACCAAACGTTTCCTGTAGTTTCAGATCAGACGTGCGCAACGATCAGGAGTAATTCTTGACCATTCCCCTTTACAGAACTGCTTCAGTTCAGCAATATTCTTGCAATGTCTGGTGTGAATACTATGTATGGATTACTAGTGTATTATTAGCCTAAAACCAGTACATTTCAGTGAACCACATCACAGGAAATGATGTCATGCCTGTCTTCCCGACCACCCAAGCACCTGCCTATTTAAATGTGTGTGTTACTGTATGCGTGTACATGCTTGTTTGCATTGTTCCTGAGGAAGGGGACTTATATACTTCCCCGAAACGCGTCGAGCTCATGTTTTCAATTAAAATAAAGTAATCTTTTGATACTACACCCTTTGAAGTCCCTGTGAATACCCTGGAATAAAAGGATCCATTACACTCTCTAAGGTGACCTCGGTGAGGGAGAAGAGGGTTCAAGTGTATTGAGTTTAACTTGTGCCCCCTTCCCTGGTGAAGTAAATGACTACCATTCTCTGAATAACATACAATGTTTTACAATTATTTATTCTTTTATATACAGTTGCAAGAAAAAGTATGTGAACCCTTTGGAATGATATGGATTTCTGCACAAATTGGTCATAAAATGTGATCTGATCTTCATCTAAGTCACAACAATAGACAATCACAGTCTGCTTAAACTAATACACACAAAGAATTAAATGTTACCATGTTTTTATTGAACACACCATGTAAACATTCACAGTGCAGGTGGAAAAAGTATGTGAACCCTTGGATTTAATAACTGGTTGAACCTCCTTTGGCAGCAATAACTTCAACCAAACGTTTCCTGTAGTTGCAGATCAGACGCGCACAACGGTCAGGAGTAATTCTTGACCATTCCTCTTTACTGAACTGTTTCAGTTCAGCAATATTCTTGGGATGTCTGGTATGAATCGCTTTCTTGAGGTCATGCCACAGCATCTCAATCGGGTTGAGGTCAGGACTCTGACTGGGCCTCTCCAGAAGGCGTATTTTCTTCTGTTTAAGCCATTCTGTTGTTGATTTACTTCTATTCTTTGGGTCGCTGTCCTGTTGCAACACCCATCTTCTGTTGAGCTTCAGCTGGTGGACAGATGGCCTTAAGTTCTGCAAAATTGTCTTGATAAACTTGGGAATTCATTTTTCCTTCGATGATAGCAATCTGTCCAGGCCCTGACGCAGCAAAGCAGCCCCAAACCATGATGCCCCCACCACCATACATCACAGTTGGGATGAGGTTTTGATGTTGGTGAGCTGTGCCTCTTTTTCTCCACACATAGTGTTGTGTGTTTCTTCCAAACAACTCAACTTTGGTTTCATCTGTCCACAGAATATTTTGCCAGTACTGCTGTGGAACATCCAGGTGCTCTTGTGCAAACTGTAAACATGCAGCAATGGTTTTTTTGGACAGCAGTGGCTTCCTCTGTGGTATCCTCCCATGAAATCCATTCTTGTTTAGTGTTTTACGTATCGTAGATTCGCTAACAGGGATGTTAGCATATGCCAGAGACTTTTGTAAGTCTTTAGCTGACACTCTAGGATTCTTCTTCACCTCATTGAGCAGTCTGCGCTGTGCTCTTGCAGTCATCTTTACAGGACGGCCACTCCTAGGGAGAGTAGCAGCAGTGGTGAACTTTCTCCATTTATAGACAATTTGTCTTACCGTGGACTGATGAACAGCAAGGCTTTTGGAGATACTTTTATAACCCTTTCCAGCTTTATGCAAGTCAACAATTCTTAATCGCAGGTCTTCTGAGAGCTCTTTTCTGCGAGGCAACATTCACATCAGGCAATGCTTCTTGTGAAAAGCAAACCCAGAACTGGTGTGTGTTTTTTATAGGGCAGGGCAGCTGTAACCAACACCTCAAATCTCATCTCATTGATTGGACTCCAGTTGGCTGACACCTCACTCCAATTAGCTCTTGGAGATGTCATTAGTCTAGGGGTTCACATACCTTTTCCACCTGCACTGTGAATATTTACATGGTGTGTTCAATAAAAACATGGTAACATTTAATTCTTTGTGTGTTATTAGTTTAAGCAGACTGTGATTGTCTATTGTTGTGACTTAGATGAAGATCAGATCACATTTTATGACCAATTTGTGCAGAAATCCATATTATTCCAAAGGGTTCACATACTTTTTCTTGCAACTGTATATTATATTTTTCCTTTTATTATTATTTTAATCTGGATTGGCCACACATCTTCTAGACCTACTTTTTGGCAGTTTTGCGGCGCCCCTACCCATCCCGCACACTTTGGAGTGGTCCCGCCCCCTTTTTATCTTCTTCAGAGGGGATGGTGGGGCAGAGAGACATCACATCCATGCCCGCTTTAGCATTAAATTATATCACTGTCCTGAGAACAACAATACAGTTGAATATGCAAAGATGAGCACTTCCACAATGGAAGTGCTCACTTCCCGTAGCCCTTCCTGCCCTTCTGCCCGCCCCCCACTTATCCCTACCTGGTGCTGCCTGAGGCAATTGCCTCACCTCACCTCATTGGTGGCGCACTCCTGTGAGTCAGTCAAGCTTACATAACTGTTCATTGGAGAGAGGCCACTTGTCTATTCATTCTTCACCTAGTTCCAGTCTCCTAATATTTTTCTATTAATTAGGACTATTGTTATGGCTGCATGGCTCTGAGAATGCTGTGTTTCACTGTGGCACCACATGACTGTACATAAAGTACCTAGGGGACTATATTATAGAGTTCTATATAATACACTTTTTGTGCAGTCAGTAAGTACATAACCATACAGGTCCTTACATAGATATTTATGTATTAATATACCCCCCACCACCCGCACCAAAACACCCCCAAATATCAACATTTAATTATGCCTGCCACAGTGTCCCATAAGAACAGAAAAACTCTAAAAAAGTGACAAGTAAAATGCTTCTTTTAACATACCAACCACACAGTTTCTCTTTTCTTCATGAGAACTTTTCACCACAACATGAAGTGCAGTCTGCATGCAGCATGTTATAGAGCAGGAGAAGCTGAGCAGATTAATATATTGTTTTTTTGGAGAAAAAAAAGGATCCCCAAGACTTGTAATTTATCCATTTATATCCATGTTCATTCTGAGCTTAGTTGTACATGGGGAGCATCTTATCATTCATTGATTGATAGCACTATGGTCGTGTGAATGCACCCTAATTGTGTATACATAGAAAACTGTCACTGATAAGCTAGCCATGTGTACAACTAAGCTCAGAAAGTGCAGACATTTAAGTTTATAAATTACAAGTTTTGCTGAATCTTTTCCTACAAAACTATATATTAATCTGCTCAGCTACTCTTGCTCTGTAACATGTTGCCTGCAGATTGCACTGCTTTTTGTGCTAACATCTCCTCTTTAACTGGGGTGGTCATCACGCCTTTTGTGGCAGCAGGAATTGATATTTGTCCAGTGCCCTGAGGACATGTTCTCTGCTGCTATCAATAAACAGGGGAGGTAAGTTTACTCTTCCAGGAAATCTTCTTTCCTTCAGAATTCTATTGGACGTTCTAGCAAAATAATAATCTATATATGTCTTACTCTTGAAATAGACATGTGGACCACAAACCTTACATGCGGAGAGCGTCGTACTTCAAGATCTCTCATGTAAACAACCTGATTAATATCTTAAATGTGAAATATTTCATTGTACTATAGGTCTTCTGCACCAAATGTTCTCCATCAGTGATTGACAGCAGCATTTTAATTTTCAAAAACATTCAATATGTAAATATACCATAAACAAGGTAAGATTTATTTGCATAAGAACAATGATGAGACTGTCAAAATTCATCTCCTGCTAAGGACATCTTGCCTTCTACATGTTATTTTTCCCAAGGATTCCATCACTGAGAATATTGTCAATCTACTGGTGTGTAAAAAACAAAAAATCTATTGGCGTAGAGCTGACACTGGTATTACTATTTAAGTGATAAATGGAGCTCGAATATCACTCAGCATGTACCCAGCGATATTTCCTTCAATGCAATGCTATTTAATGCAACTTACTTTACTGCTCTCTGCTGTAAAATAAAATCAAACAAAACTATGAACAGGACATTTAAAACAAATCTATCCAGCAAGGTACTGCATATTTTTGTACGCAAAAAAAACTGAGGTGTTAGAAATTAAAAATCTGTATTGGAAGCTCCAGTGCTGGGAAGATATTCATGAATTTATTCATGGCTGAATAAATCACTATTTTTTCTAATGGAAGTGCTGTCCGTTTCCTTGTACATTCTTTGGGTAAGCAGTGACACCCTTGGACATAACACCCGTTACTATCTCTGTGAATTGGTGCTGCCATACAGTTTCCTTTTATATATATATATATATATATATATATATATATATATATATATATATAAAAGCTAAGGGATATAAAAAAGGAAGGTTCCCTGATTGTCTCTGAAGAATGAAAATCATTTTTATCAGGGAAACCGTTACTGTGCCTTTTTTTGTCTGACTTTGGGTGGCTGCCAACAGAGAATTTTACTTTTCAGGATATTACCTGCAATAGAATACTATAAGCAAAGTAATAAAGAAAAGAATTGATACTTTGTGGATAAAAGTACTGCATAAGTAAGAATCTGACACTTTGTTACATGTCATGGCTTATGAAATCCATTGTCTTCAAATGAAAGCAGTTGAGCAAATTTGGGGTCAAATAAAGTGTAACAGAAGAATAGTATTAGACAATCAATGCACAAAATGACACCGCAACCTACTGTAAGAAATTGCGTAATAGCAAAAAATGGAAAAATCAGCCCTGATTACCACAGCTGCACAATTGTAACAAAGCTGGAGATTGCCACAACAGCAGGGTCCTGCAGCTTTTCAAATGTGTGGGTAATTTTACACTTGCACAAAGTTGTTAAAGCAGTTGTCCCCTGAAAAACTTTTATCTTAAAATCTCAAGGTGTGTGTGTGTGTGGAAGGGCATGGACGAGATGGGGTACTGTTGCTCATTGAAGAGACACAGAAGTGTATGGAGACTTATTTTTCAGGCAGTGTTCCATGTGGAAAGCATGCAAATTGGCTCATACTAGACCTATCTGTAGGCAGGGAAAAAATCACGGAAAATGATGCACTAGCACAATAGAAGCAAACATTATATATGGACTAAGCCCTCACTCTGATATGATAAAATCGGGGACTCTCAGCCAATATATTTTGATCAAAACACATCTATGCCCGCCTACCCACGCAGCATACTATATGTGCAGGGTCTGCCATCCTGAATGTAGATGCCCAGAGGCATAGGTAGGTTTAGCGTAGGACCTGCCTGACTGAGACCACCTTGGCGCGGGTAGGCGGGCACAGATGTGTTTTGATCAAAATATATTGTCTGAGAGTCAGATTTTATTATATTTGAGTGAGGGCTTAGTCCATATATAATGCTTGCATCTATTTTCCGTGATTTTTTTCCTTATAAATCTTACCATGTACGAACGCATATTTCGTTATCATGTTGTGCAGGATGTTTTGTATCTTTTTCTATGATTTTTCTCTTATTAGAGTGGTTGAACATAGCACAGGGGTTTTGGGTTACTTATTCTTATAGAAGAGATGCAGCGGTGTATGTAGAACTTATTTTTCATGCAATGTTCCATAGGAATAGTGTACAAATTATCTCATACCAACCAAACCAGAAACACACATCTGTAGGCATCATTGTCTGAAAGAACAGCAGGGGCGACAAACAAAACATTTGTTTTAAAGGTTTCAATTGTAAAAGTATTAGTTTCATATAAGGAACAATTTAGTTTCTACTTTCATTTATTGGACAACCCTTTTAGCAACTAAACTAGTTACATGTTTTGCAACAGAACTGTGAGCAGTCCAAACATTTAAAATTGTTGTAAGTTTAGAAGAAAACATATCCATCCCCCCCCCCCATAACTGCTCCACTGTTGTCCATGGGTTATGTCTGGTACTGCAGTTCAGCCTTAATATAGCCCATGGAGAAAATTCATTTGGTGCTGTTTTTGAAAAAGAACCGAAATAACTCAATTTCACACAAAGTCACAAACCCTTGAAAGCCCTGTTACAGATTTGGAGAGAAAGACCTTCAAACAGTTTTTGGATTGGGACTAAGTGGTTTTCAAGTTATGCCTCTGCTTATGGCCAAACTTGAGGGCATATGGGTACAGCCACGTGTTCAGGTTTCTTCATGTACTTTTGGAAACCAAATTAGGGAATGAATTTGAAAAAGAGAAGTTATATCTGCTCTTTCTCTCCTTTTATGATCGACTCCTGATTTTGGCTCCCAAAATTTCCAACAGGAAACCTGAACATGTGGGCGTACCTTTAGATTACAAAACATTTGTTAAAGGTGTTTTCCGAGACTTAAATACTGATGACCTATCCTCTGCGTGGCACTGTGCTTGGTGAGCAGGGAAAAGGCCACGTGCTCACAGGAGTGCTGTTGCCTTGTCAAACAACTGATCGTCAGGGGTCCCTGGTGTCGGATCCCCATCGACCCATCGATCAGATACTGATGACCTATCCAGAGGATAGCAGAAAGAAAGGTGTGCAGGAGCAGCACAGCAAGTGGCTAGTGTAGAGCGATAATGGAAGTCATGCAGCAGCTGGGCAGGAGATCACAGATCCAAAGCAATCCAAGGTATGTAGAAAAAGTGGAGGGCCACAGCAGCATATCCAAAATCCTTCTTTATTTTAATCGATCACCGCATAACACAGCATAAAAACGGCAGCAACGTTTCGGCTAGGAATAGCCTTTGTCAAGCATATTTTACAATTAAAACAACAAGTATATATCCAACATATCAATGCCGCCCACTATGATCATAATCCAATCAACTGTTGTTTCTCTATGTTACACCTACCTAGTTAATATGCACCAAGCTGCTATACAACATTCATTAGCTGTTTCAAACAAACATGAGCTGAATTCACATATTCACCTGTGTGGTATAATGGCTTGCAGGCATCCTCATAGTAGCTGGCGTCTCAAGCTAGAAAGTGCGCATGCACGTGCGCGTCATCAGAAGGTGACACAAACCGAGCCGCGCCGCAACCACTATTGACAAAAAACTCAACGTGGTGGTTAGCGTCCCAATGTTCACACTGCGCATGTCCGTAAACGTCATCAGAGGGCGGCCGGCTAGCGTCACGATGCCGCGCCTATTAGTGACGTGACAGGCAGCGTGACAGGGGAGGCAACATAGCTGCAAATGAGGAATGTCCGCGTTGCTAAGATACAAAGCAACGTGCAAACTGGTAGATACAATAACACATGGTAAGGATACAATGTGTAGCGTATCTCAGTTAAAACGGAAATCGCCAAGTAGATGAATGGACGCAATACCCACACAGGTGTATACATATGATAATATACAAGAATACAGAAGTATGAAACATGTGTAGCCAGCGTATAGCATTAGAATGAAAAAAATCGTTCTGACTGGTGACGTGTCAGTAGAAACTGATGATCGGGTGGTTATCAATTGCAGGGCTATGCATATAGCATTATAATGAGAGAGATCATCCTGACTGGTGATGTGTCAGTAGAAACTGATGATCGGGTGGTTATCAGTCGCAGGGCTATGCATTGTGATATATTACAACAGTTTTCAAATACATAAAACATAACATAAAGAGATACATATAACAGAAAAGAGTCTAGCTGATTCCTGCCACATTGAACTCAAGATTGAGTCCAAACGGCTGTAAGGACCTCAGCGTATAGATCCATTTGAGTTCCTTTTTTCTCAATATCGCATCCTTATCACCACCTCTCCGTAGAAAACCCACACTGTCAATAACTCTAAAGCGAAGCTGGTTGACAGAATGTCCCGCCTCAACAAAATGTTTAGCGACGGGTTTGTCCATGTTCTTCTTGCGTATAGTGCTTTTGTGTTTATTAATGCGTTCCCTAACTTCCATGGTAGTCTCTCCCACATAAGTGAGGCTACACGGACATTGGATGGCATATATCACGTCCCGTGACCTACAGGTATAATAGCCATTGATTTTATATTTTTTACCACTATATGGATGGAAGAAGTGATCTCCTTTGAGAACATTACCACAATTGCAGCAGGATAAACATGGGTAAGTACCGTTTTTACGCGGCGCAAGCAGTTTTTGTGCAGTCATAGACTGATCGCTTACATCGGTTTTAACCAGCCTATCACGAGGGCTAGGGTTCCTCCTGTATGCCATCATCGGCGGGGACTGAAATTCTTCTATCTCTGGCAATCCCCTTTGGAGTATATGCCATTCCTTCCTGAGGATATGGGCGATGTCGCCACTGTCCCGGCCGAAGATGGAGACAAAGGGAACCCTAGCCTTGGATCTGTTTTTTGTAGAATTCTGAAGTGTGGAACATCTGTCAACCAGCTTCACCCTACGTCTAGTTCTGTCAAGCAGATGTTTGGGGTAGCCACGTTCAACGAATCGTGCGCACATGGCGTCCACCCTTTTTGTACAAACATCTTCCTCAGAAACTATGCGTCTAACCCTCAAAAGTTGACTCCAGGGTATGGAATCAAGCATTTTACGCGGGTGATAGCTATCATGCATAAGGAGGGTATTTCTATCAGTGGGCTTCTGATAGAGGTCCGTGGCTAAAAGACCCTCCATCACATATACCCGTACATCAAGGAACTGCAATTCACTAGCCACACAGGTGAATATGTGAATTCAGCTCATGTTTGTTTGAAACAGCTAATGAATGTTGTATAGCAGCTTGGTGCATATTAACTAGGTAGGTGTAACATAGAGAAACAACAGTTGATTGGATTATGATCATAGTGGGCGGCATTGATATGTTGGATATATACTTGATGTTTTAATTGTAAAATATGCTTGACAAAGGCTATTCCTAGCCGAAACGTTGCTGCTGTTTTTATGCTGTGTTATGCGGTGATCGATTGAAATAAAGAAGGATTTTGGATATGCTGCTGTGGCCCTCCACTTTTTCTATCCAGAGGATAGGTCATCAGTATTTAAGGGCTCATGCACACGAACGTATTTTCTTTCCATGTCCGTTCTGGTTTTTTTTTGTAGACCGAATGCGGAACTATTCATTTCAATGGGTCAGCAAAAATCCTGAAGTGTGCATTCCATTTCCGTATGTCCGTATGTCCGTTCCGCAAAAAAATAGAACATGTCCTATTATTGTCTGCATTATGGCCAAGGATAGTACTGTTCTATTAGGGCCAGCTGTTCCGTTCCACAAAATACGGAATGCATCCGTATTTTTTTGCAGATATGTTTTTTGCGGACCGCAAAATTGCATTTCCTTCAATGCAATGCTATTTAATGAAACTTACTTTACTGCTCCCTGCTGTAAAATAAAATCAAACTAAACTATGAACAGGACATTTAAAACAAATCTATCCAGCAAGGTACTGCATATTTTTGTACGAAAAAAAAACTGAGGTGTTAGAAATTGAAAATCTGTATTGAAAGCTCCAGTGCTGGGAAGATATTCATGAATTTATTCATGGCTTAATAAATCACAATTTTTTCTATTGGAAGTGCTGTCCGTTTCCTTGTACATTCTTTGGGTAAGCAGTGACACCCTTGGACATAGCACCCGTTACTATCTCTGTGAATTGGTGCTGCCATACAGTTTCCTTTTGTATTTTCACTGGTTTGGCTTAGCACAATTTTGTCTGCTATTTTTAGCGGTGTACTTTTTTGACTATGGATAATGAATTTCCACGTGGCTCCACCTACTCACAGGAGGAAGCAGAACATATCATGCAGGGCATTGGGGGAGATGCCGCCTTTTTAAACACCCCATCTGTGAAGGAATTAAAGATAAAACTTGAGTTTTTATCCAAATAGACGGCTTCTTTGGGCCTACATATGACCACCTTGGGTGAATATTATAAGGCCCAAAGGATACCTCGAGCATGAGATCACATCTCCGACCTAACTTGTTTTTTAACAATTCCGTTTATTGCAAGAAACTTGAAGTTCTTTCCAACAGATATTCTCTGGACTTTCTTCTTGTATGTATTGTATATTCAAAAGAATAATTATCCTCTACAGCCGTTGAGATGGGTGAAATCGAACGGGCATTACAGACCTCCTTGTCCCCTGAGAAATTTTCTCTTTTTTCTGACAACGTATCACTTTATGTGTCCAAACTATAGGTTGAGCTTGAAGAAGGTAAACGCTCAAAGTGGACTCGGGATTTGGATGACTACAAAAGGGGCTCTATCTATTCTTGGCAGTTTGAAAATGGCACCTCTAATCAGAAGTATAGAAAGAGAACAAAAAATGCACAGACATCAGGAATAGAACAGTCTTCTTTTTTAGGGAGCAGAATCAGCAACCAGCACAAAAAAGAGGTCACACCAGACGGGGTGGCCGTAGACATCGACGAACCTCCAAAATTGCGCAACAACAAAATTCGTGCTCAGGCTGGCAAATTACAGATGCCAAAGAGGAAATAACTGTTATTAATTTGTCATATAAGATTCTTACTCCGTTACAAGTAAGTGTCTTGAATAGGGGATTGACATTCTGTCCATCTACTCCGCTTAATTGGTTTGATTTAGATATTGATCTGTCAGCCTTTTTTCGCAGGATTAAACTCAAAGCCTGGTTCCACAATAAGACACGGTCTGATACAGCCCAATAGAGTGAGCTCCTGTGATTAACGAGTCTGCCATTGATTCCTATATGACTGCGGTCAGGTCTGATCTATCACATTATAAAACATTATGTGATAGAAGTGCATTCAAGAGCCCTAATCTCACATGGTTGGAGATTGAGGCCATTGAACAACTGAGAAATGATCCCCTCTTTACTGTAAAACCCGCAGATAAAGGGGGTGCGGTTGATGTCTTGGATACCTCCAAGTACATTGCGGAGATCAGACGACAACTTGATGACACTGAGGTCTATCTAGCACTCCAGACCGATCCTAAATTTGACATTGCTAGATTAATTAACAAATGTTTAACCAATGCAGTTCTGGCCGGCATCATTGACAATGATCTCGTTGCATTTTGTACTGTTAGTCATCCGGTTACACCGGTATTATATGTGCTTCCAAAAGTACATAAATCTTTGATCGACCCTCCAGGTCGTCCCATTGTATCGGGCTCTGAGTCTATCTTTAGTAACATCTCCATTTTTTGGGATAAAAACTTACGGAATTATGCATGTGGGGCAGAATCATATATTCTGGATACCACAGATTTTTTATGTAAATTGGAGAATGTTGACCTTGCTGACACGCATTCTATAATTCTAGCATCTTTTGATGTGACATCATTATATACCTCGATCGACCATGACCTTAGTGTCAGGGCGGTTCGACGTATGTTGGAATTGTCATCCCTGACTGCACAAACATGTGATTTTATTGTTGATCTCCTTAATATCATTCTGAGGCAGAATTATTTTCTTTTTCAGGATGTATTTTACAAACAAATAAGGGGTGTGGCTATGGGGTCCAATGTGGCCCCCACTTATGCCAACATATTCATGAGAGGTTTTGAGGAGGATGTCGTCCATGTGTCCCACCACCGCAGTAAGATACTGAGGTGGTGGAGATACATCGACGACATCTTCCTCATTTGGACTGGTGACTGCTCCGAATTGTTGGATTTCCAGTGTTATCTTAATAGTGTTAACAAGAAGTTACAATTCACCCTTGTACATTCAGACACTGAGATCCAATTTTTGGACACCACTGTCAGATACCATGAGTGACAACTACATACATATTTATTCACTAAACCAACTGACAAGAATACCCTCCTACATTTTGAGAGTGGTCATCCACGCAACATGGTGAAGCATCTTCCTTTCTCTCAATTCTTGAGGGCCAAAAGGAATGTCTCTAACCCTGATGTTCTTGATGATACACTTGAGGTCATGGTTGACAAGTTCAAACAAAGGGGTTATCCTCCTAAGCTATTGCAGTCCCAAATTGATAAGGTCCAAGATATCGACAGATGGGATACATTGAAGAGAAAAGAGAGAAAAGGGTCCCATAATAGGATTCCTTTTATTACAAGATACACTGAGCACAGTGTTATTAGGAAACATTGGAGCATTTTGGGAGGCTGTCTGAATCATATTCCTGAATTTAGATCTCCCCCTTTATTCTCTTATCGGAGATCCAGGAATTTGCATGATCAGTTGGTGAGAGCTGACATTGGTCCTGGCCCTGGATTAGTGCAGGGCACATTGACGCAGCGGAGCATGGGATGTTTCCCATGTCTCAGCTGCGTCAACTGTAAACATATTTGCAAGGGCAAGACTTTTATACACCCGACGACAGATGTGAGGTACCCTATCTCTTTTTACCTCACATGCAATTCTAACTTTGTGATTTAAGTCTTAAGTTGCCCCTGAAAATTGTTATATGTAGGTGAGACATCCACTGATCTCAAAACCCGTTTAAACAACCACCGATCCACTATCAGGAAGAAAAACCAGGATTTACCCATTCCCAAATAATTTGTAGAGAAGAATCATTCTGAGAAACAATTAAAATGTTGGATTATTGACCATATTCCCCTACCTAGACATGGAGGCAATAGAATCTAGCTATTAAAAAAGAATGAATTTGTCACGCTGGGTAGGATACAAGATACAATAGAAGCGCAGAAAACCATGAAACAAGTGTCTAGGCCAGAAGCTGTGGATAAAGGTCACCTCCTAGCAAATCCCTACCAACTCTCCCTGGACTTCTGTGCCCACGTTCAGACCCTGAAGGTGGGAATTAACGTGCCCCCGTGCCTAAGACTGAAGAAACCCTAAGATCCCTAAGATAGTAGAAAAGGGGAAAAGAGACAGCCTGCTTCCTCAAGCAAGGAGGGAGCAGGTGTCTCCCTAACAGCCTAGACAGAACACAAGAGAGAAACAAAACCAACTTATCTGTAGCAGAGCAGAAACAGCAATTCCTTCCATCCTTCCTCAGAGGAAGATAGAAGCTATAACCCGCACAGGACACTGGGAAAGGGAGTAATTTAAACTCGTACAAACGACCCCACCCAGTGCACCTGTAAGGAGGCGGATACAGCTCAAAATCCAAACCCAAAACAAACTACACAGGACAGGGCGGAGCCTGCAACGGAGCCGGATGGCTATGGGAAGTGTGGCTCTCCACAAGCATATCCCTCATAGCGCCTTATTTTAAGCCTGCTGGAAATCAAAATGGTCAAAATTGGTGGCTAAAAGCCCGCTGACCAGGCGGGTCATGCTCGTTCCCTCAGCCAGTCCGGAGAAATTGAGAAATTTATCAAAAAGGCGGCGGTGATGGCTGTAAACAGGGAATCCAAGATGGCGCCCGGAACACCTCGATCCGGCCATAAACAGGCTGCAGCTTCTGGCTCCGATAAGGTAGGAGACGACCCTTGCGATACTGAATGCCTACCTATCTCCAGGGCTTTTCTCAAGGAAGCCCTGGCAGACGCCCTGGGACCGCTCAGCCAAGACCTCTCCTCAATAAAAGAGGATGTTCGCCATATAGGCTGGAGGGTAGAAGTACTTGAAGACACCCAGGCCGCAATATTACAGCACCAGAGCGGGGTATCCTCCAGCCTGGCCTTGGCCCAGAACCACATCAACTCCTTGTACAGTATACTGCATTAGAAGATCAGGAGAATAGAAGCAGGAGAAATAACCTCCGCTTCAGAGGCATTCCTGAGACTATTGCGGCAGTGGACAACCCAGAAACAGTCACCCAGATCTGCCTTAAATTACTGGGCCCCGACTCTGTGCATGAAGTCTTAATAGAAAGGGCACATAGAGCTCTCCGCCCGAAGCCTGAGCCACCTAGAGATGTGATATGCAAATTTTTACACTTCCCAGTGAAAGAAGCTATACTTTCCAGCTCCAGAAATTCCAATTCAGTAGAATGGGAAAACAACTCCATCGCCATCTTCCAAGATCTGGCCCAATCAACCCTCAGGAAAAGAAAAATGATGAAGCCACATACAGATTGTCTACGTCAGAGCAAGATCATATATAGATGGACATTCCCGCTTGGTATTTCCTTCCTCCATGACGGTCGACGTATCCATATTGCCACCTTTAGTGATTTGGATAAGGCTTACGACCTCCTTCAGATCTCACCATTGCCCATAGAAAACTGGGACGCTATTCAGAACATGACCACCTTACGTGACCTGCCTCCAGTGATACCCTGGGAACCTCCTCATACCCCAAAACCCCAAAGGTCCAGAAAGGGGAACTTTTCAACCACCCCTAAGCGCTTATCCCTGGTGGATAAATAATCTGCTCCTAATATCTCCTCAAGTTGCTGAAGACGCATAGGACTTACTCCATAAGTTCTTTATACTACTCTACTATATTAATTTGGTTTATCACATGAAAATTTGATTTTTATACTGAGTGGTGATAAAGGTTCTTGCACTCCTACCACAATTTAATATGCCTTCTCTCCACTCAGTATTGAAAGAAGAGACAGTAGGGATTTTCTTCCCATCTGTATGTAGGCTAAAATGGTCATATAGATGTATAGTAGTTTATGAGATCCCTCAGCCACTGCTCTCATCCTATCCCCCCCTTTTATCTATGCTATTATAAACCCAAATGAGGGTATACCCCCTATTCAACCACATTTCCCAGGGTTTCCCAAAACTACCAACATCCTCCGGTATCATCCACTCCTTAGAGGGAGTCGCTTTCAATAGGTATCTTTACCTTTTCCCCCCCTCCTTATGCCACCCATTCAGGGTACTACATTTATTAGGTTCCACTATACTTTACGACTAAGTAATTACACTTGGTTAATGTTACTTGTTATGTTCTATGTTTCTTACCTTTACTGTTTTGACAGGTACTCAAAAGCTTCATTGGTGATTTTTCCAGTATATGACCTGGGGCAGGTGCAGAATGAGAGGAATCTCGGGAACATATGGGGAAAATGGACGTGGGATGGCTCTCCTCGAGGTAGTACCCTTCTTTTTCTCCCCTTGCAGGTTACTCAGCCCTTCTTTAGACTAATACTCAGAGATTGCGATTCACCCCCACACAGGCCTATATATGGCTGAGCTTAAATTGGTTTCTTATAATGTCAAAGGGCTGAGATCCCCTCTAAGAGATGTCAGATTTTATCTATGCTAAATAAGGAAAAATGCTCGGTGGTTTTCCTTCAGGAAACCCACTTTAAGCATGATAAATATCCTAACCTTACCCACTCTAAATTCTCTAGTTGGTACCACTGTGGGGCGGAGGGTGCTGCCTCGAGGGGCGTTAGTATTGGCTTTCACAGGAATCTTCCTTTTCAATATAAATCCCACTTGCAGGACCCTGATGGCAGATTCCTAATTTTAAAAGGATTGCTGGGACAATCATTATTCACATTCGTGAATGTTTGCGCCCCCAACTCAGAGCAGGTTAACTGGCTCATTAATACTCTTTCCTTGGTGGAGGACCACAGGGAGGGCTTTCTGATTATAGCTGGTGACTTTAATTTGACTCCTAACCCCCTTGTGGACACCTCATCAAGGAAATCCCCCATATCAATGAAAGCCCTTAAACTGTTTCATACTAAGCTCTATACCCTGGGGATGGTGGACATATGGCGTTGCCTCAATCCCGAGACAATAGACTATTCCTTCTATTCCCCAGCAAATACCTCTTATAGCAGGATAGACTACATTCTTCTACCTAAAGAAAAGCTTCAATTCTGCTCATCCTCCCTTATAGGTGACATTACCCTGTCCGACCATTCCCCCATTTATTGCACCATACGTCCGGACCTTAAGTCTGACAGACACTTTACTTGGAGGCTTAATGAGTCTCTACTGAGCAATACAACATAAATCTCAAATAGCTTCCTTTCTAGAGGAGTATTTTTTAATTAACAATACCCCTGAGATTTCCCCCCAGACTCTCTGGGACACCCATAAACCATACATTAGAGGCAGATTGATTAGTCTTTGTTCCTTCATGAAGAAAGAGTCAGAAAAAAAGCTCACTACATTACTAGCAAAAATACATGCTGTAGAAAAAACCCATAAACAATCCCTACTTGCGAGCCACTTATCGGAACTCTCCTCTCTTAGAACCCAACTAAAAAACCTACTGAACGAACGTTCAGCCAAGTTCTTTCTGTCCGCTCAGCAAAAAACTTTCGCACATGGCAACAAAGCCTCGAAATACATGATGCGTAGAATAAAACAGAGAAGAGACTCCCGTTATGTGCAATGCATCAAATCTCCCCAGGGTACTCATCTGTTCAAAGCAGAAGAAATTGCAGAGCAATTTAGTCTATTTTATGAGTCCCTATACAATCTTCCACCCTCTGATCTTCCAAAACCTTCCCTGGATAGAGAGGCCAACATCAAATCCTTTTTAGACACCCTTAACCTTCCTTCCCTAACGCCATCACAACAGGAACTTTTGTCTAAACCATTCACCTCTTTAGAGCTGGTAACCACTATTGAATCGACCCCTAAAGGGAAAAGCCCTGGCCCCGATGGCCTTCCCATTTCCTATTATGCGGCCTTTGGGGAACTACTATTACCATTCTTGCTCCCTATCTGTAATAGTTCACTAGCTGGTCACTTACTTTCTGCAGATATGACGAATGCCTCAATTACAATTATTCCCAAAGAGGGTAAAGACCCCGCTTCCTGTTCTAATTATAGACCCATTTCCCTGCTCAATGTGGACCTCAAGCTACTAGCAAAAATGCTGGCCACAAGACTGCAGAACCTACTCCCTGACTTGATCCACCCAGATCAGGTAGGCTTTGTTAAGGGACGTGAAGGGAAGGACAACACCACTAAGATATTAGATGCTTTATACTATGCTTCCTACAAAAACACCCCCCTAGTCATGATTGGCACGGATGCCGAAAAAGCATTTGATAGGGTAGACTGGACATATATTAGGCAGGTCCTCTCAAAATTCCAGCTACCTGATCAGTTCATTAATGCAATGTTCTCCATGTATACACACTCTTCGGCATCCGTGTCGGTCAATGGCCTTATGTCCTCCCACTTCCCAATAAGAAATGGCACGAGGCAGGGCTGCCCATTGTCGCCTCTCATATTTGTCCTAGTGATGGAGTCACTGTTGCAATCTCTTAGGCAAGATAAAGAGATTGGTGGTTTGATGGTGAGAGGCCACGAATTTAAGTTGGCTGCTTTCGCAGATGATCTGCTGATTCTAACCACCAACCCCCTTAAATCCATGCCCAAAATAGTTTCAAAGCTCAACTTATTCGGCTCTTTATCTAACTTTAAAGTTAACCCCTCAAAATCCCAAATCCTACATGTGGGTCTCTCTTCTCCAAGCCTCTTGTCTCTCCAGGCAAACTCCCCATTCAATTGGCAAACCCAACAACTAACGTATCTAGGAATAAAGATCTCCCCCCAATTGACAGACCTGTTCCAACTAAATTATAAACCCCTCCTAGCTTCTATTCAGACCCAATTGGAGTCATTGGACTTCCCATATCTCTCATGGTTTGGGAGAAAAAATATACTTATGTCCCTAATCTTGCCCAGACTCACTTACCTGATACAGGTGCTCCCCATTGAAATTCCTAAATCCTACCTCATCTCCTTAAACAAACTAATACACAAATTTATTTGGCAAGGAAAACACCCCCGTATCTCTTTTAGCACCTTAACTAGGCCTAAAGCCAAAGGGGGAATTGGGCTCCCTGACCCAGAGACATACATGAAAGCCATTCAACTCTCTAGAGTTGTAGACTGGATTAGAAACCCGTCTCACAAATCTTGGCTTATAATGGAGAATGCCTTTTTACCCTCCCCCACTAGGGCTCTTCTGCTGGCTGACAGACCACCTCCTGCATTAAGCTCTTTCCCAACCCCCTCATTCGGAACACCTTAAAAGTCTGGAGGTGTTTCTCGTCCAGCACTGGGGTCCTAACCCTACCTTCCCCTTTGTTGCGGATAAAAGATATAATTAATTTGGCTCCCAAAGATCTGAGAGATAGATGTCCCCTTGCTCTGAGGTCCTCGGAGATCGCAATTACACAGATCTTAGATCAGGATGGTTGTGTACTTCCTGACCCTGAACTCTTTAAAGTATTGGACACACAGGCTCTCAACCCTATCCTTTTACGTTTCCTTAAATCCGAATCCCTCCTTCTTGCAAAGAAAACACCCCCACCCAGTGTTTCTAGCTGGTTTGAAGAAATGATAAGCAGCAAGAAATATCCACGCAAAACCATTTCTACAATATACAAACACCTGATATCCCCCCCTCCAACACTTAAACCTGCTATAATTGGTCTGTGGGAAAAGGACCTCCAAAGAACCTTGTCACCTCCCGAGATAACTAAAACCTTGATTTCTCCACATAGAATATCTAGATGTGTGCGCATTCAGGAGAACAGTTATAAGATCCTTATGAGATGGTACAGGACCCCAGATAAGACATGTCTTTACAATTCCACTGCCTCAGATACCTGCTGGAGGTGTAATAGGGCCAAAGGCTCCTTTTTGCACATCTGGTGGTCATGTGAGCTAATCAATCCGTGGTGGCATAATATAATTTCAAGGTGCAATCAGATCTGCCAGACCTCTCTCCCCTGCACCCTGGATCTTACTATGTTATCACTGGGTTTGGACGGAGTGGGCCCATCAAAATCCTCGCTCTTTTCTCTCCTAGTGGCAGCAGCCAGATTACTCCTACCTACACTTTGGCTGTCCTCTGAGGTCCCTAGCATTGAACATTGGATCAACAGGGTAGATCAGATTTATAGATTGGAGGAGATCTCATATTGGGAATCGCGCTCTAGACCCACTTTCCTCCGGATTTCGTCCCCTTGGAGGTCCTATAGGAATTTCTCCTGATCATCCACCCCCCCATCACCAGCTGACCAATGTCTAAAACCCTGGTCTTCTCTAAACTAGATACCTTTTACCTCACGTCATGATAATATTGCCTCAGTATACCTGTCACCTTTTTTACCTCATTTAAATGTTTGGATTTATTTGTTTTTTCATTTGAATGTTCGGATTCATTTATTCATGATTTATGTGGCCTAACATGCCTTCCTTTTCATTTCCCAATGCTACTTAAAGGCTATAGGTACTTAAGATAACTTACCACATGTCATCTACTTTGTATAAAATCTTTCATGCTATGTACTTGACAATGTTTAACCCATGAAAATGAAAAACAATAAAAATTGTCAATAAAAAAAAAAAAAAAAACTACACATGTGCTGCTAGCCTGGCAGACCTCCGCACATAACCTGAGCAGGGCATGACAGTACCCCCCCTTCTACGGGTGACTTCCGGACACCCCGGCCCAACTTTATCCAGGTGGGCCCTGTGAAAGGCCCTCACCAGTCGGCTGGCACTAACATCTACAGCGGGAACCCACATCCTCTCCTCGGGGCCGTATCCCCTCCAGTGCACCAGGTACTGAAGGGGACCCCGAAGAACACGTGAGTCGAGAACCCTAGAGATCTCGAACTCTAAATTTCCATCAACCAGAACAGGGGGAGGGGGTAATGGCGATGGTTCCACCGGTTTCACATATTTCTTCAGTAAAGACCTGTGGAACACATAATGGATCCTCTAGATCTGCAGAAGATCCAGACGATACGCCACTGGATTGACAACCGCGGATATTTTGTAAGGTCCAATAAAATCTTGGACCCAGTTTCCAAGATGGCACTCTCAGTTTAATATTTTTAGTAGATAACCACACCAGATCACCCACACACAGGTCCAGAGCAGTCATACGTCTTTTGTCATCCATTCGCTTATACCTCTCACCCATCTTCTCCAAATTCACTTGGATCCTCCGCCAGATAGAAGACAAGGCAGAAGAAAATCTCTCCTCCTCTGGCATCCTATAGGAACTAGTCCCAGAAAAGGTACCAAACTGAGGATGAAAACCGTATGCGCCAAAAAATGGCGACTTACCCGTGGACTCCTGCCTACGGTTATTCAAAGCAAACTCTGCTAGGGATAAGAATGAGGACCAGTCCTCCTGATTCTCAGCCACAAAGCACCTCAAGTAGGTCTCCAGGTTTTGATTAGTACACTCTGTCTGCCCATTCGACTGCGGCTGAAAAGCCGAAGAGAGCGAAAGTTGAATGCCAAGCCGAGAGCAGAACGCCCTCCAAAACCTGTAAACAAACTGCGTGCCCATATCAGAAAACACATCCGAGGGAATGCCATGTAATTTCACGACGTTATCAACAAAAACCTGAGCAAGAGTCTTGGCATTGGGCAAACTAGCTAACGATACAAAGTGAGCCATTTTAATAAAACAGTCAACAACCATCAGAATCACAGTTTTCCCGGAAATCCAAACAAGGTCTAAGTGATCCATCCTTTTTCTTTACAAAGAATAAACCAACTGAAACCGGAGACTTAGATGGTCTAATATGACCTTTTGCCAAACTCTCGGCAATATACTTCTGCATGACCTCTCTTTCAGGTTGAGAAAGATTGTACAGCCGAGACTTTGGCAACTTAGCCCCTGGGATGAGATTAACTGAACAATCATAGTCACGATGAGGAGGCAATTCCTGAGCCCCACCCTCCGAAAAGACATCCGCAAAATCTGAGAGATGCTGAGGTAAAACCGTAGTAGACACACCAGAGATAGATGTGCCAAGACAATTGTCCGAACAAAATTCACTCCAAACAGTGATCTGTCTTGCCTGCCAATCTATAATTGGGTTATGTTTTGTCAACCACGGTAACCCTAAGACTATAGGAGCGGGCAAGTCCTTCATGACAAAACAAGACATGATCTCAACATGTGAATCACCCACCCTTAACTGAATACCATGAGCAATATGAGTGAGACTCCTTTGAGAAAGAGGGGAAGAGTCAGTTGCGAAAACCGGAATCTCTCTTTCTAAAGTGCAAGTACTTAGGCCTAGATTTTGAAGAAAAAGAAAATCAATAAGGTTTACCCCAGCACTACAGTCAAGGAATACTTCAACATTAAATTTTCTTGAGTCTAGTACCACCATAGCTGGAAGGATAAAACGAGTATTACAGGGAGCTTGCATACCTGCTTGCTCCACCACCCAATTCACACTACTAAGAGTCAGGGATTTTTTTTTTATGTAAACCTCTTTGTGATTCTTTATCATCAACATGCGGTTTAACTAAAGGACAAGCAAACATTAAATGACCACTTTCTCCACAGTAATAACATAGCTTATGCAACCTCCTAAAGTTCCTATTACCAGAACGGAACAACACCTGACCCAGCTGCATGGGTTCCTCCCCTACCCCAGAGTTACATGTCATATCACCCTGGGGAACACGTGAGACGAAACCACTCACAGAAGAGATCCCTCGCGCGGAGGGAACCTTACACCTCTCTCTAATACGTCTGTCTAACCATAGCATTCTCCAATGTATCTGGGTACTCATGAAAAGCAAGGGCATCTTTTAATCTCTCAGACAACCCCTGACAAAACTGACTACGTAGCGCAGGGTCATTCCACTCTGACTCAGTAGCCCATCTCCTAAATTCAACGCAGTAAGCCTCTGCAGTATGTTCACCTTGTAATAAATTATGCAATTTAGATTCCGCCATCGAGACCCGATCTGGGTCATCATAAATTAATCCCAAGGCTTGAAAAAATTATTCCACCGACCGAAGGGCAAGAGATCCGGACAGCAGAGAAAAGGCCCAGGATTGCGCATCCCCTTTAAGCAGGGATATGATTATCCCTACCCTCTGACTCTCATCACCAGATGAAGATGGATGCAGCCAAAAATACAGCTTGCATGACTCTCTAAAGCGGATAAAGTCATCCACACCCCCTGAAAATCTATCAGGGAGAGCGACTCTAGGCTCCCCAAAAATTTGACTTCCTCCTTTTGCACCTGATGCCAGAGCATTCTGACACCATGTGACCGAATTACGCAGATCAGCAACCTCTAGGGATAATCCCTGAATGCGATCAACTAGTGCATCCATTGACTCCATCCCAAAGCAGCTGAGAAATGTCAGTCTAAGTATTGGCGGGTTATAATGTCACGCTGGGTAGGATACAAGATACAATAGAAACACAGAAAACCATGAAACAAGTGTCTAGGCCAGAAGCTGTGGATAAAGGTCACCTCCTAGCAAATCCCTACCAACTCTCCCTGGACTTCTGTGCCCACGTTCAGACCCTGAAGGTGGGAATAAACGTGCCCCGTGCCTAATACTGAAGAAACCCTAAGATCCCTAAGATAGTGGAAAAGGGGAAAAGAGACAGCCTGCTTCCTCAAGCAAGGAGGGAGCAGTTGTCTCCCTAACAGCCTAGACAGAACACAAGAGAGAAACAAAACCAACTTATCTGTAGCAGAGCAGAAACAGCAATTCCTTCCTTCCTCAGAGCAAGATAGAAGCTATAACCCGCACAGGACACTGGGAAAGGGAGTAATTTAAACTCATACAAACGACCCCACCCAGTGCACCTGGAAGGAGGTGGATACAGCTCAAAATCCAAACCCAAAACAAAACAAACTACACATGTGCTGCTAGCCTGGCAGACCTCCACACATAACCTGAGCAGGGCATGACAGAATTGTTTTGGATACACACATTAAATACCTTGAGACCTAATGGTCTGAATATAGATTATAACCTAGGGGTTTATTCGTAAGGGGTTGGCTTGCCCCATAATGTCCTTCTGTATTTTCTGGACTGTCTTAGTCCTGTAGTGGTGATGTATGTTATACATAAGTGTTCATATAAGATCTTACTCATGATCCTATTCTTTTTCTCTTATAGAATTATTGATACAAGAAGGGGAGCAATATGGAGAAGATAATAGCATATTATATGGATAAACATTGTTATCCCATGCCTATCTAGTATTATTATGTTATGGCTATTTCCCTTTGTTTTTGCTATGGGCCAGGTTGAGCCTTGATAGATATTTTTATAAGTTGTAGAATATATGCCATAGTTGTCAGGAGAACCCTGTCTCTGGCTGTGTCAGGAGGCGTGTATTGGCGGCGCCTGAATGCACGATTGACACAGCAGTGCCGATCGGGCTTATACTGCATGTCCATTATTAGGATGTTGTACCCCCTTGAACAGGAGTATCCACATCCTTTTTTGCTTCCTGGGAGCCGTTATTATAAGAATAACACAACTTTGGGTTACTTTGCCAGTATCCAAAATGGCGCTTCCGGACATGGTCTCATGTGGGCATGCGCGTTGGAATACTGGCAGTTACTTCCGGTCTCGCTGCGTCCGAATGGGGAGGTGATGTGCGGGACGTTTACTTCGGGCACGGCGTGACATCATACTGTTGAGACGCAACCTGGCGCCTGCGCATTGTTAGGTGATAGACGCCAAGTATAAGCTAAGGGATATAAAAAAGGAAGGTTCTCTGATTGTCTCTGAAGAATGAAAATCATTTTTATCAGGGAAACCGTTACTGTGCCTTTTTTTGTCTGACTTTGGGTGGCTGCCAACTGAGAATTTTACTTTTCAGGATATTACCTGCAATGGAATACTATAAGCAAAGTAATAAAGAAAATAATTGATACTTTGTGGATAAAAGTACTGCATAAGTAAGAATCTGACACTTTGTTACATGTCATGGCTTATAAAATCCATTGTCTTCAAATGAAAGCAGTTGAGCAAATTTGGGGTCAAATAAAGTGTAACAGAAGAATAGTATTAGACAATCAATGCACAAAATGACACCGCAACTAACTGTAAGAAATTGCAAAATAGTAAAAAATGGAAAAATCAGCCCTGATTACCACAGCTGCACAATTGTAACAAAGCTGGAGATTGCCACAACAGCAGGGTCCTGCAGCTTTCCAAATGTGTGGGTAATTTTACACTTGCACAAAGTTGTTAAAGCAGTTGTCCCCTGAAAAACTTTTATCTTAAAATCTCAAGGCGTATGTGTGTGGAAGGGCATGGAGGGGATGGGGTTCTGTTGCTCATTGAAGAGACACAGAAGTGTATGGAGACTTATTTTTCAGGCAGTGTTCCATGTGGAAAGCATGCAAATTGGCTCATACTAGACCTATCTGTAGGCAGTACTTTTTCTGTGGTCTTTGCCCCTCATCACTGCAGAGCAGGGCACCTATTAGAGGGGAAAAAAATCATGGAAAATGATGCACTAGCACAATAGAAGCAAACATTATATATGGACTAAGCCCTCACTCTGATATGATAAAATCTGAGACTCTCAGCCAATATATTTTGATCAAAACAGATCTATTCCCGCCTACCCACACAGCATACTATATGTGCAGGGTCTGCCATCCTTAATGTAGATGCCCAGAGGCATAGGTAGGTTTAGCGTAGGACCTGCCTGACTGAGACCACCTTGGCGCGGGTAGGCGGGCACAGATGTGTTTTGATCAAAATATATTGTCTAAGAGTCAGATTTTATATTTGAGTGAGGGCTTAGTCCATATATAATGCCTGCATCTATTTTCTGTGATTTTTTCCCTTATAAATCTTACCATGTACATCCGCATATTTCGTTATCATGTTGTGCAGGATGTTTTGTATCTTTTTCTATGATTTTTCTCTTATTAGAGTGGTTGAACATAGCACAGGGGTTTTGGGTTGCTTATTCTTATAGAAGAGATGCAGCGGTGTATGTAGAACTTATTTTTCATGCAATGTTCCATAGGAATAGTGTACAAATTATCTCATACCAACCAAACCAGAAACACACATCTGTAGGCATCATTGTCTGAAAGAACAGCAGGGGCGACAAACAAAACATTTGTTTTAAAGGTTTCAATTGTAAAAGTATTAGTTTCATATAAGGAACAATTTAGTTTCTACTTTCATTTATTGGACAACCCTTTTAGCAACTAAACTAGTTACATGTTATGCAACAAACATTTAGAATTGTTGTAAGTTTAGAAGAAAACATATCCCCCCCCATAACTGCTCCACTGTTGTCCATGGGTTATGTCTGGTACTGCAGTTCAGCCTTAATATAGCCCATGGAGAAAACTCATTTGGTGCTGTTTTTGAAAAAGAACAGAAATAACAAAATTTCACACAAAGTCACAAACCCTTGGAAGCCCTGTTACAGATTTGGAGAGAAAGACCTTCAAACAGATTTTGCATTGGGACTAAGGGGTTTCCAAGTTATGCCTCTGCTTATGGCAAAACTTGAGGGCATGTGGGTACAGCCACGTGTTCAGGTTTCTTCATGTACTTTTGGAAACCAAATTAGGGAATGAATTTGAAAAAGAGAAGTTATATCTGCTCTTTCTCTCCTTTTATGATCGACTCCTGATTTTGGCTTCCAAAAACTCCAACAGGAAACCTGAACATGTGGGCGTACCTTTAGATTACAAAACATTTGTTAAAGGTGTTTTCCGAGACTTAAATACTGATGACCTATCCTCTGCGTGGCACTGTGCTTGGTGAGCAGGAAAAAGGCCACGGTGCTCACAGGAGTGCTGTTGCCTTGTCAAACAACTGATTTTCGGGGGTCCCTGTGTCGGATCCCCATCGATCAGATACTGATGAGTATTTAAGGGCTCATGCACACAAACGTATTTTCTTTCCATGTCCGTTCTGTTTTTTTTTGTAGACCGAATGCGGAACTATTCATTTCAATGGGTCAGCAAAAATCCTGAAGTGTGCATTCCATTTCCGTATGTCCGTATGTCCGTTCCGCAAAAAAATATAACATGTCCTATTATTTTCCGCATTATGGACAAGGATAGTACTGTTCTATTAGGGCCAGCTGTTCCGTTCCACAAAATACGGAATGCATCCGTATTTTTTTGCAGATATGTTTTTTGCGGACCGCAAAATACATACGGTCGTGTGCATGAGGCCTAAGTCTCGGAAAACCCTTTTAAATTGTTCAGAAAGTTGTCAGTCTAATATTAGGCTGTTGTGCACAATGATAAAGAGTAATTAATCCACAGATCTGATTCTAGCCTGATCTTCGCTGTCATCTGGTCTGCACATAGCTTTATAGCAAGACTGTAAATAAGTAATTACCTGTTGACAAAAGACTGATATTGATGCAAGTAAATGCATCCTGAACACCCAGACACAAAAAAATGCAAACATTAAAATGCAAATGCCTTTCAATTGGATTATGCTATGCTATGCTATCATCAAAAGTTATTATGTAGTCTGCTTCACAGTTTCAAGACTTCTTTTAAGTAAATTAAAAATGCATTATGAAGAACAGCTTCTCAGATATATATATATATATATATATACAGTGCCTTGCAAAAGTATTCACCTCCTTGTCTTTTTTCGTATTTTGGTGCCTCACAACCTGGAATTAACATGGATTGTTTGAGGATTTGCATCATTTAATTTACAGAACATGCCGACAACTTTGAAGATGTATTTTTTTTTTTATTGTGAAGCAAACAACAAATAAGACAAAATAACAGAAAAAGTCAATGTGCATAACTATTCACCCCCCTAACGTCAATACTTTGTAGAGCCACCTTTTGCGGCAATCACAGCTCCAAGTCGCTTTGGATAAGTCTCTGAGCTTGCCACATCTTACCACTGGGATTTTTGCCAAATCCTCCTTGCAAAACTGCTCCAGCTCCTTCAAGTTAGATGGTTTGTGCTTCTGAACAGCAATCTTTAAGTCTGACCACAGATTTTCTATTGGATTGAGATCTGGGCTTTGACTAGGCCATTCCAACACATTTACATGTTTCCCGTTAAACCACTCAAGTGTTGCTTTAGAAGTGTGTTTGGGGTCATTGTCCTGCTGGAAAGTGAACCTCCGTCCTAGCCTCAAATCGCGCACAGAGTTGTAAAGGTTTTGCTCAAGAATATCCCTGTATTTCGCACCATCCATCTTTCCCTCAACTCTGACCAGTTTCACAGTCCCGGCTGCTGAGAAACATTCCCACAGCATGATGCTGCCACCACCATGTTTCACTGTTCTTTGGGCGATGTGATGTGTTGGGTTTGAGCCAGACATAGCGTTTTCTTTGATGGCCGAAAAGTAAAATTTTAGTCTCATCAGACCAGAGCACCTTCCTCCATACATTTTGGGAGTCTCCCACATGCCTTTTCGCAAACCCACAACTTGCCTTATTGTTTTTAGCTGCAAATAATGGCTTTCTTCTGGCCACTCTGCCATAAAGCCCAGCTGTATGGCGTGCATGGACAGATTTTTAATGACCGTCTAATATACCTCCAGCCACATAATCACTTGATGCTTTCTGTCCGGGGAATGCCTAATGTTTGGGGCCTGTACTCCCATGGGGCCTAAAATAAAATGTTTCTAGGCCACATTTTTGACAGTTTCTCTTTAAGACGCATAAAAATGGAACCTGATTAAAATATATTTTTTGTTGGAATTTTTGCCATTTATCCCCCTCTGGTATGTCACTGTCCATGTTGTAGGCCAATTTGTGCACTTCTTGTAAGTATTTGGTGTCTGCAATAATAACCTGAAGGTTTTTCAGGTTTGCCTGCCATTAAAGTGAATGGGGCCCGCCGCGAACTTGCGGTTTGCGAACATTTGATCGCGTTCGCGAATCTTCCCGGCTGATGTTCGTCCATCACTAATTATGAGCACTTTGGGAAGCATGTTAGTCCGAGGCAGGGCCTGTAGTGGTCAGAGGCTTTGAGTGGACTCACTATAGAAGCTGCGTGGCTGCAAAGTTTGGAAGGAAAGCTGCCTTTGTGGCTGTGTTTTAGGGTGTGTCTACACTGTGAATTTGGATGCAACAGTTGTTGTGCGAGCAAAGATCATAGTGTAGGGGGGCTGCTATAGAAATAAAAAAAGGTTGCAGCACGACACATATACTGTATCTACAACAAGTGTGTTGACAAAAGTGTGTGCCATTGTCGCATCAAATGTGCAACTTTTGCTGCAACCCCATTCATTTTTATGTCAACGCTGTTACACTGAGACCTTACACTGCATATGACAGTCTCTTGCGGTCCACAGATCGTGGATCCTCAAAACACAGATCCTGGCCGTGTGCATGCCTCCATTTTCTTTTTCACTTCACTAGCAATGAAGATAAGGAAATCTACAAGATTAGGCAGAGAGAGGCCAAGCAAGTTATAAGAACTTCTAAAGCGCAGGCAGAAGAAAAACTAGCTCAGTCTATGAAAAAAGGGGATAAGACATTCTTCAGATATATAAATGAAAAAAGGAAATTAAAACAAGGAATAACTAAATTAAAAACAAAGGAGGGAAGGTATGTAGAAGAGAATAAAGGGCTAGCCGACTGCCTTAATGAATACTTCTGTTCAGTTTTTACAAAAGAAAAAGGAGAAGGACCTCCACTAGAAAGAATGACTATTAAATCGTTTGATGCATGTATCTTTACAGAGGAAGATGTTCTAAGTTTGCTGTCTAAGGTGAAGACAGATAAGTCACAGGGGCCTGATGAGATACACCCAAAATTATTAAAAGAGCTTAGTGGTGAGCTGGCAAAACCGTTAACAGATTTATTTAACCAATCATTAGTAACAGGAGTCGTCCTGGAAGATTGGAAATTGGCAAATGTCGTGCCCATTCACAAGAAAGGTAGTAGGGAGGAATCGAGCAACTATAGACCAGTGAGTCTGACATCAATAGTAGGCAAAT
Organism: Bufo bufo; assembly: GCF_905171765.1. NCBI lineage: Eukaryota > Metazoa > Chordata > Amphibia > Anura > Bufonidae > Bufo > Bufo bufo. The sequence continues at coordinate 558,045,556 of NC_053392.1, forward strand.
TAATGGAAACCCTATTAAAGGATAGGATTGTGGAACATCTAAAATCCCATGGATTGCAAGATGAAAAACAACATGGGTTTACTTCAGGGAGATCATGTCAAACAAATCTTATAGATTTTTTTGACTGGGTGAATAAAATAATAGACGGTGGAGGTGCAGTAGACATCGCATATCTAGATTTTAGTAAGGCTTTTGACACTGTCCCACATAGAAGACTTATCAATAAACTGCAGTCATTGAGCATGGACTCCCATATTGTTGAGTGGATTAGGCAGTGGCTGAGTGACAGACAACAGAGGGTTGTAGTCAATGGAGAACATTCAAAACAAGGTAATGTTACCAGTGGGGTTCCACAGGGATCTGTATTGGGACCGATTTTGTTTAATATCTTCATAAGTGATATTGCAAAAGGCCTCGCTGGTAAGGTTTGTCTTTTTGCTGATGACACAAAGATATGTAACAGGGTTGATGTTCCTGGAGGGAAACGCCAAATGGAAAAGGATTTAGGAAAACTAGAAGAATGGTCAGAACTCTGGAAACTGAAATTTAATGTGGATAAGTGCAAGATAATGCACCTGGGGCGTAAAAACCCAAGGGCAGAATATAGAATATTTGACACAGTCCTGACCTCAGTATCTGAGGAAAGGGATTTAGGAGTAATTATTTCAGAAGACTTAAAGGTGGGAAGACAATGTAATAGAGCAGCACGAAATGCCAGCAGAATGCTTGGATGTATAGGGAGAGGTATAAGCAGTAGAAAGAGTGAAGTGCTTATGCCGCTGTACAGAACACTGGTGAGACCTCACTTGGAGTATTGTGCGCAGTACTGGAGGCCATATCTCCAGAAGGATATAGATACTCTAGAGAGAGTTCAGAGAAGAGCTACTAAACTAGTACATGGATTGCAGGATAAAACTTACCAGGAAAGGTTAAAGGACCTTAATATGTATAGCTTGGAAGAAAGAAGAGACAGAGGGGATATGATAGAAACTTTTAAATACATAAAGGGAATCAACTCGGTAAAGGAAGAGAGCATATTTAAAAGAAGAAAAACTACCACAAGAGGACACAGTTTTAAATTAGAGGGGCAAAGGTTTAAAAGTAATATAAGGAAGTATTACTTTACTGAGAGAGTAGTGGATGCATGGAATAGCCTTCCTGCAGAAGTGGTAGCTGCAAATACAGTGAAGGGGTTTAAGCATGCATGGGATAGGCATAAGGCCATCCTTCATATAAGATAGGGCCGCGGGCTATCCATAGTATTCAGTATATTGGGCAGACTAGATGGGCCAAATGGTTCTTATCTGCCGACACATTCTATGTTTCTATGTTTCTATGTTTCTTATCGTTGTCCGCAAAATGGACAAGAATAAGACATGTTCTATCTTTTTTGGGGGGCCACAGAACACACAAGCAGATGCAGACAGAACATAGTGTGCTGTCTGCATCTTCTGCGGCCACGTTGAAATAAATGGGTCCACATACGGACCAAACATAGGGTTGTGTACATGAACAATTAATCCAGTCTCGACAGTGAATTTTCAGTTGGATCTCATGCAGCACCTGAATTAAGGAGATGAGAGAATTATTTCACAGTCACAAATCCTATTTGTTTTTCAAAAATAGCTGAGGCTGCACAATAATGCACATTGTGGTGTTCCTTCAGTCACCTTTATACACAAATGAGATTTGTAACTTGTACCAAAAGGTCATTAGGCTACAAGAAAGAAAGAACGCCTTCCAGACTTCCATTTCATTGCATGACATAAGCATTCAGACTGTCACATCTGAACTTTACTGAAAGGCATGACCTACTAGAAAGCAGACAGTTAAGTCAGTACATTGCAGAAGAACAATTGATGGACAGGTGTGCAAGGGTGGCATGGCATTTTCTTTTAAGCTGTATTTAAGATTTGTTTTGTGTCCGATTAATATAATTTTTTTTTAAATATGTCATTTGTGTGTAAGCTGTGTACCGGGGTGGACTCCCCAGGATAGAGCAAAGTCACAGACAAGGAAAACGACACTGACACCAGCTTTATATGCAGGAACAGAAACTTTATTTTAACAATAGTCATAACACAACAATATAAGTTTACACAGACCAAGTTATATCCCAGGCCCCCAGTCACTGTTCCTGTTAGTGGGATAGGCCTAGCCCGGTGGCACACACAGCAGAGCCTGCAAGTCATGCTGTGCCGCTGAAGAAGACACACCTAGCCGGTGGCAGATGCAGCAGAGCCTGCAAGTCAAATACTGCAGCGCAGAACAGTTCTGTAAGGCCTAGCAAAACATATAACCCTAACTAGCTAACTACTTTAGGCCTAGGCTTAGTCTCTGTTACTTCAGGCGCCACTCAATATAAGTCAATGAATAACCAGGTGTACTGACCTGCATCAATTCTGAGCCCGAGGATGCTGCTTACTCGAGATGGCCACCAACCTCTCAGCAACCGTGCGGCCTTGTTTGGTAGTCAGACTTCTGCCCACACACTGTAAATGGTCTTCCTGGAACAATCTCCCTTTCAAAGTGCCGGATCCAAGTAAGGGACAACAACTAGTCTCCTTCCTCTGCATGCCCGTTCACTCCTGGACACCTGGAAGCCAAGATGGAATCGGATTCAGTCTCTCACAGAACATTGCTTCTGCCATGTCAGAGCAGCTCACACTTCATGGTTTACTCAGAAGCAGCCTGCATGAGTCATCACCTGCTTTACATATGCAAATCCCAGAGTGTGCTGGCTGTAGCTGCAAAACAGTGGCCTCTAGTGCCCGGAATGCCAAATGACAGTTTCAATACAATTTAGGCACAAACATTATACAGGAACCGCTGTTTCACAATCTCACATGTGTCTGAATCGATTCTACACAAATCATTTTTTTCCCCTGTTTATACACATTACTCTGCCCAAGTGTCCAAAAATTATGCATTAATGGGGGGTAGAATGCCTGCATATTAACACACACGCAAGTGTTAATTGTCAACAGAAAGAGTGGCTTGTTCTGAACAAGCCTGGAAAAGTTCTCCTTTTTAATTGGGAGCAGCAGCAGTACAGTGTGGACGTGGGAAGGGTATGGTTATAATGGTATGTGGCTACAATAGTAGCGGTAGCAATCATAGCACAGCATGGAACAGACAAGTCAATAGATATGGCTCTCTAGGGGTAATAGCAGAAGTGACGGCTGTGTAGCCATAATGGTGTAATGGAACTGGCAGTAGGGGAATTAGCAGCAGGGAACAGCAGCTGTGGTGGTGACAGCAGCATCCATACCGTACGGAACATGATGATAGGCATGCAGACAGTGGCAGTGGCTTGATGGTGGAAGCAGCCATATGGTACAAAACATGATGGTAGCCAGCAGACAGCGGCAGTGGCATTGGCATTATGGAGCACCATCACCAGAGGGTAGATCTATTCATTAGACTCTGTGAAAATCCTCATGGATCCATGCCTTGTTCATTTTTTCAAACCTAATGTTTTGTACTCTGGTGGAGGATAATTTTGTCCATTTGGATAACACCTGCTGTGCTGAAAACCCTCTCTGAGGTGGTACTGGAGACTGGACAAGACAGTACAGAGAGAGCAAATTGAGCCAGTTCCAGACACTGTTCCATTTTGCTTGCCCAATGGTCAAAAGGGTCAGGGAGCATGATATGTGCTGGTGAAAGGCTAAATATAACTGAACCTGGATGTTTAGGCAGTCTCTTTTTTACCGATTTGCATCAGCCTGGCATTGCATATGGAAACATTTCTCCATCATATTGATTTCCCCAAAATGGTTGCTGCTGCAGCTTCTGCTGCTTATGGTAGCAGACACAGTGGGAGGTGGGTGACTTTGCAGGGTGAGGAGAGGGCCTCCTTATCAGATGCACAGATGTAGAGATGGCCTTGCGGTTCGTCCGGCAGTCGTTTTGCGGCAAACTTTGCTCGTTCGCGATTCGCCAAACATGCGAACAGATGCCGATATTCGCAAGCGCCATATTTTTTTGTATAGCGCAGAACTTTGACCCATGACACATTCATCAGGTGGGACAGGACAGCCAATTGAGACATTTCAGCACATAGACACACCCCAACCCTATAACAGAACCCGGTCTGGCAGCCATTTTACATTATGTGTTTTGCCAATGTGGGAGAGGTTGCATTTTGGAGCAGGGACAGTTAGGGACACCAAACGCTAGCTAATAGGGACTGGTATAGGTGTGCTAACGATAGGTGTGGTATAGAGGGGTGTGATATACTTATAATATACTTTCTAACATAGAAATTATATTATAGTGTATTTGTATTGTGCAGCAGTTGTGTGCGGTTCTGCTGCGATACTGCAGCTAGATAGAGGGACAAACGCTATTGGAGTAACTAATTGCAATGAGTGTGATATACCTGTTGCCCCCCAAAAACTGCTTGAGGGCTGCGATATACCTTCTTCCACAAAATCCTGATTGAGGGGTGCTATATACCAGTTTCCGCCAAATACTGATTGAGGGGGGGCTATATACCTGTTTCCGCCAAATACTTATTGAGGGGTGCCATATACCTTCTTCGACAAAATACTGATTGAGGGGTGCTATTGCTATATACCTTCTTCCACCAAATACTGATTGAGGGCTGCGATACACCTGCTTCCACAAAATACTGATTGAGGGGTGCCATATACCTGTTTCTGCCAAATACTGATTCAGGGGTGCTATATACCGTATTTTTCGCCCCATAAGATGCACTTTTTCCATCCCATTCATAAAGTAGGCGGCGCAGGCACGTCATGTGACATCAGTGAGTTCCAGCCGGCCGCCCGCCCTGCTCTGCCTGCTACAGGACATTTAGTAAGTAGTACAGATGGAGCTGGGGATGTCACGGCTGAGGATGGGGGAAACCCTCAGCCGTGCGATGCCAGAAGATGTTAGGTCGCTGCTCGACCAGGACGACAGAATTAGGGAGCAGGTCACCTCCTACAGCGTCCCTAACTCTGACCCTGACTCCTAGCTGTATGAGCCGACCCTGATGGTAGAAGGGCTCATACTCCGGAACCTTGGGGTCCCTACTAGCCCTCAGGGTGGCCCTGAACTAGGAGCAGGGTAAGACGACCTGTTCCTCCCGGACACGGAGGAACATGAGTCTCACTGGCCAAGCTGCAAGGAACGGGAAACACATATAGACATATGGATATGGCAGGTGAACAAAACTAGTTCCAAACCTACCTGCCACAGCCTTGCTGACTGGAACCCATGCACCAGTATTGCTGTCCACACAAACACCAAGGAGACAGCACACCACAAAACACACAGGTAACCAGGACATCTATAGCTGTAATAAACACAGAAAGGAAAACACATCAACTTGACATCATACATAGGATTTATGACCACAAGGGTGGCCCTCACTGGAACATGGTATATAACCAGGAGGATGACTCCAACTAACCATGGCTGAAGTACCTCTCAGAGTCTGGCATCCAGCAGGAGCTAAATAGCCCCAAGTGGCCACACCCACACACAGACACACACAGTGTTCACACACAAAGAAGGTAGTTAACCCTTCCTACACCAGGCAATGGAAGACTGACACTTAAAGGGGAAGTGTCCAAACAAACATCACACTGCAGCTGTTACCGCAGGCAATGACATGCGTGGCAACCATGTCCTGGGAAACAGCCAGAAGGCCGAGACACTGCCACCACATGTACAACACGACACGTTCCCACGGGCAGCCACCAGTGAAGGGAAAATGTCACAGTGCACACCAGACAGGGAAAGTGCACACAAACACACACACCTCGTGCACACCAGACATAGAAAAGGCACCTGTAAAAAAAGACAGGTTGCCAGGTGTAACCGCATGCACTTGACAGCAAGCTGCCTAGCAACAGCTCAGGCTGCTATACTGCCAAGTACAAACATGTTGCCAGCGGCAACCACATGTGAGGCAACATACCAGCAGCCCTCACCATGTGGTTGACAACAGACCAAACCGCAGGCAACTGCATGCGGATCCAGGAGTCGTGACAGGGGATCGGAACTTAAATTAAGGTTATTAATATAAAAAGGTTTAGTCAATAAAGCAGTGAGTGAGCGGCGGGGCCAGAGTACAGTGACCGCACCGGCCCCGCTGCATTTGCATGCCACCGGCCCCTCCTCCCTCCCCCCGGTTTAGCTCTGGTATATTAGGGCATCTGTGGATGCCACTATTATCGGGTGGGGGATCTGTGGGTGACACATATATAGCAGTGCCATCGACAGATCCACCCCCCATAACAGTGCCATCCACAGATCCACCCCCCATAACAGTGCCATCCACAGATCCACCCCCCATAACAGTGCCATCCACAGATCCCCCTCCATAACAGTGCCATCCACAGATGACCCCCCATAACAGTGCCATCCACAGATCCCCCTCCAAAGCACACCTTTTGGTTAAAAAAAATTTTTTTCTTATTTTCCTCCTCAAAAACCTAGGTGCGTCTTATGGGCCGGTGCATCTTATAGGGCGGAAAATACGGTACCTGTTTCTTCCAAATACTGATTGAGAGGTGCTATATACCCGTTTCCGCCAAATACTGATCGAGTTGTGCCATATACCTTCTTCCAAAAAAATACTGATTGAGGGGTGCTATTGCTATATAACTTCTTCCACCAAATGCGGATTGAGGGCTGCGATACTCCTGCTTCCACAAAATCATGATTGAGGGGTGCTATGTATCTGTTTCCAACAAATACTTATTGAGGGGTGCCATATACCTTCTTCCACAAAATGCTGATTGAGAAGTGCTATTGCTATATACCTTTTTCCAACCAAATACTGATTGAGGGCTGCGATACACCTGCTTCCACAAAATACTGATTGAGGGGTGCAATATACCTGTTTCTGCCAAATACTGATTGAGGGGTGCCATATACCTTCTTCCACTAAATACTGAATGAGGGGTGCTATTGCTACAGTCAGGTACATAAATATTGGGACATCGCTACAATTCTAACATTGTTGGCTCTATACACCACCACAATGGATTTGAAATGAAACAAACAAGATGTGCTTTAACTGCAGTCTGTCAGCTTTAATTTGTGGGTATTTACATCCAAATCAGGTGAACGGTGTAGGACAGACCTGGGCAAACTACGGCCCGCGGGCCGTATACGGCCCGGCGGACCTTTTAATCCGGCCCCCGGCATTTTTGTTGCCGCCGCCGCCGCCGGCCCTGTAACAGCACGGAGTCACTGTCCGGAGTGAGGAGGGGGCGGGGCCCGCGGCCGCTCTGCGCTCCGCTCTGCTGCCTGGCCTGCCTGTCTCTTTAACAGAGCAGACCAGTGGCTGCTGGAGCGTGATGCAGCTGCCGCACAGGCAGAAAGAGGAAGGAGGCGGAGCCACAGCCAGCAGCCACAGCCAAAGCCAAGCAACTAACAGAACTTACAGGTATTTGGTGGGGGTGGGGGGGGGCTCATATAGGACAGGGGGACAGTGTGTGCTTTCCTGCCTGCTACTACATCACCCCCCCCCCCCCAGGGATTGTGGGGGTCATTAAGGGTTGGACTTGCTGCTGATGTTGAGTGTGCCAGTGTGTGTGTGTCCGTCCCTGTGTGTGTGTGTCTGTCCCTTTGTGTGTGTGTGTGTGTGTGTGTGTGTCCGTCCCTGTGTGTGTGTCTGTCCCTTTGTGTGTGTGTGTCTATCCCTGTGTGTGTGTGTTTGTCCCTTTGTGTGTGTGTGTGTGTGTCCATCCCTGTGTGTGTGTGTTTGTCCCTTTGTGTGTGTGTCCCCGTCCCTGTGTGTGTCCGTCCGTGTGTGTCTGTCCCTTTGTGTGTGTCCGTCCCTTTGTGTGTGTGTGAGTGTTTCTGTCCCTTTGTGTGTGTCCCCGTCCCTGTGTGTATGTCTCTCCCTGTGTGTATCACCTTGCCCACAGTGTTCCTATGTCTTGACGCAGCTGCTTCAGAACGTTCTGTGCGGGGAAGAAGATGGAAGAGGAGGCAGCGCCAGCATGGAGTCTGTGCGATAGACACAGGGAGGCACACTAAGGACGAAGGTAACACTTCCACATGATCTACACTAGTGTTATCTGTGGTTTTACATAGGACTGCAGGTAACACTACTACATTATTTAGCACTAGTGTTATCTGTGGTTTTACATAGGACTGCAGGTAACACTACCACAAGGTTAGCTCACACAGGGCGCCTGAACACCTAAGGCCGGCCCTGGCTGCGCACCCCAGCGCCAAGGGATGACGTCACTGATGTAATATGCCTCTTATATGTGGAGAGCGGTGATGTCACAGATGTAATATATTACTTATAAGTGATATATTACATCAGTGACATCACCACTCTCCACACATAAGTAATATATTACATCAGTGACATCACTGCTGTCCACATATACCGGTAAGTAATACATTACATCAGTGACATCACCGCTCATCACATATATGTGGAGAGCGGTGATGTCACTGATGTAATATATCGCCTATATGTGGACAGCGGTGATGTCACTGATGTAATATAACATTATATGTGGAGAGCGGTGATGTCACTGATGTAATATAACATTCTATGTGGAGAGTGTTCATGTCACTGATGCAATACAGCGCTCCAGATGGCGACCAAAATGGTCGCCAATGCGCCTTAAAATTTGCAGATGGCGACAAGACTTGTCATAGGCTACAGGCCTGAGGTCTATTTGGTAGTGAAATCCCAGCGCAGGCAGGCATGATGATGTCATCACGCCCGCCTGTGCCAGGACGCGGTGATTTTATGCAGTATTGAGTTTAGCCTTTTGGCCCGGCCCTCCAAAATATTTTCAGTTTCTCATGTGGCCCCATCGAAAAAATAATTGCCCACCCCTGGTGTAGGAATTACACTTGTTAAGGGACCAAAATTAATGGAACAATTGGCTTCTCAGCTGTTCCATGGACAGGTGTGTGTTATTCCCTCATTATCCCAATTACAATGAGCAGATAAAAGGTCCAGAGTTCATTTCAATGTCTTATTTGCATTTGGAATCTGTTGCTCTCAACTCTCAAGATGAGATCCAAAGAGCTATCACTATCAGTGAAGCAAGCCATCATCAGATAGCAAAAATAATAGGCATGGCCAAAACAACTGTTTGGAACATTCTTAAAAAGAAGGGACGCATCGGTGAGCTCAGCAACACCAAAAGACCCGGAAGACCACGGAAAACAACTGTGGTGGTTGACCGAAGAATTCTTTCCCTGGTGAAGAAAACACCCTTCACAAAAGTTGGCCAGATCAAGAACACTCTCCAGGAGGCAGGTGTATGTGAGTCAAAGTCAAAAATCAAGAGAAGACTTCACCAGAGTAAATACAGAGGGTTCACCACAAGATGTAAACCATTGGTGAGCCTCAAAAACAGGAAGGCCAGATTAGAGTTTGCCAAACGACATCTAAAAAAAGCCTTCACAGTTCTGGAACAACATCCTATGGACAGATGAGACCAAGATCAACTTGTACCAGAGTGATGGGAAGAGAAGAGTATGGAGAAGGAAAGGAACTGCTCATGATTAGAGTTGAGCGAACCCGAACTATAAAGTTCGGGTTCGTACCGAACTTTAGGGTTTTTGGCACCCGAACATTTACGTAAAAGTTCGGGTTCGGTGTTTGGCGATTTTTATGGCGCTTTATGAAAGGCTGCAAAGAAGCCAATCAACAAGCGTCATATTACTTGCCCCAAAAGGCCATCACAGTCATGCCTACTATTAGCATGGCTGTGATTGGCCAACTGCAGCATGTGACCCAGCCTCTATTTAAGCTGGAGTCACGTAGTGCCGCCCGTCACTCTGCTCGGATTAGTGTAGGGAGAGGCTGCAGCTGCTGTGAGGGAGAGATCAGGGAGAAATCTTATCAAGAACTGTTTTTTGTACTCAGCGATGTACAGAAAATGTGTTGTGTGTGCAGTGCACAATTTTTTTAAGCCTGCCCTGAGCCAACTACTACTGAAAACAAACTTTTTTTTCTTCAGTTAGTCAATATCAATACATAATCGGCAGCCATTTTATGCAACGATAGCCTGTGCTGGTGCACTATCTGCATGTCTGCAAGTCCAGAAATTCAGCTTTTTGCTTACTGGGGTTAAAAAAATACATCTGTTAAATATAGTACACATCTGGGAATACACGTGCATAAGTGATTGTCACATTTAGGACAGAAATACAGCTTTTTGGTTACCGGGGTGAAAAAAACCCTCTAATATACTGCACATCTGGGATAAGACATGCATAAGTGACTGTCACATTTAGGCCACAAATACCGCTGTCATATAGAGTTAAAAAAAAAATTATTGAGTGCAATACCCTACATCAGGGTTTTTATTGGCGGTTAATTATTTTTAACAGACTTAACCACTTTTTACTTTGCTTTGTAAACGCTAACTATGAAGCAAACATCTAATAAGGGACGCGGTCATGGTCGTGGTGATGGTGTTGGTGGAGCCTCTGGTGCAGGGAGAGGACGTGGCCGTTCTGCCACAGCTACACGTCCTACTGAACCTACTACCTCAGGTCCCAGTAGCCGCCAGAATCTACAGCGATATTTGGTCAGGCCTAATGCCGTTCTAAGGATGGTAAGGCCTGAGCAAGTACAGGCGCTAGTCAATTGGGTGGCCGACAGTGGATCCAGCACGTTCACATTATCTCCCACCCAGTCTTCTGCAGAAAGCGCACAGGTGGCGCCTGAAACCCATGCCCATCACTCTGTCACATCACCCCCATGCATATCGGGGAACCTGTCTGAGCCTCAAGTCATGCAGCAGTCTCTTATGCTGTTTTAATAAGAAGTAGTTGTAGAGCAGCACAAAATGGACCTTCTGACCTGTCCGGAATGCATCAGCCGTGATGGAACCGCCACTCCACCGCCGTCCCATGTATAATGGTGTGTGTGCACTCTTGGTCCCCAATAAAAGTCACACTGGATATGCTGCTGTGAAACCTTCTCTTATCTACCATTATACATGGGACGGCGGTGGATTGGCGGTTTCATCACGGCTGATGCTTTCCGGACAGGTCAGAAAGTCAATTTTGTGCTGCTCTACAACTTCTTCTTATTACTGCTTTGGATCCGAGGAGCGTGCAATGGGGACACGGTCATTGTACACCGATGGAAGTACCCCCTGGACCGGGTAAGAGCTCTGAGAGGACCAGCATGAGTGCATACCTATATACTGAAGAGGACATTAACAGGTTAATTAATGAGGATGCCAGTGATGTGACATTCCTCAGTACACCATCTATTGACCTGCTGAAAAGGAAATTTGAAAATGAGTCTAAGAGACTTACTACCATTGAACTGCATCTCAGTACGCTGAGGGAATACTATAAAGCACAACGTGTACCTAGAGGTTTAAGATCACACCTCCGTCCCAACCTCTTTCCCAACAATGAGGAATTTTGTAAAAAGTTTGAATCTGTCAATAACAAGTATTCTTTTGAGTTGATGCTACTTAATATAGAGTATCTGCAAAAAGAAGCCGAGAGCATTAAAAAAATCCTTGTGCCCTTGGAAGCGCAGATTCAGGGTATAATGTCTGCGGATGATTTTGTTTTTCACAAGGAGAAACTTACTCAACATGTACAGCGACATAAAGTTGAGGTTGAAAAAACCAAAAGGGACAAGTGGCACCGTGATCTGGAGGACTACCAGTATGGACGGATATATAATTGGCAAAACCAACAAACCCGCACTAGACCCCACCAGAGAAGGGGCAGAGGGAGGAGATTTGACCAGGGCCATTTTGGATTCACAACAGGCGAATCAGAATCCACTGACAAATCTACTAAACCGGCTTTTTTAGGGAGAGCAGGACATGTAGGAGGAGGAAACTCCGGCGTGGTGGCGGAAAGCACCACAGAGTCCAGAAAAGACCAGCCTCCACCGATGTATCCGGGATACAACCAGGGAGCACGAGAGAGAGTGACGAGACGCATGCACAAGAAATAAATAATCTGGTGGTAATCCATAGAATTGAATGATGATCAGATCAATGTTCTAGCAAATGGACTTTTATTTTGTCTTGTGGCAGACACTGATTGGTTTGAAATGGAACTTGATTTACAGCGTTTTTTTCAGACATCTTATATTGAAAGCTTTTTTTGATAGTAAGGTCCACAATACGGTTATACCTAGCAAGGAAACTGCTTAATTTTCCTTGGCCAAATTTGAGCTAAGTAACAAGAGTAGTTTCATGCCTCCACATAATAACCATATTGTGGAATCCTATATCCAGATTGTTACCAAACATATTAGAAATTTGCAGGAATGCAGTCGGCAGAGACATCATAGTCCTAATTTGTCACATAAAGAGAGACAGGCCCTTAAGGCATTGACTTCTAACAGAGACATCACTATCAAACCAGCCGACAAGGGGGGAGCTGTGGTGATCATGGACACTGATGGTTATGTGCGGGAGATACATAAACCTCTCCATCACTCAGTTGTCTATGTAAAACTACAACATGATCCCAAATGGGAGATCGCCGGAGAGGTGACTAACATTGTTGATACAGCATTTGCACGGGGGATCATTGATTTAGATCTATGTCAGTTCCTCAAGATACCTTTTCCCATCACTCCTCTGATCTATGTTCTCCCTAAAATACATAAACGGTTGGTAGATCCCCCAGGCAGACCTATAGTGTTGGGCAGGGGATCTATCTTCAGTAATATTGCCATATTTCTGGACAGACTACTCCGTGTCCATGCGACCTCAGTGCCCTCCTATGTCAGGGATACGGGACATTTAACCAAATTAAGTGGGATTATTTTACCCACCCATTTTTACCTGGTTAGTTTTGATGTGGCGTCTCTGTATACGTCTATCATGCATGACTATGGACTAAATGTTGTCGATGTGGACCTGGCCGGCACAGGACTCACTTGTGATGCGCACCGCTTTGTCCTCTATCTCCTAGAGTTGGTCCTCAAGAGGAATTATTTTCTCTTTGGCAACACCTTTTACCAACAGTCACGCGGTGTGGCCATGGGGTCCAACGTGGCACCAACTTATGCCAACATATTTATGGCGGAGGTCAAGGACAAACTGGTATATGCGTCTGAATATCACCGGTGGGTCCTGTGCTGGTGGCGCTACATCGATGACATTTTTAAGATTTGGAGTGGTTCAATGGACGCCTTGAATGAATTTCATTAACATTTTAACCATGGGATTTCCGGACTGCAATTCACTGTGACTTCCTCTCAGGAGGAGTTAGTTTCTTGACGTCCGGGTATACCTAGAGGGAGGCCAATTAAAAACGGATTTGTATAAGAAGCCTACAGATAGGAATAATCTTTTAAGATATGATAGTAACCACCCTCGCCGCATGTTTGACTCCTTACCTTGAAGCCAGATGCTGCGTGTGAAACGAGTGGTGTCAGATGATGATGTATTCACGAGCCGTATTGATGAGATGTGCAATAAATTTGCCAAAAGAAAATATCCGTGCAGGCTGCTACACAGATAGAGGGCCCGGATCTCCTTGGCTGACAGGGTGTCCACCTTTCAGGCGTCCTCTAGGAACAGGAATATGGGACGAATCCCGTTTGTATCCACCTATGGCCACCACAGTACAGACATTGCACAAATCCTGAGAAAGGATTGGCATATTTAACACAGTGGTCTCCCTTCAGTAAGTGAATTTGACAAACCGCCATTGATGGCATACAAACGTGGTGTTAACTTACATGACAAGTTGATTAAGACCGACATATGTGAGGTTAATAGAGGAGGTCAGACATATTTAAAACCTAGAAAGACAGGCAATTTCCCATGTTTGGGTTGTTGCAATTGTGGAAACATGTTGAAAGGTAATACCTTTGTTCACCCATATAGTGGCAAGAAATTCAACATTAGAGAGTACTACACATGTCGATCCAAGTATGTCATCTACATGATTGTCTGTCCCTGTAGTTTAATCTATGTGGGAGAGACGACCATGGAGGTCAGGGAGCGTATTAAACACAAAAGTACTATAAGGAAAAAGATGCTGGATAAGCCAGTCGCCAAACATTTCACTGATTGTGGACAGTGTCAGCCAACTGAGATTCCGGGTCATCGACTCGGTGCAGATTCCCAAGAGAGGAGGAGACAGGGAACTTATGCTAAAGAAAAAAGAGTTGAAATGGATTTTCACTTTACAAGCTTTACAACCCCAGGGATTGAATATCGAGTTTAATGCAAACAATGTAGATAGGTAGAATACTCTTACAGGATGATGTCCGATTAGGTATATCATGTTTTTACTGGGTATTTTAAGGTGTGTATATATTTGTTACACACCCCTTTATTCATTTAAATTTTTTAAGCATCTCACTTACATGATCACTTGCCCCATAATGTACATGGTTACTAATTGTTTTATATAGATATCCCTTTTGTATCTGAGTCTTGGTAATACTTGTGGATAAGGATATTGTCATTGTCTCCTATATGGTTTCAGTGACCGATTTTATTGGCACTCTGCCTAATATTCTATTCTATGTTCAAACCACACAATGAGACTTATGGGATATATGATTGCTCTTTTTTGTGCATTAGATATAACATACAGCGGTGGTTTACATAGCAGATCTATTGTTATTCTTCGTATGTTTACAGTGCTCTAGGACCTTTTGCGGGTCATGTGATGGTCACGTGATTGATGACCACGTGATTGGTCACGCTTGGCATGTGACCGATAATAGCGGTGTCTATTGGTTCACATTCAGCGCTTCTGTAGAGATGGGTGCGGCTTTCTTGCTGGCTGTGGTGACGGCGCCCCGCCCATACATCGACGCGATGACATCACGGACATGCGCAATGGACCTATGGAGACGCCGACATGTATTGCCAATACGACGATGCAGGTGGAGTTTCTCTAATGAATACCAGGTACATATGATTGTGGTGCAAAATTTATATTGGTAGCAGTGATCATTTTAATTAAAACACAGGTGATACTAAAGAGTTGCTTGTGCTTATTGGTCTTATTTTGTCACATGGGGGGCTAATTAAGATATTTATATGTTTGAATAATTTTATACCAGTATACTTGAGAAAGGCTACTGCGTAGCCAAAACGTTGTATTGCTATGTGTGTGCACTCTTGGTCCCCAATAAAAGTCACACTGGTTATGCTGTTTGAAGACTCTGCTGGCAGGGTTTCCCAAGGGCATCCACCTAGCCCTTCCCCAGGGGTGGAAGACATAGAATGCACTGATGCACAACCACTTATGTTTCCTGATGAGGATATGGGAATGCCACCTCAGCACGTCTCTGGTGCCAACTGCTGCGTCTTTCTGCAGTGTGCAGACCGAAAAGGAGGTCAGGGAAGAAGACTGGGTGGAAGACATTGCAGGGGACGATGAGGTCCTAGACCCCACATGGAATGAAGGTCGTGCCACTGACTTTCAGAGTTTCGGAGGAAGAGGCAGTGGTGAGACCGAGCCAACAGCGTAGCAAAAGCAGAGCAGCCGTCGCCAAAACAGTTCGCCTGCTACTGGCTACCGTCACCAGGGACCGAGCACACCAAAGGCAGCTTCAAGGAGTTCCCTGGCATGGCACTTCTTCACACAATGTGCTGACGACAAGACCCGAGTGGTTTGCACGCTGTGCCATCAGAGCCTGAAGCAAGGCATTAACATTCTGAACCTTAGCACAACCTGCATGACCAGGCATCTACATGCGAGACACGGGCTGCAGTGGAGTAAGCACCTTCAAAACCAAGAAAGGGCTCAGGCCCCTCCTGCTCCCCCTTCTGCTGCTGCCTCTGCCTCTTCCTCCGCCTCTGGAGGAACGTTGGCACCTGCCGCCCAGCAAACAGAGGATGTGCCACCAACAACACCACCTCCGTCACCAAGCATCTCCACCATGTCACACGGAAGCGTTCAGCTCTCCATCTCACAAACCTTTGAGAGAAAGCGTAAATTCTTACCTAGCCACCCTCGATCCCTGGCCCTGAATGCCAGCATTTCTAAACTGCTGACCTTTGAAATGCTGTCAGGCTGGTGGAGACGGACAGCTTCAAACAGCTCATGTCGCTTGCTGTCCCACAGTACGTCGTTCCCAGCCGCCACTACTTCTCCAGGAGAGCCGTGCCCTCCCTGCACAACCAAGTATCGGATAAAATCAAGATACGTGGACCAGTAAGCACGGCCAGGGACGCTATATCTCTCTAACTGCACACTGGGTTAATGTAGTGGCTGCTAGGCCCCAGGCGGAGAGCTGTTTGGCGCACGTCCTTCCGCCGCCAAGGATCGCAGGGCATTATTCTTTGCCTCCTGTTGCCTCCTCTTCCTACTCGACTTCCTCCTCCTCTTCTACCACCTCCTCATCCGGTCAGCGACAGACCTTCACCACCAACTTCAGCACAGCCAGGGGTAAACGTCAGCAGGCCGTTCTGAAACTGATGTGTTTGGGGGACAGGCCCCACACCGCGCAGGAGTTGTGGCGGGGTATAGAACAGACCGATGAGTGGTTGCTGCCAGTGAGCCTCAAGCCCGGCCTGATGGTGTGCGATAATGGGCAAAATCTCTTTGCAGCTCTGGGACTAGCCGGTTTGACGCACATCCCTTGCCTGGCACATGTGCTGAATTTGGTGGTGCAGAAATTCATTCACAACTACCCCGACATGTCTGAGCTGCTGCATAAAGTGCGGGCCGTCTGTGCGCGCTTCCGGCGTTCTCATCCTGCCGCCGCTCGGCTGTCTGCTCTACAGCCTAACTTCGGCCTTCCCACTCATACCGCCTCATATGCGACTTGCCCACCAGGTGGAACTCCACCTTGCACATGCTGGAGAGACTGTGCGAGCAGCAGCAGGCCATAGTGGAGTTTCAGCTGCAGCACGCACGGGTGAGTCGCGCTGCGGAACAGCACCACTTCACCACCAATGACTGGGCCTCCATGCAAAACCTGTGTGAGCTGTTTCAAGTACTCCACCAACATGACCAGTGGCGATGACGCCGTTATCAGCGTTACAATACCACTTCTATGTCTCCTTGAGAAAACACTTAGGTCGATGATGGAAGAGGATGTGGCCCAGGACGAGGGGGAGGAAGAACACTTTCAGGCCAGTCTTTTAGAAGTGGCTCAGAAAGAGGATTTTTGCAACAGCAGAGGCCAGGTACAAATTTGGCCAGCCAGGGCCCACTACTGGAGGACGAGGAGGAGGAGGATGAGGAGGATGGGGATGAAGCATGTTCACAGCGGGGTGGCATCCAATGCAGCTCAGGCTTATCACTGGTGCGTGGCTGGGGGATACGGAGGACGCAGACGATACGCCTCCCACAGAGGACAGCTTGTCCTTACCTCTGGGCAGCCTGGCACACATAAGCGACTACATGCTGCAGTGCCTGCGCAATGACTGCAGAGTTGCCCACATTATAACGTGTGCTGACTACTGGGTGGTCACTCTGCTGGATCCCCGTTACAAAGACAACGTGCCGTCCTTAACTCCCTCACTGGAATGTGATTGGAAGATACGCGACTACAGGCGCACGCTGGTAGACGCGCTCCTGAGAGCATTCCCGACTGATGCAGGGGGACAAGTGGAAGCACAAGGCGAAGGCAGGGGAGGAGGAAGAGGTCGCCAACGTAGCTGTGTCAGCGCCAGCACCTCAGAAGGCAGGGTTAGCATGGCCGACATGTGGAAAAGCTTTGTCACCTCGCCACAACAACCGGCCCCAACTGCTGATATGGAACGTGTTAGCAGGAGGCAGCATTTGAACAACATGGTGGAACAGTAACAGTGCACACGCCTACACGTACTGACTGATAGTTCTGCCCCATTCAAATTCTGGGTCTCCAAATTGTCCACATGGCCAGAGCTTGCCCTGTATGCCTTGGAGGTGCTGGCCTGCCCTGCAGCCAGTGTACTCTCTAAACGTGTATTTAGCACGGCAGGAGGCGTCATTACAGACAGACGCAGCCGCCTGTCCACAGCCAACGTGGACAAGCTCAAGTTCATTAGAATAAACCAGGCTTGCATCCCACAAGACTTGTCTGTACCTTGTGCAGAATAGACATTTATACCACCATCAAACATACATTCTTGTACTCAAGTCAAGTGCAATGATTCTTTGTTTTATTTTTAATTTTTTTATTTGTCCCAATATTTTGGGGGCTATCTACCCCAATAAAAAATAAAAATAAAAACATTGTTGGCTACCTGTTCCTCCTCCATTGCTGCCTCCACCTACAACACCACATTAACCGCCTCCTCAATCTCAGACTCCATATCCACCTCCTTCTCTGAGTTGCAGGTTAATAATTTGTAATTTTTAGTTATTTTATTTCATTTTAAGTTATTTCCCTATCCACATTTGTTTGCAGAGTAGTTGCCATGCTCTCAAGCACATTTTACTGCCTTTTACATCCCTCTAGCCTTTTCAAGGACTATTTTAGAGCCATTTTAATTAAAAAAAGTGCCAATTTTAGTGCCCTAAATTGAAAAAATTCTTATTTTCAATTGTCGGGTGACATTTTACCATTTTTGGGGTATACAAACCCCTGCTATGCCTGGGTGACAGGGGCCTAAATCTCTCAATATCCTCTGTTCTATTGCTGGGTGACATGAACCCCCTTTAGCTGTGAATGAACCCCTGCTGTGCCTGGGTGACAGTGGCCTAAATCTCTCAAAATCCTCTGTTCTATTGCTGGGTGACATGAACCACCTTTTGCCGTGAATGAACCCCTGCTGTGCCTGGGTGACAGGGGCCTAAATCTCTCAAAATCCTCTGTTCTATTGCTGGGTGACATGAACCCCCTTTTGCCGTGAATGAACCCCTGCTTTGCATTGCTGACAGGAAACTAAATTTAGTGAAAACATCTGTTACTGATCGGAAGATGCACAACTACAAGCGCACGCTGATGATGGCACTCCCACCTGACAGCGGGGGCACAGTGGAAGCACAAGGCGAAGGCAGAGGAGGAGGAGGAGGAAGAGGTTGCCAACGCAGCTGGGGCACCGCCAGCACCTGAGAAGGCAGTGTTAGCATGGCCCAAATGTGGAAAAACGTTGTCAGCCTTGGAGGTGCTGACCTGCCCTGCAGCCAGTGTATAGTGTGAACGTGTGTTTAGCACGACAGAGAGCATTATCACAGGCCGCAGCCAATGTGGACAAGCATACCTTATTAAAATGAACCAGGCATGGATCCCACAGGACTTGTCTGTACCTTGTACAGAATAGACATTTATACTAGCCTCTACCATCCATTCTTGCACTTATTCTTTGTTTTATTTTGTTATATGTCCCAATATTTTGCGGGATACCCCAATTTAAAAATAAAAAAATAACACAAATCAGTGTTGGCTACCTATTTCTCCTTCACCGCCGCTTCCACCTACACCGCCACGTCAACCTCCTACTCCTAGATCCAGATTTTTATTTTTAATTTCTGTATTTTATGTTATTTTAAGTCATTTCCCTATCCACATTTGTTTGCAGAACAGTTGCCATGCTCTTAAGCCCATTTTAAAGCCTTTTGCAGCCCTCTAGCCTTTTCCAGGACTATTTTGGAGCCATTTTAGTGCCCAAAAGTTCGGGTCCCCATTGACTTCAATGGGGTTTGGGTTCGGGGTCAAGTTCGGGTCCCGAACCCGAACTATTTTTTCAAGTTTGGCCGGACTCGTCGAACCCGAACATCCAGGTGTCCGCTGAACTCTACTCATGATCCTAAGCATACCACCTCATCAGTGAAGCATGGTGGTGGTAGTGTCATGGTGTGGGCATGTATGGCTGCCAATGGAACTGGTTCTCTTGTATTTATTGATGATGTGACTGCTGACAAAAGCAGCAGGATGAATTCTTAAGTGTTTCGGGTAATATTATCTGCTCATATTCAGCCAAATGCTTCAGAACTCATTGGACGGCGCTTCACATTGCAGATAGACAATGACCCAAAGCATACTGCAAAAGCAACCAAAGAGTTTTTTAAGGGAAAGAAGTGGAATGTTATGCAATGGCCAAGTCAATCACCTGACCTGAATCCGATTGAGCATGCATTTCACTTGCAGAAGACAAAACTGAAGGGAAAATGCCTCAAGAACAAGCAGGAACTGAAGACAGTTGCAGTAGAGGCCTGGCAGAGCATCACCAGGAATGAAACCCAGCATCTGGTGATGTCTATGCGTTCCAGACTTCAGGCTGTAATTGACTGCAAAGGATTTGCAACCAAGTATTAAAAAGTGAAAGTTTGATTTATAATTATTATTCTGTCCCATTACTTTTGGTCCCTTAACAAGTGGGAGGCACATATGCAAACTGTTGTAATTCCTACACCGTTCACCTGATTTGGATGTAAATACTCTCAAATTAAAGCTGACAGTCTGCAGTTAAAGCACATCTTGTTAGTTTCATTTCAAATCCATTGTGGTGGCGTATAGAGCCAAAAATGTTAGAATTGTGGCGATGTCCTAATATTTATGGATCTGACTGTATATACACCTTCAACCAAATACTGATCGAGATCTGCAATACACCTGCTTTCACAAAATACTGATTGAGGGGTGCCATATACCTGTTTCCGCAAAATACTGATTCAGGGGTGCTATATAGAGATGGCCCGAATAGTTCGCCGGCGAATAGTTCCCGGCGAACATAGCTTGTTCGCGTTCACCGCGGCGGGCGAACATATGCGATGTTCGGTCCGCCCCTATACATCATCATTGAGTAAACTTTGACCCTGTAACTCACAGTCAGCAGACACATTCCAGCCAATCAGCAGCAGACCCTCCCTCCCAGACCCTCCCACCTCCCGGACAGCATCCATTTTAGATTCATTCAGAATCTGCATTCTCAGTGAGAGCAGGGAGAGTGCTGCTGCTGCTGATTCAATAGGGAAAGCGTTAGCTAGGGCAGTGTTCTGTGTCCACAGACTCATCTGCTGTAAGGACAGCGTCCTGACAGCACCCCAAAAAGCCCTTTTCAGGGCTGGTACATCAGTCTGCTTTTGTGTGAGAGGCTGCAGGCTCAGTCACAGACAGTACTGTGTGCACACCATTCATACAGGGTGTGACAGAAAATACCTTGCAGATAAAAAAAATTATATTTAATTTTTTTCTGTGATCTAATCCCATTTGCAAGCCCGTGTGTGTCAGACCCACACAGACTGTATTGTGGCCACTGGCTATTGGCTAGACCTCCACTTATACCGTTACAGGGTGTCACTCACTGACAAATACCTCGCAGATAAAAAAAAATTCTATTTTATATTTTTCTGTGATCTAAACCCATTTGCAAGCCCGTGTGTGTCAGGCCCACACAGACTGTATTGTGGACGCTGGCTAGTGGCTAGGCCTCCACTTATACCGTTACAGGGTGTCATTTACTCACAAATACCTCGCAGATAAAAAAAAATTATATTTAATTTTTTTCTGTGATCTAATCCCATTTGCAAGCCCGTGTGTGTCAGGCCCACACAGACTGTATTGTGTCCGCTGGCTAGTGGCTAGACCTCCACTTATACTGTTACAGGGTGTCATTCACTCACAAATACCTCGCAGATAAATAAAAATTCTATTTAATATTTTTCTGTGATATAATCACAGTTGCAAGCCAGTGTGTGTCAGGCCCACACAGACTGTACTGTGCCCACTGCCCACCAATTATATAGGGTGGCACAGTACCTTGCACGCATAGTAACACTTATCTAATAAAAAATGACAGGCAGAGGCAGGCCACGCCGAAGGGGCCGTCGTGTTCGTGGTGCTGTGATTTCAACTGGCCCTGGAATAATGCCCAGTGTTCAGAGGCCACGTACCCTGAACCCAAAAAATTCGGAGAAAATTGTTGACTGGCTTACACAGGACACCCAATCTTCAACAGCTTCCGCTAAGAACCTTGACGCACCATCCTCCTCCAGCTCAGCTTTGGTCACCTGCTCTCAAGTTACCACTCTCCCGCCCGCCGCCACCACCACCACTACCACCACAGCCACCACAGCCGCTTCACTTGATCCCTCAGAGGAGTTATTTACACATCATTTGGATGAAATTAGTGATGCGCAACCATTATTGCCAGAGGATGGAGATAACAGGGAAATGTCTCAGTCAGGCAGCATTACACACATGGACGTACAGTGTGATGATGATGATGATGTTGTACCCGCTGCTGCTTCCTTTGCTGAGGTGTCAGATACAAGTAAAGTGGTTGATGATGACGATGTGTCCGTGGATGCCACGTGTGTGCCTGCTCGAAGAGAAGAAGAAGAGGGGGAAAGTTCAGAAGGGAAGACAGAGAGAAGGAGGAGACGAGTTGGAAGCAAGGGGAGGTCGTCGCAAGGAGCTAGTGGCACAGTCAGACAGCATGTATCGGCACCCGGGGTCAGCCAGACAGCACGCCAATCAACACATGCTGCTGCCACCACCAGAATGCCGTCATTGCAAAGCTCAGCAGTGTGGCATTTTTTTTGTGTGTCTGCCTCTGACAACAGCGATGCCATTTGCAACCTGTGCCAAAAGAAACTGAGTCGTGGGAAATCCAACACCCACCTAGGTACAACTGCTTTGCGAAGGCACATGATCGCACATCACAAACGCCTATGGGATCAACACATGATGACGAGTAGAAGCAGCACACAACCTCAAAGCCACCATCCTCCTCCTGGTCCAGCATCTTCAGCCACGTCAACCACTGCTGTCCTCCTTGCCCCCTCTTAACCACCCGCCACTCCGCCTCTCACCTTCACCAGTTCCATCTCATCTGCCCACAGTCAGGTGTCTGTAAAGGAAATGTTTGAGCGTAGGAAGCCAATGTCCCAGAGTCACCCCCTTGCCCGGCGTCTGACAGCTGGCTTGACGGAACTCTTAGTCCGCCAGCTTTTGCCATACCAGCTGGTGGAGTCTGAGGCCTTCAAAAAATTTGTCGCTATTGGGACACCACAGTGGAAGGTACCCGGACTAAACTTTTTTTCAAAAAAGGCAATCCCAAACCTCTACTCAGTGATTGAAAAGGAAGTCATGGCATCTCTGGCATACAGTGTTGGGGCAAGGGTCCATCTGACCACTGATACTTGGTCTTCACTGCGCATTGGGTCAACCTGCTGACGGCTGACAAGCATGGAATGCGTGGCTCTGAAGCGGAGTTGGTGACACCGCCACGACTTGCAGGCAGGCCTACTGCCACCTCCTCTACTCCTCCTACTCCATCCTCTTCCATAACCTCCTTGGTTGAGTCCTCTTCTGCTGCGGCATCTGGCTGCACATCATCTGAATCCCCCCAGCTCCCCAGGGGCTATTCCACATCCCGGATACGACAGTGTCACGCTGTCTTGGGGTTGACTTGCCTGAAAGCAGAGAGCCACACCGGACCAGCACTCCTGTCCGCCCTGAACGTACAGGTGGATCAGTGGCTGAGCCCGCACCAACTGGAGATCGGCAAAGTGGTGTGTGACAATGGAAGCAATTTGTTGGCGGCATTGAATTTGGGCAAGTTGTCACATGTGCCGTGCATGGCACATGTGTTGAATCTCATCGTACAACGCTTTGTGTCTAAGTACCCAGGCTTACAGGATGTCATCAAGCAGGCCAGGAAGGTGTGTGGCCATTTCAGGCGTTCCTACACGGCCATGGCGCACTTTTCAGACATTCAGCGCCGAAACAACATGCCAGTGAGGCGCTTGATTTGCGACAGCCCGACACGTTGGAATTCAACACTCCTAATGTTCGACCGCCTGCTCCAACAAGAAAAAGCCGTCAACGAGTATTTGTATGACCGGGGTGCTAGGACAGCCTCTGCGGAGCTGGGAATTTTTTTGCCACATTACTGGACGCTCATGCGCAATGCCTGTAGGCTCATGCGTCCTTTTGAGGAGGTGACAAACCTAGTCAGTCGCACCGAAGGCACCATCAGCGACCTCATCCCATTTGTTTTCTTCCTGGAGCGTGCCCTGTGAAGAGTGCTGGATCAGGCTGTAGATGAGCGTGAAGAGGAAGAGTTGTGGTCACCATCACCACCAGAAACAGCATTGTCATCATCGCTTGCTGGACCTGCGGCAACGCTGGAAGAGGAGTGTGAGGAAGAGGAGTCAGAGGAGGAATGTGGCTTTGAGGAGGAGGAAGACCAACCACAGCAGGCATCCCAGGGTGCTCGTTGTTGTCACCTATCTGGGACCCGTGGTGTTGTACGTGGCTGGGGTGAAGAACAGATCGTCAATGACATCAGTGAGGATGAGGAACGGGAAATGAGTAGCTCGGCATCCAACCTTGTGCAAATGGGGTCTTTCATGCTGTCATGTCTGTTGAGGGACCCTCGTATAAAAAGGATGAAGGAGAAAGACCTGTACTGGGTGGCCACGCTACTAGACCCCCGGTATAAGCAGAAAGTGGCCGAAATGTTACCAACTTACCGAAAGTCAGAAAGGATGCAGCAGTTCAAAACAAAACAAAAAAATATGCTTTACACAGCTTATAAGGGGGATGTCACAGCACAACGGGAATCTAACAGGGGAAGAGGTGAAAGTAATACTCCTCCTACCACGATCACGGTGGCAAGGACAGGACGCTTTACAGATGTGTTGTTGATGGAGGACATGCAGAGCTTTTTCAGTCCTACACATTGCCACAGCCCTTCAGGATCCAGCCTTAGAGAACGACTCGACCAACAGGTAGCAGACTACCTCGCCTTAACTGCAGATATCGACACTCTGAGGAGCGATGAACCCCTTGACTACTGGGTGTGCAGGCTTGACCTGTGGCCTGAGCTATCCCAGTTTGCGATAGAACTTCTGGCCTGCCCCGCTTCAAGTGTCCTGTCAGAAAGGACCTTCAGTGCAGCAGGAGGCATTGTCACTGACAAAAGAAGTCGCCTCGGTCAAAAAAGTGTTGATTACCTCACCTTCATTAAGATGAATGAGGCATGGATCCCGAAGGGACTGACAGTGGGGGATACGTTTGACTAACAAAGGGCCTGATGACATGCCTTGGCCTCAAAATGGTCCCCACGCTGCTGTATTTAATGTCTGCATACCGGATGACTTTCGTGAATTCTCCGCCACCAACTAGGGTTCAAGCCGCAATGTTTTAGTCACCTTTCTGCCTTGAAAACATAAATTTTTCCGGCCGCTGCTACAACAGCGGCTGCAACAATAACATTATTTTTCAGGCATGTGTACATGCCTAATTTTTCTGGCCTCTGGTGCTGCACTGTGGCTGCAAAAACAAAAAAAAAAAAAAGGCACATACAAGTGTCAATTCCCCTTCGTGATCGTTACCTTGTTGTGGTGAAGGGCCTTGCATATCACAATGAAGCGATCATCACCTCTATGAGTGTGTTGCCACACCCCAGATGATAAGGCCGTTGCTTCATTATGATCAGACCAAAAGCGATCGGCTGGATAATTTTTCATAGAAAAAAACATAAAAAAATTTATATATTTTTTTAAGTTGTATGGGTGGGTTTTTAATACATAAAATAAAAAAATCATAATAAAGTCTCTTAATAGTTTATTAGAAATAATGCAGACAATTTAAAAAATCCCCATCAATTCCAATACAAAGTAAGTACAAAGCTCAGAACTAAATTATTCCAGGATGTCGTAATGGTTTGTTAATTCGACAATGGTTAATCAATTCGACACACATCCCCGGATAGGGGGCGTAACAGGGATTAAACTGATAGGAATAGTACTAGTTAAGACACCACTCATATAGGGTGTCACAGTACATTGTTCCGTGCACGCGCCGTGCCCCAACTTGGGACTGAGTAAGAGGACCGACCAAGCTGCTTTTTCCATCTCCCGGTTCCTAAAATCAATTCATTTTGGTGTATCAGAGTTTGGTCTGTCACCGTGAAGGCAGTCGAAGGTACCCGGCCTAATTTTTTTTTCACAAAAGGCAATCCCACCCTGATATGGGACGTAACAGGGATTAAACTGATGAGAATAGTACTACAGAAAATACCACTCATATCGGGTGGGGCAGTAAATTGCACGGAGCAGACGCAGTGACCGTGGCGTGGATTCAAACAAAGGGGAGGGAGCCAGCATTTCTTTTTAACCATCTCCCCGTTCGAAAAATCTATTTAATAATTTGACCCCAGATTGGGGACGTAACAGGGATTAAACTGATGAGAATAGTACTACAGAAAATACCACTCATATCCGGTCGGGCAGTAAATTGCACGGTGCAGACGCAGTGACCGTGGCGTGGATTCAAACAAAGGGGAGGGAGCCAGCATTTTTTTAACCATCTCCCCGTTCGAAAAATCTATTTAATAATTTGACCCCAGATTGGGGACGTAACAGAGATTAAACTGATGAGAATAGTACTACAGAAAATACCACTCATATCCGGTGGGGCAGTAAATTGCACGGTGCAAACGCAGTGACCGTGGTGTAGATTCAAACAAAGGGGAGGGAGCCAGCATTTTTTTAACCATCTCCCCGTTCGAAAAATCTATTTAATAATTTGACCCCAGATTGGGGACGTAACAGGGATTAAACTGATGAGAATAGTACTACAGAAAATACCACTCATATCCGGTGGGGCAGTAAATTGCACGGTGCAGATGCAGTGACCGTGGCGTGGATTCAAACAAAGGGGAGGGAGCCAGCATTTTTTTAACCATCTCCCCGTTCGAAAAATCTATTTAATAATTTGACCCCAGATTGGGGACGTAACAGGGATTAAATTGATGAGAATAGTACTACAGAAAATACCACTCATATCCGGTGGGGCAGTAAATTGCACGGTGCAGACGCAGTGACTGTGGCGTGGATTCAAACAACGGGGAGGGAGCCAGCATTTTTTTAACCATCTCCCCGTTCGAAAAATCTATTTAATAATTTGACCCCAGATTGGGGACGTAACAGGGATTAAACTGATGAGAATAGTACTACAGAAAATACCACTCATATCGGGTGGGGCAGTAAATTGCACGGTGCAGACGCAGTGACCGTGGCGTGGATTCAAACAAAGGGGAGGGAGCCAGCATTTTTTTAACCATCTCCCCGTTCGAAAAATCTATTTAATAATTTGACCCCAGATTGGGGACGTAACAGGGATTAAACTGATGAGAATAGTACTACAGTAAATACCACTCATATCCAGTGGGGCAGTAAATTGCACGGCGCAGACGCAGTGACCGTGGCGTGGATTCAAACAAAGGGGAGGGAGCCAGCATTTTTTTAACCATCTCCCCGTTCGAAAAATCTATTTAATAAATTGACCCCAGATTGGGGACGTAACAGGGATTAAACTGATGAGAAGAGAGAACTACAGAAAATACCACTCATATCGGGTGGGGCAGTAAATTGCACGACACAGACGCAGTGACCGTGGATTCAAACAAAGGGGAGGGAGCCAGCGTTTTTTTTTAACCATCTCCCGTTTCGAAAAATCTATTAAATTCACCTTTCGGGGACCCTTGGTGTTGTACGTGGCTGGGTGGAGGAAGAAACCTTCAATGACATCAACAGGACATGGCTAGCTTGGTATCCAACCTTGAACAAAAGGGGAGTTTGCGGTTGGGCAAATAGAATGTTTGCGGTTGTTTGCGGTGCATTAAAAGGGGAGTTTGGTCTGTCAATGTCTGTGAAGCGGGCGTAACCCTTACACTACCTGATCGCTACAACATCATACCTGATCGTATCCACACACTGGATGTTTTAAACCACGTTGTTCAAAAAATATAGGGATTGTTAGGTGATTTATGCCCTTTATGGATTAAAATCCAACTCTGCGTCAACTACATAATTTTCCATGGGAGTTTTGCCATGGATCCCCCTCCGCCATGCCACAGTCCAGGTGTTAGTCCCCTTGAAACAACTTTTCCATCACTACTGTGGCTAGAAAGAGTCCCTGTGGGTTTTAAAATTCGCCTGCTTATTGAAGTCTATGGCGGTTCACCCGTTCGCGAACATTTGCAGAAATTCGCGTTCGGCGTTCGCGAACGGAAAATTTTATGTTCGCGACATCACTAGTGCTATATACCTGTTTCCGCCAAATACTGATTGAGTTGTGCCATATACCTTCTTCCAAAAAATACTGATTGAGGGGTGCTATTGCTATATACCTTTTTACACCAAATACTGATTGAGGGCTGCAATATACCTTCTTCCACAAATACTGCTCTTCTCCACGGACTTAGGCAGAGGGTCATTTAGAAAATGGCAGGCAGAGGAAGAGGCAGACTGTTCCACAGGGATGGTAGGGGTCGGGCAGGTGAATAAGGCCGGAGCCTAAGAGGGAAGTTGGAGAAGGCGCGTGTGCCATAACCAAAGGGTGCACCAGAGTTGGTAGAGTGGCTCACTCAGCCTTCTGCTTCTACACCCTCCTCATTCTCTGTGTTTGCACCTTCTTCACTCTCTGCTGTGTGCACCCCCAAAGACACCACCACCACCACCATAGTCCCTCCACTTGAGTCAGGGAAATTATTTTCCCATCCATTCCCAGACCATACCAATGCGCAGCCATTCTTGGCATCAGATGAGGAAGAGGAGGTAGCAACGTCCGCGACCCAGCGGTCTGACGACAGTACCCAGATTAGCCCAAGGAGGTTGGTCCCTGGTGTTGCTGCCTACTCAGAGTTCTCTAATTTTAGTGGTGGTGAAGGTGACGATGATGACATGTCGATGGACAACACGTCGGTGCCCACAAGAGAGGACTGCAAATGTTTCTGGAGCGAGCCATCCACCATGCACGGTCACATCTTATGCTTCCAGGACACTGGCACATGGCTCCCCAGTGTGGGCTTTTTTTAACGTGTCAGCTGCTAATAATAGTGTTGCCATCTGCAGCCTGTGCTGTCAACGCATAAGTCGCGGTAAGCCTAACACTCACCTAGGGACGGCTGCCTTAAAAAGGCACCTGGCTTCCCATCACCGAGTCCAGTGGGAGCAACGCCATCAGAACCCACAAAGCCATACTCCTGGCGATCCACGTCCTGCCTCTTTTCCTTCTTCTTCTCTCTCCTCCCATTTGTCCTCCACTCCACCTTCCACCGTGCCATAGTCACGTTAAACTGGCAAAAGACAGGCTTCCGTGGTCCAAATGTTCGAGCGTAAAAAATTATGACGCTGGATAATACTCTTTGCAAAGACTGACTGCTGTCTTGTCGGAATTACTAGCCCGCCAACTACTGCCATATAAATTGGTGGACTCAGAGGCCTTTAGCAAATTTGTGGCCATTGGCACACCGCAATGAAGCTCTTCCTCATAGCAGTCCAAATGTTTAAGTCTCACACAACTCATCAACAGGGAGACTCTCTTGACTATGTACTATAGTGCCTGGTAGGGGTTTGTTGGCTCTTCTTAGGAGAAAAGAAGGTAAGTCACTAGGAGGTGTCAGTGAAGACAGAGAGGATGCAGCTGAAATGCTTCTCTTGGGTTGCAAAAAGTAGGAGCAGAATCGCTGGCACCAAAGTATAGTGTTGGACTCAGACCAGACCTCCACATCATCTTGCTGTGAAAGAGGAAGAGTTAGCCATCAAATCCACAATGTCATCCTCTTGTCCTCAACAATAATGTGGCGCCTATTGGAGAACTGTGGCCTACTACTTCTACTATTGTCCAGATGGCTGGTGCTGCTTTTGCTGCTATTACTCACATTCTGACTCTCGGATGATGAGGTCTTTTGCTTTATACTCGCACTGTACCTTTTCAATTTCGAAGAAGACAGTCCCTTCCCACTGTGACGCGGGTGCCGCTGGCCACCAATGAGGAGATAGTACTGAGGAGTAGGGGAGGGGGACCTGTGGCCACTGCCAACAATGAATATAATACTGGGGGGTGCACTGTCTCAACAAGGATTATAATAATGGGGGGATGTACTGCGCCACCAATGAATATACTGTATCACTAAATACAAATGTATGCAGCGGGTGCCGGACGTATTAAATATTCGGCCTCAATGACAGGTCGCGGTGATCCGCCAAACCACGGAAGTTAATATACACGGTTTGGCAGATCATTGCACCCTGTCCTTGATGGCGGGTGCTGCATACATTTGTATTTAGGGATAAATTATATTTATTGTTGGCACAGTGCACCCCCCAGTATTATATTCATTGGTGGCACAGTTGCCCCCCCCAGTATTATATTAATTCAGTATGTTAATTAATTCAGTATGTTCATTATTGGCAGTGGCAGCTACCGATCGGAGCCCCAGCAGTGAAATATCGGGGCTCCGATCAGTTACCATGGCAGCCAAGACGCTACTGAAGCCTTACATGGTTGCCATGGTAAGCTCCCTGCTGCTGTGTGCTGAAAGCACAGGGCAGCAGGGAGAGTGTAAAGTCCTATTCGCCCTAATAGAGCTCTATTAGGGTGAATAGGACAAGGGTTCTTGCCCCATAAGGGGGCTAATAGTTATTAAATAAAAGGTAAAAAAAAAGTTTAAAGGACCCCCAAAATATTAAAAGTTAAAATCATCCCCTTTTCCAATTTTACATATAAAACATATAAACAATAAAAAATATACATATTACTTTTCGCAGCGTCTACAAAAGTCTGAACTATTAAAGGGGTTTTCTTATCTCAGACAATGGCGGCATATCGCTAGGATATGCCCCCATTGTCTTATAGGTGCGGGTCCCACCGCTGGGACCCGCACCTATATCGAGAACGGAGCCCCAAAAGTGAAGGAGAGCGCACTGCGCATGCGCAGCTGCCCTCCATTAATTTCTATGGGGCCGCCGAAAATAGCCGAGCGCTGGCTGTTGAATGGGAAATCTGGGGTCCTCCAGCCACAGCACTCCCCGCTCCATTCTCGATATTGGTGCGGGTCTCAGCAGTGGGACCCGCACCTATCAGACTATGGGGGCATATCCTAGCGATATGCCTCCATTGTCTAAGATGGGAATACCCCTTTAACCCCTTAAGGACTCAGCCCTATTTCACCTTAAGGACTTGGCCATTTTTTGCAAATCTGACCAGTGTCACTTTAAGTGCTGATAACTTTAAAACTCTTTGACTAGGGATAGGGTGGCAGTTTTGTTGATACTAGTTTAGGGTACATATGATTTTTGGTTGCTCTATATTACACTTTTTGTGAGGCAAGGTAACAAGAAATAGCTGTTTTGGCACCGTTTTTATTTTTTGTTATTTACAACATTCATCTGACAGGTTAGACCATGTGATATTTTTATATACCAAGTTGTCACGGATGAGGCGATACCTAATATGTATGCTTTTTTTTATTATGTAAGTTTTACACAAACAAAAAAAAATCATGTTTTAGTGTTTTCATAGTCTGAGAGCCATCATTTTTTCAGTTTTTGGGCGATTACTTTGGGTAGGGTATGATTTTTGCGGGATGAGATGATGGTTTTATTGGCACTATTTTGGGGTGCGTGTGACTTTTTGATCGCTTGCTATTACACTTTTTGTGATGTAAGGTGACAAAAAAATGGTTTATTTAGCACAGTTTTTATTTTTTTATTTTTTACAGTGTTCACCTGAGGGGTTAGGTCATGTGATATTTTATAGAGCCGGTCGATACGAACGCGGTGATACCAAATATGTATACTTTTTTTTTACCAATTTTCTTTTACTTTATTTGGGGAAAATTACTTTTTGTTTATTTTTACTTGAAACTTAATTTTTTTGAGGGAAAACTTTATTTTTCACCTTTTTTACTTTTTTTTTGTCCCACTTTGGGACTTGAACTTTTGGGGGTCTAATCCTTTACAATGCATTCCAATACTTCTGTATTGGAATGCATTGGCTGTATGAGTAATACTGTGTATATTACTCATACAGCTTCCGGCCTGTGAGATCCAGGGGGCTGGATCTCACAGGCTCTTCACCGTAAGGCAGCGCAATGCCTTCCTTAGACATCGCGCTGCCTTCTATGCCATCGGGTCCCCCCCACAGCCTCATGGGGACCCGATGACACCACCGCCGCCACTTAGAAAAGCCGCAAACCGCAGGTCTGAATTGACCTGCGGTTTGCGGCAATCGCCGACACGGGGGGGTCACGGGACCTTTCCGCGTATTTAGCCGAGGTGCCTGCTCAATAATTTTAGCAGGCACCTTGTTCCGATCACCGCCTGCCGGTGATCGGAACAACACATGACGTCATGGGTCCTTAAGGACTTGGGAACCATGCCGTACCGATATGTCATGGGTCCCTTAGGGGTTAAAATATAAAAAAAAATCTCCTATGTGGTGAAAGCCATAACAGGGGAAAAAAAAAAAAGACAATCAATTCGACATTTTTTTGTCTCCTTGTCCCCCCAAAAATAGGATAGGACTGTTCTATAATGGGCCGGGCGTTCCATAAAATGTGGAATGCACGCAGCTTTTGGTATCGAATGGTATTGAGTGTCGCAATGCTTTTTTATGGTATCAAAATCGAATCAAAATTTTGGTATCTTGACAACCTTAGTGCCAAGGGGGGGGGGGGGTGGCCCATCTCTAAGGGGGGTTCCGGGCCGGCTGCTATGAACGCGCCCATCAATACAGATGAAGTGCTCATTGCTGGAGCTGGCGGTCCTTTCATTCACTAACCACAACTCATCTCCCTCGCTCCTTCTCATCTGAGATGACCTGTGGTTAGTGCATGAAAGGACCGCCGACTAGTGATGGACGAACATCTGCCGGGGCGGTTTGCGAAGTGAAAGGTAAGTGAAAGGTCTGTGCTATAAGCAATGCGCCGCACAGACCTTTCACTTACCAGTAGGAGGAGCGCCCGGCACGTTCACAGACATCGCAGGTAAGTATAATGCTTCTAAAATTGCTAAGTAACCATGGCAGCCAGGACTGCAGTAGCGTCCTGGTTGCCATGGTTACCAATCGGAATCCCAGCGATTAAACTGGGACTCCGATCGGAACTCTCCGCTGCCACCAATTATGGGGGGTCAGTCATTTTAATTAGGGGGGGAGGGAGGGGGGCCGGCCGCACTGGCCACCAATGAGTTAAATACAGGGGGGAGAGTGAGGGGGGGCCGGTTGCACTGGCCACCAATGAGTTAAATACAAGGGAGGGAGGGAGGGGAGCCGGCCGCACTAGCCACCAATGAGTTAAATACAGGGGAGGGAAGGAGGGGGGACCCCCCGCACTGGCCACCAATGAGTTAAATACAGGGGGGGAGAGGGGGGTCTGCCCCCTGCTGCCTGGCAGCACCTGCCAGGCAGCAGGGGGCAGTTATTACACAGTTATTTTAGTATATTCTAACTTGAAGCGTCCCCATCACCATGGGAACGCCTCAGTGTTAGAATATACTGTCGGATCTGAGTTTCACGATCTAACTCAAATCCGATGGTATATTCTAACATAGAGGCGTTCCCATGGTGATGGTGACGCTTCAAGTTAAAATATACCATCGGATTAGAGAAAAAACTCCGATCTGATGGTATATTAATAGGGACTCCTGACTTTACATTGAAAGTCAATGAGGGACGGATCCGTTTGCAATTGCACCATATTGTGTCAATGTCAAACGGATCCGTCCCCATTGACTTGCATTGTAAGTCTGGACGGATCCGTTTGGCTCCGCACAGCCATGCGGACACCAAAACGCTGCAAGCTGCGTTCGGGTGTCCGCCTGCTGAGAGGAACGGAGGCCAAACGGTGCCAAACTGATGCATTCTGAGCGGATCCGCGTCCACTCAGAATGCATTGGGGCTGTACGGATCCGTTCGGGGCCGCTTGTGAGAGCCTTCAAACGTAACTTACAAGCGGAACCCCGAACGCAAGTGTGAAAGCAGCCTAAATCAACAGGGAGGGAGGGCGGGCTGGCAGCAGATCTTCAAAATGCGGCTTTGCAGACAGTATAATGGTGGCAGCCACAAAAATTTATATACTGAACATAACACCATCCAATAACCCCTTATCTAATTTCCGAACTGTTGTTTGGTTTCCATAAACGTCAATAACCCAGTCACAATACCCTATAGGACACCTTCCTAACAAATCCCATGTTACCTCATCCTACCTTGTAACTTAGACTAGTTCTACCCATCTATAACACCGTTTTTTTACCAACAAAATGAGGCAAATCCACTATTGGTATAATTCATAATCCCATGCAGATTCCTCCATATAGGAATTTCTTGATCTTTACCTTTGTTATGATTTCTGAGTTGTTTGTCTAAATTCTTAACATTGTGTCATTATTACAGGTCAACCCGTTCCCTCCGTCCGCCACCACAAAAAAAAAATAATAATTAGAGGAGGTGTCCATGGAGGAGGAGAAGTGTGAGGAGCAGGCGGAGGGAGAAAATGTTGAGGCCACTTCCCCCCCAGATGTTTGCGAGACGGAGGAAGTTGAGACAGAGAAGGAGGCCTCGAACTTCCCAGCCACCAGATTCTGCCCCCCCCCAGCTTCAGAAGAGGAGGAGGAAGAGGTGGTCTACACCACCCACCAGGAGGGTAAATATGTGCACACATTACTATAATTTGGTATACATAACATATTCACAAGCATCCCACGATCCCCCCACCACCCTGCATCTCCAGAGCTGCAATGCACATGTGTAATGAATCAGAAAAATAGCAGCCCTGAGGTGGCGGAGCTAGCGGCGGACTGAGATGGACGCATAGTTCTCTGCTCCGTCTGTAGGATCGTCCCTAACACCAGCTTTATTTAGCATACACTGGCGAATGGTGACAATCGGGAACCCCAAACAAGGAGAACAGCCTGTCACCCTCAAAGGTCAAGTTCCAGGAAATTTCTCAAAAAGGCAGTCGCAACGGTCGCACAAAGAGAACCTAAAATGGCGCCGGGCCAGCAACCCAAGGCCCTGAAGCGCATCCCTGCTCATTCGAGGGAGACAGCGATTCGGAAGATCGCCAATCCGGCTCTGAATTACCGCTCACGAGGAAGTACTTCGATAGAGCCCTTAATAGAGTTATGGAACCTATCTTAGCTGAAATCTCAGCCTGCAGACAGGAGGTGAGACATGTCGGGGAATGGGTGGAAACCCTGGAATCCCACCAAATCGCAACCCTGAATCACCAATCTGCGGTATCGGCCTACCTCCACCGCTGCACTACACATCTCATAATGCCCTTGAAGACCAAGAAAACAACCTTAGGTTCAGAGGGGTCCCAGAGTCGGTGCTACCCGGTGAAATAACCAAAGTCATACTCACCATATGCGGCTCCCTGCTGGGTCCTGATTATCCACAAGAAATCAACATCGAACGCGCCCACAGAGCCCTACGCCCCAAGCCCAAACCGTCTGAACCGCCTTGTGACATTATATGTAAGTTCCTAAATTTCCCTGTCAAGGCCGCCATCTTAGAAGCTGCACGCAAGCACCCAGACCTCTCATACGAGGACTCTAGGCTGGAGATTTACCAAGACCTAGCTCCCTCTACCCTAAAAAAGCGCAGAGCACTTAAGCCACTGACTGATTGGCTCCGGTCCAATAAAGTTCTTTACCACTGGTCTTACCCGTTTGGATTAACATTCTCCTATGAAGGCAAGCGGATCAACATCACAACATACTCCGACCTTGTGCCTGTCTTCGAAATTTTGAACGTCGCCCATATGCCTATTGAAAACTGGGAACTTTATCAAGATCTAGGTGACCTACCAGACCTCCCCAAAGTGGCACTCTTCAAAGTTCAGCGGACCCCAAAGTCGTCTCGGTCCAAGAAAAGAGGCCACCAACTCACTCCAAGAAGCCTTTCTCAAGATCCATAGCTAGTCCGATGCTGCGACTTTTCGACCATAATTCACAATTTTATATTCAGGCATATTCGTCTGACACATATGGACGCATGTCGATCATAATTTCTTATTATTCCAAAGTTGAACCTTATTTATGGCATGACCCATTCTTGCCTTGCACCTTATAGCCCTCCTTAGGGTGTTAAACGACCTCCTACTCGGTCATCTGACCACTTTCCCCTCACATGTCTAAAGCATATCCTGATATGCATGTTTTTCTTTATTTTGATGTTCTAAATTGTTATGTCCCTGTTTTTTACCCTTTCTTTTCTCCAAGGTACCTGCTCTTCTCCCTAGTACAATGTGAGACTCTCAACACTATGGCTCCTATCATTTACCAGACGGCAGAAACACACACCGCGGGTGCGCTCTCCTGGGGGACACACCGATGGCTACAAGGTAACTACACACCTAACGCCTATTATGGCAGACCTACATCTAGCTTCTTACAATGTTAAAGGCTTTTACTCCCCTTCTAAATGGAGTCAAATCTTTACCATTCTAAGAAAAGCAGGAGCGGGGGTTGTGTTCCTCCAGGAGACGCACTTTCGGTTCAACCACTACCCCAATATGCAATTTTCTCACTATTCCAATTGGTATCATTGTGGGGGTAGTACCTCAGCCTCAGGGGGGGTCAGCATAAGATTCCAAAGGAAGATCCCCTTTAAATTTGTAAACCAAGTATTAGACCCCGATGGAAGGTATATCTTAGTTAAAGGCACCATAGGTCCACAAGTCTATACCTTTATAAATTTATATGCCCCCAACTCCAACCAATCCCAATGGTTCTCAACCATTTTCTCAACCATCGATTCCTTTAGGGAGGGAATAGTGATTTTAGGAGGAGACTTAAATATAGCCATGTTTCCTCAAATAGATATTTCTTCACACAAATCAACCCACTCCGGCAAATCCCTTAAAGCTATTAGGAATATTTTTTGGAACCTTCAACTGATTGACGTGTGGCGCTCTCACCTTCCTAACACATCAGATTACACATTTTACTCCCCAATGCATGGTACCTACCACCGCATAGATTATTTGTTTATCTCCAAGGAACACCTGCATCTGTGTACTGAGTCCTCAATAGGTTCCATGCACCTCTCTGACCACTCCCCTATTTTTGTCTCAGTACTAGCCCCCAGTGAAAATCCTAAATGCTTCATCTGGCGATTAAATGAGTCCCTTTTGGGTCACCAGGACACAATAGACTTGGTCTCCAAACATATAAGAGAATATTTCTCCCTGAATAAGTGCCCTGATCTCTCTGCTAACACCTTATGGGATGCCCACAAACCTGTCATTAGGGGTCAATTTATCAATATTGGTTCATACAAAAAAAAAAATGAGGGAAAAAGCTATTGACGAGGTTCTCCAAAATATTCAGAGACTCGAATCTAGCCACAACAAAAACCCGTCTGAATCTCAGCTACAGGAATTGGCGGAACACAGGGCGAAATTTAAAACTCTTTTACTTACTAAAGCGGCCAAGTATTATATGAATTCCCAACACAAATTTTTCGCCCATGGAGATAAGGCCACAAAATTCTTAATGAACCGTATTAAAGGGAGGAGGTCCGCAAACTATGTCCATCAACTGACCTCACATGAGGGTAAACCAATCTCCACTGCTCACCAGATAGCTGCCCAATTCCACTCCTTTTATAATGACCTTTATAATCTCACCCCCACTGTAACCCCTGAAACACGGGCTTCCACTATCACTGCCTTCTTAGAGTCATCCAATGTCCCCTCTATCTCCCCCGAACAGAAAACAAAACTAGAAACCCATTTCACCTTAAAGAGGACCATTCACCGATTATTACACTGTGAACTAACTATACAGACATGTAGAGCGGCGCCCGGGGATCTCACTGCACTTACTATTATCCCCGGGCGCCGCTCCGTTCTCCTGCTATGCCCTCCGGTATCTCCGCTCACTAAGTTATAGTAGGCGGAGATTCCAGTCACTAAGTTATGGTAGGCGGAGTCTGCCTTTGTTCTGCTCTAGTGCTGGCCAATCGCAGCGCAGAGCTCACAGCCTGGGAGAAAATAACCTCCCAGACTGTGAGCTCTGCGCTGCGATTGGCCAGCGCTAGAGCAGAACAAGGGCTGACTCCGCCTACTATAACTTAGTGAGCGGAGATACCGGAGGGCATAGCGGCAGAACGGAGCGGCGCCCGGGGATAATAGTAAGTGCAGTGAGATCCCCGGGCGCCGCTCTACATGTCTGTATAGTTAGTTCATAGTGTAATAATCGGTGAAAGGTCCTCTTTAGCTAAACTGAGTAAGGCACTACACCAAATGCCATCAGGGAAGAGTCCAGGCCCAGATGGTCTTCCGATCTCATATTACAAAACATTCCACAAACTCCTCCTCCCTTACCTACTTGATGTGTGTAATCAGACGATGCGTGGAACCCCGCTTTCTAGAGATATGACAGCAGCCCACATTACACTCATACTCAAGGAGGGGAAGGATTCCAAGCAGTGCTCTAATTATAGGCCCATTTCCCTCCTAAACATAGACCTCAAGCTCCTAGCCAAAATGCAGGCTAATAGACTAGCAGCTCTTCTCCCTAACCTTGTACATGGGGACCAGGTCGGCTTTATATGCAACAGAGAGGGGAAAGACAACACTTCCAGAGTGATCAACACTCTATGCCATGCCAAGCGAACTTCTTCCCCCTTGCTCCTTCTCAGCACCGATGCTGAGAAAGCATTCGATAGGGTCAATTGGACATATCTAAAACAAGTGCTGTCGAAGTTTGGCCTTCCTGGTTCCTATGTACAAGCAACCTTTGCCATGTATGAACAGGCAACAGCCCTGGTCCTAGTCAACGGGAATCTTTCTTCTCCATTCACTATAAGCAATGGGACTCGCCAGGGCTGTCCCCTCTCTCCACTCTTATTCATTTTGGCAATGGAGCCACTCCTTTCTACCATAAGGATAGACCGGGAGATTGAGGGTCTATGTTTGGGAGGCAGGGAACAAAAAATTGCGGCATTTGCCGACAATGTCCTCATGATGACGGTAAATCCAAAAGTTTCTCTGCCCCGCATCCAGACCCATCTTAATGTTTTCAGCACAATCTCAGATTTCAAAATTAATGCTAGTAAATCCTTAGTGCTCTGCTCGGACATACCCTACTCGACTAAACGACAATTAATGGTAGGCTCCCCCTTCAATTGGTCTTCTCCCACCATCATGTATTTGGGAGTTAAAATTAGCCCAAAGATCTCTGATCTCTTCTCCCTTAACTATATCCCTCTAAGAAACTCACTCTTTGACGCCATAGACAACTTAGCCCAGGCCAACCCCACATTGTCATGGTTTGGCCGCAAGAACCTACTCTCGTCCCTGATACTCCCCCGCCTTACTTACTTGCAACAAGTTCTCCCAATCCCCATCCCAAAGCATTACTATACTTCAATTTAAAAAAAGTTCAGAACATGGAATGGGAGGAAAGCTAGACTTTCCTACTCTCTTTCCTACTCTCTTCTCACTAAACCTAGACAAGCAGGGGGTATAGGTCTTCCAGACCCTGAACTATATGGCAAAGCCATTCTTCTCTCTCGAGCTGTGGCATGGCTACGCCCCCCACCACAATCCTCAGTAGTTGAAATAGAAATAGAAATATTAAAAAGTCCAGCCAGGGCACTCCTGCTTGGGTGCCAGGTAGTTCTTCCTGGCCCTCTTTCCCTTTACCCAATCGTTAAAGCCACTCTAGAAGCTTGGAAATGGCTCTCTACCTCCCATTGTTCTATACTATTCCCTTTTCCGCTCTTGACTATTAAAGACATACTAGGCACTGCCCCTTCATCCTTAAGAGTGTCGACTTCTCAGGGACTAATGTCTTCCCCAACCTCAATAGTCTCGCTGATGCAACCTACAGGGGATTTGTTAGACTTAAACACCACAAATACCTTACTCAACCATCTCCTTTGTGACCTCTTTTCAATCTCATTTCTTAGAGCCTATTTAGAGTAAATCTTTTTTATTAGTGTTTTCAATGGTTGGCAAGTTGAGCCATAATTTGCAAAATTAGAAAACATAACAATAAACGCCTAAACAATAGGCTTGCTGATAATAGAACATTTGTATACATCACTGGTTTGCAGTTTGCATAGTAGTATAAGAATAGGGTCCTCAACATTTGGACCTTAATATCAAAATATAAAGTATAAAAGGGTAAAGAGGGGGGAGGGAAGACCGGGAGGGAAAGAGGGGTACGTGAGGAAGTCTAATCTCAGTTTGTCTTGATTCACAGGGCCCTTCTATCCTCTTTATGTTGCTATGTTCTAGTTTCAATTCAGGTCTAGGGATCTTCTGTGGTTCAGGTTGAGTAGTTAGAGTTCTTGAGCCATGGGCTCCACGTGAGTAGCCTAGATTTTAGGGGTATAATCGTATATGGTACTAGACTTTCATACCTACAGGATTTGTTAATCTCTAGAATAACCTCTGCTATATTTGGCGAAACTGTTTGCTTCCAATAACGTGTGATAACCAATTTAGCACTAAGTAGGATGTGTCCAACTAGATTCCTGCTTTCAGGGGGATATTGTGTATGCCTAAAAATAAGAGAGCCAATTCAGGACAGGGGTCAACAACCTGGGAGGTTATCTCCGTGATCAGATCAAAAACACTGCGCCAGTATGGGGTAAGTGTGGGGCATGTCCATAATATATGGAGTAATGAGCCTTTAGCTCCACATTCCCTCCAGCATTGCGGGGAGGATGAAGGATAAATTCTGCTTAGTCTCTGTGGAGTGAAGTACCAATGCAAGAGGGTCTTCAGCCCTGCTTCGTAGTGGGAAACACATTTGAAATTAGATGTTAGGAATCTAATAGCTTGAGACCAATGTGTATCTAGAAAGGTTTCCCCCAGCTCTGTTTCCCATTTTTTGATAGGTAAAGATTTGGTGAAAGTAGTTTTATCCCCTAGAACATCATACACATAACGCGTAGTATGCTTTTTAAAAAGAGACGGATACTGGAACAGTCTCCATATGTCGGAATTTATGGAGGGTGGGCTTTGTATGATCTTGGCAATGAAATGTCTGATTCTAAGGAAGTTGTAGAATTCTGTATGCGGCAACGTGAACAGGCGATGGATGG
Source organism: Bufo bufo (assembly GCF_905171765.1). Taxonomy (NCBI): domain Eukaryota; kingdom Metazoa; phylum Chordata; class Amphibia; order Anura; family Bufonidae; genus Bufo; species Bufo bufo. The sequence continues at coordinate 558,086,258 of NC_053392.1, forward strand.
ATTCAAAGGGGAGAAGACAGTCATTTGACATAATCTGAGAGACAGAAGTAATTCCCCTCTCTCGCCAGACTGTCAAGTTGATGTCAGGGATAGTCAGTTCTATTGTTTCTAAAGTGGCATGTGGGAGGAGAGTGGCCATCTTATCCCTTTGTATTTTATGTATGGAGGACCACAGGCTGCTAACTAGTCTCATCGTCAATAGCCCTCTACTGGGTCCTTTTGAACTCCACAATAGATGGATCAAGTAATCTTTCAGTGAAGCTCTTTTTATGGTGTGTTGTTCAATCTGGATCCAGGCCTTATTGTCGTTCGGGGACCACCATTCACGGGCAAAGGAGAGCGCCACTGCTTGAAAATAATCTCTAATATCTGGGAGGCCTAATCCGCCCACTTGCTTCTTTTTGGATAATAGTGTCCGTGCTACTCTCGGCTTGGTCGGACCCCAAATGTATTTACCCAAGGTCATCTGCGCTTTTTTAAAGAATGTCATAGGTATTGGGATCGGGAGGGCTCGAAATATATAAATAAATTTGGGGAGTGTCATCATTTGAAAAGCTGCCACTCTACCTACCCAGGATACAGCCTTCATAGAAAAGCTGACACTACACCATTAACCCAGACTTTCGCGGATGGAGATGAGTATAAGCTCGAGATAGTCTGCAGAATATGTCCTGTGAAACCCATTTGGCGGAGAGCAGAAAATGTGTAGTCCCAATGCAGGCGGTCAAATGCCTTTTCCGCATCTAATGTAATCGCGAGCATTGGGAGGCTATGTATTTCAGCATAATTAAATAAATCAACGATCCTTCTAGTGTTGTCAGACGCTAGTCGGCCATTCACAAACCCAGTTTGGTCGGGGTGAATCAGCTTAGAGCCTATTTAAAATAATTTGTCAATTTGGGCGATCTTCTTCGTCCTCTGGTATGGTTCGAATCAATAATCTCCCAACTCACTGACCCCAAAAAGCTCATCTCACAAATTTAAAGCAGCCAAATCGTCCTTCGTGAGACAATGGAAAACAGACTTAAAAATCACAATCCCATTCACCTTTCTACATAAGGTCCTCCCGTTGTGTCCAAATTCAGGAAAATAGCTACAAGATTCTTACTAGATGGTATAATACGCCAGATAAGACATCACTTTACTCTGAATCTGCTTTGGACACCTGCTGGAGGTGCCTTCGGGAGAAAGGGACTTTTCTTCACACATGGTGGACCTGCCCACTAATCTATAAATGGTGGGCTGAGACCTTTTCTTTAGCAAACAAGATTTGCCACACCTCTATCCAACCCTCCCCACAGCTTGCTCTGTTATCCCTCCCCCAAAATATGGGCCACACCCAACCACCCTTCATTTTCACACAGATTCTAATAGCTGCCCGCCTCTTACTCCCCAAATACTGGCTGCAGCCCCTAGTACCATCTCTGAAACAACTGATCCAGAAAAGGGACCAACTCTATAGATTTGAGGAGCTGTCATCTTGGGAGACGTGAACACATATTGCTTTCCTTAAAAAATGGTCCCTTTGGTCATCATACAGGGCTCCCAGAGACACAACGGATCCTCCCCCTTCTCAAACAGTTTCCTAGATAACAGCAGCCTTCCCTAAGTCCATCATTGAAATATTATACCCACCCTTCCTTCGGCCTCAGTCAGTTGATGGTGTTGGAGTTACCACACTCTTGTTTTCCCTTGCTGGCAATGGATTATGCAACCTGAAATTAACTCCTATCCTAAACCATTTAGTCCTCCTAACCTACACCGATGTATACCAATACTACTACCTTTAGATGTACAGCCACCTCATGGTTCTGTTTCTGTATGCCTCGTCCCAAGTCTGATGTATATTGATTTGACCTCAAGATGTAACATCATTGTATTAACTCTTCATGCAGTTCTATACTTACAATGTGCTCATCATCATATTAGTCTGGCCTGCGTGCCAACTCCTTGGTACCTGTTATTTCCCTGTGTTTTCTACTGAAAATTACAATTAAAAAAAAATAAAAAAAATAGCAGCCCTTAGTTAACATGGCTGCCTGTTTAGCTGAGCAGCATTTGCACCCCGGTTCACAAACGTTTATGCCTGGGGGCAGGGTGTCTGTTGGTCCATAATAGACTGTCCCTCTGCGTCAAGTCACGTCCTGCTGAGGTCTACTCTTAATGGCCGGCCATGAAGTGGTTAAAGGTGGCAACAATGAGGGGACAACAGAAACTAGTGTAATAGGAAAATAAAAAAGCGACATACTCTTTAGACTACCGAAAAACTATTAACTTACTAAATAAATAACATTATACTCTATCCGAACTATCACTAAGCAAACCAAAATATAATTAACGTAAATATCTATAGTTATTGTATTTAGATGTAAATAGGCAGTGTTTAAACACATACTACACAAAATGCACTAATTGTCTTGTAAGTAACCCTAATTGAAATAACATTTATTTATTTTTTTCAGTAGTGAACAAGTGCAAAAAATTGCAGCATCGCGTCAATAAGAAGGTGCGGGAAATGGAGGAAAAGCACCTGCTCCAATTACAAAGATGGACAACATATTATTGGAGCTCAAAGAGTTGCCCTAGAGGCATGTTTTCTTATTTTTGTTATGAATACCTTTTTTCAGTTTGATAACGCGTGCTTTTGTTTTTTATAATGTAATGTTGCAGTGTAATTTTATAAGTTTGTTGTAAGGCCCCTTTATTCCAGGGTCAAATTCATCTGGATCAGGACAGACAGCAGAACAGACAGCAGTAGGTACATGGTAACACTCTAGCAGTGTCAGGACCTACAACAGCAAGTATTGGTAACGGTGGAGTATAAGGCCCACACATAACTCAGCAGTGTCAGGACCTACAACAGCAAGTATCGGTAACGGTGGAGTATAAGGCCTACATAACTCAGCAGTGTCAGGACCTACAACAGCAAGTATTGGTAACGGTGGAGTATAAGGCCCACACATAAGTCATCAGAATCAGGACAGAGTTCAGCATCAGCAGCAGGTAGATCTTAAGGGTCCAGTATAAGGCCTACACATAGCTCGGTCTAACTCAGCACGACAGCCGGCAGCAGTTTTGAAGTGTGCAGCAGGAATTTGTTCCCAATAATGGGCCCCCACCAGATCAGGACAACACCAAAAATAAACCAAGACACCTCTGACAGCATCATGTTGTAAGTGTGCAGCAGGAATAGGCTAACCTGAAAAAAAATACAATATTTGACTTTCTAAAATTTTTCTTTCAATAAATATTTCTTTTTTTTTAAAACAAGAAAAAAAAGGACAAAGTTAGCTACACACGACATGACGCGTTCCTCCGACTGCAAGAACTTTCAAGATCTGGCACATCAAGTCTGTGGCAGATAAATATTTTTAATAACATTTTAACAATAACAATTTACAACATTTTAACAATAACTGTCTTTTCTGGCTACTTTGTTAGTTTGTCATGGAAATCCACTATATCTTTCATTATTTGACGGTTCCTCTTATCCATTTTCCGAACCTTCTTCAAAACCCGCCGCAGCAGCTTATGGAGAGCCAATTGATCCTTTAGATGCTCCTTCTGGAACTTGGCCATTCGTTTATGGCATTTATAGATTACTGTATGTTTAAAATAAAATAAAATATTGCCCCGATTCTGTAGTTTTCAGAAACACCCCATATGTGGCTGTAAACTACTGTACGGGCACACGGTAGGGCATAGAGGGAAAGGTGCGCTGTGTGGTTTTTGGAAGGCAGATTTTGCTGGACTGGTTTATTTACACCATGTCCCATTTGAAGCACCCCTAGAGTAGAAACTCCATAAAAGTGACCCCATTTTGGAAACTATGGGATAAGGTGACAGTTTTGTTGGGACTATTTCTAGGGTAAATATGATTTTTGTTTGCTCTATATTACATTTTTGTGAGGCAAGGTTACCAAAAAAAGAAATTCTGAAATGTCATCTCCATTTGCCATGAACTGTTGAGGAACACCTAAAGGGTTGATAAAGTTTGTAAAATCAGTTTTGAATACCTTGAGGGGTGTAGTTTATACTCTAAGGGTGCATCAGGGGTTCTTCAAATGGGACATGATGCCAAATAAAAAGGCCATCAAAATCTGCCTTCCAGAAACCATACGGCGTTCCTTTCCTTCTGCGCCCTACCGTTTGGTCATACAGCAGTTCACGACCACATATGAGGTATTTCTGTAAACTGCAGCATCAGGGTAATAAATATTAAGTTTAGTTTGGCTGTTAACCCTTGCTTTGTTACTGGAAAAAAAACGGATTCAAATGGAAAATTTGCCCAAAAATAGCTGTTTTGGCACAGTTTTTTTTTTATTGTTTTGACCGTGTTCATCTAAAGGGGTTAGGTCATGGGGTATTTTTATATGAGAGGACGGTTTTATTGGCACTATTTTGGGGGGCATATGACTTTTTGATCGCTTGCTATTACACTTTTTGTGATGTAAGGTGACAAAAAAATACCTTTTTTTGCACCGTTTTTTTTTTTTTTGTTGACCGTGTTCACCTGAGGGGTTAGGTCATGGGGTATTTTTATAGAGAAGATTATTACGGACACGACGATACCTAATATGTCTACTTTTTATTTTATTTTAGTTTTACAAAATAATATTTTTGAAACATTATTATTTTCGTTTTAGTGTCTCAAGTCTGAGAACCATCGTTTTTTTTTCGATTGTCAGTGGCTAAATGGAATTAAAATTGGGGAAGGGGATTATAAATTTAGTACTCCATGGAAGTGTGTTACTCCCTGAAGCAACCGTCAATGCAGAGGCCCGGATGATCGGGGCACGTGTCATACTGAGTGGTGGTAGCCTTCTGTATCCCCCTCCTGTTACACACTCTGCACTTTTTTTGGGACCGTTCCTTCTTTCCAGTATGGGGGACCACACCTGGAAAGTGTTGGCCAGGGACGATCCGGGCACCTCCAGTTCTCGAGGTACTCCGGCCTGCTCTTTCCCGGTCAGAAAATATCAGGGCCTTGAGAACTGCCTCATAGAACTGAAGGAATTTCCCTGAGTTGCCAGCGCTCCGGGACAGCACAAAAGAGTTGTACAAGGCAACCTGTACCAAGTAGACCGCAACTTTTTTGTACCATGCCCGGGTTTTGCGCATGGCATTATATTGCTTGAGGACTTGATCAGAGAGATCAACTCCTCCCATATACCGATTGTAGCCGACGATACAATCGGGCTTGAGGACCATTGCCGCGGTACCTCACACAGGGACAGGGGTGTTGCCGTTACAGTGAATTGTGGACAGTACAAGGACATCCCTTTTCTCCTTATATCTGACCAGCAACAGGTTTCCACTGGTAAGGGCACGGGTCTCACCCCTGGGGATAGGTACCTGGAGAAGGTGGGTAGGGAGGCCGCGTTGATTTTTCCGCACGGTCCCACAAGCGTACGTGGATCTGGCGGCTAGGGACTGGAACAAGGGGGTACAAGTATAAAAGTTATCCACGTACAGTTGGTAACTCTTATCTAGCAGTGGGTGCATAAGGTCCCATGCAAGTTTCCCGCTAACACCCAAAGTGGGGGGACATTCTGGGGGTTCAATACGGGAATCTCCCCGCTCGTACACACAAAACTTGTAAGTGTACCTTGAGGTACTCTCACAAAGTTTGAACAGCTTCACGCCATACCTCTCCCGCTTAGAGGGTACAAATGAGTCTCTTCTTGAAAGCAATGAGAGACTCTTCAACCGCGACCTCCCTTCCAGGTACATAGGCCTCCAAAAATTTGTCCCCGAATTGATCGATGACCGACCTGATTTTGTACAGGCGGTCATAGGCAGGATCACCTCAGGGGGGACATGCTGCATTATCTGCATAATGCAGGCATTTCCGGATGGCCTCAAACCGGGTACGTGTCATGGCCATACTGTAAAGTGGGGTCTGGTAGAGGATGTCCCCACTCCAGTAATGCCTGACACTGGGTTTTTTGACTGGGCCCATGTGCAGCACGAGGCCCCAAAACGTCCTCATCTCGGCTGCACTGACCGGAGTCCAGCCACCGGCCCTAGCCAAAAAGGAGCCCGGGTGTTGGAGCCCAGGTGTTGAGCAATGAACTGTTGGGCGTACAGGTTCGTTTGCTCCACCATCAGATTCACAAAGTGGTCACTGAAAAAAAAACTAAAATAGTCATATTCAGTGAAGCCAACTGAGGGAATCTGGATTCCTTCTTGTCCAACAAAATCAGGAATCGCAGGCTCAAAATGCTCTGGGGTACACCATGCAAGTTCACCGGTAGGGGGCTCCAGTGGACTTAACTGGTGAGCCGGAAAACTAGTACAAGCCCCAGGGCTTCCCGTACTAGTCTGGGCCACAGGGTCCCTAGCATGGCGGTCCCCTTTCTCCGCCGCCTTGGGGGCTCATCATCATTGCTAGATGATGAGGAGGACGCGGATGACAAAAGGAAAGTGGGGTCATCCTCGTCCTCACTGGGGCTCTCGGAGTCGGAGGCAAGCTGGGCATATGCCTCCTCGGCCGAGAACATCCGGCGGGCCATATCGGAGTGTGTGTGTGCGTGTGTGTGTGCGTGTGTGGAAATATTTATTTAGTGTGCGTGTGTGTGGGGGCACGGTTGTTATCCCTAAAACTAACAGAAAAAAATAAAAATAATTAATAAATAAAAAAGCCCAACAATTTTTTTTTTTTTTAAATAAATTCAAACTCGCTGATCAGCCGTCTGAAGCTGATCAGCGGTGGGGTTTGCGATGTGCTAACAGTGGCCGGACGCTAAGAGTGCTGTGTACAGGGTCTGCAAAACCATGAGCATGGACCCTTAGTTGAAAGTATCAATTTACCGTCATGAGCAATTACTTTTTTATTTGTACATAACATTTTTATGGGAAACTTTCATTGTTTAAGTAGCATTAAAAAAATAGGCAAAAAAAAAAAGAGAGAAGATAGGACATTGTAGATATACAGTATTTATGACTCATGGAATAAATCTTTGTGGTATTTACATCTTTATCTGTGCCTGTAAAAGACATTTTCCGACAAATGTATCAAGCATTTCCTCAGCTTCATCACAGCTCTTGTCACATTACAAAGTTTTCTTTAAAAGTGACGGTAATGTTTAATGTTTTGTGATTTTCTCGCTGCATCTGATTACATGGAACATGAGTTATTGGATGCAGCATAAATCTCAGTTAAACAGTCTAAATGAACAATCATGATATTTTACAATGCCAGAGCATGCTTCCAGCTCACTCTATTAACAAGTCACTTTTTTTTTACCAAATGTATTATGTCTGTAAAATTCTCAGCAAAATAAGCATATAAAAAACATTTAAAGCTGCATGAACATAGTCATTAAATACTGAGCTAACAGTGTAATTAAGACATGTATAGTCACTAGTGATGGACGAACATCGGCCGAGACGGTTCGCGAACGCAATCAAATGTTCGCGAACCGTGAGCTTGCAGCAGGCCCCAGTCACTTTAATGGCAGGCGAACCTGAAAAACCTTCAGCTCATATTTACAGCCACCAAATATTTAGTAGAAGTGCACAAATAGTCCCACAACATGGACAGTGACATACTAGAGGGGGATCAATGCCAAAAATTCCAACAAAAAATATGTGTCTTAATCAGGGGACATTTTCATGTGTCTTAAAGGGAAATTCTCTTAAATGTGCCCTGTTGGAGCCTAGAAAAAGTTTATTTTAGGCAACGGGAGTATGGACCTTAAAAATTAGGCATTCAACTGACATAAAAGAAATTCTGATTATGCGGCTCGAGGTACATTATGCGGTCAATGGATACAAATTTTACTGTAGGCCACTGGACTACAGGCCCCAAACATTAGGCATTCACAAGACATAAAATATCAAGTAAGTATGTGGCTGGAGGTAGATTACAAGGTCAATGGATATCAATTTTACTGCAGGCCAGTGTACTATAGGCCCCAGAAATTATGCATTCAGCGTACAGAAAAGAACAAGTAAGTAAAAATATAAAATTGGATTAAAACATGGCTAACAAAATCACCCCTATTGAAAAAAACCCTAATGATACTAGTTGAAATTCGATAACACGTGGTCATCACTGGTCTTGAATTCCTTTGAGGCTGCAACAATTATGCATTCAGCATACACAAAAGAACAAGTAAGTATGTGGCTGGAGGTAGATTACACGGTCATTGGATATCAATTTTACAGCAGGCCAGTGTACTATAGGCCACAAAAATTATGCATTCAGCGTACAGAAAAGAACAAGTAAGTATGTGGCTGGAGGTAGATTACACGGTCATTGGATATCAATTTCACAGCAGGCCAGTGGACTACAGGCCCCAAGAATTATGCATCCAGCGTACATAAAAGAACAAGTAAGTATGTGGCTGGAGGTCTATTAGACGGGCAATGGATATCAATTTTACAAAAGTCCAGTACAAATACAGGTCAAATACATATGTTTAAAAGAACAAAAATGAAAAATTGGATTTAAAACATGGCTAATGAAATCCCCCCTCTTGAAAAACAACAACAAATGACAATAGTTGAAACACGTGGTCGTTACAGGTGTTGAATTCCTCCGAGGCCCAAAAAATTAGGCATTCAACGGACAGAAAAGGCCTTTTATGCCGCTGTATTTACATAAGACAGGGACCATTATTTGATCTGGGTGGTGGCGGATATTTGTGGGCAGTCATGAGAACATTCAATTAAGTGTGGTCAAATCGTCACATGTGTTGAATTCCTCCGAGATCCATCCCTCATTCATTTGTAGAAATGTGAGGTTGTCCACACTGTTGTGAGCTAGGCGAGTGCACTTATCGGTCATGATCCCCCCTGCTGCGCTGAATGTCCTTTCGGACAGGACACTGGAGGAGGGGAAAGCCAAGAATTCCATGGCAAATTGTGCCAGCTCTGGCCACAGGTCAAGCCTGCACACTTAGTAGTCTAGGGGTTCCTTGCTTCTCAGAGCGTCCACATAGGCCGTTAACTCAATGTAGTCGGAGGTCTAGGCATTCCCTGAGGCTGGAAGGCAGCTGTCAATGAGTTGACTGCAAGAATGATCTTATATCCGAAGTGGCCAACACATCTTAAAACCGCCCTCTTCTTGCATGCGCTTGGCTTCCAGGTACAACAGCCGCAGCACAGCATGGCAACGTCTCACCTGGCACGTTGAATAGGTTCTGGGGAGCTGGGGGGGGGGGTGCAGCAGAAGAGGCGGTAGCAGTGGAAAAGGAGAAGTCAGCCGAGGAGGAGACAGAGGATGGAGTAGGAAAAGAAGTAGCAGGCCTGCATGCAATCCGTGGCAGTAACACCAAATGCAGATGGGTGCCACGGGTTGCATGCTTGACGGCCATCAGAAGGTTCACCCAGTGGGCAGTAAAAGTTATGTACCTACCCTGCACGTGTTTGCTAGAACACGTGTCTGTGGTCAGATGTATCTTGGCACCGACACTGTGTGCCAAAGATAAGTTAACTTGCAGATGAATGTGGCCATAAAGCTCCGGGATGCCCTTAAATATTTTCTTCCGGGGAACTTCCATTGCGGTGTGCCAATGACCAGAAATTTTATAAAGGCCTTGGAGTCCACCAGTTTATATAGCAGTAGCTGGCGGGCTAGCAGTTCTGACAAGCCAGCGGTCAGCCATTGGGCAAGAGGATTTTCCGGCGTCATCATTTTTTGGGGTTTTAAAAACAGGGTTATATACTGCTGTCAAATTCAGTTATTAAACAAACACCCGTTTGGGCAAAAAGAATTAGTTGGCAGTCTTTGCTGCAGATGTTATTGTGAGATACACCCTTTATACATTTGGGTTATATTCAGATATTTAAAATACCGCCATTTGGTGCACAAATCTTTAATTCAGGCCTACTGTGGGTCAGGCCGTGTGAGATACACCCTGTATATAAAGGGCTTATATTCTTTCATTAATAAAACACCCTTTTTGGGGAAAAATACACAATATTTCAGGCCTTGCAGCATCTTGACATTTGAATCTCCTGGGTTATACTGTATACTGCTGCCATATTCAGTTATTAAACAAGCAACCGTTTGGGCCCAAAAAGTTTATTTGGCAGCCTTTGCTGCATATGTCATTGTGAGATACACCCTTTATACATTGGGGTTATATTCAGATATTTGAAATACCGCCATTTGGTGCACAAATCTTTAATTGAGGCCTACTGTGGGTCAGGCTGTGTGAGATACACCCTTTATATACAGGGGCTTGATTCAGGTATTTGAAATACAGCCATTTTGGGCAAACAAATCTTTAATTGAGGCCTACTGTGGGTCAGGCCGTGTGAGATACACCCTTTAAATACAGGGGTTGGTTTCAGGTATTTGAAATACAGCCATTTTGGGCAAAGAAATCTTTAATTGAGGCCTACTGTGGGTCAGGCCGTGTGAGATAATCCCTTTATATACAGGGGTTTGATACACGGTATTTGAAATACAGCCATTTTGGGCAAACAAATCTTTAATTGAGGCAAACTGTGGGTCAGGCCGTGTGAGATACACCCTTTACATAGAGGGGTTTGATTCAGGTATTCGAAATACAGCCATTTTGTGCAAACAAATCTTTAATTGAGGCCTGCTGTGGGTCAGGCCATGTGAAAAACACCCTTTACATACAGGGGTTTGATTCAGGCATTTGAAATACAGCCATTTTGGGCAAAGAAATCTTTAATTGAGTCCTAGTCTGGTTCAGGCCGTGTGAGATACAGCCTTTACATACTGTCATTCTATTCTACTATTAAACACCCATTTGAGCAAGATCCTAAATTTGAGAAATATGAGGAGAGCGTCAAATAAGGGACGTGGCCCAGGTCGTGGTCCTGCTGGTGGAGCTCCTGTTGCAGAAAGAGGACGTGGTCGATCTGTACCAGCTACACGCACAAGTGAAAACCCTTCCTCAGGTGCGAGTAGGCGACAAAACCTGCAGCGGTATTTGGTCGGGCCTAATGCGGCTCTATGAATGGTGAGGCCTGAACAAGTACAGGCGATAGGAGATTGGGTTGCTGACAGTGGATCTAGTTCCTTCACATTGTCTCCCACCCAGTCTCCTGCTGAAAGACCACAGTTGGCACCTGCAGCCGATGTCCATCAGTCTTTCACCTCACCCCCTTGCAAATCAGCCAAGCAGTCTGAGCCCCAAGTCATACAGCAGTCTCTTCTGCTTTTTGATGACACTGTTAGCAGGGTCTCCCAGGGCCATCCACCTAGCCCTGCCCCAGAACTGGAAGAGATTGAGTGCACCGATGCCCAACCACTTATCTTTCAAGATGAGTACATGGGAGGGCCATCGCAGCACATCTCGGATGATGACGAAACACAGGTGCAAACTGCTGGGGCTTTCGAAAGTGTGCAGACTGACAAGGAAGGCAGGGAAGAAGACTGGGTGGAAGATGATGTGGAGGACGATGAGGTCCTCGACCCCACATGGAATCAAGGTCATGCGAGTGACCTATGTAGTTCGGAGGAAGAGGCGGTGGTCGCACAGAGCCACCAGCACAGCAGGTGGTCGCACAGTACGCCTGCGACTGCCCACCACAGCAAGGGACCGAGCACATCAAAGACAGCTCCAAGGAGTTCCCTGGCATGGCAGTTCTTCAGACAATGTGCTGATGACAAAATACGAGTTGTTTGCACGCTGTTCAATCAGAGCCTGAAGCGAGGCATAAACGTTCTCAACCTGAGCACAACCTGCATGACCAGGAATTTAAGTGCAAAGCACGAGTTGCAGGGAAGTAGACACATCAAAAACCAAGAAAGCTCTCTGGCTCCTCCTGCTTCCTCTTCTACTGCAGTCTCGGCCACTTCATCCACCTCTGGAGTGACAGTGCCACCTGCCACCCCGCAAACAGAGGATCTGCCGGCAACACCAACACCTGGGTCACCAAGCATCTCCTCAATGTCCCGCGGAATCGTTCCAAACGCTGGAGAGGAAAAGGAAGTACCCCCCTACCCACCCGCGATACCTAGCCCTGAATGCCAGCATTTTTTAATTACTGGCCTTTGAAATGCTGTCATTCCGTCTGGTGGAGACGGATAGTTTTAAAGGCTTTATGGCTGTGGCTGTCCCACAGTACGTCGTGCCCAGCCGCCACTACTTTTCCAGGAGAGCCATTAGAGTTGAGCGAACCCGAACTGTAAAGTTCGGTTCTTACCGAACTTTAGGTTTTCCGGTACCCGGACCCGAACCCGAACATTTACGTAAAAGTTCGGGTTCGGTGTTTGGCGCTTTCTTGGCGCTTTTGAAAGGCTGCACGGCAGCCAATCAACAAGCGTCATACTACTTGCCCCAAAAGGCCATCACAGCATTGCCTACTATTGGCATGGCTGTGATTGGCCAACTGCAGCATGTGACCCAGCCTCTATTTAAGCTGGAGTCACATAGCGCCGCCCGTCACTCTGCTCGGTTTAGTGTAGGGATAGGCTGCAGCTGCTGTGTGGGAGAGATCAGGGAGAAATCTTATGAAGAACTGCTTCTTTATTCAGCGATCTACAGCAAATGTGTTTTGTGGGTGCAGTGCACAATTGTTTTAAGCCTGCCCTGAGCCAACTACTGCTGAAAACAAACTATTTTTCCTTCAGTTAGTCAATATCAATACATAATCGGCAGCCATTTTATGCAACGATAGTGTATCAGCACAGGATATCTGCATGTCTGCAAGTCCAGAAATACTGATTTGAGACACTGGGATAAAAAAAAACACCTTTTTTTCATATAGTGCACATCTAGGTTTAGACTTGCATAAGTGAGTGTCACATTTAGGCCAGAAATACAGCTTTTTGCTTGCTGGGGTGAAAAAAAACCCTCTAATATACTGCACATCTAGGATTAGACGTGCATAAGTGAGTGTCACATTTAGGCCAAAAATACGGCTTTTTGCTTACTGGGGTTATAAAAACCCTCTGATATACTGCACATCTGGGATTAGACGTGCATAAGTGAGTGTCACATTTAGGCCAAAAATACGGCTTTTTGCTTACTGGGGTGAAAAAACCCATCTGTTTCATATAGTGCACATCTAGGATTAGACGTGCATGAGTGAGTGTCACATTTAGGCTAGAAATACAGCTTTTTGCTTACTGGGGTGAAAAAAAATCATCTGGTTCATATAGTGAACATCTAGGATTAGACATGCATAAGTGAGTGTCACATTTTGGCCAGAAATACAGCTTTTTGCATACTGGGGTGAAGAAAAATCATCTGTTTCATATAGTACACATCTAGAATTAGACATGCATAAGTGAGTGTCACATTTAGGCCAGAAATACAGCTTTTTGCTTACTGGGGTGAAAAAAAACCATCTGCTTCATATAGTGCACATCTAAGATTAGACATGCATAAGTGAGTGTCACATTGAGGCCAGAAATACAGCTTTTTGCTTACTGGGGTGAAAAAAAACCATCTGTTTCATATAGTGCACATCTAGGATTAGACGTGCATAAGTGAGTGTCACATTTAGGGCAGAAATACGGCTTTTTGCTTACTGGGGTGAAAAAAAAACATCTGTTTCATATAGTGCACATCTAGGATTAGACGTGCATAAGTGAGTGTCACATTTAGGCCACAAATACAGCTTTTTGGTTACTGGGGTTAAAAATCCCTCTGATATACTGCACATCTGGGATTAGACGTGCATAAGTAAGTGTCACATTTAGGCCATAAATACGGCTTTTTGGTTACTGGGGTTATAAAATCCCTCTGATATACTGCTCATCTGGGATTAGACGTGCATAAGTGAGTGTCACATTTAGGCCACAAATACGGCTTTTTGGTTACTGGGGTTATAAAAACGCTGTGATATACTGCACATCTGGGATTACACATGCATATGTGAGTGTCACATTTAGGCCACAAATACGGCTTTTTGGATACTGGGGTTATAAAAACCATCTAATATACTGCACATCTGGGATTAGACGTGCATAAGTGAGTGTCACATTTAGGCCATAAATACAGCTTTTTGCTTACTGGGGTGAAAAAAAATCATCTGTTTCATATAGTGCACATCTAGACTTAGACGTGCATAAGTGAGTGTCACATTTAGGCCAGAAATACAGCTTTTTGCTTACTGGGGTAAAAAAACAAAACATCTGTTTCATATAGTGCACATCTAGGATTAGACGTGCATAAGTGATTGTCACATTTAGGCCACAAATACAGCTTTTTGGTTACTGGGGTTAAAAATCCCTCTGATATACTGCACATCTGGGAATAGACATGCATAAGTAAGTGTCACATTTAGGCCACAAATACGGCTTTTTGGTTACTGGGGTTAAAAAACCCTCTGATATACTGCACATCTGGGATTAGACGTGCATAAGTGAGTGTCACATTTAGGCCACAAATACGGCTTTTTGGTTACTGGGGTTATAAAAACGCTCTGATATACTGCTCATCTGGGATTAGACGTGCATAAGTGAGTGTCACATTTAGGCCACAAATACGGCTTTTTGGTTACTGGGGTTATAAAAACCCTCTGATATACTGCACATCTGGGATTACACGTGCATATGTGAGTGTCACATTTAGGCCACAAATACGGCTTTTTGGTTACTGGGGTTATAAAAACCCTCTAATATACTGCACATCTGGAATAAAAAGTGCATAAGTGAGTGTCACATTTAGGTCAGAAATACAGATTTTTGCTTACTGGGGTGAAAAAAAATCATCTGTTTCATATAGTGCACATCTAGGATTAGATGTGCATAAGTGAGTGTCACATTTAGGCCAGAAATACGGCTTTTTGCTTACTGGGGTGAAAAAAAACCATCTGTTTCATATAGTGCACATCTAGACTTAGACGTGCATAAGTGAGTGTCACATTTAGGCCAGAAATACAGCTTTTTGCTTACTGGGGTGAAAAAAAAACCCATCTGTTTCATATAGTGCACATCTAGGATTAGACGTGCATAAGTGATTGTCACATTTAGGCCACAAATACAGCTTTTTGGTTACTGGGGTTAAAAATCCCTCTGATATACTGCACATCTGGGATTAGACGTGCATAAGTGAGTGTCACATTTAGGCCACAAATGCGGCTTTTTGGTTACTGGGGTTAAAAAACCCTCTGATATACTGCACATCTGGGAATAGACATGCATAAGTAAGTGTCACATTTAGGCCACAAATACGGCTTTTTGGTTACTGGGGTTATAAAAACCCTCTGATATACTGCACATCTGGGATTACACGTGCATATGTGAGTGTCACATTTAGGCCACAAATACGGCTTTTTGGTTACTGGGGTTATAAAAACCCTCTAATATACTGCACATCTGGGATTAGACGTGCATAAGTGAGTGTCACATTTAGGCCAGAAATACAGCTTTTTGCTTACTGGGGTGAAAAAGAATCATCTGTTTCATATAGTGCACATCTAGGATTAGACATGCATAAGTGAGTGTAACATTTAGGCCAGAAATACAGCTTTTTGCTTACTGGGGTGAAAAAAAAGCATCTGTTTCATATAGTGCACATCTAGGATTAGACATGCATAAGTGAGTGTCACATTTAGTTTAGAAATACAGCTTTTTGCTTACTGGGGTGAAAAAAAAACATCTGTTTCATATAGTGCACATCTAGGATTAGACGTGCATAAGTGAGTGTCACATTTAGGCCACAAATACGGCTTTTTGGATACTGGGATTATAAAAACCCTCTAATATACTGCACATCTAGGATTAGACGTGCATAAGTGAGTGTCACATTTAGGCCATAAATACAGCTTTTTGCTTACTGGGGTAAAAAAAAAAAACATCTGTTTCATATAGTGCACATCTAGACTTAGACGTGCATAAGTGAGTGTCACATTTAGGCCAGAAATACAGCTTTTTGCTTACTGGGGTAAAAAAAAAAACATCTGTTTCATATAGTGCACATCTAGGATTAGACGTGCATAAGTGATTGTCACATTTAGGCCACAAATACAGCTTTTTGGTTACTGGGGTTAAAAAACCCTCTGATATACTGCACATCTGGGAATAGACATGCATAAGTAAGTGTCACATTTAGGCCACAAATACGGCTTTTTGGTTACTGGGGTTAAAAAACCCTCTGATATACTGCACATCTGGGATTAGACGTGCATAAGTGAGTGTCACATTTAGGCCACAAATACGGCTTTTTGGTTACTGGGGTTATAAAAACGCTCTGATATACTGCTCATCTGGGATTAGACGTGCATAAGTGAGTGTCACATTTAGGCCACAAATACGGCTTTTTGGTTACTGGGGTTATAAAAACCCTCTGATATACTGCACATCTGGGATTACACGTGCATATGTGAGTGTCACATTTAGGCCACAAATACGGCTTTTTGGTTACTGGGGTTATAAAAACCCTCTAATATACTGCACATCTGGAATAAAAAGTGCATAAGTGAGTGTCACATTTAGGTCAGAAATACAGATTTTTGCTTACTGGGGTGAAAAAAAATCATCTGTTTCATATAGTGCACATCTAGGATTAGATGTGCATAAGTGAGTGTCACATTTAGGCCAGAAATACGGCTTTTTGCTTACTGGGGTGAAAAAAAACCATCTGTTTCATATAGTGCACATCTAGACTTAGACGTGCATAAGTGAGTGTCACATTTAGGCCAGAAATACAGCTTTTTGCTTACTGGGGTGAAAAAAAACCCATCTGTTTCATATAGTGCACATCTAGGATTAGACGTGCATAAGTGATTGTCACATTTAGGCCACAAATACAGCTTTTTGGTTACTGGGGTTAAAAATCCCTCTGATATACTGCACATCTGGGATTAGACGTGCATAAGTGAGTGTCACATTTAGGCCACAAATGCGGCTTTTTGGTTACTGGGGTTAAAAAACCCTCTGATATACTGCACATCTGGGAATAGACATGCATAAGTAAGTGTCACATTTAGGCCACAAATACGGCTTTTTGGTTACTGGGGTTATAAAAACCCTCTGATATACTGCACATCTGGGATTACACGTGCATATGTGAGTGTCACATTTAGGCCACAAATACGGCTTTTTGGTTACTGGGGTTATAAAAACCCTCTAATATACTGCACATCTGGGATTAGACGTGCATAAGTGAGTGTCACATTTAGGCCAGAAATACAGCTTTTTGCTTACTGGGGTGAAAAAGAATCATCTGTTTCATATAGTGCACATCTAGGATTAGACATGCATAAGTGAGTGTAACATTTAGGCCAGAAATACAGCTTTTTGCTTACTGGGGTGAAAAAAAAGCATCTGTTTCATATAGTGCACATCTAGGATTAGACATGCATAAGTGAGTGTCACATTTAGTTTAGAAATACAGCTTTTTGCTTACTGGGGTGAAAAAAAAACATCTGTTTCATATAGTGCACATCTAGGATTAGACGTGCATAAGTGAGTGTCACATTTAGGCCACAAATACGGCTTTTTGGTTACTGGGGTTAAAAAACCCTCTGATATACTGCACATCTAGGATTAGACATGCATAAGTGAGTGTCACATTTAGGCCACAAATACGGCTTTTTGGTTACTGGGGTTAAAAAACCCTCTGATATACTGCACATCTGGGATTAGACGTGCATAAGTGAGTGTCACATTTAGGCCACAAATACACCTTTTTGATAACTGGGGTTATAAAAACCCTCTGATATGCTGCTCATCTGGGATTAGACGTGCATAAGTGAGTGTCACATTTAGGCCACAAATACGGCTTTTTGGTTACTGGGGTTATAAAAACGCTCTGATATACTGCTCATCTGGGATTAGACGTGCATAAGTGAGTGTCACATTTAGGCCACAAATACGGCTTTTTGGTTACTGGGGTTATAAAAACCCTCTGATATACTGCACATCTGGGATTACACGTGCATATGTGAGTGTCACATTTAGGCCACAAATACAGCTTTTTGCTTACTGGGGTTAAAAAAACCCTCTGATATACTGCACATCTGGACTTAGACGTGCATAAGTGAGTGTCACATTTAGGCCAGAAATACAGCTTTTTGCTTACTGGGGTAAAAAAAACCCTCTGTTCATATAGTGCACATCTAGGATTAGACGTGCATAAGTGAGTGTCACATTTAGGCCACAAATACGGCTTTTTGGTTACTGGGGTTAAAAAACCCTCTGATATACTGCACATCTGGGATTAGACGTGCATAAGTGAGTGTCACATTTAGGCCACAAATACGCTTTTTGATACTGGGGTTAAAAAACCCTCTGATATGCTGCTCATCTGGGATTAGACGTGCATAAGTGAGTGTCACATTTAGGCCACAAATACGGCTTTTTGGTTACTGGGGTTATAAAAACGCTCTGATATACTGCTCATCTGGGATTAGACGTGCATAAGTGAGTGTCACATTTAGGCCACAAATACGGCTTTTTGGTTACTGGGGTTATAAAAACCCTCTGATATACTGCACATCTGGGATTACACGTGCATATGTGAGTGTCACATTTAGGCCACAAATACGGCTTTTTGGTTACTGGGGTTATAAAAACCCTCTAATATACTGCACATCTGGGATTAGACGTGCATAAGTGAGTGTCACATTTAGGCCAGAAATACAGCTTTTTGCTTACTGGGGTGAAAAAGAATCATCTGTTTCATTTAGTGCACATCTAGGATTAGACATGCATAAGTGAGTGTAACATTTAGGCCAGAAATACAGCTTTTTGCTTACTGGGGTGAAAAAAAAGCATCTGTTTCATATAGTGCACATCTAGGATTAGACGTGCATAAGTGAGTGTCACATTTAGGCCAGAAATACAGCCTTTTGCTTACTGGGGTGAAAAAAAACCCATCTGTTTCATATAGTGCACATCTAGGATTAGACGTGCATAAGTGAGTGTCACATTTAGGCCACAAATATGGCTTTTTGGTTACTGGGGTTAAAAAACCCTCTGATATACTGCACATCTAGGATTAGACATGCATAAGTGAGTGTCACATTTAGGCCACAAATACGACTTTTTGATTACTGGGGTTAAAAAACCCTCTGATATACTGCACATCTGGGATTAGACATGCATAAGTGAGTGTCACATTTAGGCCACAAATACGGCTTTTTGGTTACTGGGGTTAAAAAACACTCTGATATACTGCACATCTGGGATTAGACGTGCATAAGTGAGTGTCACATTTAGGCCAGAAATACAGCTTTTTGCTTACTGGGGTTATAAAAACCCTCTGTTTCATATAGTGCACATCTAGGATTAGACGTGCATAAGTGAGTGTCACATTTAGTCCACAAATACAGCTTTTTGTTTACTGGGGTTAAAAATCCCTCAGATATACTGCACATCTGGGATTAGACATGCATAAGTGAGTGTCACATTTAGGCCACAAATACGGCTTTTTGGTTACTGGGGTTAAAAAACACTCTGATATACTGCACATCTAGGATTAGACGTGCATAAGTGAGTGTCACATTTAGGCCACAAATACGGCTTTTTGCTTACTGGGGTTAAAAAACCCTCTGATATACTGCAGATCTGGGATTAGACGTGCATAAGTTACTGTGAAATTTAGGCCACAAATACCGCTGTCATATAGAGTTAAAAAAAATAATAACAGATATTTAGAAAAGGCTCCACCAGCAAACTACTGGAGCTCAGCCTTTCAGTTACCAGCTGAAAAGAATGAATAATTAATGCAAATATAGGCTGGCTCACAGTATTTTTGCATAAAATTTATTGATACATTAGATCAACACAGACTAACTTATTGTCAGTATCAGCATACATATATAAACAAAATGTGTAAATAGGTATATGAGTGCGGAGCTCGCGCACAAACCTAAATAACCGGAGTACTCCTAGGAATAAGACCTTATGGCTAGAGTTGGGCTGCAAGAGGTATTCTATTGAACTGCTTATATGTCCATGCTTTCAGATGCCGATTTGCTGAATAGTTGGAACCGGAGGTTCTAATTATCCCAGTTGTAATTTCCCACAGGGGGACTCTGTGTTTAAATGTCGTCTGACAGATAGAAACCACACTCTCTCCGCTCTGTGAGGCTCCACTTACTTGTTATCAGCGGAGCAAACCATCCGACCCGCTCACTCAGCGTCCCACGTGTCCAGCCAGACAGTCGATCGCTGGCCTGTGACGCAGGAGTCTGAACCGTCAGACCAACGGAAGCTGGTACAGCTGAGCCGAGCCGGTGTTTCCTGAACTTGTCAGACCAGGGAGAGTGAACAAGGTTTACCTTGTATTTGCGGCAATGTCAGATATAGCAGCACAGTATCAGTCCACTTAGTAGATCCTTGGTAGATGAAATCTTTACAGCGGTATATGACGTCTTCTGATGCTTTGGAAAGGAATTGCAGAAACAATAAATGGTTGAAGAAAGTCCTCTTGCGTTGTTTGAAAAACCGCACCGGTAGCCTGGTGGACTGATACTGTGTTGCTATATCTGACATTGCCGCAAATACAAGGTAAACCTTGTTCACTCTCCCTGGTCTGACAAGTTCAGGAAACACTGGCTCGGCTCAGCTGTACCAGCTTCCGTTGGTCTGACGGTTCAGACTCCTGCGTCACAGGCCAGCGATCGACTGTCTGGCTGGACACGTGGGACGCTGAGTGAGCGGGTCGGATGGTTTGCTCCGCTGATAACAAGTAAGTGGAGCCTCACAGAGCGGAGAGAGTGTGGTTTCTATCTGTCAGACGACATTTAAACACAGAGTCCCCCTGTGGGAAATTACAACTGGGATAATTAGAACCTCCGGTTCCAACTATTCAGCAAATCGGCATCTGAAAGCATGGACATATAAGCAGTTCAATAGAATACCTCTTGCAGCCCAACTCTAGCCATAAGGTCTTATTCCTAGGAGTACTCCGGTTATTTAGGTTTGTGCGCGAGCTCCGCACTCATATACCTATTTACACATTTTGTTTATATATGTATGCTGATACTGACAATAAGTTAGTCTGTGTTGATCTAATGTATCAATAAATTTTATGCAAAAATACTGTGAGCCAGCCTATATTTGCATTAAAAAAAAAAATAATCGAGTGCAATACCCTACATCAGGGTTTTATTGGCGGTTAAGTATTTTTGCTTGGTGAACGTTAACTATCAGGCAAACATCTAATAAGGGACGCGGTCATGGTCGTGGTGTTGGTGGAGCCTCTGGTGCAGGGAGAGGACGTGGCCGTTCTGCCACAGCTACACGTCCTACTGAACCTACTACCTCAGGTCCCAGTAGCCGCCAGAATCTACAGCGATATTTGGTCGGGCCTAATGCCGTTCTAAGGATGGTAAGGCCTGAGCAAGTACAGGTGCTAGTCAATTGGGTGTCCGACAGTGGATCCAGCACGTTCACATTATCTCCCACCCAGTCTTCTGCAGAAAGCGCACAGGTGGCGCCTGAAACCCATGCCCATCAGTCTGTCACATCACCCCAGTGAATATTGGGGAACCTGTCTGAGCCTCAAGTCATGCAGCAGTCTCTTATGCTGTTTGAAGACTGCTGGCAGGGTTTCCCAAGGGCATTTACCTAGCCCTTCCCCAGGGGTGGAAAACATAGAATGCACTGACGCACAACCACTTATGTTTCCTGATGAGGACATGGGAATACCACCTCAGCACGTCTCTGATGATGACGAAACATAGGTGCCTACTGCTGCGTCTTTCTTCAGTGTGCAGAACGAAAAGGAGGTCTGGGAGGAAGACTAGGTGGAAGACAATGCAGGGGACGATGAGGTCCTAGACGCCACTTGGAATGAAGGTCGTGCCACTGACTTTCAGAGTTCGGAGGAAGAGGCAGTGGTGAGACCGAGCTAACAGCGTAGCATAAGAGGGAGCAGGGTGCAAAAGCAGAGCAGCCGTCGCCAAAACAGTTCACCTGCTACTGGCCACCGTCACCAGGGACCGAGCACACCAAAGGCACCTTCAAGGAGTTCCCTGGCATGGCACTTCTTCACACAATGTGCTGACGACAAGACAAGAGTGGTTTGCACGCTGTGCCATCAGAGCCTGAAGCGAGGCATTAACGTTCTGAACCTTAGCACAACCTGCATGACCAGGCATCTACATGCGAGACATGAGCTACAGTGGAGTAAGCACCTTCAAAACCAAGAAAGGGCTCAGGCCCCTTCTGCTCCCTCTTCTGCTGCTGCCTCAGCCTCTTCCTCTGCCTCTGGAGGAACGTTGGCACCTGCCTCCCAGTAAACAGAGGATGTGCCACCAACAACACCACCTCCGTCACCAAGCATCTCCACCATTTCACACGGAAGCATTCAGCTCTCCATCTCACAAACCTTTGAGAGAAAGCATAAATTCCCACCTAGCCACCCTCGATCCCTGGCCCTGAATGCCAGCATTTCTAAACTACTGGCCTTTGAAATGCTGTCATTCAGTCTGGTGGAGACGGACAGCTTCAAACAGCTCATGTTGCTTGCTGTCCCACATTACGTCGTTCCCAGCCGTCACTACTTCTCCAGGAGAGCCGTGCCCTCCCTGCACAACCAAGTATTGGATAAAATCAAGTGTGCACTGCGCAACGCAATCTGTGCCAAGGTCACCTAACCACAGATATGTGGACCAGAAAGCACGGCCGGGGACGATATATCTCCCTAACTGCACACTGGGTAAATGTAGTGGCGGCTGGGCCCCAGTCGGAGAGCTGTTTTGCGCACGTTCTTCAGCTGCCAAGGATCGCAGGGCATCATTCTTTGCCTCCTGTTGCCTCCTCTTCCTACTCGGCTTCCTCCTCCTCTTCCACCACCTCCTCATCCGGTCAGCGACAGACCTTCATCACCAACTTCAGCACAGCCAGGGGTAAACGTCAGCAGGCCGTTCTGAAACTGATGTGTTTGGGGGACAGGCCCCACACCGCGCAGGAGTTGTGGCGGGGTATAGAACAACAAACCGACGAGTGCAGGCCTAGATCCCACAAGATTTATCTGTACCTTGTGCAGAATAGACAGTTCTAACAGCCTCAACCATCAATCCTTGTACTCAAGTGCACTTATTCCTTTTTATTTTTTTTTATATGTCCCAATATTTTGGGGGATACCCTTATGTAAAAATGCAAAATAACACACATCTGTTTTGGCTACCTATTCTTCCTTCACCGCCGCTTCCACCTAGACCGCCACGTGAGCCTACACGGCCACATCCACCTATTCACCACCTCCTCAACCTCTTCCTCCTACATCATTCCTAATTTTTATTTTTTTAAGGTATTTTATGTTTTTCTAATTCATTGCCCTATCCATTTGCCATGCTCTTAAGCACATTTTGCTGCCTTTTGCAGCCCTCTAGCTCTTTCCAGGGCTATTTTAGAGCCATTTTAGTGGCCAAAAGTTCGGGTCCCCATTGACTCCAAGGGTCAAGTTCGGTTCAAGTTCGGGTCCCGAACCCAAACTTTTTTTTTAAGTTCGGCCAAACCTGCCGAACCCAAAACCATCCCTTCCCTGCACAACCAAGTAGGGGACAAAATCAGGTGTGCACTGCGCAACGCCATCTATGGCAAGGTCCACCTCACTATGGATACGTGGACCAGTAAGCACGGTCAGGGACGTTATATCTCCATAACAGCACACTGGGTAAATTCAGTGGCGGCTGGGCCAGAGGCGGATAGCTGTTTGCCGCATGTCCTTTTACCACCGAGGATTGCAGGGCGCTTCAGTTTGCCTCCTGTTGCTTCCTCCTCCTACTCTGCTTCCTCATCCTCTACCAGCTCCTCATCCGGTCAGCGGAACACCTTCACCACCAACTTTAGCACCGCCAGGGGTAAACGACAGCAGGCAGTTTTAAAACGTATTTGTTTGGGAAACAAACCCCACACCGCGCAGAAGCTGTGGACGGGCCTTGAACAACAGACCGATGAGTGGTTTGTGCCAGTCAGCCTCAAGCACAGCCTGGTGGTGTGCGATAATGGGCGAAATCTCGTAGCAGCTCTGGATCTAGCCGGTTTGACGCACATTTCTTGCCTGGCGCATGTGCTTAATATGGTGGTGCAGAGATTCCTTAAAAACTACCCCGATATGTCAGAGCTGCTGCATAAAGTGCGGGCGGTCTGTGCGTGCTTTCGGCGTTCTCACCCAGCTGCTGCTCGCTGCAGCGTAACTTCGGCCTTCCCGCTCACCACCCGTACTGCACCAACATGGCCAGTGCCGATAACGCCGTTCTCAGCGTTACTATCCCACTTCTATGCCTCCTTGAACAAACGCTCCTGGCGATGATGGAAGAGGATGTGGCACAGGAGGAGGAGGAGGAAGAGGGATCATTTCGTAGGGTTTCTGGCCAGTCATTCACAAATGGCTCCGAGGGTAGGTTCCTGCACCCACAAAACGCCAGGTACACAATTGTCCAGCCAGGGCACAGTTCTGGAAGATGATGAGGTGGAGGATGAGGATGAGGAGATGGAGGAGGAGGAACCATGTTCACAGCAGGGTGGCACCCAGACCAGCTCATAGCCATCACTGGTGCGTGGCTGGGGAGATACAAAGGACACAGACGATACACCTCCCACAGAGGACAGCTTTTCGTTGCCTCTGGGCAGCTTGGCACACATGAGCGATTACATCCTGCTGTGTCCCCGCAATGACCGCCGAGTTGCCCACATTCTAACTTGTGCTGATTACTGGGTGGCCACGCTGCTGGATCCCGGTTACAAGGACAATGTACCGTCCTTAATTCCCTCACTGGAGCGTGATCGTAAGATGCGTGAGTACAAGCGCACGCTGGTAGACGCGCTGCTGGTGGCATTCCCACCTGACAGCGGGTGCAGAGTGAAAGCACAAGGCGAAGGCAGAGGATGAGAAAGAGGTCGCCAACGCAGCTGGGGCACCGCCAGCACCTAAGAAGGCAGGGTTAGCATGTCCGAAATGTGGAAAAGCATTGTCAGCACGCCACAACCAGGCAGCATTTCACCAACATAGTGGAGCAGTATGTGTGCACACGCCTACACGTACTGAATGACGGGTCTGCCCCCTTCAATTTCTGGGTCTCCAAATTGGGCACATGGCCTGAGCTTGCCCTTTACGCCTTGGAGATGCTGTCCTGCCCTGCAGCCAGTGTATTGTCTGAACTTGTGTTTAGCACGACTGGAGGGTTATATTTCCCAACGTTTTGGGGTGTACCATAATTAAAAAAAAAAATTAAAATTTTTTAAACCAAAATGCAGTGTAGGCTACCTCCTCCTCCTCCACCACCACTTCCACCTACACCGCCACATCCACCGCCTCCTCAACCTCCTACTCCATATGGACCTGGTCCTCCTAGATCAAGATTATTATTTTTATATTTACATATTTTATGTTATTTAAAGTAATTTCCCTATCCACATTTGTTTGCAGAGCACTTGCCATGCTCTTAATGCTCGTAACCACATTTTGATGCCATTTGCAGCCCTCTAGCCCTTTCCATGACATTTTTACAGCCATTTTAGTGCTCAAAAGTTCGGGTCCCCATTGACTTTAATGGGGTTCGGGGTCAAGTTCGGGTCCCGAACTCGAACTTTTTTCTGAAGTTCGGCCAAACCTGTCGAACTCGAACATCCAGGTGTCCGCTCAACTCTAGTTTTAATGAGTTTTGCACGCGCGTGAGAAAAATTGGCATGTTTAGAACCCAGACCCGAATCCGGACTTCTTCACAGAAGTTTGGGTTTGGGATCGGTGTTGTGTATATTTTATTATTCTCCCTTATAACATGGTTATAAGGGAAAATAATAGCATTCTTAATACAGAATGCTAAGTAAATTAGGGATGGAGGGGTTAAAAAAATTAAATTAAATTAAACTCACCTCATCCACTTGTTCGCGCAGCCCGGCTCGTCTTCTTTGTTGTTCTTTGGGTACCTTGGAGGAAAAGGACCTTTGGTGACGTCACTGCACTCATCACTTGGTCCATCACATGGTGCAGTGACGTCACCAAAGGTCCTTTTCCTCCTAGGTCCTTAAAGAAGAAGAAATAAGATGAGCCGGGCTGCGCAAACAAGTGGATGATGTGAGTTTAATTATTTTATTTTTATTTTTTAACCCCTCCATCCCTAATTTACTTAGCATTCTGTATTAAGAATGCTATTATTTTCCCTTATAACCATGCTATAAGGGAAAATAATAAAGATCGGGTCCCCATCTCGATCGTCACCTAGCTGTCACGGATGATGTTGCAGATAGCTGGAACTTATGAATAAACGTCCAACTGGCTTGATCCCAAACTAAGGAGCATATAGGTGAGCCCTATAATACCCTAAGAGCTCTCCCTGACTGCTTTGCCCATGCAAGGGTCTCAATGGTAGACGATTGCATGCCCACGTACCTAAGACTGTGTGACACCTGAAAACCCTATAATAGTGAGGGGACATGACCACCAGTTCCCTGCACTTAATACGGACGGAGTCAGGGTCACCTAGAATCAAGCCAGCAAGGAAACACAATACATGAAAAGACTTATCTGAGTAAACAGCAGCAGCAGCCTTTAGTAGTGAACACTTCATCCAGGAAGTAGTATAAACCGCAAAGTGAGGCAGTATGGGAGGGAATATAAAGGGAGACGATTAGTCTAAATAGGTGACACCTGGGAGAAGGAAAGGAGATGACAAAGTGAAACCAAAACAAAGAACATCATGCAAGAGGTAGAGAAGGACGTCTGCCAGAACTGGTGGTAACACTAGCAACCATGCGTGAAAATCGCACCACATCCGCACTTGCTTGCGGATGCTTGCGATTTTCACGCAGCCCCATTCACTTCTATGGGGCCTGCGTTGCGTGAAAAACGCACAATATAAAGCATGCTGCGATTTTCACGTAACGCACAAGTGATGCGTGACTATTACCGCTCATCTGCACAGCCCCATTGAAATGAATGGGTCCGGATTCAGTGCAGGTGCATTGCACCTGCGCGGAATTCTCTCCCATGTGAAAGGGACCTAACAGATCACTTTAATAAAATCTGTCCAGCTTGCCTTATATACTTACTGCTGACATCAGCCTGAGTGTGTCCGAACAGGTCTGGACATGTCCAATGGAATATCTCCAATATAATGCATTAATATTATAACTGAATAGGCTTTGCATGTATAACTTAAAATCTAGACGTGTCAGGCAAATTCCGAGTTCATATTTGGAATCAGCGCGCTCATTTTAGTATAAATCACATGTTTTTCTCTCAGTAGCAAAATCATTTTTACACGGTGGATCAATCATGTTAACCACCTCCGGACCGCTGTACGCACCGACGCGTCCTGGAGGTGGTTGTTTCATTCCGAGTGGACGCGCCGGTGCGTCCTCTCGCGAGACGCGAGATTTCGGTCACAGCCGGCCCGCGCATGCGCATCGTGGGCCGGCAAAAGTTCGAGGAGAATTGCATCAGCAACCTGCCAGCCAATGATCGTCGCTGGTAGGTTGCTGATTTTTAAAAAATCGAATCACAAGCCATATAACAGATCATATTAGTAAATATGATCTGTTATATGGCTTCTCTGCTCCTCTGCTGGTCCTTTTCGTCGGTTGGATCCAGCAGAGAAGCAGACTTCACAGTGAGTACACCAAACAGCACACCTTAGCCCCAGTTCACCCCCCTGCACCCCAATTAACCCTTTGATCACCCCTTTGATCGCCCCTGTCAATCACTAGTGAAAGGAAAAAAAGTGATCAGTGTAAACTGTCACTTTTTTTTTTTCACTGGTATTGACTGTTAGGTTTTAGGGATAGTTTAGGCCCCTTGGTTAGGTAGTTAGCGTCAGTTAGCGCCCAGCCCACTGCACCGCAGTCACTTTTATTCGCTGATTAGTGTATCGCTAATCAGCATTTGTACTTTTATAGTATCTGTAAGTGATCAAAACTGATCACGGTCAGATCTATAATAGTATTAGTGTCACTTTAGTTTGCCCTCCACCCAAAACGCAGTGTTTGCCCGATCAGGCCTGATCGGTCGCCCACACGTGCGTTCACCCACGCCCGCCCCACCGCAGTGACAAAAAATTATTATTTTTTGATCACTGCACATTCACTTTACACGCACTGCGGCGATAAAAAAATCAGTTTTGATATTTTTTATCAACCGCAGCGGCCTCCGGTACTTCGCTAGCCTCCCCTTTGTAAGACAGGTTTGCTTTTTTTCTTGGGTAGTCTCAGGGAATACCCCTAAATTTAGTAGTCCAAAATGTCAAACAGGGGGTATTCTTCTGAAGAGGCCTACAGGATTCTGACCCAGTCGGATGAGGAGTGGGAACCCTCATCTGACGAATCTAGCGGGTCAGAATATGAACCTGTGGAAAGCAGTGGCTCTCTGACCCAAAGTTCGGACGAGGAGGTGGAGGTCCCTGGCAGCACCAGGCGTACCCGGCCCCGTGTCGCTAGACCACAGGTTACGCAGGATCCGCTTCAAGAGCAGCAGAGTGGGGCTGTCGCTGCCGGATCACGTGGTGAGGCATACACCAGCAGCGCAGCCCTTCCTGGACCTAGTACCAGCACTGCCGTACAACCTGGTGAAGTAGCGAGCACCAGAAGGGCAGTTGAAGCTGGTACGGTGGCACGTGCAGTAGTTACCCCGTCGCAGCCACCGCGCAGACAGGCCCGTAGACCCCCTAGAGTCCCTGAGGTGCTGGCAAACCCTGATTGGCAGTCACCAACTTCAGCCGCACCTGTAGTTCCCCCTTTCACCGCCCAGTCTGGAGTTCGGGTTGAGACGGCTCAAATCGGTTCGGCCCTGGGATTTTTTGAGCTGTTCTTGACTGCGGAGCTCTTGGACTTAGTCGTGGCAGAGACAAACCGGTATGCCACACAATTTATAACCGCAAACCCGGGAAGCTATTATGCCCAGCCTTTCCGGTGGAAACCAGTCCAAGTTTCCGAACTTAACATTTTTCTGGGCCTTCTCCTCAACATGGGCCTGACAAAAAAGCATGAATTGCGGTCATATTGGTCCACGAACCCAATTCATCACATGCCCATGTTCTCTGCTGCCATGTCCAGGACACGATTTGAGACCATCCTGCGTTTTCTGCATTTTAGCGACAACACCACCTCCCGTCCCAGAGGCCACCCAGCTTTTGACCGGCTCCACAAAATTCGGCCCCTCATAGACCATTTCAACCAGAAATTTGCAGATTTGTATACCCCTGAGCAAAACATCTGCGTAGACGAGTCCCTAATACATTTTACCGGGCGCCTTGGCTTCAAACAATACATCCCAAGCAAGCGTGCCCGGTATGGGGTCAAATTGTATAAGCTCTGTGAAAGGGCCACAGGCTATACCCACAAATTTCGGATCTATGAGGGAAAAGATCAGACCCTGGAGCCGGTCGGTTGCCCTGACTACCTGGGGAGCAGTGGGAAGACAGTCTGGGACTTGGTGTCACCCTTATTCGGCAAGGGGTACCATCTTTATGTGGACAATTTTTACACAAGTGTGGCCCTCTTTAGGCATTTGTTTCTAGAACGGATTTGCGCCTGTGGCACCGCGCGAACTAGTCGCGTGGGCTTCCCCCAACGGCTTGTAACCACCCGTCTTGCAAGGGGGGAGAGGGCTGCCTTGTGTAACGAAGAACTGCTCGCGGTGAAATGGAGAGACAAGCGTGACGTTTACATTCTCTCCTCCATTCACGCAGACACGACAATCCAAATTGAAAGGGCAACCCGTGTCATTGAAAAGCCCCTCTCAGTCCACGACTATAATGCGCTCATGGGAGGGGTGGACTTCAATGACCAGATGTTGGCTCCCTATTTAGTTTCCCGCAGAACCAGACGCTGGTATAAGAAGGTGTCTGTATATTTAATTCAATTGGCGCTGTATAATAGTTTTGTTCTCTACAGTAAGGGTGGGAGAACAGGATCCTTCCTCAAATTCCAGGAAGAGATCATCGCGAACCTCCTTTACCCAGGAGGTTCCGTGGCCCCATCCACCAGTGTAGTTAGCCGTCTACACGAGCGACATTTCCCCAGTGTCGTTGCTGGTACCTCAACCCAACCGCCACCCCGAAAAAAATGTCGTGTCTGTAGCAGGAGTGGAATAAGGCGTGACACCCGCTATTTCTGTCCTGACTGCCCTGACCACCCTGCCCTATGCTTAGGAGAGTGTTTCCGGAAGTACCACACACAGGTACACCTAGCATAGGGATTGCATCTCACAGGACAGGCACACAGGGCTATTAGGGCCCTTTTACTCACAGCTGCTGCAAACCTCTCCTTTCACCTGGGATAAAGTGCATAACGTACTTCGCCACACCTTTGGGCGATTTGCGCTTTGCACATTGTCCCATGGGGAAGGAGAGGTTTGTTCTATAAAGGTAAAAAAAACTAAACAAAAAAAAAATTACCGGTAAGTAAAAAAGTTAAAAAAGTTAAAAAAAGTTAATATGTTCTGTTCTAAAGTTAATAAAGTTATTGCGTTGCGGCCTGGTTTTTTCTTTTTTGTTTTGTTTTTTTTACCTTTCAGGTGGACCAACCGATCGACTAGCTGCAGCACTGATGTGCATTCTGACAGAAGCATTGCGCTGCTGTCAGATTACACGCAAGTCGGTGTATGCGGCGCTGCAAGACGAGATTTCTCCTCTGCAGTAAAAGATATGTTTGCCGAGGCATATGAGCTGAGGAGGTGGCGGTGTTCATATACTTTGGCAAACACTTTGTATAAATAAAAAAAAAAATCCCGGCAATGATTTATTCATCCACATCGATTGATGTGAATGGAGAAATCGGGTTTGCCAGGGCATACGAGCTAAGTGGGTATGGATGTTGGGCGGAGCTCCTATGTCCTGGCAGACGCCTTTCCCCTCCTTTTTCTTTTTTTGGCAGAGATTTTTTCATCCACATTGATCGATGCGAATGAAGAAATCTGTGCCGTTCATTTTTTTCTTTCAGCCCAGAGGCTGAACGGAAAAAAAAAATCTCATTACCTGTATGCTCAATATAAGGAGAATAGCAGAAACTCCTAATGCTGGGCATACATGTAATGATTGTGGAGACCCTCAAATGCCAGGGCAGTACAAACACCCCACAAATAACACCATTTTGGAAAGAAGACACCCCAAGGTATTCGCTGAGGGGCATATTGAGTCCATGAAAGATTGAAATTTTTGTCCCAAGTTAGCGGAAAGGGAGACTTTGTGAGAACAAAATAAAAAAAATCTATTTCCGCTAACTTCTATGAACTCGCCATGCCCCTCATTGAATACCTTGGGGTGTCTTCTTTCCAAAATGGGGTCACATGTGGGGTATTTATACTGCCCTGGCATTTTAGGGGCCCCAAAGTGTGAGAAGAAGTCTGGTATCCAAATGTCTAAAAATGCCCTCCTAAAAGGAATTTGGGCACCTTTGCCCACCTAGGCTGCAAAAAAGTGTCACACATCTGGTATCTCTGTATTCAGGAGAATTTGAGGAATGTGTTTTGGGGTGTCTTTTTACATATACCCATGCTGGGTGAGATAAATATCTTGTCAAATGCCAACTTTGTATAAAAAAATGGGAAAAGTTGTCTTTTGCCAAGATATTTCTCTCACCCAGCATGGGTATATGTAAAATGACACCACAAAACACATTCCCCACCTTCTACTGAGTATGGAGATACCAGATGTGTGACACTTTTTTGCTGCCTAGGTGGGCAAAGGGGCCCACATTCCAAAGAGCACCTTTCGGATTTCACAGGTCATTTACCTACTTACCACACATTAGGGCCCCTGGAAAATGCCAGGGCAGTATAACTACCCCACAAGTGACCCCATTTTGGAAAGAAGACACCCCAAGGTATTCCGTGAGGGGCATGGCAAGTTCCTAGAATTTTTTATTTTTTGTCACAAGTTAGTGGAAAATGATGATTTTTTATTTTTTATTTTTTTTCATACAAAGTCTCATATTCCACTAACTTGTGACAAAAAATAAAAACTTCCATGAACTCACTATGCCCATCAGCGAATACCTTGGGGTCTCTTCTTTCCAAAATGGGGTCACTTGTGGGGTAGTTATACTGCCATGGCATTCTAGGGGCCCAAATGTGTGGTAAGGAGTTTGAAATCAAATTCTGTAAAAAATGACCAGTGAAATCCGAAAGGTGCTCTTTGGAATATGGGCCCCTTTGCCCACCTAGGCTGCAAAAAAGTGTCACACATCTGGTATCTCCGTACTCAGGAGAAGGTGGGGAATGTGTTTTGGGGTGTCATTTTACATATACCCATGCTGGGTGAGAGAAATATCTTGGCAAAAGACAACTTTTCCCATTTTTTTATACAAAGTTGGCATTTGACCAAGATATTTATCTCACCCAGCATGGGTATATGTAAAAAGACACCCCAAAACACATTCCTCAACTTCTTCTGAATACAGAGATACCAGATGTGTGACACTTTTTTGCAGCCTAGGTGGGCAAAGGGGCCCACATTCCAAAGAGCACCTTTCGGATTTCACAGGTCATTTTTTACTAAATTTGATTTCAAACTCCTTACCACACATTTGGGCCCCTAGAATGCCAGGGCAGTATAACTACCCCACAAGTGACCCCATTTTGGAAAGAAGAGACCCCAAGGTATTCGCTGATGGGCATAGTGAGTTCATGGAAGTTTTAATTTTTTGTCACAAGTTAGTGGAATATGAGACTTTGTATGAAAAAAAAAAAAAAAAAATCATCATTTTCCACTAACTTGTGACAAAAAATAAAAAATTCTAGGAACTCGCCATGCCCCTCACGGAATACCTTGGGGTCTCTTCTTTCCAAAATGGGGTCACTTGTGGAGTAGTTATACTGCCCTGGCATTCTAGGGGCCCAAATGTGTGGTAAGGAGTTTGAAATCAAATTCTGTAAAAAATGACCTGTGAAATCCTAAAGGTGCTCTTTGGAATATGGGCCCCTTTGCCCACCTAGGCTGCAAAAAAGTGTCACACATCTGGTATCTCCGTACTCAGGAGAAGGTGGGGAATGTGTTTTGGGGTGTCATTTTACATATACCCATGCTGGGTGAGAGAAATATCTTGGCGAAAGACAACTTTTCCCATTTTTTTATACAAAGTTGGCTTTTGACCAAGATATTTATCTCACCCAGCATGGGTATATGTAAAATGACACCCCAAAACACATTCCCCACCTTCTCCTGAGTACGAGATACCAGATGTGTGACACTTTTTTGCAGCCTAGGTGGGCAAAAGGGCCCATATTCCAAAGAGCACCTTTCGGATTTCACAGGTCATTTTTTACAGAATTTGATTTCAAACTCCTTACCACACATTTGGGCCCCTAGAATGCCAGGGCAGTATAACTACCCCACAAGTGACCCCATTTTGGAAAGAAGAGACCCCAAGGTATTTCGTGATGGGCATAGTGAGTTCATAGAACTTTTTATTTTTTGTCACAAGTTAGTGGAATATGAGACTTTGTAAGAAAAAAAAAAAATCAGCATTTTCCGCTAACTTGTGACAAAAAATAAAAAGTTCTATGAACTCACTATGCCCATCAGCGAATACCTTAGGGTGTGTACTTTCCGAAATGGGGTCATTTGTGGGGTGTTTGTACTGTCTGGGCATTGTAGAACCTCAGGAAACATGACAGGTGCTCAGAAAGTCAGAGCTGCTTCAAAAAGCGGAAATTCACATTTTTGTACCATAGTTTGTAAACGCTATAACTTTTACCCAAACCATTTTTTTTTTACCCAAACATTTTTTTTTTATCAAAGACATGTAGAACAATAAATTTAGAGCAAAATTTATATATGGATGTCGTTTTTTTTGCAAAATTTTTCAACTGAAAGTGAAAAATGTCATTTTTTTGCAAAAAAATCGTTAAATTTCGATTAATAACAAAAAAAGTAAAAATGTCAGCAGCAATGAAATACCACCAAATGAAAGCTCTATTAGTGAGAAGAAAAGGAGGTAAAATTCATTTGGGTGGTAAGTTGCATGACCGAGCAATAAATGGTGAAAGTAGTGTAGGTCAGAAGTGTAAAAAGTGGCCTGGTCTTTCAGGGTGTTTAAGCACTGGGGGCTGAGGTGGTTAATGCTCCATGTCTCTGCTCTCCAGAGCGGGGCTTGGCTGTCTTTCATGCAGCAGATTCCATGCACGACATCCGCTCATGTGAAAGCGCCCTTATATGTTCTAAAGCCCTTCTTGGTGTGTATTAGTAGCAAAATATCTATATATATTATTTGCCGTTCAGAGGTGTAGTTATATGTTCTAAAGCCTTTTGTGGCGTGTATAAGTGGAAAAAAATAAGGGCCTATTTGCTGTTCAGTGGTGCAGTTATATGTTCTACAGCCCTTTTTGGCGTGTATTAGTGGCAAAAAAAATATATATTATTTGCCGTTCAGCGGTGCAGTTATATGTTCTAAAGCCCTTTTTGGCGTGTATTAGTGGCACAAATAAAAGTATTTGACGTTGTGTGGTGAAGTGAGAAAATTACAGCCCTTTTTGGCATGTATTAGTGGCAAACAAATATAAATTTGCCATTCAGTGGTGCAGTTATATGTTCTAAAGCCCTTTTTGGTGTGTATTAGTGGCAACAAAATATATATTTGCCGTTCAGCGGTGCAGTTATATATTCTAAAGCCCTTTTTGACTTGTATTAGTGGGGGGAAAAAAGGGCTTATTAGCCGTTGTGTGGTCAAGTGAGAAAATTACTAACTTTTTTGGGGTGTTTTAATTTCCTTTTCATTTTGTTATTTGATCTAACAGTATGTCAGACAGACAAATGCCAGATCCTGCACAGGGCATTTAGAGACCTAAATGTTTCTGGCGCAAGCACAGATTGTAGCAGAGTAAGGGAGCGTGGCAGCAGGAGTCGCAGCGAGAGGCCTGAGCTACAGGTGTCATCTAGCGGTCATGTCTTGACCAGCAACCCAGCGGTTCTTGAATGGCTGATTCGGTCATCCACTTCGTCCGATACTTCCAGCCCAGTGACCCATGGATAGTATTGCCCAAAGATTCCTAGTATTAATAGTTTTTATGTTTACAATAATCGAGAAGCCACCACTCAACATAGCCCACATATATTCTGTATTAGGGATAGGTGAGAATCTGACTTCCTATTGTATAAGTCCATTATGAGGGACTCTGTCCAATGGGGTCAGGTTTTCTCCAAAGTGGTGAAACAACCAGCAGGTAAATTGGGACAGATTGTAGAACCAACTTAGTTTAGGGACAGTGTCCGGCCAATTTAAATGGCTTCAAAGGGGGGACTGATAGAGATGTGGATATAATTTTTTATTAAGTAAGATGGCCCCCCATATCCTCCAGCTCTCAGCTAATGCCTTATTCACTTGAGTTCCAAGAGGACCCTCCTCCCTGATGTGTCATATATGACGTATTCTGTACTGCTGTTAGAGTGAAGCCATTATAATATGGCGCTTGTACTTAGATGTTTACATAGTTTGCATACCAGAGTAAGTAAAACAATGCACAATGCGCAGATGCCAAGTGTTATCTCTTTTCTTGTTTTGGTATTCTAGCCAATGTAACAATGCCATGAGCCTCAGGAGGGATGCCACCTCTGATGTACATATATACTGCTTAACTTCCTGTAATAAATAAGAAACTGCTTTGCCTTGCCTGGTGTCAGTGTGGGTTCTCCCATGCATGTAAAATCTAAGGATCAGAACAATTTGGAGCAGTAGAGCAAACGTAATTAGCCCTGATTAAGGGAATCTTCAACACAAGTGACATCAAACACCCCCAGCCAAAAGTCGGTGGGTTCGTCAGACACAGCCCTTAGTTGGCATGTGTGCCCTCACCTGTTCTCAACCTGGCTCTGTCCTTTTCTGTTCCCTCAGCCAAAAAAGTATTATATGCTATGGGCTCAGCTCCACTATACAGCGAGGACGATCCACTAGAGGACAGTCAGCAGCTACTGGCCAGCCAAGATGTGGAGGAGACATACGCCACTTCCTCCGGTAGGCAGGTAAGTAGCGATGAGGAGAGTGACATGGGAGCTGGTGTTGCAAGCGGTCAGGCTCCTGACCCAGAGACGGTTGAAGAGGACATCAGTGACGTGCAGTCAGTACTCGATGATGATGATGCAGCTGATCGCACTTGGGAGCCGGGTGATAAAGGGGCTTCGTCATGATTGGGAGAAGAGAGTGGCAGCTTGCCCGTGAGGCAATGGTGGAGCCAGCAAATAGCTAGCGTGGCCGGGAGTCAGCAGGGTGGCAGCAGTGGGAGGTCTGGAGCCAAACATGCTTGTCCTGATGCTCCTGCTCCTATACGGCATACATATTAGGACATCGTCAGACATCATCCACAACTCCATCCTCCGTCAGGCAAAACTCCCTTCTACCTCAGACTTTAGACAAAACTCCGTCCTCCCTCATCCAAAACTCCATCAGACCTCAGACAAAACTCCGTCCTCCCTCATCCAAAACTCCGTCCTCCCTCAGACATCAGCCAAAACTCCATCAGACCTCAGACATCAGCCAAAACTCCGTCGTCCCTCATCCAAAACTCCATCGTCCCTCATCCAAAACTCTGTCGTCCCTCATCCAAAACTCTGTCGTCCCTCATCCAAAACTCCGTCGTCCCTCAGCCAAAACTCCGTCATCCCTCAGCCAAAACTCCGTCGTCCCTCAGCCAAAACTCTGTCGTCCCTCAGCCAAAAGTCCGTCAGACATCAGCCAAAACTCCGTCGTCCCTCAGCCAAAACTCTGTCGTCCCTCAGCCAAAACTCTGTCGTCCCTCAGCCAAAACTCCGTCAAACATCAGCCAAAACTCCCTCAGACATCAGCCAAAACTCCCTCAGACATCAGCCAAAACTCCCTCAGACATCAGCCAAAACTCCCTCAGACATCAGCCAAAACTCTGTCCTCCCTAACTCAAAATATGCCCTACTACACACACTCTTCACCTGACAAAGCATCTAGCTGCTGGAGAAGCAAAGGACCTATGATGATGTCATGACCATGTGACAAGTCACGTGTGTGGGAGGGGTCAGATGTGCACAGCAGCTGGTAGAGTGTACAGAACTGTAGCCATCAAATAGAGCTCTGTACTAGAGATGTGTGTCTAACCTGCATATAGCAAAGTTGTGTACTGTGAAGCAGAGCTGTATGTGTAACCTGCATGTAGCAGAGCAGTGTACTGTGTAGCAGAGCTGTATGTGTAACCTGCATGTAGCAGAGCTGTGTACTGTGTAGCAGAGATGTATGTGTAACCTGCATGTAGCAGTGCTGTGTACTGTGTAGCAGAGCTGTATATGTAACTTGCATATAGCAGAGCTGTGTACTGTGTAGCAAAGCTGTATGTGTAACCTGCATGTAGCAGAGCTGTGTACTGTGTAGCAGAGCTGTATGTGTAACCTGCATGTAGCAGAGCTGTATGTGTAACCTGCATGCAGCAGTGCTGTGTACTGTGTAGCAGAGCTGTATGTGTAACCTGCATGTAGCAGAGCTGTGTACTGTGTAGCAGAGCTGTATGTGTAACCTGCATGTAGCAGAGCTGTGAACTGTGTAGCAGAGCTGTATGTGTAACCTGCATGTAGCAGAGCTGTGTACTGTGTAGCAGAGCTGTATGTGTAACCTGCATGTAGCAGAGCTGTATGTGTAACCTGCATGTAGCAGAGCTGTGTAATGTGTAGCAGATCTGTATGTGTAACCTGTATGTAGCAGTGCTGTGTACTGTGTAGCAGAGCTGTATGTGTAACCTGTATGTAGCAGAGCTGTATACTGTGTAGCAGAGCTGCATGTGTAGCCTGCATGTAGCAGTGCTGTGTACTGTGTAGCAGAGCTGTATGTGTAAGTTGCATGTAGCAGAGCTGTGTACTTTGTAGCAGAGCTATGTGTACCCTGCATGTAGCAGAGCTGTGTACTGTGTAGCAGAGCTGTATGTGTAACCTGCATGTAGCAGAGCTGTATGTGTAACCTGCATGTAGCAGAGCTGTGTACTGTGTAGCAGAGCTGTATGTGTAACCTGCATGTAGCAGAGCTGTGTAAAAATATATTCCCCATAAGGCAAACAGCAAAACAAAAATTTAAATAAAAAGTGATCAAAAAGTCTTAAACACCCCAGAATGGTATCAGTGAAAAGTTCAGATTGCCCCGCAAAAAATGAGCCCTCACCCAGCTCCGTACACATAATTACAAAAAAGTTATAGGGCTCAAAATATGGCGACAAAAAAATAAATCTGATTTTTATTTTATTTTTTTATCACTATTAAAACGCAAGAAAAACTATACATATAAGGTATCGCCGGATTCGATCTGACCTGTAGAATAAAAGTAACCAGTCAGTTTTATCGCACATCGAATGTCGTAAATAAAAATCCCGTAAAACTGTGGTGAAATTGCATTTTTTTTTTCAACAGGAAGAATGGGCAGTTTTACCATCTGAGAAAATAAAGAGCCTCATCCACAACTACCACAAAAGACTTCAAGCTGTCAGGGGGCAATACATGGTATTAAGAACTGGGGTGTGTAAACTTCTGATCAGGGTCATTTGGGGAGTTTGTGTTGTGATTATGATTTATAAAGAGTAAACACAGTTGTTTGACATAAATGGCTTCAGCCGACCGCTAACCATGAGCGAGAGAAAAGTGTCTGTGTTATCATTCATATTCTCAGAACAATGGTTACAGGGGTATTCTCATCTTAATGATCACTGTTAAATCTGTTAATGATTTGACAGTGATTATTTTTCTAAATACATTTTATTACCCAATTCCCACCCTTTTTTAGAAAATAAGTCACCTCTTACCTGATGTTGTCTTTGGTCTCCCCTGGTTACGGCCACCTCTCCTGTCGAATCCCGCCGGGCTGCGCTTGCACAGAAGACTGAGGATTCTCTCCCGGCCGGGCCGCGCAATGTCCTGAACGCGCATGCCGCCGCGCATGCGCCATGATGACTTCTTCCTGGCCAGTATAGTACAGAGCCGCGAACGCGCACGCCGACTCTGTACTATACAGGCCAGGAATAAGTCACCATGGCACATGCGTGGCGGCGTGCGCATTCAGGACATTGAGCGGCCCGGCCGGGAGAAAATCTTCAGTCTTCTGCACAAACGCGGCCCGGCCGGGAGAAGAATCATAGGAAGTGAACGTCGCGCTCAAGGAAGGTAAGTATGAAAAGGGAAGATGAGA
The DNA here is from genome assembly GCF_905171765.1 of Bufo bufo. Lineage (NCBI taxonomy): Eukaryota > Metazoa > Chordata > Amphibia > Anura > Bufonidae > Bufo > Bufo bufo. The sequence continues at coordinate 558,125,211 of NC_053392.1, forward strand.
ATACCCCTTTAAGAAATCATAAATTCTGCAAGGGTATGTAAACTTATCAGCACAACTCTAAGTAGCTGTGTGACAGAAATCTGTGGAATATGGGAAGCATAAGAGGATGTGCACCATAAATCCCATCTTTGTAAGACCTCTTGCACATGGCCGCTGTGTGCCTGTGGTTGTATTGTGGACCACATACGGCAGTTCCGCAATACACAGGGCACCAGCCGTGTGCATCCCGCATCCGTGATGTCGACCCATTCACTTAAACGGAACGGAAACACGGATCGGATCCCCATAGAAGCACTACAGAGTGCTTCCGTGGTGTTTCTGGCCGTGCCTCCGCACAGCCAAAAAGTAAACATGCTCACGGACCCATTCAAGTTGAATAGGTCTGGATCTGTCCTGGCCGCTGCACGCACGTTGCCCAATGCACGGAATGGACCAACAACGTTTATGTGCAAGAGGCCTAACACTTGTGATCTAGTTTTGTGTGAAGCGGCATATATGCATTCATGTTGCATGTATTTATTAATTAGGGCTACCAATTCTGAGTAACTCAGAGTGACAGGAGATTTCCAGAATCTGATTTATTTTTTTTGTCTCCATATTTTGACCCCTATAACTTTTTTGTAATTATGTGTACGGAGCTGGGTGGGGCTAATTTTTTGCAGGGCAATCTGAACTTTTCACTGATACCATTCAGGGGTGTTTAAAACTTTTTGATCACTTTTTATAAAAACAATTGTAGCAAATGAAGCGACCAAAAACGGCGAATCGGACATTTGGACTCTTTATTTTTCTGTTTTGCTGTTTGCCGTATGGGGAATATATTTTTATACAATGGGTGTTTTTACACATTGCGACACCCATGATGTGTATTTTTTCAGTTCTTTTATTTTCATTTTGGGAAAAGGGGGGTGATCAGATTTTTTATTTTATTTTTTACACTTTTTTATAGTTCCCAGGTTACACACACATCTCTGTAACACAGTACACAGCTCTGCTACATGCAGGTTACACACACATCTCTGTAACACAGTACACATCTCTGCTACACATTACACAGCACTGCTAGCTGCAGGTTACACATACAGCCTGCTACACAGTACACAGCTCTGCTACATGCAGGTTATATATACAGCTCTGCTACACAGTACACAGCACTGCTACATGCAGGTTACACATACAGCTCTGCTACACAGTACACAGCTCTGCTACATGCAGGGTACACATACAGCTCTGCTACATGCAGGTTACACATACAGCTCTGCTAGACAGTACACAGCTCTCCTACATGCAGGTTACACATGCAGCTCTGCTACACAGTACACAGCTCTGCTACATGCAGGTTACACATACAGCCTGCTACACAGTACACAGCTCTGCTACATGCAGGTTATATATACAGCTCTGCTACACAGTACACAGCACTGCTACATGCAGGTTACACATACAGCTCTGCTACACAGTACACAGCTCTGCTACATGCAGGGTACACATACAGCTCTGCTACATGCAGGTTACACATACAGCTCTGCTAGACAGTACACAGCTCTCCTACATGCAGGTTACACATGCAGCTCTGCTACACAGTACACAGCTCTGCTACATGCAGGTTACACATACAGCTCTGTTACACAGTAAACAGCTCTGCTACATGCAGGTTACACATACAGCCCTGCTACACAGTACACAGCTCTGCTACATGCAAGTTACATATACAGCTCTGCTACACAGTACACAGCTCTGCTACATGCAGGTTACACATACAGCTCTGCTACACAGTATACAGCTCTGCTACATGCAGGTTACACATACAGCTCTGCTACACAGTACACAGCACTGCTACATGCAGGTTATACATACAGCTCTGCTACACAGTACACAGCTCTGCTACATGCAGGTTACACATACAGCTCTGCTACACAGTACACAGCTCTGCTACATGCAAGTTACACATACAGCTCTGCTACACAGTACACAGCTCTGCTACATGCAGGTTACACATACAGCTCTGCTACACAGTATACAGCTCTGCTACATGCAGGTTACACATACAGCTCTGCTACACAGTACACAGCTCTGCTACATGCAGGTTACACATACAGCTCTGCTACACAGTACACAGCTCTGCTACATGCAGGGTACACATACAGATCTGCTACACAGTACACTGTCGGTGGGTAATAATTCAATTAAGAATTATTAATTATGGTCATAAAAATAATTAACCATAAAAAAATAAAATTTATAAAATTTGTCATAAATTCTTAAAATCATGACCTGGTGAATTGTAGACAACCTAATTGATACAATTCACATCTGAGTCCGACTATTTCCTCAGATAAATAAGTTCTTTTGACGTGAGATGACGTTAATGATAAAATGTAGGTCTGCATTATACAATAATACACAGGTATTATAAAAATATGCAGATTTATTGGTTACAAGATTATAAACATATATAAGTAAATAAACACAATGATACATGCAAATGAATATATATATATAGCGTTAATATAAAGCATTACAAGCTTAACAATACATGTGAGTGGAAACAACTTGTCACATTATAACCAAGCTATTATAAGGTTAGGATATCAAATATGAACATAAGTTATATACATTACTTCTGTTCAGAGAAAACCTCATGATATCAGGATGGGCATGTCTAATCCTAGACATCAATATGGAATGCTAAATACATTCTGCCCCCCCTAACCAACTACACATCACATGACTTCAAGATGGGCAAATCCATTCAAGGATATAACTTAGAAGAGATAACTGTATCCTTCTGCCCCATCCTGGACTATTTTCACACATATAACTTTGGTAAGACTATTAAGACAAATAACAGGGATCTAGGATCTTGCTAGACCATATCTTAATGGGAGGGACTTGAAATAAGTCTCTCCTGTGGGAATCCATCACTTAGCTTGGCGAAGAATGTTCTATCAATATATATATATATATATATATATATATATATATATATATATATATACATATATAAAAGCAATCATTTAATGCTTTGCTAGATTATGAGTCTTGATTCTTCTGCAGGTAGAATGAAGCCTCACAATATCCTAAGACTACATCTCAATATGGAGATGATCAATTAATTTAATTATTTATTTATTCGCCAATCTAGATGGTATAATTTCACCCACACTATCTAATTAGTCTTAATAAAATGACATATCATTTTCTGTGTCTCTTACCAAGTCCTAGTAGGAATCTCACTTCTGCTCCTAGGAAAGCTGGGTGGTCCATCATAGCACATCTCATTATGGCTTTCATCTTGATAGACCTCAACTTCTCCTCTCCTTCCTTCTTTTCTCTCTCTCTCTCCTTTTCTCCCTTTTCCCTTACTGTGTATGGCTTATGATCACAAACTTATCAGTTAGACACACCTTCCTAGTTTGGATCTTTCCAATCATTGTCGGATGGGCGTGATCATTGATAAAAAATGTGACATCATAACCTTACCCAGAATGCACTTTTGCTACTGTTGTAATGTCACCTACTGATACCTAGGTGGCACTGCTGTATAAGCTATCTGCATCATAGTATAAAGGGTTAACTTATGTAAGTCTGAATATACATTTTGACCTTAGAAGCTTTAATTCAAAGTCATAGGGATTAATTCTGACACTTGTAGCAATTAGAGACAGACCTCTAGGCGTCTCTTTTGAATGTTTCTCACACTTAATTTATGGATCGTAAATGGCTTGTTTTCTCACAGAGATATCAGTACCTCCTCTGTCATACCAAAGATGTGATTAATTGTTACAAAACAATCATATTCACAGACACTCTTTTAGAGACAGATACTCCTAATGAGAAATATATACAATATACTGGATGCATGTTGTCTTCGTAACATATAACAATATAATATAAACAAATATATATATGTCCTACTGATTGCATTATGCTAAGGACTAACTAAGGCTCAATAAATGAATACATACATATTATATATTTTGCTTCATTAATAAATGCCTAATTGTATAGGTAATTATCACCAGCTGCATAGAGCTCCTCTTTATTGCCCGTCATAAATTTAAAAGTAAACAAGGAGGCATCTTTTCAGACTGGTACATTCATGGGAAGGATAACACTGAAGAGTATAAACCTTTGTGTGACCTTAATTTGGCCTACTCAAGACATACAAAATTGCAACTATAGTCGAGCATGGCTCTTAAAGGAAATGAACATCCATTTTGACAATAATGAATTGGATATCAATGCATTTACCTATGAAAAGACCCAACAACACAGCACTGCAATATGCAGGTTACACATACAGCTCTGCTACACAGTACATAGCTATGCTATATGCAGGTTACACATACAGCTCTTCTACACAGTACACAGCTCTGCTACATGCAGGTTACACATACAGCTCTGCTACACAGTACACAGCACTGCTACATGCGGGTTACACACACAGCTCTGCTACACAGAACACAGCTCTGCTACATGCAAGTTACACATACAGCTCTACTACACAGTACACAGCACTGCTACATGCAGGTTACACATACAGCTCTGCTACACAGTACACAGCTCTGCTACATGCAGGTTACACATACAGCTCTGCTACATGCAGGTTACACATACAGCTCTACTACACAGTACACAGCACTGCTACATGCAGGTTACACATACAGCTCTGCTACATGCAGGTTACACATGCAGCTCTGCTACACAGCACTGCTACATGCAGGTTATACATACAGCTCTGCTACACAGTACACAGCTCTGCTACATGCAGGTTACACATACAGCTCTGCTACATGCAGGTTACACATACAGCTCTACTACACAGTACACAGCACTGCTACATGCAGGTTACACATACAGCTCTGCTACATGCAGGTTACACATACAGCTCTGCTACACAGTACACAGCTCTGCTACATGCAGGTTACACATACAGCTCTGCTACACAGTACACAGCTCTGCTACATGCAGGTTACACATACAGCTCTGCTACACAGTACACAGCACTGCTACATGCAGGTTACACACACAGCTCTGCTACACAGAACACAGCTCTGCTACATGCAAGTTACACATACAGCTCTACTACACAGTACACAGCACTGCTACATGCAGGTTACACATACAGCTCTGCTACACAGTACACAGCTCTGCTACATGCAGGTTACACATACAGCTCTGCTACACCGTACACAACAGTGCTCCATGCAGGTTACACACACATCTCTAGTACAGAGCTCTATTTGATGGCTACATTTCTGTACACTGTACCAGCTGCTGTGCACATCTGACCCCTCCCACACACGTGACTCATCACATGGTCATGACATCATCACAGGTCCTTTGCCTCTCCAGCAGCTAGCAGCTCTGTCAGGTGAAGAGTGTGTGTAGTAGGGCATATTTTGAGTTAGGGAGGACAGAGTTTTGGCTGATGTCTTAGGGAGGACGGAGTTTTGGCTGATGTCTGAGGGAGTTTTGGCTGATGTCTGAGGGAGTTTTGGCTGATGTCTGAGGGAGTTTTGGCTGATGTCTGAGGGAGTTTTGGCTGATGTCTGACGGAGTTTTGGCTGATGTCTGACAGAGTTTTGGCTGAGGGACGACTGAGTTTTGGCTGAGGGACGACTGAGTTTTGGCTAAGGGGCGACGGAGTTTTGGATGAGGGACGACTGAGTTTTGGATGAGGGACGACAGAGTTTTGGATGAGGGACGACTGAGTTTTGAATGAGGGACGACGGAGTTTTGGATGAGGGATAATGGAGTTTTGGATGAGGGACGACGGAGTTTTGGCTGATGTCTGAGGTCTGATGGAGTTTTGGCTGATGTCTGAGGGAGGACGGAGTTTTGGATGAGGGAGAACAGAGTTTTGTCTGAGGTCTGATGGAGTTTTGGATGATGTCTGACGATGTCCTAATATGTATGCCGTACTCCCACTCCTCGTCAGTCATTCTGTCAGCAATCGATCACCGAAGCGATTGCCAAGAGACAATGGTATGCGTGCACTCATCCAACGGCACAGAAACTGAATGTGCTCCTTGCCAAGTTGCTGGTGCTGCAATCCCTCCCTTTCTAAACTGATGGAGAGTCCCAAGCCGTCATTTCTTTGCCAAAAAGGCAGTACCAACCCTGAACACGTATGTAGAACAGAAGGTGGGCCAGTCCTTGAGCCTGTCAAGGTATCTGCCAAAGTGCACAGCAGCGCCGACGTGTCGAGCTGTAACTACAGTCAGAGATAGTATATTTTCTTTATGGCCCACTGGGTGAATGTGGTTCCTGTACAGCCACACCAGCAACTTGTCCAGGTGTCGCTGCTTCCGCCTCCACGTTATCATCCTCCACCGTGTCTTCAGCCTCCACTGCAGGGACAATTCACAGTGCTCCTCTAGCATACCACATGTGCAGGGCACGGCGGTGTCATGCTATTCTGCACCTCGCTTGTAGTGATGAGCGACAGGGGCAATATTCGAATTCGCGATATTTCGAGAATATTTGGTAGAATATTTGTCATATATTCGCGAATTCGCGAATTCAAGGTTATTTTCTTGATCACGAAAAATAGGCAATGTAATATTCACGTAATGCGCGTGAAATACAGGCATGGGTCACTATAGCTACATTTTTCAAGCTGCTAGAAGTTTACTGAGATTGGAGAAAATGGTTGGCACGGAAGAACATTACAATAGCTTTATATGCAGATGGAGTGCTCCAATATATTCGCGATAGCGAAATCGGCACTTATGGCGCAAATATTTTGGCTCAATACGTGCAACTTTACATTTTAACAGGTCTGACTACTTATTAGTGATTGGTGCACTAAGTATTGTTGTGAACTTGTGACATCACAGCACTATGTATGTATGTATGTAGCATGTATGTATGGACAGCAGAATCTATCAGCTACACTATATCACTATCTATCCTACACTGACTATCTCCCACTAACTATCTGTATTATATATATAAGCTAACTAACTAACTACCTATCCAGCATAGCGGTATGACGTAGCGGAGCAGCTGCGTGGGCGTACCGCACGTCCGTATGGGTACCGCCCCCTCACCCACCTGCCTCGGCTCGGCGTCTCGGCCCTCTCACCTGCCTTGCTTTTTCCAGCGCGGTCTATTGGCACTGGACCGAAGCCGGGAACTACCGACGCTGTGAACTTCCATCACCACCACGACACCGGCTGTGTACGGCGTGAGAGACCGAGCGACCGAGTAAAGACCCAGGTGTGCACTTACTAAGCTGCCGGGCGGCAGCCCTGCTATGCCCCTGAAAGGAATTGCTATGGACTGAGGTGGCCCCTGGGAAAAACGCCCGATGCTCGTCTGGTGCCTGCTCGTAACCGGGTGAACACAAAAGACCGCGGAAAGCGGCCACTGAAAGCTGGTATCGTAGATTACAAGATGACCGCTGGCGGATTGGCACATACCGGAAATGTATACTGGCGATGATATACCTGGCCGCCTGGCTGAAAACTGGTGAGTTCGCTCCTGTGTTAAACCACCCACTGTCACCCCTTCCTATTAACTAACGTCTCATATACTAACCCTGTGCATAAGGAGGGTGGCCGCCTGCCCGATCCGTTTTTCGACCACTGGTTGTTATATCTGCTGGGGGCACGACTCCGGTGTACCCTGTTAAAACGGCAATGCGGGACGGTCCTGCGCCAATCTCCGCGAAGTGCGATGAATGAGGGTTGGAATCCCTGACACATCCCTGATTCAGGGGTGTGAGCCTGTTGGGTGCTTGGTCTCTATGTGATCCTATGTGATTTTCTTATTCTTTGATGACCTAATTCCTTAACGGCTGAAGTCCACATATATCCCCCAAGGTGATGCACATTGACTATGTGGCTGTAGGAGCGTGGAGCTACAGGGGACTACAGGGGATCAGCGCTTATTATTCCCCCCTATAACAAGCTAACAGGGGCTCCTTTACGCAGTAGCGTTAAGATTGACTGGATTGGTTGGACTGGCTGGACTGCCCCCCGCGACAACCCACACGGGGGACTACACCCCACTATTTTGGAACCCCAGGGGAGGACAGTACCTGTTGACTCCAATCTGGGGTCCAAATTGTTAAAAGGTCAAATCGGGGACTCAAATTGCTATAAACAGCGGTATACGTGGAGAGCAGTGAAGGGGTCCGCGACCCATTTCCTTTACCGACTCCACCTGTACCAATGAGGTGAACAGGTGCCTGGTCTCTGCCTGCACTTCCTTCCGCATGTTGTTGCTGGGCAGGATTCTGATACTTGTTGACTTTATGCTATATGTATAATCGCTGTTGCTCTTGTATATGTATGTGTCTCAAATAGGTTGACATAGATATACCCCTCTTAGAAGGGTTTGGAACAATCATTGCTGGGTATGCATATAATTCCATTCTGTTACTGAGTATACATAAGCTAGAAAACGAGTCGACTCGGTGCTAGGATATTTGGGACAGGGGGCGGCACGGTGATAGCGTTCGCCTTTGGGATATCCCACCCGTCTTATTTTTCCCCCATTTGCTCTATACGGCGCAACCCCGCTTGATAGGTCTGAAATATGCCTCCTAAATATAACAGGAGATCTGGGGGCATGGGATCTCCTAAGGCGGGGGATGGTAATAGTCCACAGGCGAGAATGGATAAATATTTGAAATCACATCCACCCAAACAGAGGGGGGGGGGGGGAAATACCTGAGCTGGTGGAAGTACAGGTAGACCCACCGGTACAGACAGAACAATGTATGAGATTTGATACGATTGAGAATAAGTTGGCGGACATATTGTCGGTTGTGCAGACCACCAACCAATCAGTTTTAGATATCTCCACCACCGTACAGACACTGCAGACTGAGTTTACTCTCATTAGAGATGATATGAATAAAATTAGGGCCGGCATCTCACTTGTAAAAACCGGGTTATCGAAGGTCCAAATAGAACAGCGACAAATGACTAAAAAATAGACGAATTGGACAAAGAAAATAAACGGATTAATGCGAGATTAACAGATATGGAGGATAGAGCACGCCGTAACAACCTTAGAATAGTGGGTTTTCCAGAGGGTGTGGAGGGGGGGAACCCCGTGGCGTTTATGCAAAAATGGCTGATTGAAATGGGACACTCCTGCACTTTGTGTGGAGAGGGCGCACAGAATCCCTGTTAAAAAACCTCCGCCGGGTGGCCCCCTCGATCCCTCTTAATTAGGATATTATCCTCTAATGACAGAGACTGGGTGCTTCGACGCAAGAGGGAATTAGCAGAGGTTGCTTTTAATGGTCATTTGATATAGATATACCCCGACTTCTCCAAGGACACCCAAAATAAGCGTAGGGAGTATTTTGATATAAAGAAAAGACTACGAGATGGTAACATCAAATACTCTATGTTATACCCCGCCAAGCTAAGAGTGGTTTATAGGGACACTGTAATGTTTTTTCACTCACCCAGAGAAACCTTAGAATGGTTAGATACTGTTGGGGACTAGATATTGGACTTTGGTTGATGCGGTAGGCGACTGACCCAACGTAGGGGGCGGGGGGATAGTGGGGGCGGCCCATGGACGGATGGGCGAAGCGTAAGAGGTTGACAACGATGCTTTGCATCAGTGAACTAGTAAGGGGGATACGATGGGATAGGGGAGAAGGGGGGGGGGGGGTGGGGGTGGGTCCTGGCCTGGTTGCGGCTGCCCTTGGGGGGCGACGGACGTCTCTTCTACAGCTCACAACATGACTAATAACAGAGTTATGATATGGAATGTGCGTGAACTGGGTGATAGAACGAAACGGGTTGTGGTTTTTGATCTGATTATTCGGCACCTCCCCGCAATAGTGGCCCTATTGGAAACGCACGCTACACCTGATATCCCAGAATACCTAACAAAGAGATGGGCAGGGCATCAGTTCCACTCCGGTTTCTCGTCATACTCCCGAGGGATCAGTGTGTATGTACATCAAAGCATTGACTTTATCCTACTGGACCAGTCGATTGACAGAGATGGGAGATTCATCTTCCTCTATGCCCAATGGAACGGCAGAAGGTGCATCCTTGCTTTCCTGTACATCCCGCCACCATTTGCAATGACACTCCTAAAGCAGCTGACGCTTTTTATGCATAATAAGGAGCGGTCTCCGGTATTAATAGGCGGCGACTTTAACTGCGTGCTGGACCCGGCGCTGGATAGAATTTCAGCTGCGGGGAAAAGTGCGCAGGGAAAGCACGCCCTACTTCGAGGGTTTTGTGAGGAGACAGGACTAATAGATGTCTGGCGATGGCTTTATGGTAACAAACAGGTGTTCTCTTGCTTTAGTAAAGCATATAGTGCTATGTCCAGGATTGATATTGCCTTGGCCAATGGTGAGATGCTCGATTCCATCCTAAAAATGACATATGAGATCCATGGCATCTCCGATCACTCACCGATTTTACTGGTGATGAAGACCGGGCAACAGGCTGGTATTATTAGACCGTTCAGATTGAATGAGCATTGGCTAACCATATTAAATGACTCTGTAGGGATCGACAAAGAACTCATACAATTTTGGCAAGAGAACATTGGCACAACACACGTTCACTATGTTTGGGATGCCATGAAGGCGTTTATTCGTGGGCTTTATTTTTCCAGAATAAAAAAGAAAAAAAATGAATTCTTTCAAGAGCAAAAAAAGTTGGAAGCAAATATTGCATACCTGGAGGGTTGTATTCGAATACAGAACGACGCGAGCACACGCACTAAGTTAAAATCCGCTAAAGATCACTATACAGTATAACCTTTATGAGGAAAAAAGCTCAGAATCAACTATTTTTTATGGGCTATAAAGACTTCTGTGAGGGTGGCACCCCGGGTAAGCTATTGGTTTCTATCATAGCAAATCAAAAAACCCCCCAAAAAATCTGACAAATACTGACAGGTGATGGGCGCAGATTGGAAAGGGGAGTGGAGATGGAGGGAGAATTTTTAAAATATTTTGGTAATTTATATCGCTCCGGTGTGGATGATACAGAGGCCAAGATAGACGACTTCCTAGAACAGGTTAATATCCCGGTGCTGTCGGACTTGGTCTCGGCCCCTTTGAGTGCCCCCATTTCTTTGGATGAGTTACAGGCGGCTCTGCATGAGACCCGGGGCTCTTCGGTGCCCGGAGCGGACGGACTACCGTTTGGCATATATAAGAGCCATGCGGGGGTGCTCCTGCCCGGGTTGCTGCAGGTCCTGAATGAATCCAGCAAATGTGGAAAGCTGCCCCCGTCCTTGACAGAGGCAACAGTTAAGTTGATCCTTAAGAAAGGGAAAAACGGCAACAAAGTCGAAGATTATCGCCCTATATCGCTGCTTAATGCAGACTATAAGGTAATTGCAAAGGTTCTCTCCAACAGGTTAAAAAAAGTAATAACTGGCCTAGTCCATACAGACCAGACAGGGTTTATCCCCGGGCGACAGATCCAGACCAATATACGCCGGACCATCCTTAACATTCAGATTGGAGGGGGGGAGGACCGCTCCATCCTGTCTCTGGACGCCGCTAAGGCGTTCGATCGGGTGGAGTGGTCCTTCCTCTGGCGCATCATGCATAAGATGAATCTGGGTCAGGAATTTATTGGATGGGTCAAATTGCTATATAGAGAAGCAACTGCCAGAATTAAGGTTAATGGGGTGCTTACCCCTGCCGTTTCCCTAAAACAGAGGACACGGCAGGGATGCCCCCTCTCTCCACTCCTCTTTTCAATCTTTATGGAACCCTTCGCCTGCAGGATACGGGCTGAATCTTGTATAGTGGGGTGTGGGGGGAGAGGGACGGATGATAAGATCTGTCTATATGCAGACGACGTGTTGCTTTATCTGAATGACGGATGGAGAAGTGTCCCAGATGTTATGCGGATAACAGAGGAATTTGGTAGAATCGCCGGATACGAGATAAACTGGGCAAAATCAGTACTCTTCCCCCTGAATCGGATGCCTCCCTTGAACGATCTCAGGGTCAGAATTATTGCTCCAACAGACCATTTAGACTATTTAGGGATAAAAATTGGCAACACCATCAGGGACTATAATATACTAAATATCACCCCTCTAGTCTGGAAAATAAGGGAAAAAATAAAGGTTTGGCAGAAACTTCCGCTTTCGCAGATTAATAGGATCGCTTTGATTAAAATGGTTCTGTTGCCCTGGATACTGTACACGGTTAGTTCCTGCCCTGCCTGGATTGAGGATAGTGTTTTTAATTTGATTGATCGATTGATAAATGACCTGATATGGGGCAGAAAAAGGGTCCGTATTAAGTTACAATATTTGCGAATGGCGGCAAGCAATGGCGGCCTAGGCCTGCCCCACTTTCAAGTTTACTACTTGTGCTCACAACTACAGTGGTGCGTCAATACCGGGGATGGAGTATTATTATCCCATATTTTAGGGCAACGTCAACAACATACATACAATATATTCAGTATACTGGAATCCGGGCTTCTGGAGCGTGCGGATATTTGTTGCCCCATTGGGGCCGCGTTACAGAAGACCTGGAATAAAATCAAGGCACTTATCCAGGCCCCCCAAGTTCTGGACTTCTCCCCGTTATGGGATAACCCTGCGTTAACAGAATTCTTGACACTTAACGAAAATGATTATTGGACTCGAAGAGGTATCACGTTATTTTCACATATATACACGAAAGGGAAAATTAAATTAATAGGGGAACTGCTTCAACAGACACCAATAACTGCATTAGAACACTATAGATATTTTCAAGTACAACACGCATTAGCATGCACGTTTAAAAAAATACCTTTGATAACAGCCACTCAGAGGTTTTTATTATTTTGCTATAATATAGTAGGGAACAAAGTTAAGATCTCACTAATATATAGGAGATTTATTGAGGAACTAAGTATGGTCACTAAATTTAAAAGTGTAGATAAATGGAAGGTGGATATGTAATTCTTCACAATGGCAGGAAATATATCAAAACATCAAGAAGGCTTCCCTTTCACGACAACACCGGTTGACACAATTCAAATAATACACCGTTTATATGTTACCCCGAGTCTCTTATCTAAAATGTATAGTAACAAGGGACAAGAATTTAGCTGCTTGAAATGCTCCCTTGTAGCCGCAGGATTTGTACACATGTTGTGGGATTGCCCAGTTATTAAGATCTTTTGGGGCAGCATATTCCAGGCGTTGGCGGTACAAAGTGGGAATAGCCCCCCCTTAACTATCCAAGTAGTTGTGCTTGGACTACCAAAAACGAACAGGTTTATTGGTTGAAGGGATTTTTATTGGCCAAGGTAATAATCTTGAGACAATGGGTGAACGATAGATCGCCAACAATAAATGAATGGCAAAGCTTAATGGTAAGAATAACAGATTTTGAGGGCATAAAACGGCGCGGGGTGAGCTATGCCACAGAAACGGGCGTATGGAGAGGGGAAATGGCGAGAAGAAATATCCTGACTGGAACTGATGACCACCCACTTGTAGCGGCTACGTCCTAATATAAACAAATAAACTGTCAAGCATTCTTAAATAATGAACACCACCATAACAGTTCACACTAAATAGGATCCGATACTATGAAGGTTTGAGAAATACCCAAGAGAGGGGCATGAGCGCCCTACCGCCCCTCGTGGCGGCCGTACCAGGCCAGGTATGCTGGGTGGGGGGTTGGACAGGGGGGGGGGGGGTTTGGAGCCAGGGGGGGGGGATGGGTTTCGGTTTTGTTATGTGTGACAGAGAATTGATATTAACTTAGGGTACCTTGGGATCTAGATACCTTTGCATGTATGTACGCTGTTTAGCACTGAAGTGATACACTGTTTTAAATGTACCTGCCATACGTGCCTACTCTCTGTGACCAGATATCCTTTTTTACATTGTTTTTTATTTCAAGAAAAGCAATAAAGATATTTAAAACAAAAAAAAAACTACCTATCTAATGTAATTACACAGGAAAGCAGAGAGGACAGCAATAACACTGCTGACTTTCTCAGATCTCCAAAATACTGCATACAAGGGCTGCTGGGGAGGTTCTTATATAGTAAGGGGTAGGCAACTTTTCTATTGGTTGCTAGGGATGTTGATAAGCTAAGACAAATACACTGCACCCTTCTCATTAGCCCACAAGCAAGAAGGGAGGTTACTGAAAAAAAAAATCTAGAATATTCAAAATTACAAATATTATTCTAAATATTCACGAATTCTCGAAGTGCCGATATTCGCGATTAATATTCGCTATTCGAATATTCGTGCCCAACACTACTCATTTGCCTGGGTGAACTGCTCCATGTCCTTCATCAAGAAATCGAATTCTGGCTTTCTCCGCGACAAATCAAAATCAGAACCATGGTGACCGACAACTGGAAGAACATTGTGTCGACGCTGCTTCAAGGAGGGCTGATCCATGCGCCCTCCATGGCACACGTGTTCAATCTGGCTGTCAAGCGGTTCCTGAAGTCTTCCACCCATCTGTAAGACATCCTAAAAATGGCTAGGAAACTTTGCATGCACTTTAGGCCACTCGTACACTGCAAAGCACACCCTCCTTGAGCTGCAGTGGCACAACGGCATCCCCCAACATAGGCTGATATGCAACGTTTCCACCCATTGGAATTTCACCCTCCATATATTGGTCTGACTATGCGAACAGAGAAAGTCCCTAAACGATTTCTTGATGATCCAAGCGGACAGGAGCACTCCCCTGTGTAACTTCTATGTCAGCCAATGGCAGCTCATATGTAACACCTGCCGTTTGTTTAGGCCCTTTGAAGAGGCCACATTATTTGTCAGTCGCTAGGACTATGGCATGAACAACATCATTCCACTGCTTCATGTCTGGAACAAATGCTGGTAAATCTAGCTGGTCAGGGGACTGGAGATGTAGTGCCTAAATCTCACAGCCCACACGAGCCCCATGGGGGCTGAACTGGAGGAGGAGGATATTGGAGCACAAGCAATGTGTAGCTAAATGGGGTGGTTTTTCTGCACAGGTGACAAGAGAGGAGGAGCAGGAGCAGCCAGAGGAGCTACAGGGCGATGAGGAAGATGAGGCAGAGGACCCAGATACACTGTGGCATTATGCAGTGGAGATGGAGGCAGGGAGTCCCTCAGAGTCACTTGTACAAATGGCCCACTGCATCCTAACTTGCTTGGGTAGTGACAGCTGAATTGTCACCATTCGGCAGAGGATGACTTCTGGCTCTCCAACTTGTTGGACCCTCACTACCAGTCCAAAATGGGGGTCTTTTTACAACCCTCTGAGAGGGAGGACAAACTGAACTACTATAGAGACATCCTATGTAGTGAGTTGGCCGCTGTCTATCTGTGCCATCGTCCATCCTCTCTGACCGGGGAGTCCCTGTGCGCTCACATTCCTTTGCCATGGCTGCTGTGGCAGAGTGGGGGGGGGATTAGGAGCATTACCAACTCCATCAGCAGCAACTTGAGTCTAGAGTCGCTGATGAGCAGCTTTCATTACCCGCTTAGAGAAGAAAGTACTCACCAGCAGAAGCAGCAGCTAGACCTGGAGCAGGACCTGAACCAGCAGGTGGTGGCATACTTGGACAGCACCCTGCCACCTCACATTGAATATCTGCTGGACTACTGGGCAGCCAAACAGGATTTGCGGCTGCACCTGGCAGAGTTTGCCCTGGAAAAGCTGTCCTGCCTGGCCAGTAGTGGGGCATCAGAGTGGGTATTTAGTGCGGTGGGGCCATAATTACCCCAAGGATAAACTCGCTTGTCCACGCAAAATGTGGAGACTGACACCATCTGATGCCAAGTCCTCCTTCTTTCACCCACCATCTTCAGCTGGTACTGGTATAGCCACCCACCCTCCCCACTTTGTCACGGGTAACTCTGTGGTCTCCTGATGCTGCTGCCACACCTCTACACTTTGTCATTGTGCCACTCTGTGGCCTCCTGATGCTGCTTCCACCTCCACACTGTCATTGTGCCACCTGCGGCCTCCTACTGATGCTGTTGCTGCCGCCACCTCCACACTATGTCACCTTGCCACTCTGTGGTCAACTGGATGCTGCTGCTACATCAACGCTATGTCACATTGCTACTCTGTGCCCTCCTGATGCTGCTGCTGCCACCTCCACACTGTTATTGTGCCCATCTGTGCCTCCTCTTGATGCTGCTGCCACCACCTCTACACTTTGTCATTGTGCCACTCTGTGGCATCCTGATGCTGCTGCCACCTCCACACTTTCATTGGGCCAATCTGTGGTCTTTCATGCTGCTTCCACCTCACCACTACAATTGTAAGGCCACTTTGTGGACTTCTTCTGCTGTTCCCCACCTCCAACGTAATGACAGGGCCACTATTTTGCCTTTCGGCCTGGCTGACAACATCATTTATTTGACCCTTCTTCTGGATCCTGTCTATGTAACAGCTGTAAGGTCTGCATGACATGGTCCCTATTTTGCACATGAATTGGCTTATGATTTGGTAGCCAAAAGCAGGAGTGGGTACAAACACAGAACATATGCAAATATTTCATTCAAGTGTCATCTCTGTTTTGGATCCATTCCTGATGGATTACTGACCAAATTCTGACCGAGTGAAGGTGGATGCTCCACAGCCAGGTACCATTTTTTGTTGGTTAATTGTTCTGACGGATCAGGGAAGGGCAAAATAATCAGTGATGTCAAAACAAACTTACTGCTGACACCCTTTCCACTCTGTCGGGGGGCTCTACTTTGTTATAAGCGTTTAACAGAACAGATTCTGTAGTACATCTATGTGGAATCAGCTGACTACGGTGTAAAAGGAGTGCGCTTCTCTTGACGCTAACATTGACCTGTAAGGCTGAGTTCACACTTGAGTTATTTGGTCAGTTTTGGTCCCCGAAACTGCACAATAAGTGAAGTGTGCAGTGATTCTCAGAGCGACACATGCCACACTGACTCACAGTATTGTTTCACTACCACAGCAGACTCCCTATGAATGTTACTGCAAGGCTCTGAGTTCTACACCTCTATAAAGGTTCTCTGCAGCCAGGAAATATCAGTTTTTAACGCGATTTGCCACAAATAAATGCGGATCAAACCAATTTTTTATTTTTTTATTCGGCATACTGGCCGAATCGAATTTTTGAGAAATTCGCTCATCTCTAGTTACTATGTACAGTTAGTTATACTTTCCCTTCCAGGCGATTAATTTAGGGATAGAATAACATTGATATAATAACCACATATCAGCCCTTTTTTGTGATTATTAGAGATAAGCAAAACTATTAAAATGAATATGTACCTGCCCCATTTATGCTGAATGCTTGGAAGCAAAGAGTAAATACAGAGATATGTGAATGACAAGAAATAAATGTTGTGTTACAGCCCTTCACTATATGATAAGTCACAGCACATGCCTGCTGGCTCCATTATCCACTTTGTGGAGGTGTGAAGACATCACACAGTCTGTTGTCAGACCCCCAGAGCTAGTGACACAGAACACTGCCTATAGCACTGAAATCATCATTCTCTTCAGATACATAGATGGATTTCCTGTTCTCACAAAAAAGGATGCCATTGAGACTGCTAGGGTTAAGTTCACACTGCAGATTTTTCCCACCAGAAAATATACAGCAGAAAGCCACGCTGAGCCTCGCCTTTCTGCTGTGTTTTTGCACTGTGAATAAGTCAAGTGTGCCCACGGCTTTAGCTCCATTCAATAATCTGCCTGCAACAACTTCAGCAATGGGAGGTGGTATCCATGAAGATTTGCATGGAAACATAAAGTACGAGGAGTCACAAGAAAATAGTTTCAAAATTACTTTGATAGGTAAATGCATTCCAAAGTTATTGCCACATAAAGTAACGAAGGTAGATTTTCAAAATTGACTTCGTCCTTAAAGAAGAACTCCCGCAAAAAAAAATATTCTCTGACCTGCTAGAAAGGTACATGATGTAATCAGTTGCCGAATGTAATATTCTTACCTTTGTATTTGTTGGTTATCCCCTCCCTTCTGATCCCTCACCTGTGTCATGTGACCAGCAATCAGACTTTCCAAATAACATTAGCATTTATGTGTGGACAGGAAGTCAGTTCATCTATGTATCTTCTATGGGAGCTTCAATGTCATTTTCATAGAAATGGAATAGAGAAGTAACTGACTTCCTGTCCTCTGTCATTTGGAGGTTGGTCACATGACACAGCTGAGGTTTCAGAAGGAAGGTTATAACTCACATATACAGTCAGTGATGAGAAGATTACGTTCACTACAGTATACATTATGCACCTTTTCTAACAAGTTTTTTTTTTGCCGGAGTTCTTTAAGATGAAAATTGGTTTTGTCCTAAAGGGGTTAATCTTTATGGCACATGGGAGGCTATCCACGCTAGCATGGCAATCATTGGCCTCAGCAGTCACATGCTAGCACTTTAAGGCGTCACCTGCCATCTGACTCAGTCATCATAATTTAGTCATGTCAAAGTTGCTCAAGTCCTTAAGAATAGTGATGGCCTGCGGTTCGCGGCGAACTTGCGCGTATCGCAATCCAACGAACTTGCGAACATATGGCGAGGTCGCACGTGCCATATTCTTTTGCATTGCGCCGAACTTTGACCCATGACACATCTATCAGGTGGGACAGGACATCCAATTGAGACGTTTCAGCACATGGACACAACCCCCAACCCTATAACAGAACCCGATCTGACAGCCATTTTACATTATGTGTTTTGCCAGTGTAGGGAGAGGTTGCATTTTGAGCAGGGACAGGCTGTTAGGAACTTAGGGGACACCAAATGTAACACCCCAGAGTTGTGTTACTACACTCCTCTGCCCCGCTACTATCTCTTAAGAGCCATTACCTTGTCATCTGATATGATTTTACATTATGTCATTCACACAATATGCATAAACCATGTTAAATACAATTATTGTTGTAGTTTTCCATGTTCAACAGCAGGGTGGCAGCAATGGATTGGTAAGGAATTAGTTTCAGTTTAGTATATCCAGGCTGAATAGTTCATTCCAGCTTAGCTCCCCCTCTGTAGAGGTGTGGACTGTTCCCGGCATCCTGCACTTAGGTGGAGTAGGAAGTTACAAAGTAGTGTAGCCCACCCCCTGCTAGGGGTAGGGTGTGTGTGTTAGCAGCTCCCCGATATAGGGAACAAAGCCAGGATCTTGTCTCGGCTGAGACATTGATCAAATCCCTAGCCTGAGCCCTGCAGCCTCAGCTGGATGACAAGCAAGTAGACAATCTTCAGAGTTCCAGGACGACAGCATTCCATGAGAATATATCTGTGAGTAAAGTCCAGAGACACAGGAGATGTCATATTCCTCCTCAGCTAGTCAGTCCCCATAAAGCAGAAGATAGAAAGAAAGTGCAGAAGCTAAATTTCTGCCACAGTTTTAGAACTACTAAGTAGACTAGATTTATAGAGCAGAAGATTCATTCCTGCCAACTATTGCCAAAGCCTGCTGGGACCTAAGACCAAAGCTGTACATTGCTTGGATGAAAGTTATCTTCAGTAAAGACAAGTTTGAACTTCACCTAAAGGTCTGGACATCAAGTTCTTCTGCAAAATCCCTCTATTACTCTACTATCACTACACTCAATTTATTTGCAAGTGAGCAGAGCCAGGAGTCAGCCGTACCCAGGTAGGAGACACAGTTGACACCATTATCATCACCATACAGAGACATTATAGGCCACTACACCACTCTGGCATTCCTAACCTGGGACGTGCGTTATAACACCTTGGGAGGGCCCTGGGGTAGTACCCTGCGCACGCTGCAATTGGCGTCACGAAAAACTACAACAACATAGACTATCATCTACACCTGACTTAGTCATTGCATAATTTGCATCAGTTTGTATTCCCTGTATCCTGCTCATTGCACAAACGCTAGCTAATAGGACCACAAAAGTCCTTTTAAGGACTGGTAACCTTGTGCTATCGATAGGTGTGATAACAGAGGGGTGTGATACACTTATAATATTCTAACATAGAAAGTAGATTATAGTGCAGTTATATGCTTCCAGAAAAATACTGATGGAGGGCTGCGATCTATCAGCTTCCACAAAATAGTGATTGAGGTTTTCCATATACCTGCATCCACAAAATTACTGCTTGAGGGTGATATACCAGCTTCAACTATACAACTGATTGAGGCCTGCCATATATCAGCTTCCCACAAAATAGTGATAGAGTTTTCCATATACCTGCGTCCACAAAATTACTGCTTCAGGGTGATATACCTGCTTCAACTAACAAATCTGCAAAAAAGGGGGTTAGTCAGCACCTCCCAGTGCGCATGTGCACGCTGCCATGGCAAAATAACCTAGAGGAAAAAAAGAGACAATGCAGCAGCACCCTGCAAATCCGATAAAGTACGACAATGCCATAGTTACAAAATAATGATTACAAAAATTATGGTGCTAATGCTACACTTATTTATAAAGTGAGATGCTTGGCCAATGCATTTTGTACAAAACCATCTGAGCCCGTCTGCCGAACATCAAGGCGATCTCTGTTAGACGGGTCCTAACACTAAATACTACCTGTTATGCGCCATAATGACCGCCATAAAGTTCAGGGAGTGTTGGATCCACATACATGTTGGATCCACTCTGCCTTTTTCCATTTTTTGGGCCATAATGGCCTCCATTACAAGGGATGCAGGTACCAACATGCACGCCGAGCCCACTCTATACCTTTCCTGGTGCCAGACAGCTTCCAATGAATGTAGTGAGAGCAGGCTACAGCTTTATACTGAAAGTAATTAAAATCAGCCTATGGGGCAGACAGGCTAATCAGGAGTGCACGACTCGCTGGAGTGCCACATCTCCAGCATAGTAAATCTGCAAAAAAAGGGGGTTAGTCAGCACCTCCCAGTGCGCAGGTGCACGCTGCCATGGCAAAAACCTAGAGGAAAAAAAAGAGACAATGCAGCAGCACCCTGCAAATCAGATAAAGTGCAAACAATGCCATAGACACAAAATGATTACAAAAATTATGGTGCTAATGCTACACTTATTTATAAAGTGAGATGCTTGGCCAATGCGTTTTGTACAAAACCATCTGAGCTCGTCTGCCAACGTCAAGGCGATCTCTGTTCCAATGAATGTAGTGAGAGCAGGCTACAGCAGGCTATTCATTGGAAGCTGTCTAGCACCAGGAAAGGTATAGAGTGGCTCGGCATGCATGTTGGTACCTGCATCCTTGTAATGGAGGCCATTATGGCCAAAAAATGGAAAAAGGCAGAGTGGATCCAAACATGCATGTGGATCCAACACTCCCTGAATTTTATGGCGGTCATTATGGCGCATAACAGTTAGTATTTAGTGTTAGGACCCGTCTAACAGAGATCGCCTTGACGTTTCGGCAGACGGGCTCAGATGGTTTTGTACAAAATGCCTTGGCCAAGCATCTCACTTTATAAATAAGTGTAGCATTAGCACCATAATTTTTGTAATCATTATTTTTGTGACTATGGCATTGTTGTACTTTATCTGATTTGCAGGGTGCTGCTGCTTCAACTAACAACTGATTGAGGCCTTCCATATATCAACTTCCACAAAATAGTGATAGAGGTTTTCCATATACCTGCGTCCACAAAATACAGATTGCAGAATACAAAGTTCTTTGCTGTCAGGTGACTGCCCATTGGCTAATTTTTGGGGCCTGTACTGGCCGACAGTTACATTTTTATCCTGTGACCGCCTTATGCACCTCCAGCCACAAAATCCAAAGTTCTTTTCTGTCAGATGAATGCCTATTGGCAAATTTTTGGGGCCTGTACTGGCCGACAGTTACATTTTTATCCTGTGACCGCCTAATATACCTCCAGCCACATAATCCAAAGTTCTTTGCTGTCAGGTGAATGCCTATTGCCTAATTTTTGGGGCCTGTACTGGCCGACAGCTACATTGTATATCTCTAGCCACATAATCACACCCCTGTCTCAATACTCTGCCTCTCTTTATGGTGGCGTATGAACCGCATTCACCATAAGGAACCTTTTAATGTCACAGGGTCATGGGACTGCGCCACCCATCCGTACTGTGCCTCTCACCCTATATTGTGCCCCCTCATACCCTGCATTGTGCCTCTTACCTACACCCTGTGCAGTGCCCCTAGCATTCCCTGTACTGTGTCCTCTTATACCCTTTTATCGGTCACGGTATCGCTGTGTTATCTGGTCACTGTAAAAGATGTTATCCGGTCAAGGTATCTAACTTGATGGCCATAACTGTATCCCTTTCCCTGCCCATGCCATCCTTTTTTAGACCTGGAAAAATATGCAGATTGCGGTGCTAAGGACCTTCGCTCCACAATCTGTGTCGAAATACGCCTAAGGCCTCATGCACACGGACCGTATTTAGTTTTTCCTCTTCCGTTCCGCAATTTTAGATGTTCAGTATGCGGACCCAGTCATTTCTATAGAGCCGTGGAAATTGCGGATAGATAACAGTTTTGTATTCGCGTCCGTAGTCGTGATTCGAATCCGCCCAAAAAATATAACCTATCTATTCCTGTCCGCAAAAACGTTTGCGGACCCATTTGAATTCAATGGGTCCGCAAAACCTACGGATGCCCCATGGAAGCCATCCGTATGTCATCCGCATTTTTTGCGGATCAGTTGCCTGGCAACCTGTGGCTAAGACCTTTTGGCAATTAAAAAAAATTGTACAGGAAGTTCCACCTGTCAGATTGCTGGACACCTGCCAGAGTTTTCAAAGTGTGCATTTTGGCAGTATCTGCTTTATTATATCTGCAACCAACAATGCCACGTTGGAATGTGGAAAAGCTAATCACATTGGTGCAGGAAAAGCCCTCGCTTTGGGACACCAGAACAAATATATACCAAGATCGGGTGAGGAAGGAGGTGGCCTGGGAGAAAGTGGCCCAGCATATGAGGCCAAGTGAATGGGATAAAAGCTGATGCCAGGGGTCGTGCCTAATTAGGTAAGTGCAAGATATATAGTTATTGTGTCTTGCCCCTG
This sequence comes from Bufo bufo, assembly GCF_905171765.1. Classification (NCBI taxonomy): domain Eukaryota; kingdom Metazoa; phylum Chordata; class Amphibia; order Anura; family Bufonidae; genus Bufo; species Bufo bufo. The sequence continues at coordinate 558,148,148 of NC_053392.1, forward strand.
TGTTTTTCTTAATGATGTTGCTCGTACTTCCATCAGTTCACAGAATCATGTCCTTTTTGTGGCCAGGCTTAATTCTGTAGTGGTATGTACATGTTTTGTGGTTCTTTAATGCACTTTTGACACACAACAACATGTTTTAATGGCTGTCCAACCTTACCTACTGCCCACAGTAGTAATGTATACGCAGCATGTGTGGGTTTATTTTTGTGACGCATGTCACCCTGTTTGAATTGATTGAAAACATATGTGTACTTCACATATCATAAAGTATTTTGTTACAAAGGCCTAGCACAAATAATCTCCTCCTTCCTGGATTTATAGAAAATGAGGATAGCAACACCTGCCTTAGTGCACCATGTGCTGTGCATTGTCCCATTTAGCATGGTTTATTAGCATTTCTTTTTGCAGTTCATTTCTTGTAGTTTTATTGTACAGGTTTCATTTAATTTTTACAATAACTGTTTTTATTGTTTTATGCTTTCACAGTGAAGAAAACCAAGAATAGCTGCCGGGACCAGTTTCGGCTGGAGTTTAATGAAAGGGGGCCGCAGTGGCGATGGATCATCGGAAAAAAAAGGCCATATTTATACACCCAACAGCTTCAATTTCTCCGTCCGGTGATGGACTTGAGGCCGTAAGTTTTTTTTTTTTTTATAATAAACTTTATTGAAGAACTGTTATATATGTCAATTGTCCACTGTTAGAATATATAGCAGACCTTTTCTTCCAGGTTTGGTGTGATTACAGTACAGACAAAAGTTTGACACACCTTCTCATTCAAGAGTTTTCTTTATTTTCATGACTATGAAAATTGTAGATTCACACTGAAGGCATCAAACTATGAATTAACACATGTGGAATTATATACATAACAAACAAGTTTGAAACAACTGAAAATATGTCATATTCTAGGTTCTTCAAAGTAGCCACCTTTTGCTTTGATTACTGCTTTGCACACTCTTGGCATTCTCTTGATGAGCTTCAAGAGGTAGTCCCCTGAAATGGTTTTCACTTCACAGGTGTGCCCTGTCAGGTTTATAAGTGGGATTTATTGCCTTCTAAATGGGGTTGGGACCAATCAGTGGCGTGAGGACAAGTCAGGTGGATACACAGCTCATAGTCCTACTGAATAGACTGTTAGAATTGGTATTATGGCAAGAAAAAAGCAGCTAAGTAAAGAAAAACGAGTGGCCATCATTACTTTAAGAAATGAAGGTCAGTCAGTCAGCCGAAAAATTGGGAAAACTTTGAAAGTAAGGGCTATTTGACCATGAAGGAGAGTGATGGGGTGCTGTGCCAGATGACCTGGCCTCCACAGTCACCGGACCTGAAACCCAATCGAGATGGTTTGGGGTGAGCTGGACCGCAGAGTGAAGGCAAAAGGGCCAACAAGTGCTAAGCATCTCTGGGAACTCCTTCAAGACTGTTGGAAGACATTTCAGGAGACTACCTCTGAAGCTCATCAAGAGAATGCAAGAGTGTGCAAAGCAGTAATCAAAGCAAAAGGTGGCTACTATGAAGAACCTAGAATATGACATATTTTCAGTTGTTTCACACATGTTTGTTATGTATATAATTCCACATGTGTTACTTCATAGTTTTGATGCCTTCATAGTCATGAAAATAAAGAAAACTCTTTGAATGAGAAGGTGTGTCCAAACTTTTGGTCTGACTGTATATGATGTTGGTGGACTATTCCGGTTTTTGTTTTCGTCGTTTACCTCGGTGAAATGTTTGCTTCTCCAAAAATTAAACATTAAAACCACTAGGGTGCCTTCTCACGGGCGCAAATTCCGCGCGTGTGCAATGCGTGCAGTGAACGCATTGCACCCGCACGGAATCGCGACCCATTCGTGTCGTGTGAAAATGCCAGCATACTGTAATATCGTGCAGTTTTCAGCGGATGCAGGCCCCATAGAAAAGAATGGTGCTGTGTTAAAATCGCAAGCATACCCAGACAAGTGCGTATATGATTGCTAGGAAATGATAGGGATGAGCAACCTCAGACCCCAATAAAGGCTACGGCCCCTTGCAGATGAGCGTTCCTCCGCAAAAAGTTTGCAACAGAGCTGCCGCCCTGACCTCCAGCACTGCCGGGTCACATAGCATTCTATTGTTTATGATGCTATGTAAACCCTTCCAGTTCTAGATGTATAGGATAACACTGGCATAATGCTGCCAGTGTTATCCTATACATTCCTGAACTGTAAGGGTCAATAGAATGCTATGTGAATCCCATCAGTGCTGGGAGGTAAGACTAGGAGCTCTGTTGCAGACTGTTGCGGGAGGAACGCTCATCTGCAAGGGGCCGTAGCCTTTAATGGGTCCGGATTTGCTCATCCCTATCATTTCCTAGTGGATTTGCTGCGGGAGGAATGCTTATTTGCAAGGGGCTTAATCCCTTTTTTTAAAATTTACCTCATGACATTGTTATAGTGGAAAATTATAGCAGTCTAAATATAGAATGCTTACTAAAATTGTGTATTGCTGTTTAAATAAATGTACCAAAAATCTACTCATCCACTTGATTGCTTTAGCCGATCTATTCTTCTTGCTTCTTCTTTGAGGACCTGCCAAAGACATTTGGGACGTAATTGCGCTCCCCACCTGGTGAGTGGGATTATGTCAAGAAAGGTCCTTTGGCAGGTCTTCCAAGAAGAAGCACGCAGACGATGTTGGATGCGTCACCAAGTGGATGTTTAATTTTTGGAACCCCCTGAATGCACATTGTACTAAGCATTCTGTTTTAAGAACGCTATTATTTACCTTGAAACAATGTTATAAGGTGAAATAATGAAATCGACCCTTACACAGAAAGCAAACCCCAACTTCAGTGAAGAAGTCTGTTTTGGGTCTGAGTACAACATTTAGTTTCTTAACAACGCAACACAATCGCAGTCAAAACACACATAAATTGTGTGCACCGTCACACGACTTAACACCAATGCACTCGAGAACCATCTGGCCCCAATATACGATGCCAGTGTGAATCATGCCTATATATAAATGACTGGTTCCATACTATTTCAAGCAATGACAATCTACATCTGCCTTTTTTCGATACACCAGGGATGCTCAACCTGTGTCCTTCCAGCTGTTGCAAAAATTCATCGCCCACCATGCACTTGTGTAGGCTGATAGATGTAGCTTGTCCGGGAATGATGTGAGTTGGAGTTAGCACAGCTTAATGGCCGCAGGTTGACCTGGCAGATATACATGGACTTAAAATCACCACTTGGTTAGCGACGCAATGTGTCAACATGTTTTTTGGCTTTACAGCTCCAAACAGCCAGCAGCCTTTTTTAATTTTTTCCCTGGCTATTTGCACACTGTCCAAAGCAACAGTCCCCAAATGGTTTGTTTATGCAATGTGTACTTAATGTTAAAGGTGAAACTTTAAGATTAGGTAGCCTTTGAAATCTATGCTGCCTCACCTTATATAATAGACGTTACTGCAATATGTTTGCAATAATGATTTTGTGTGTTTGTAATGTAATTTTTGGCATAAAGTAATATATGTTTTTCTTTTCATTTTGCAATACAGTACTGTGGACAGTCTGGAGGAACAGGAGGACTTGGATTTGGGAGGAGAACAAACTCTGCTTGTCTTTTCCCCACATTCAAGTCCGGCACCCACGCCAGCTGAGGAGCCAACACAATTGGCAATGGCAACTGGCGCCGTAACTGAAGGGAGTCCTTCAAACCTCCAGCAGCCCTCAGCCCAGGACAAAGAGGAGTGCCGGCAGTCTTCCTCTGGGCTAGCGACTCGGGAAATTATTGATGCCCGGGTTATTGAGTTCCTAGCCCAGAGGAGGAGTGAGGCCAGAGGAAGCTTTGCTGAGGGGGCTGGCGCCGTTACTGCGGCATGTCCCAACTTCCATGCATAACTTCAGTAGCAATACTTTTTGAAATGTATTCCTTGCCATACCCGGGAGACATTCTTTCACAAATGAATAATATGCGCCTGCAAATCATGGCGCACCCCTCGCACCATGCCACCAGCTACCCGCAACAACCACCCCATGGCCCACCTTGCCCTGGGCAACCTTTTCGCAGCTCCCAAGACCCAACAAACCCCCTGGCCATTCTAGTACTGTGTGCCAATTATTAACCTGTGGCCAACTACCTGACCCAGTTCAGCACGTAAGATCATATACCCCCGGCCCGTTCAATAGGGAATTGTTGGATTGTAAAACAATATAATATTTTCTTGTAATTATTTATTTCATTTTCTGTTCATTTAATGTATAGGTTGAATTGTGTGTATTTTTTTTTTGGTGGCCTCGGTTTCACTAAAATTTTACTTTTAAAAAGGGCAATTGTCTGTGCTTCTTTCTAAACTTCAAGGATACATAGTTGCTGTTTAAAAAAAAACTCATTTGGTTGCGAGAAGGAATAAATATTAAATAGTAAAAGGATTAGGAGGCACTCAAGATCTGCTTGTACCTGGATCAGTAAAACATCCCTATTGTTCACAACAAAAGGCAGAAATGTGACAAAATACTAAGTGGGTGGAGTATAATATGAATACCCGACTGGTATTTACATTATCCTCCAGCCACTTTGTATGGAATATATTTTTGCTGCCAAATAATATGATGTTCTACGTACTGATGGGGAATTACATATTTTCAGTGTCTTAGGTTATTGCTTCTGAGACACATTATAACATTACAACACATTTAAAACATATTAGGGACAAACACACTACTTCAAGTAATATCACTTTATTTATAGTCCACATCATGGTAAATTCATAATCTGTACTTGAGGTATTAGAAGTTTTGGAACCATATAGCAAAAAGAATAATGATGTTTATAAAAGTTGACTTTCATACACATCTTTATTCAGTATATTGACCTTTACTAAATTTTGGTCCCAAGCCCACAAGCCCACGTCAAGGGTCCTCACTCTCTACACTCAACTACAACAAAAAAACAATAGCTATCTAGAAAATAAAAAAACAACTATCGAGCACAGAAGAAATTAAACACTGCACGAATAGCGTCCATCTGCCATGCAAGGACCCCTCTGGGCTGAAAAAGTAGTCTGCATAGAGTTCCCGAACTGCAATGCCTGCAGTCCGAGGTCGTCTATGCCAGGGTCCTATCCAACCCAAAACTGCATGACGTAGGAAATTCTTCCATGTCAACAGAAGAGGAAGCCTCATGAATCCTGGTAAAGTTGTGTAGAACAACACAAGCTTGAATCACCAGGGTAGCATTCGCCGGACTCCATCTGTATGGATGACAAAAACACTCTCCACTTTCTAGAGAGTATTCAGAATGAGCACTCAACATACCTTTATATTATATAGATTCTAGTTTATGATACTGTGCCCTGTATTTCCCAGTAGAAAATGATCCTTGGGAAACACAGTCCTCATCCCTGATCACCAGGACCAGGTACACTCTGTCAGTACATGGCAGCCTCCCCTCTCCGCCATGCTGCTCTGCTGTGTACTGGTGCTTATTCTGACACTAGGGCTGGGTTCACATCCTATTTTTGCCATCCATTTATGGCATACCAAAAATGTATGCGTTAACAGATGCCTCAGACTGATGACGTACAGTGGCGTCCGTTCACCATACAATTCCCTGGTACAATTTTTTTTACGTTAACTGTGATGGACTGAACCATCACTGGGGCTGCTGGAGAAGCCTGAGGGCTAGCCTCCTTTCTATGGACTATGGACTATGGACCCAGAACTATGGAGACCCCCTCAGACCTTTTGGGGTTACATGAACTAAGAACCCTCATGTATGTGTGGAATTTATATGCCACGATATTTCCTATTGCCCATTAAAGGTGCAGGGTGTGAATTCAGCAACACAAAAAAGGGTTAACTCTGCATGAGACTCCCACTGATTGTGTTAGTGATGAGATTAAGATAGCTGACTCTAGGAGCAGCCGACTCCTAGATGAGTAGATCACCCTATGATACACTCAGGAGATAATCCCATCACATGTGTCTCCTCTCTCCCTATTCATTCATTATGGAGTGGGGGGGAGATGTCTGTTTGTTGTTCATGGTTGATTGCGTTATGTTGTTAGACTTCTTGAACTGTATATATATTGAGTTGGTCTTCAATAAAGTGAGTTCCTGTTTTGGCCTGCAACATAAAAGCCTCGTCTCATGTGTGTGGGGATTGCTATACGCTGTATACTCCCCTTCCTATAACCCCTAGCTCTTGTAAGAGCTGTTCCTGGTTCCTGTGGTGGTTAGGGTGTCGCCCGGAGTGCTTGGAGCCCTCGGGAAAGCACTAGGAGCATCCATCAACGGAGGTACCCAGTCGGGGTGCCAGGAGATCCATTACATTGGTGGCAGCAGTGGGATGGCGTCCTAGTGCGAGGAGAAGCAGCTCGGAAACACAGTTCGTGGAGTATATTGAGGGCAACTCTAGTATCCGTACAGCGCCCCTGGATACAGCATGATGGAATCGGCTAGTCTTCGGACAGCGTTCCATGACGAGGAGGAGGAGGCAGCCGCGGACTACAGGGATGCAAACAGAAAGAAAGTCTAGTATGATGCCCTGGAAAATGCCCAGCGGCGGCGAGGTGAGAGTCTCCCCAGTTATGAGCAGTGGCTACAGAAGCATGTGGTGATGCTGATGGGTCTCTTGGAGAGCAGCCCCTGGACGAGTGAGTAACAGAGACTCCTGAGCCTGGTATGTAAGGAGCTTTGGCTAGAGGACGCTTACCAGGCCCTAACGTGGCATGTCATGCAACATACCCCCTGGACGGCCGAGAAAGACTTACCCGAAGGGAAGGATTATGATGGACCTGGGTTACTATGGGAGGGCTTGGAGGAGTACATTGATCTCGGCAGCACGGAGGAGTCTAGGTTTTGGGACATCTACGACTACCGGATGGGCATGCATGTTTATGCTGACGGATGGGAAGTGAGCAAAGACTTGACCCAACTGGTAACAAGGAAGTTGGAGCTGGAGCAGACATACGAACACCTGCTCAGCTCTATTTAGCCCCAACCTACATGACAAGCAGAGCCAGATCTGCCATCCTACAACTGGGAAGACTGGGCGGCGATATCCCCTGCTTCCCTACCAGCTCCCAAAGTAGGGAACTTCATCGACTGGTTCTGGGAAGACCTCCCGACGGCAGGTAGAGATGGGACCAACGTCTCTCCACCAGCCCTACAGGGATGCTGGGCAGCCGGCCCAGATCCCCAACTGCAGCCAGCGTTACCTGGAGTCCAGACAGTCAGTCTGACTCCCCAACGGCAGCCGGAGTTTCAGGGTGTAGGGACATTCGGTCCTGCTCCCCAGCAGCAGTATGTTTTGCAGGGAGAGGAGAGCAGCGTCTCCATTCCCCAGCGGCAGTGTACCTTGCAGGGAGAGGAGAGAACTGGCCTCTCTCCCCAACCACAGGGGGACAGCACCCCTAACTCTGATGGTGCATATGGGACTGCGGTCTCTGCACCAGACCTACAGGGATGCTGGACGGCTGGTACAGATCTCCAACCAACTCCGCAGGAATGCCAGGAGGAGGAAGTAAGCGATCCCTCCTCTCCACAGCCGATCCGTAACCAGGTCCTGGGGTAGGATTCCCTGACCCCATGTCAGCGGAAGAGCTGGCATCTAGGCAGAGCGCAGTCGGCCACTGCCCTCCCCTATCCTCTTGTCTAGAGCCTGACTCCCCACAGGCTAACCCAGCGGAAGAGCTGGCATCTGAGCAGAGCGCAGTCGGCCTCTGCCCTCCCTTATCCTCTTGTCCAAAGCCTGACTCTCCACAGCCTACCCCAGCGGAAGAGCTGGCATCTAGGCAGAGCACAGTCGGCCTCTGCCCACCAAGTATTCACAGCTCCAAGCTAAAGAGCAACAATGCAGCAAGAAGTAACAGACGCACACTCAACAGCTGGGGACATACAAAAACAGAGCCAGGCCCCAGAGTTCAACAGGACCAGTGTTTGTTTATGGATGGGCTACTGGACTAACTTCAGGCACTGACCGACAGGAGGTTAGGTACCTGGTTAGTCTACTGTTGGGAGGGGAGAAATGTGATGGACTAATCCATCACTGGGCTGCTGGAGAGCATGAGGGCTAGCCTCCTTCCTACGGACTATGGACCACAGAACTATGAAGACCCCCTCAGACCTTTTGGGGTTACAAGGAACTATATACCCTGATGTATGTGTGGAATTTAATGCCACATTTTTCCTATTGCCAAATTAAAGGTGCAGGGTGTGAATTCAGCAACACAAAAAGGGGTTAACTCTGCACTGAGACTCCCAATGATTGTGTTAGTGATGGGATTAAGATAGCTGACTCTAGATGAGTAGATCACCCTATGATGCACTCAGGAGATATCCCCATCACATGTGTCTCCTCTCTCCCTATTTATTCATTATAGAGTGGGGAGGGGGATATGTCTGTTTGCATGTTGTTCATGGTTGATTGCGTTATGTTGTTCGACTTCTTGAACTGTATATATATTAAGTTAGTCTTCAATAAAGTGAGCTCCTGTTTTGGCCTTCAACATAGAGCCTCATCTCATGTGTGTGGGGATTGCTATACGCTGTCTACTCCCCTGGCTATAACCCCTAGCTCTTGTAAGAGCTGTTCCTGGTTCCTGTTGTGGTTACGGTGTCCAGTGAAGTGCTTGGAGCCCTCGGGAAGCACTAGGAGCATCCATCAACGGAGGTACCCAGTCGGGGTGCCAGGAGATCCGTTACATTAACGTATGCATTTTTTTTATTGGACTCTGCAAGATACAAAAATGTGGAGTGCTGCACATTTGTATACATCAAACCGATAGGAAATAATTTTTTTCTAGGCTCCAGCAGGGCATATTTTTGAGAGTTTCCCTTTAAGACGCATAAAAATGGTTCCTGATTAAAATACATATTTTTTGTGGGAATTTTTGCCAATGATCCCCCAATATCACTGTCCATGTTGTGGGACTATTTGTCTTCTAGTAAGTGTTTGCTGGCTGCAAATATGACCTGAAAGTTTCTCAGGCTCGTCTGCCATTAAAGTGAATGGGGCCTGCCGCGAACGAGCGGTTCGCAAACATTTGATCATGAACGCGCATTCGCGAATCGTCCCGGCCGATGTTCTTCCATCACTATTTAAGAAGACCTGTCAGTTTTCATGCTGGGTGTTTTAGTACATACTTCCACTTACCATATAGCAGTTCTGGAATATCTTTTATCATAAATCTGTGCTGTATCATTCCTCTGTTATTCCTCCTTAATATATACAATATGAATAAGTTGATAACTGGGGGTTGTTATTCTGCTTGCCAAAGAAGTGAGTCCCTGCAAAAAAAAAGCCACTGATTGGACAGTTGTCAGACTATGTAGGAACACACCTGGTAATGCCAAGTTTTCAGTTTATTCCTGTATTGCTAGTAGGAACAACAGAGGAACAGTTTATTCAAGAGTTCTGAGAAAAGTTGGTTACAGAATTGTTCTTTCATAAAGAATACATGTATTTAGTAACATGTAATGGGCCCTCCATACCTTTGTCCATTTTTCTTTCTTTCTACACATCAACTTCATGAACTGACTGTTCACTTGCTAAGGGTCCCCCTGTTTTGGACACCCAGTTAATTATACTCCTGATCATCATTTTTAATTTGCATCAAATAAATCTAACCATCATTATTGAATTAATGATAATAATAAGGTAAGTGCCATTGCTTCAGTGTCATAAATGATGCAGAACAGTCACAGGAAGAATACAGAACCATTAGCTGAGACCTACCTGCGTCTATCAGTAAATTAACTACTTCTTCTCTATAGAAGCCAAAACTTCACGCGGCTATTTATCAATATCATTATTACTAGTCATTGTGGTGAATATTAGAAATGCAGTATTATAGTCACTGTGAGTGCCGAGAGAGTGAGCTATATATCCATCGCTACTTTCTAATAGATCCTTAAATAGAATGGCATGATTTATACTTTTTTCATTATTTTTTAAAATTTGACAGTCTAGCTCATCTATTATAGCTTCCTATCTTAAATATACTTCATGTTGCTTCCCCTTCAAAGAATGGTAATGTTCACATCTAAAATGAAGAATTATTTTTTATTTGCAATAACTGGTTGAATGGTAACATTAAAGGGGTTATCCTGGGAAAGAACATGATGACTTATCCTCAGGATAGGTTATCATGAACACATCAGCGGGGGTCCAAGTCCCAGCACCCCCCGCAATCAGCTGTTTCAGGGAGCCGCTGTGCTCACTGACGCTCTGGTGAGCAATGTAGGCTTCTGGCAGCTTTCCAAGGACAGCGGCCGTACATTGTATAGTCATTAGATGAGGTCATGACATCAGAGATAAGGATTCATATCAGTCTTCACCTGATGGACTGAGAAGCTATACACTGCAAACAGACTTATTTTTTAATATGTCTACATAGGAGAAGCTGATTTGTTTTTCTGAGACTTCAAGTTCAAAATCCCTTATACAGTCATGGAATTAAAGGGGTATTCCAATATAGACACATATGGCATATCTGAGACCCACTCCTATCTTAAGAACGGGGCCCCAACCCAACATGAATGGATAAAAAAGTAATGCATGTGTGATGTCCTTTCCCTTCGCTGTTAATGGACTTCTGAAAATAACCAAATGCTGGAGTGCTGGTTCATAGTCATGAATGAAGGGTGGCCACTCATATGCAGTGTTCTCTCCACTGCCCATGGAACTTTTAAAATAGTTGTGCATACTAGTTCTCGTGATTTTAAAAATTCCCATAGCAGTAAGAGGAACCTCACATGTGTGGAATGCTCTTCAGTCATATCAGGGTCTTGTTCTTGAAATAGGAGTAGATCAAGGTAAACTCCACACCTATCAGACATTTATTGCAGATCCTATCAATATGCCATGAATATCCAGATAGGACAACTCTTTTAAAGGATAACATTTCGACTTCAGTCAACACTAGAGGGAGCTTATGAGCTTACTGCATACTGTCTTATGTTTTAGTGTCCAAAGTAAATCCATAGGCAGTAAAATTATTTCCACAAATCACTACAGTTTTGTAAGACATTTAATTTGCTTTGCTAAATATCTTCATATTTGAGATTTAACTTTTTTTTTTATACTTGTCTGTAGTGGCAGTTTAAAGAAGTAATGGCCATGTAATCTTACAAAAGCTTCACAATTTCAATCGTCAGAGGTTGCCATTTTCAATATCATGTACAGTATTACTGTTTTCCATATAATCCTGATTTTTCAACCCAGCAGACTCCATACATGGAAATTACTAAATAATATAACAGATGTAATATAAAAAGCTATGTTAAATAAAATGTCACAACAAAACAAATTCTATTTTTCTCCATTTCCCTTCTTTCTATTGCCTAAGGTTGTTGAATTCAGAATAGTACACAGATCGCACCATAGAGAAATTTATGATTTAGTTAACAAGAAAACTGACTTCCGTAATGAAGACTCTGAACGCTGTCTGATGTTGTAAAGGGAGACATGATATCTGCTATCTCAGTTCTAGGAATAATAAAAACTGTTCCTTTTATACCCAGTTCTTTTAGGAGCCCTCGGCAAACCTTCTTGTTATTTACACTTTTCGAATATCTAACTCCTTTATGTCTGCAGCACACAGACTGGAGACAGTTACAGTTGGATGAAAAACCCATTAAGATAAAATGTTAGGAGATGGTATCATAAGCAAAAATATATTAATGAATGTAGATATTAAATTATAAAAAGTGTAAAAAAAATGCAACTTATGTGTGGGCTCGCTGGTTCTTGCTGACTGTACTGAAAGACTTTTCATTGGACTTTGAAGCTTTATCAGGTAATGAACACGATTTTCCAGTATCAGAAGTATCACACATTCTTCCCCTGGGCTGCCTATAGGGACACAGGTCTTCTGTGCCTTCTGTGCCTCTAGAGAAATCCAGTCAGGGTTCAGCCCATCATATAATGTAATATAAATTAAATGCTATCCTATATGTATACAATTATCTTGGCATAGAAAGAAAAAGTTACAGCTGTCAAACTGGGACAATTGAAGTAAAAAAAAAAATTGTCACTTATGTGTCATGAGTGCAATAATTTTTCAATAGAAAACAAACTTTTGAAATGTGGTCTTAATTGCAATATTATGACAGCCGTTGAAACCCTGGCAATCTGTAACTATCTGCTGGCTCTCACCTACTGTATACTAGTGCCCAGAATCCTGCTCACAACCACTAATCTGGCCATAGGTTGCAAGCATGCACAAGCTCCTGGTCTCTTAAAAGGCCAGTTCATGCTAATCAAACCTGACTTCAGCACATGCCCCAAGAGCCCAAGCCCTTCTTAAGGACCCTCCCCATCTCTTCTCGTCTAAGGAATAAGTTGTTTTTGGATCTTAAAGTCTGAAAAAGTGTGTCTGGTCAGAGGCGTACACAGATGTCATAGGGTTCTATAGCAAACCTTTGTATGGAGCCCTGTCCCACCTAGTTTGCCATTAAGTATGCATTAAACAACTCCCAGGTAGAGTTGAGCGAACACCTGGATGTTCGGGTTCGACGAGTTCGGCGAACTTTCGAAAATGTTCGGGTTTCGGGATCCGAACTCGACCCGAACTTCATCCCGAACCCGAACCCCATAGAAGTCAATGGGGGACCCGAACTTTTGGGCACTAAAAAGGCTGTAAAACACACCCGTGAAAGGGCTAGAGGGCTGCAAAAGGCAGCAAAATGTAGTTAAACTCCCCCTGCAAACAAATGTAGATAGGGAAATGATGAGCGTTAACATAAAAAAATAAAATTAAACAATATTAATTGGAGTGAGGTCCCATAGCACAGAATCAGGCTTCAAGTCACACACCAATGGAGAAGGTCACTTACTATTATTTTGACCACGCACCCAGACAAAGGAGAGAGGTCCCACAGCAAGAGAACCAGGCATCATATCACCACCACAGGAGATAGGCCACCATTTTAGTTACTTGACACTACACCCAGACGGAGGAGAGAGGTTACACAGCAGAGAATCAGGCATTTAGATCACCCACCACAGGAGTAGGCACCATTGAATCAGGACCCCGGCAACCATGTCAGATGGCACAAGCATAAGCTTTATATCAATCAGACAGGAGAGGCGACTTTGACAGACTTTGACCCCTACACCCGGACGGAGGAGAGAGGTTTCAAGCAGAGAATCAGGCATTTAGATCACCCACCACAGGAGTAGGCCCCAATTTAATGGGACCCCCGGCAACCATGTCAGTTGGCACAACCATCAGCTTCATATCAATCAGCCACAGGAGAAGGCGACTTTGAAAGACTTTGACCCCTACACACCAGACGGAGGAGAGAGGTTTCACAGCAGAGAATCAGGCATTTAGATCACCCACCACAGGAGTAGGCCCCCCATTGAATAAGACCCTGGCAACCATGTCAGATGGCACAACCATCAGCTTTATATCAATCAGCACAGGAGAAGCCACCATTGAGTTACTTTGACCCTGCACCCAGGAAGAGGAGAGAGGCCCCACAGCACATATTCTGGCTATCATATCAGCCACCACAGGAGAAGCCACCATTGAGTTACTTTGACCCCCGCACACAGGAAGAGGAGAGAGGCACCACAGCACATATTCTGGCATCATATCAGACACCACAGGAGAAGCCACCATTGAGTTACTTTGACCCCTGCACCCAGGAAGAGGAGAGAGGCCCCACAGCACATATTCTGGCATCATACTAACCACACAGGAGAAGCCACCATTGAGTTACTTTGACCCCTGCACCCAGGAAGAGGAGAGAGGCCCCACAGCACATCTTCTGGCATCATATCAGCCACCCACAGGAGCAAGCCACCATTGAGTTACTTTGACCCCCGCACCCCAGGAAGAGGAGAGAGGCACCACAGCACATATTCTGGCATCATATCAGCCACCACAGGAGAAGCACCATTGAGTTACTTTGACCCCCGCACCCAGGAAGAGGAGAGAGCACCCAGCACATATTCAGGCATCATATCACACACCACAGGAGAAGGCCTCTTTCAGTGATTTAGGCCTTTGGACCCAGACAGAGGAGAGAGGCACCACAGCACATATTCTGGCATCATATCAGCCACCACAGGAGAAGCCACCATTGTGTTACTTTGACCCCTGCACCAGGAAGAGGAGAGAGGCCCACAGCACATATTCTGGCATCATATCAGCCACCACAGAGAAGCACCATTGAGTTACTTTGACCCCTGCACCCAGGAAGAGGAGAGAGGCCCACAGCACATATTCTGGCATCATACTAACCCACCACTGAGAAGCCACATAGAGTTACTTTGACCCCTACACCAGGAAGAGGAGAGAGGCCCCACAGCACATATTCTGGCATCATATCAGCCCTCACAGGAGAAGCCACCATTGAGTTACTTTGACCCCCGCACCCAGAAGAGGAAGAGGCACCACAGCACATATTCTGGCATCATATCCAGCCACCCAGGAGAAGCCACCATTGAGTTACTTTGACCCCTGCACCCAGGAAGAGGAGAGAGGCCCCACAGCACATATTCTGGCATCATACTAACCACCACAGGAGAAGCCACCATGGTTACTTTGACCCCTGCACCCAGAAGAGGAGAGAGGCCCCACAGCCATATTCTGGCATCATATCAGCCCCACAGGAGAAGCCACCTTGAGTTACTTGACCCCCCGCACCCAGGAAGAGGAGAGGCACCACAGCACATATTCTGGCATCATTTCAGCCACCACGGAGAGCCACCATTGAGTTACTTTTGACCCCCGCACCCAGAAGAGGAGAGAGGCACCACAGCACATATTCAGGCATCATATCACACAGCCACGGAGAAGGCCTCTTCAGTGATTTAGGCCTTTGGACCCAGACAGAGGAGAGAGGCACCACAGCACATATTCTGGCATCATATCAGCCACCACAGAGAAGCCACCATTGAGTTACTTTGACCCCTGCACCCAGGAAGAGGAAGAGGCCCCACAGCACATATTCTGGCATCATATCAGCCACCACAGGAGAAGCCACCATTTAGTTACTTTGACCCCTGCACCCAGGAAGAGGAGAGAGGCACCACCGCACATATTCTGGCATCATATCAGCCACCACAGGAGAAGACCACCATTTAGTTACTTTGACCCCTTCACCCAAAACAGAGGAGAGAGGTTCCACATCAGAGAATCAGGCATCATATCAACCACCACAGGAGTAGGCCTCAATTTAGTTATTGACCCCTGCACCCAGGAAGAGGAGAGAGGCCCCACAGCACATATTCTGGCATCATATCACACGCCCCAGGAGAAGGCCTCTTCAGTGATTTAGGCCTTTGGACCCAGACAGAGGAGAGAGGTCAGAGATTAGCTTCATATCCCCCAGCACAGCAGAAGACCGCTTTATTTGACTTAGGCCTCAGCACCCAGACAGAAGACAGAGGTAGCATGGCAGAGGTTATGCTTCATGTCACCTGTTAGTTAACCGGCCACTTTCATCTGGTTAGGCCCCGGCGCCCAGGACAGAGAAGAGTTTCATTCAACTGTGGGTTTCATAAAATTTGTATCAAATAAAGAAGTGGCCCGTAGCACAACAAGACATGTTTTAGGCAGTTAATAAGGACTACTCTGCACAAGGGAGGGACAGGTCCTGTGGGATCCTGCCCTGGTTCATCTTTATGAAGGTCAGCTTGTCCACGTTGGCTGTGGACAGGCGGCTGCGCTTGTCAGTAATGACGCCCCCTGCCGTGCTGAATACGCGTTCAGATAAAACGCTGGCCGCCGGGCAGGAAAGCACCTCCAAGGCATAACATGCTAACTCTGGCCACGTGGACAATTTCGAAACCCAGTAGTTGAATGGGGCCCGAACCATCCGTCAGGATGTGGAGGGGTGTGCAGACATACTGTTCAACCATGTTAGTGAAATGCTGCCTCCTGCTAACACGTTCCGTATCAGGTGTCGGAGCAGATAGCTGTGGCGTGGAGACAAAACTTTCCACATTTCTGCCATGCTAACCCTGCCCTCAGATGAGCTGGGCCGTGACACAGCTGCGTTGGCGACTCTTGCCACTCTAATGCCTTCACCTTCCACCTGTTCCCCTGTGACATGTGGGAATGCTCTCAAGAGCGCCTCTATCAGCGTGCGCTTGTACTCGCGCATCTTACGGTCGCGCTCCAGTTCAGGAATTAAAGTGGGCACATTGTCTTTATACCGGGGATCCAGCAGGGTGTGCCACCCAGTAGTCTGCACACGTTAAAACGTGGGCAACTCTGCTGTCGTTGCGCAGGCATTGGAGCATATATTCGCTCATGTGGGCCAGGCTACCCATGGGTAAGGACAAGCTGTCCTCTGTGGGAGGCGTATCGTCATCGTCCACCGTATCCCCCCAGCCACGCACCAGTGATGGGCCTGGGCTGCCACCCCGCTGTGAACTTGCGTCATCCTCGTCCCCCTCCACCTCCTCATCCTCCTCGTCCTCCAGTACAGTGCCTTGGCTGGCGACTTGTGAACCTGTCCTCTGCTGCTTAAACAAACCTCCCTCTGAGCCACTTTCGAACAGACTGGCCCGAAAGTGTTAGAAACGAGCCCTCATCCTCCTCCTCCTCCTCCACCTGGGCCACCTCCTCTAACATCATTGCCCTAAGTGTTTTCTCAAGGAGACATAGAAGTGGTATTGTAACGCTGATAACAGTGTCTCGCCACTGGCCATGTTGGTGGAGAACTCGAAACAGCGCAGCAGGCACACAGGTCTCGCATGGAGGCCCAATCATTGGTGGTGAAGTGGTGCTGTTCGGCAGTACGACTGACGCGAGCGTGCTGCAGCTGAAACTCCACTATGGCCTGCTGCTGCTCGCACAGTCTCTCCAGCATGTGCAAGGTGGAGTTCCACCGGGTGGGCACGTCGCATATGAGGCGGTGAGCGGGAAGTGCCGAAGTTCCGCTGTAGCGCAGACAGGCGAGCAGCGGCAGGATGTGAACGGCGGAAGCGCGCACAGACGGCCCGCCACTTTATGCAGCAGCTCTGACATGTTGGGGTAGTGGTGAATGAACCTCTGCACCACCAAGTTCAGCACATGCGCCAGGCAAGGGATGTGCGTCAAACCGGCTAGTCCCCGAGTGCTGCCACGAGATTTCGCCCATTATCGCATACCACCAGGCCTGGCTTGAGGCCCACCGGCAGAAACCACTCGTCGGTCTGTTGTTCAATACCCCGCCACAACTCCTTTGCGCTGTGGGGGCCTGTCCCCCAAACATATGAGTTTCAGAATGGCCTGCTGACGTTTACCCCCGGGCTGTGCTGAAGTTGGTGGTGAAGGTGTGTGGCTGACCGGATGAGCTGGTGGAAGCAGTGGAGGAGGAAGCCGGAGTAGAGGAGGCTACAGGAGGCAGAGAATGATGCCCTGCGATCCTAGGGGGCGGAAGGACGTGCGCCAAGGAACTGTCCGCCGGGGGCCCAGCCGCCACTACATTCATCCAGTGTGCAGTTAGTGAGATATAGCGTCCCTGGCCGTGCTTACTGGTCCACGTATCTGTGGTTAGGTGGACCTTGCCACAAATGGCGTTGCGCAGTGCACACTTGATTTTATCGGACACTTGCATGTGCAGGGAAGGGACGCTGTCTTGGAGAAGTAGTGGCGGCTGGGAACCACATACTGCGGGACAGCCATGGCCATCAGCTGTTTGAAGCTGTCTGTGTCCACCAGCCGGAATGACAGCATTTCAAAGGCCAGCAGTTTAGAAATGCTGGCGTTCAGGCCAAGGGCTCGAGGGTGACTCGGGGGGAATTTGCGCTTCCTCTACTAGGTTTGAGATATTGAGAGCTGAACGCTGCTGTGTGATATAGTGGAGACACTAGTTGACGGTGGCGGTGGTGGTGGTGTCGGTGGCACATTCCTCTGTTTGCTGCTCGGCAGGTGGCAACATTCCTCTCGAGGCGGAAGCCGAGGCAGCAGCGGTAGAGGGAGCAGGGGAGCCTCAGCGAGTGCCTGGTTTTTAAGGTGTGTACCCCACTGCAGTTCATGCTTTGCATGTAGATGCCTGGTCATTGCAGGTTGTGCTGAGGTTCAGAACGTTAATGCCTCGCCTCAGGCTCTGATGGCAGAGCGTGCAAGTCACTCGGGTCTTGTCGGTAGGACATTGTTTAAAGAAGTGCCATGCCAGGGAACTCTTTGAAGCTGCCTTTGTGGGGCTGGGTCCCTGTTGGCGATGTCCAGTAGCAGGCGAACTCTGGGGCGGCGGCTCGTCTGCTTTGGCCCCCTGCTCCCTCTTTGGCTTCGCTGTTGTCTCGGTCTCACCACTACCTCTTCCTCTGAACTGTGAAAGTCATCGCCACGACCTTCAGTCCATGTGGGGTCTAAGACCTCATCGTCCTCTGCATCGTCTTCCACCCAGTCTCCCTCCATGACCTCCTCCTGTTCAGTCTGCACACTGCAAAAAGACGCGGCAGTGGGCACCTGTGTTTCGTCATCATCAGAGAGTCGGTGACTCTGCTGTGGTGGTATTCCCATGTCCTCTTCATCTGGAGACATAAGTGGTTGTGCGTCAGTGCATGGTATGTCTTCCTCCACTGGGGAAGGGCTAGGTGGACGCCCCTGGGAAACCCTGGAAGCAGAGTCTTCAAACAGAAGAAGAGACTGCTGCATACTTGTGGCTCAGACCGTTTCCCTGATATGCTTGGGGGTGATGTGACAGACTGATGGGCTTGGTTTTCAGGTGCCACCTGTGCGCTTTCCGCAGAAGACTGGGTGGAAGACCATGTGGTTGAACGTGCTGGAAGCACTGTCGGCCACCCAATCGATTAATGCCTGTACCTGCTCAGGCCTTACCATCCTAAGAGCGGCATTGGCCCCACGAGATATTGCGTACATTCTGCGCCGGCTAGTTAGGGAGTTCGTTCCCTACTGTGTGCGCCTGGGGCCGAACGGCCACGTCCTGTACCATCAACAGAGGCTCCACGGACACCACCACGACCGCGTCCTCGTCCCTTAATTAGTATTTTTCTTCATTGTTGCGATTCAACTCGCACCACAATGAAAATATATTATTTTTTATAAGCAAAATCCCCTCACTGGAATACTTTCAGTCTTTTGACTGTATGGATTACAGATGGAATGACTGTTATATGTGAGTACCGCCTTCTTTGACAGATTCTAGTATGGGTACATATATGTTTTCCCAACCCCAGCACATTAGTTTGCTAATTCCAGATGTATGAAACGCAGGCCTAACTGTATCTAGTATATTGAACGCCAGATAAACTAACTTGGCCTTTTTAAATAAAAAAAATTCCCTTCACTGGAATACTTTCAGTCTTTTGACTGTATGGAGTTACAGATGGAATGACTGTTATAATGTGAGTACCCGCTTTCTTTGACAGATTCTAGTATGGGTACATATATGTTTTCCCAACCCCAGCACATTAGTTTGCTAATTCCAGATGTATGAAACGCAGGCCTAACTGTATCTAGTATATTGAACGCCAGATAAACTAACTTGGCCTTTTTTAAATAAAAAAAAAATTCCCTCACTGGAATACTTTCAGTCTTTTGACTGTATGGATTACAGATGGAATGACTGTTATATGTGAGTACCGCTTTCTTTGACAGATTCTAGTATGGGTACATATATGTTTTCCCAACCCCAGCACATTAGTTTGCTAATTCCAGATGTATGAAACGCAGGCCTAACTGTATCTAGTATATTGAACGCCAGATAAACTAACTTGGCCTTTTTTAAATAAAAAAAATTCCCTCACTGGAATACTTTCAGTCTTTTGACTGTATGGATTACAGATGGAATGACTGTTATATGTGAGTACCGCTTTCTTTGACAGATTCTAGTATGGGTACATATATGTTTTCCCAACCCCAGCACATTAGTTTGCTAATTCCAGATGTATGAAACGCAGGCCTAACTGTATCTAGTATATTGAACCGCCAGATAAACTAACTTGGCCTTTTTTAAATAAAAAAAAATTCCCGTCGACTGGAATACTTTCAGTCTTTTGACTGTATGGATTACAGATGGAATGACTGTTATATGTGAGTACCGCTTTCTTTGACAGATTCTAGTATGGGTACATATATGTTTTCCCAACCCCAGCACATTAGTTTGCTAATTCCAGATGTATGAAACGCAGGCCTAACTGTATCTAGTATATTGAACGCCAGATAAACTAACTTGGGCCTTTTTTAAATAAAAAAAATTCCCTCACTGGAATACTTTCAGTCTTTGACTGTATGGATTACAGATGGAATGACTGTTATATGTGAGTACCCGCTTTCTTTGACAGATTCTAGTATGGTACATATATGTTTTCCCAACCCAGCACATTAGTTTGCTAATTCCAGATGTATGAAACGCAGGCCTAACTGTATCTAGTATATTGAACGCCAGATAAACTAACTTGGGCCTTTTTTAAATAAAAAAAATTCCCTCACTGGAATACTTTCAGTCTTTTGACTGTATGGATTACAGATGGAATGACTGTTATATGTGAGTACCGCTTTCTTTGACAGATTCTAGTATGGGTACATATATGTTTTCCCAACCCCAGCACATTAGTTTGCTAATTCCAGATGTATGAAACGCAGGCCTAACTGTATCTAGTATATTGAACGCCAGATAAACTAACTTGGCCTTTTTTAAATAAAAAAAAATTCCCTCACTGGAATACTTTATGGCTTTTCACTGTATGGATTACAGGTGGACTGGTATTAGTAGGGGTGACACAAGCACACCCAAGTCCCTGATGTAGGATTTCTATGGCACAGACCACTATTACAAGTGATTAATGGACGTTGGGAGAGATTGTGCTGCAGCACTAGTCCCAAGATGGCCGCCGCCTATCAGCCCAGTAACATGTGCCACAAAATGGTCTGCACAACCTTTAAAAAAAATAGCCTTGGACTGTGCTGCTAAATCGCTATTGGTCTGAATCCCAGGTGTAGATGTCTGACTTGTTTGGAGCTTTGGAATGCACACTGTGGCAGCTTCTGCTGCAGCACTAACAAGTCGCAAAATGGCGGCCGGCGGTCAGCCCAGGTACATGTGGATGGAAAAATCACTCTGGCCACTCTAAAAATAGCCAATCCCTATCAAAAAAGCAGCTCAGCTGCAGTTGTTCAGATGAATCACAGGTGGAGGAGAGAAATTTGCTTCCAGTTATTCAATTATCCCTGCCTATTCTCGCCCTAGCATCAGCTGCGTCTATCCCTGTTCTATTCACATCGGGAGTGAGCACGTCCCGACGTGCGCACAAGCTTATAAAGAGGGCTGATCACATGCTGCACTTGGCCAATCACAGCCTTGCAATAGTAGGCATGGCTGCGATGGCATCTTAGGGGCAAGTAGTATGATGCATGTTGATTGGCTGCTTTGCAGCCTTTCAAAATGCGCCAAAATACATGCCGAACGACGAACCCGAACCCGAACTTTTACGAAAAAGTTCGGGATTCGGGTCCGTGTCACAACACCTCGCCAAGAATTCGGTACGGACCCGAACTAATGCTCGAACTGTTCGCTCAACACTACTCCCAGGCAATTCGGAACACAAAGCCATAGATAGTGATACATTTAAATTTCTTTCACCAACTGGAAGATGTTTTAATGGAAAAATGTAATTAAAAAAGGTCATCCTCTGCTTCACCTTATGGACACACACCATTTTCTTTACTTAAACTAGAAAATTTTTAAAAATACATAGATACGGTACTCTCACTTGCTTTGCTTCACATAATATATTACAAAACTGGCTGTAAGCCACCAATTAACAGGAGTTTCAGTAAAATACAGTTTACTGTACCACTGACTGCAATGGAAGCTGTAAAAATCTCTTGACAATGAGTCTCCCTCTGGTGGTGGCTATATCAAAATCAGTTTTTTCATGTTGGGAACAAAAGAAGGATTTAAGTTCTGGGGATCTCAAGGACACATGGCAGTTGTGAGGTACAGGTATGTCATCAGTTTGCTCCAGACCTATGTGGAATTGCCCCATCTTGTATATCTAGCATTGTCTTCTTGTCTAGTGCCTGTCCTGACCTTTGCCTGTCTACCTCTCATGTTTAAACTCCACCTCCCTCAACCTATGCATTGTCAGACTACGATTCTGGCCTGCTGCCTTTCGTACTGTGACTTGGTGTCTTCACTCCTCCAATGTGCTAGCTATTGCCAATGGAGACTTTTCCAGGTAATGGTGACCTGTGTATTCTCTGTTCACACCATCTTGTGGGGAATAAAGGTGGAGAAAGCATGTCTCTTTAGACTTCTCTCCCAGTTTTAGCCCTAGCCAAAATACATTAGTAACCCAGTAGGGTCCACATCATATGTTGTCTTCATTACACAACCATGTGCTATCATTAGAGGAAGCTTTAATGTTAATTGGTAACCTTTCAAATAAATATGAATCAAGCAATTCATGATCATGATGATGTCTCCAGAAGCACTATTTGCACTCTGCTCAGGCTAATAGATGGGCTGTCTAGGTAGACCTCCATGTATAATATTCAAATAGCGTATGCAATAATATATGCAATCTACTTCCACAATACCGTCAAAAGCATTACCATTCAAATTGGGTTTTCCATGCTTGACAACTGACACCCGAAATACATGTCCTCGATAATGAATATGTAGTCATAAACTGGGCCAAGAAAAGAACCTAGGAAACACAAATCTATCCATAAGCTTATGGTCAACTACAGTAGAAGGAGAATCAATAGAAATGTAACTCACTGTTCTAATAACTTCTCATGGGTGCAGTTTAGTAGCTCCGGCTGTTACACTTTTTTCCACTCCTCTAAAAGAAAGCAGGCATAAATGCTGACAGAAGAAAAGAAACAAGGCTAGAAGATCTTAAAGGCAATCCTTAAATGGGCATCTGTCATGCCCTGCTCAGGTTATGTGCGGAGGTCTGCCAGGTTAGCAGCACGTGTGTCGTTTTTTGTTTTGAGTTGAGCAGTATCCCGCCTCCTTCAGGTGGCTCTGGGGTGGGGTCGTTTGTATGAGTTTAAAATCACGCCTCTTCCAGTGTCCTGTGCGGGTTATAGCTCCCATCTTGCTCTGTGGAAGGAAGGAAGGATTTGGCCATTTCTGCTCTGTGACAAGATAAGTTTGGTTTTGTTTTCTTTTGTTGTGTTCTGTCTAGGCTGTTAGGGAGACGCCTGCCTCCTCCAGTTCTGAGGAAGCAGGCTGTCTCTTTTCCCCTGTCACCATCTTAGGGATTTAGGGGTATCTTCGCCTTAGGCAAGGGGTCACATTTATTCCCACCTTCAGGGTCTGAACGTAGGCACAGTAGTCTAGGGAGAGCTGGTAGGGATTTGTAAGGGAGGTGACCATTATCCCCAGCTTCTGGCCTATACACATTGTTTGTGGTATCTTGTATCCTGTCCAGCGTGACTGCATCATACAGACAAAAAAATCCATGAGATGCTAAAGCTGATTTCAAATCTTTGGTAAAATAGTTGTATAGTTGACAATATATTCATGTATGTGGGACACTACACCTTTAGCAAGTATATTAGATATACAGGGAACGTTTCAAGTTATACCCACAAACTTAAACATATTTTGTTGGGATTTATTTAATAAATCAATACAAAGTAGCAGAGTAGGTGAGACGTGAAAAGAAAATGATACAGTTTATATCATACTTTGTAGTAGGACCACCTTTGCTGCAATTACAGCTACAAGTTTATTTGGGGTATGTCTCTGCCAGCTTTTAGCACATCTAAAGAGCTGAAATCTTTGCCCATCCTTTTTGCAAAATAGCTCAAGCTCAGTGCACATTGGATGGAGAGCCGTCTGTGAACAGCAATTTCTAGTCTTGCCACAGATTCTTAATGGCATTTAGGTCTGGACCTTTACTAGGCCATACTAACATATGAATACGCTTTGATCTAAACTATTCTACTGGTATATAGGGTCATTGTCCTGCTGAAAGGTGAACCAACAACTGTGTCTCAGGGTTTTCCCACCTCTAACCAGTTTACCCCCAGGATTTACCTGGTATTTAGCATCCATTCATCTTCTCATCAACTTCTGACCTGCTTTCCTGTCCTTTTCTGAAAAAAAAAATAAACATCCCATAGCATGACCTAAACCACTCAGGGGCCATGCTTTAACGCAGGGCAAAAGGGGCAGTTTCTCCTAGGGGGGCCAAGACAGCTGCTGGCTTGAGCCCTGCTGGCCACTGGCGATGTGGGGGGGGCGGCGGCAGGGCACAGGGAGATGAGCGCTTCCATTGGTGGAAGCGCTCATCTCCATAGCTCATCTGTATCGCCGTCCTCAGGACAGCGATACAGATGGAAGTGCTGCAGGCGGGGCAGGGGAGGGAGAGGTCGTCTCCTTTACCATTCCTCTGATAGGCTGCAGGCACTGAGCCGACAGTGGCGGGACACAGGTCGGAAGAGGCCTGCATCGCATCGCTGGCCAGCCTGATGGAGTTTAGTATAAGTGTTTTTTTTTTTTTTATATGATACTACTACTGGCACATGAATGGGGGGGCATCTATAGGGGCACCTGTTACTGGCACATGATTGGGGGGCACTTGTTACTGACACATGATTGGGGGGCATCTATGGGGGCACTTGTTACTGGCACATGATTGGGGGGCATCTATGGGGCAATCGTTACTGGCACATGATTGAGGGGCATCTATGGGGGTACTTATTACTGGCACATGATTGAGGGGCATCTATAGGGGCACCTGTTACTGGCACATGATTGGGGGACACTTGTTACTGACACATGATTGGGGGGCATCTATGGGGGCACTTGTTACTGGCACATGATTGGGGGGCATCTATGGGGCAATCGTTACTGGCACATGATTGAGGGGCATCTATGGGGGTACTTATTACTGGCACATGATTGGGGGGCATCTATGGGGCACTTCTTACTGGCACATGATTGGGGGGCATCTATGGGGGGCACTTGTCACTGGCACATGATTAGGGGGCATCTCTGGGGCACTTATTACTGGCACATGATTGAGGGGCATCTATAGGGGCACCTGTTACTGGCACATGATTGGGGGACACTTGTTACTGACACATGATTGGGGGGAATCTATGGGGGCACATGTTACTGGCACATGATTGAGGGGCATCTATGGGGCAATCGTTACTGGCACATGATTGAGGGGCATCTATGGGGGTACTTTTTACTGGCACATGATTGGGGGCATCTATGGGGCACTTCTACTGGCACATGATTGGGGGCATCTATGGGGGGCACTTGTCACTGGCACATGATTAGGGGGCATCTCTGGGGCACTTATTATTGGCACATGATTGGGGGCATCTATGGGGTACTTGTTACTGCACATGATTGGTGGGTATCTATGGGGGCACTTGTTACTGGCACATAATTGGGGGGGCATCTATGGGGGCACTTGTTACTGGCACATGATTGGGGGCATCTATGGGGGCACTTGTTACTAGCACATGATTGAGGGGCATCTATGGGGTACTTATTACTGGCACATGATTGGGGGCATCTATGGGGCACTTCTTACTGGCACATGATTGGGGGGGCATCTATGGGGGGGGCACTTGTCACTGGCACATGATTAGGGGGCATCTATGGGGCACTTATTATTGGCACATGATTGGGGGCATCTATGGGGTACTTGTTACTGGCACATGAGTGGGGGCATCTATAGGGGTACTTGTTACTGGCACATTATTGGTGGGTTATCTATGGGGGTACTTGTTACTGGGCACATAATTGGGGGGCATCTATTGGGCACTTTGTTACTGGCACATGATTGGGGGCATCTATGGGGCACTTGTTTACTGTCACATTATTGGGGGGCATCTATGGGCACATCTTACCGGCACATTATTAGGGGGCACTTGTGGGGGAATCTATGGGGGCAACTTCTTACTGGCACATTATTGGGTGGCACTATGGGGGCACTTCTTACTTATGGGGAGCTCTGTATAGGGGTATTTTATACTGGGGCACATTATTGGTGGGTACTATGGGGAAGGGGAGAGAGGAGTACTATGGGCTCATCTTTGGGGGACACTAAGAAGGGGTATTTTATACTTGCAAATTATGGGGGACACTGAGGGCATCTACTGGGGCACTATATATGGGGAATTTTCTACTGGTACATTATGGGGGACACTAGGAAGAATGGGGGAGAGGAGCACTGTGGGGAATTTACTGAGGGCACTATATAGGGGTTTTATACTGGCGCACTATGGGAACATTAGCTCAACTGGGGGCATTAAAAGGGGGGGCACCTTGGCACAGTATCAGCTTACCACAATTATTTTTGGGTGACGTAAAATTTACACTATTGGTGTCAGGGGCACTATTTGCTGGGCGCAGTTATTTTAGGGCCCTGTGTGCCAATAATTATTGAAGGGCACTATCTGCGTGGTACTACTACTATCAGGGGGTTTATCTGTTTCTGCAGTATAGTATTTGGGAGCACAGTGGCACAGTATTGGGGGTGTTAGGATGATTTCTCCAGAAGATGGGAGGATGATGGAAAAGTAGTAAACTAAGATTTTGTTTGTCAAACTGCAGAGATGAGAAATGGGTGAAAAATGGTGTCTGGTCTGAAGGTCTGAAAGGAGAAGATGAGGAAAGAGAACATCTACATCAAAGAGACGTCACTGGATGTAAGAGTTATGTGGCGCTGTATTACCCTGTATGTAGGGTTGGATGGAGGGGTTAGTATTACAGTACAGTACTATCTGCACATTGTAAAAAAAAAAAAAAAGTAATCTGCAAAATACTATATATTTGTGTCAGAAGTTGTGCTTTTTTAATTTTTAGAATAATGATACAGCCATTTTATTTAATACTTTTGTGCTGATTCTCCCCCCCCCCCCTCTATACTATAGTCACCAGAACCACAACAGCTAACATAGTAGTTCTGGTGTCTATAGCATGTCTCTGCAAGCTTTTTTAAATGTAAACACTTCCTTTTCAGAAAAAAGGCAGTATTTACATTACTGCCAAGAAACACCTCTAGTGGCCACTCATCATTATTAAAGTTTACTACTCAACGAGGGGTGTGGATTTTTTTTTGTGTGTGTTGTGGTGGATGGCATGATTGCATGCTAGGGTGTGGGAAGGTGGGATCCAGGGGGCCCAAGTAAATTCTTTCCCAGGGTCCAATCAACATTAAAGACGGCCCTGCTACCACTACCTTGTTTCACGATGGGGATGGTGTGTTCATGTTGATGTGCAGAGTTAGACTTCTGCCACACATACTGTAGCATTTGCATTTAGGCCAGAAAGTTCAACTTTTGTCTCATCTGATCAGAGCACCTTCTTTCATATGTTTACTTTGTGACCAACATGGCTTGTGGCAATCTGCAAACGGAACTTCTTGTGGCTTGCTTTCAAAAATAGCTTTCTTGCCACTCTTCTATCAAGGCCAGATTTGTGGAGTACATGACTAATAGTTGTCCTGTGGACAGATTCTCCCACCTGAGCTGTGGATCTCTGCAGCTCTTTCAGAGTGACCATGGGCCTCTTGGCTGCTTCTCTAATTATTGCTCTCCTTGCATGGGCTGTCAGTTTAGGTGGACGGCCATGTTTTGGTAGGTTTACAGTTGTGCCATACAGTGTTCCACCTAACCCTGCTTTACACTTCTTCACAACTTTATCCCTGACCTGTGTGGTGTGTTGATTGGTTTTTATGATTCTGTTTTGATCACTACTGTTCACTAATAAGCCTCTGAGGCCTTCAGAGAACAGCTGTAGTTTTACTTAGAATAAATTACACACAAGTGGACTCTATTTAAGGACTTCTGAAGGCAATTTTATTTACAGGTATCAGAGTACAGAGGGCTGAATAAAAATGCATGCCACAAATTTTCTATTTATTTGAAAACCATGTATCATTTTCTTTTTACTTCACACATACTTGCTACTTTGGTTGGTCTATCACATAAAATTCCAATAGAATCCTTTAAGTTCATGGGTATAGTATGAAAAAATATGTAAAAGTTCAAGGGTGTGAATACTTTTTCAAGGCACTGTATATCTTTAGTACTATGCCATTTGAGCTATTTAAAGGGCAGACATGAATAAGAACAGTTTTTGGATCCCTGTAAACCCAGTTTTGTATGCTATTTATAGTAATGGTGTCCTATCATTTGTCAGAATGCCCACTGGAAAATCACTGAAGCCTCTTGTCTCTTGGTGGCTCTGTTTGGCTTTCTCTTTATTAAGGGTCAAAGGGCCCATTATAGTCAATGGCCAAGTATGTGCCCTCCAGAAAAAAGGAAAAGTAATGTGAAAAGAAAAGGATGAAGCAGTGTTGATGGTGATCCCATTAGGTACTCCACTCTTATTGACGTCTACTATAGTGATGAGTGGCAGAGGCTATATTCGAATTTGCGATATTTCACAAATATTTTGGCGAATATTCATCATATATTCACGAATTTGCGAATTCGAGATTATTTCCTTGATTGTGAAAAATCGGCAATGTAACATTCGAGTAATGCGCGCGAAATACAGGTATGGGTCACTTTATTCTAAATATTATATATCACTATATTCTAAATATTCGGAATTCTCAAAGTGCCGACATTCGCGATTAATATTCGCAATTCGAATATTCGCGCCCAACACTAGTCTACTATAGGCAATTTTTTTTTCTTTTGTTGATTTTTGACATTCTGCCTATTTTATTCTAAAATAAAAATAAAAAAGGTTTTGATGCGTAACTTTTTTCCCCTGAATTATTTGATCTTACTTGACATTATAAGAATATGGCGTATGTGATATTGTGATAATGATGTCAGGCTGTATATATTTGTTTCTAATTTTACAAAGGAGACTCGTTGAATTTAGCTGGGGTCCATTTCTTTTGGATTTAGTTTTTATTATATTTGCCCGTATGATTTTGTGTTATACGTATATGTACACAGTATATTGCTGTTCTCATTTTCAGAGGTGCAGTCACATAGGCATGTGTTATTTTTTTTGGTACTAATTTCGGTATTGCTTTTATTCTTGACTATTTTTTTCATCTGTGCCCGCACTGTTCCTGCCTAGTGCCAGTAATGCTTCATTCTAGCAATCGTGGGGGATCATGGTGGTCGGATGCCACAACAATTACACTTTGGGGCAACATATTATTGTGAGATGTCCATACAACTATTGCAGTGTGTCAAGAAGGGCCACAGAACATTGTGCTTATTACATAAGTTCTGGTAATACAAATATACAAGACTCACAGTGATGAGTCAATTGTATTTATGAGCCCAGCCTATACAATGGTCATCATTTATTGGTTATTGATGGGAAACGTTGGGGGGTTGGGGGGTTGGGGGGTGAGCGGCAAATGACTATCAGTTTTTCTGTTTTGTTTCTTGGAGCCTATTATATTAATAGTACAATATTTTGTTGTGCCACATGGTTTAATACTGTACTGTAGCTTTGTGGCAATTTCATGGTGATATAAAGCACTGCCCTTAAATAGTACCAAAAATAACAGATCTGTCCATCAGGTAACATATATTAATGTAAAGCATGACAGCACTGTCATCAGTTTTTTGCATGGTATATTATTCATAGAGCATAATAGTTCTACTTTCCCTTACTGATCAATACTCTGCTTTTATATGTACTTATGATAGGCATTAATACAGTCCCTATCATTTAGATACTATTTCAAGCACAGTGGATATAGCTAGCTACTCGACTGAAATGTCAATTCTGAGCTTTTAACCTACAGTCCTAATCTGCCTAAGTCTTTGTTTAGTGCAGCCATTTTCGGAGGCTGTTCTAGTCAATTTACTTTTATCAGCAAATTTTGTCAGCTCATTTATAGTGTCTTAAAGAGTATTGAAGTATATAATTGAAAAAGTTTAGTCTAGAAATAACGGCTTTTATATACCCTATATGCCCTATGACTCCCCTTTCCTGTCTGTTATCCATTTTCTTTATTATTACTCAAAATATAATAATGACTGTCACTGTGCGGTCTATTTAGTTTTATATGTTTCATATTTATTTATTTTTTTGGGGTTAGAAGGGAATTTTTGTTAGTTATTCTTATTGGTTCGGGCGAACATATGGCGATGTCCTCCTGCACCATATTCTTTTACATTGTGAAGAACTTTGACCCATGACACATCCATCAGGTGGGACAGGACAGCCAATTGAGACGTTTCAGCACATGGACATACCCCCTACCTTATAAATAAACCTGACCTGGCCGCCATTTTACATTCAGTCTTTTGCCAATGTAGGGAGAGGTTGCTGTGTGGAGCAGGGACAGGCTGTTAGGGACACCAAACGCTAGCTAATAGGGCCACAAAAGTCCTTTTAAGGACTGGTATAGGTGTGCTATCGATAGGTGTGACTTACTGAGGGGTGTGATATACTTATAATATACTTTCTAACATAGGAAGTATATTATAGTGCATTTGTATTGTGCAGCAGTTGTGTGCGGTTCTGCTGCGATACTGCAGCTACACAGAGGGGCAAACGCTATTAGAACAAATCATTTCTATTAGTGTGATATACCAGTTGACCCCCCAAAAAAATGATTGAAGCAGGGGTATTATATACCAATTATATACTTTCTATATAGTGCATTTAGGTAGTGCAGCATTTGTTTGCGGTTTTGCTGCGTTACCTCAGCTGCAGATAGTGACAAACACCATTGGAACAAATAATTTCTACTGGTGTGATATATGTACCAGTTGCCCCCCAAAAAAATTGATTGAAGCAGGGCTGTTATATACCAATTATATACTTTCTATATAGTGCATTTGGGTACTGCATAATTGGTTTGCGGTTTTGCTGCGTAACCACAGCTACAGATAGGGACAAGCAACATTGGAACAAATAATTTCTACTGGTGACGTCCATGTGTGTAATGCAGCCTGACTGAGACATATCCCTGTTATCTACATCCTCTGGCAATAATGGTTGCGCATCACTAATTTCATCCAACTGATTTGTAAATAACTCCTCTGACAGATCAAATGAAGCGGCTGTGGTGCTAGTGTTGGTGGTGGCGGCGGGCGGGCGAGTGGTAACTTGTGAGGTGCCCGATGCTGAGCTGGAGGAGGATGGTGCATCAAGGTTCCAAGCTGAAGCTGTAAAAGATTGGGTGTCCTGTGTTAGCCAGTCAACTATGTCCTCAGAATTTTTCAAGTTCAGGGTACGTGGCCTCTGAACACTGGGCATTATTCTAGGGCCAAAGGGAATCACAGCACCACGACCACGACGACCCCTGCGGGGTGGCCTGCCTCTGCCTGTCATTTTTTTTTAGATTAGTGGTACTATGCGTGCAAGGTACTGTGCCACCCTATATGAGTGGTGGGCAGTGGGCACAGTACAGTCAGTGGGCCTGACACTCACTGGCAGGCAACTGCAATTATATTACAGAGGAAAAATTAAATGACTTTTTTATCTGCTAGGTACTGTGCCACCCGATATGAGTGGTGGGCACTGACAGTGGGCACAGTACAGTCAGTGATCAAACTGTATACTAATTGCCTCTTAATAGTGCACAGCAAATGATTGATATAACCGCTGTATAGCCATGTTTTATCATAAGAAATGCTGCTTATTACATACAGTAGTCAATAGTATAGGAATGAGGAGGTGCGATTTAGTTTCACTCTACAAACCATGATTTAAATGCTCTATAGTCTTTTTTCCCCCCATACTAAGTCAGCACTCCTCCCCATGTGGCACAGGTGCTCTTTACTTAAATTAACAGTAGTCTGCACAGGGTTTTAATTCCTACCACATCTCAGTTGGAGTTCCTGAGAAGCTGTGAACAGGTGATCCCTTAGCACCAGTTCACATGCGGCGCTGGATGGCGGCCGTCGCTGTTTCTGTGCTGTGCTGGTGGAGCTGTGGGATCCGAGGCCTAGGTGGCTCCGCTGTACAGCGGGGTAGCTGGTTGGCTGCTGGATCCCATTGCCTGCTGGAGCAGTGTGGAGACGCGGTGATCGCCACACGGCACTGCGCTACGGTTAGAGTAGGTTCCCACTTAACAAGAGGCAACCTTGTCGCGGTAAGTGGGCCTATGCTCTTTGATCAAACTGTATACTAATTGCCTCTTAATAGTGCACAGCAAATGATTGATATAACCGCTGTATAGCCATGTTTTATCATAAGAAATGCTGCTTATTACATACAGTAGTCAATAGTATAGGAATGAGGAGGTGCGATTTAGTTTCACTCTACAAACTATGACAGTCAGTGGGCCTGACACACACTGGCAGGCAACTGCAATTATATTACAGAGGAAAAAATTAAATGACTTTTTTTATCTGCAAGGTAGTGTGTCACCCGATATGAGTGGTGGGCACACAGTACAGTCTGTGGGCCTGTGGCCTCTCACACACGGGCAGGCAACTGCAATATATATATATATATATATATATAATTTAAAAAAAAGCAGACTCATGTACCAGCCATAAAAAGGGCTTTTTGGGGTGCTGTCAGGACGCTGTCCTTACAGCAGATGAGTCTTTGAGGACTGGAGTGGACACAGAACACTGGCCTAGCTAACGATTTCCCTATTAATTCAGCAGCAGCAGCAGCACTCTCCCTGCTCTAAGTAACACTGCAGCTTCAGAATGAATCTAAGAGGGCTGCCGTTCTTGCTTTTTTTAAGGATGTTCGTCGGAAACTGTTCGCTGGCGAATAGTTCGGGACATCTCTACTTGAGAACCTATTGACTTCTAATTATTACTGTATACATCCGCAACCACCATTTTTTGTAATCTAAATAGGTCTAAAATGCAGTGATAATACATTTTTTATACAATTTAATTGGGGTTCCTTTTTTTTTTTGCTTCAGAATACCAAATCTCCTGAATGCACATAGATTTAAAAATAGTCGGTCAAATGATTTATGGCCACTAAACCTATAACAGCGCCAAGTAGGGAACTTAAACCAGGAAGCTAACCCAGACGTATTTTTCCAGTTATTTTGTACTTTCTTACAAAGTTTATTTTCCAGTATTGCACCGTGTATAACAATAAAATTTGAGTGCAAAATAAAAAATCATATTGCTTGCATTTTTTTCTACCGTGTTTAATTTTTTCCAGAGCAGGAGCTATAAGCAGTAATCAATACTGACTCCTACTT
The DNA here is from genome assembly GCF_905171765.1 of Bufo bufo. NCBI lineage: Eukaryota > Metazoa > Chordata > Amphibia > Anura > Bufonidae > Bufo > Bufo bufo. The sequence goes on from NC_053392.1 coordinate 558,181,193, forward strand.
GAGAGGGTTGGAAGAATTGGGAATGGAAGTAATTCAACTGTTTTATAAACTATCTACGTTAGCAAATTGTTTTGATTCTCACACTGGCTACACTAATTATTTGCTGGAGCACATGCTGTGTGACAAGTCCCCCATCCAAGGACATATGTGCACTGCAGCAGAAAATGCTAAACAATCCTAAGGTCAGCTCAATGTAATGCTATACCACATTGTGATACCGCTGCGCCTATGTAATTGGAATTTGATTTTAAGCTTGGTACCTACCCACAGCTAGTTTGCACTTAATTAGTGATTCTATATTCCAGGAATCTATACTTTAAATCTACAGTAAGTTGATCCCACAATAAAAATTTTGTATATTATTGTTGAAGATGCTTTCAGCCAGGCTCTTCCATAAATTGAAATGAATAAAAACTCAAATGCTATGTTCTCATCTGTTCATTTCCATTTTTTTCCTCTTTTATATACCAGAACAATAAAAATGATGGCAGTGCAGGATCCGGACAGTACACATATCTCATAGGGTCCCATAGCAAAACTAATTATGTGCCCCACTGCCCCATCCAGTTTTTTAGTATGCATGCGTCAATCAATCCTACGCAATGCAAAGCTTAATGCCCAAGATTCCTGGCAAAATTATTATGTGGTTGAAATATTAATAAAAAAATTCACCCTTGGACCTACCCACTTTATTAGACTTCTACGTCAGTAAAGTGGAATAGGTGCTTCATTAATATTAAATAAGTAACTGCTTGAATAGTAAATACTGTTTTGCCTACTTTTAACAATATATAAGTGGTTTACTGCCTGAGAAGAATGCTTAAAAAAATAATAATAATATTGTCATAATATTAAAATTTTAGTGGCTACCCACCAACAAAACAATTCAGGCTGAGTGCAATGGGGTAGCGGACTATTAGTAAAAATAGCCAGCCACTATCCCCATAGTCACTAATGAGTAAAAAGATCTGTGTGTGGTGCTAGAGATACAATGTTGCCTCCAAAGTTCCACCACACACACTTAGATACACTGTATTCACTTGATTTGTATCTGTTACTCAAACAGGTCATTCAGAGCTAATGGGGGGGTGATTGGTCTAATTTGCACATGTAGCCACCAATCATACCCCAATGTCACTGTCAAGTCCAATGACCTATATTTGTGCATAATATATACACTCACCTAAAGAATTATTAGGAACACCTGTTCTATTTCTCATTAATGCAATTATCTAGTCAACCAATCACATGGCAGTTGCTTCAATGCATTTAGGGGTGTGCTCCTGGTCAAGACAATCTCCTGAACTCCAAACTGAATGTCAGAATGGGAAAAATTTTGAGCGTGGCATGGTTGTTGGTGCCAAACGGGCCGGTCTGAGTATTTCACAATCTGCTCAGTTACTGGGATTTTCACGCACAACCATTTCTAGGGTTTACAAAGAATGGTGTGAAAAGGGAAAAACATCCAGTATGCGGCAGTCCTGTGGGCAAAAATGCCTTGTGGATGCTAGAGGTCAGAGGAGAATGGGCCGACTGATTCAAGCTGATAGAAGAGCAACGTTGACTGACATAACCACTCGTTACAACCGAGGTATGCAGCAAAGCATTTGTGAAGCCACAACACGCACAACCTTGAGGCGGATGGGCTACAACAGCAGAAGACCCCACCGGGTACCACTCATTTCCACTACAAATAGGAAAAAGAGGCTACAATTTGCACGAGCTCACCAAAATTGGACTGTTAAAGACTGGAAAAATGTTGCCTGGTCTGATGAGTCTCGATTTCTGTTGAGACATTCAAATTGTAGAGTCCGAATTTGGCGTAAACAGAATGAGAACATGTATCCATCCTCTGATGGCTACTTCCAGCAGGATAATGCACCATGTCTGTGACAAACTGCCATTTGCCACTGGGCATTATAGAAAACTTATGGCTAGCCTCCTGCCCTACGACTATGGCCCCGGGACATATTACCCTTCAAGAACAGTGTAACAGAACTATGCCGCATGTCTGGACTGTTAATAGGACCGAACGCGGTCAGCGGTGTATACTAAAGATTCTGTGGAACTAAAATCGGATGCGCAAATACACGAACACCGCTGACCCTTACCTTCTTCCATACTGAACTTTCAGCTCCAGAGACTAAGTCCCGTTCGAAGATGGGACTTAGTCATTTTTCTGCATGAAATTGACCGACCGCACAGCCCAAATCTATGGAACTGTTTTGGGCAGGAAATTGTGCTTGCGGTCGGTCATAAAGGACTTCCACTTAACTTATGATCCGCTGGAGGGATTTGTGTGATTTTTGGAAGTGTTTATGTTTGATGTATGCTGAGTTTAAATATGTATTTTTATGGAGATGGAATGTATGGTTTTAAAGTTACAGTGTATGTTTAAAAACTGTATTTTTACTGTCTGTGATAGTTATGTTAATCCATAATTATATCACAGACAGAAGGGAGGATTTTGTGTATTAGGGTGGTGATTCCTGCCCTGTTGTTCCCACATGTGTATTGGTGATTTCCCTTTGTCCTGAGAGATAATTGAATTGCTCTTCGGGTGTCTCCAGGGCAGAGAGGAGGAAACCATGATGCATTGTGGGGATGTGTTGTATCCTGAGTGCTACGTGTCTGTCCTGTATCACAGTCCTCCTTCTGATTCCCTAGGGGCGTGTACACCAGATGGGGACCTGCATAAATACTGGCGGGTAGCCCTCAATAAAGAGTTCAGTTCAGTTCATGTTTTTCTAACCCTTCAAAACGGAGCCTCGTCTTGTTATTGGAGGGAATTGCTGTATCACGCTGGGGATTGCTATGCTCTGCATATTCCCTGGAGGAGAGATCTTTCCCACATGGTCCTGAATGCTGGAGGTTCATTCAGGGTGGAAGGAAGACGGCGCGGCTCCAGTTAAGCTACGGCGGTTGTGGAGTCTGCGGTGGTTGTGGTGTCCAGTGCGGTGCTTGTAGTCCTCGGCGCAAGCTAGGAAGCGTCCATTAACGGAGCGGATCCGTTACAATGTCAAAGCTCGAATCATTTCAAATTGGTTTCTTGAACATGACAATGAGTTCACTGTACTAAAATGACCCCCACAGTCACCAGATCTCAACCCAATAGAGCATCTTTGGGATGTGGTGGAACGGGAGCTTCGTGCCCTGGATGTGCATCCCTCAAATCTCCATCCACTGCAAGATGCTATCCTATCAATATGGGCCAACATTTCTAAAGAATGCTATCAGCACCTTGTTGAATCAATGGCAAGTAGAATTAATGCAGTTCTGAAGGCAAAAGTGGGTCCAACACTGTATTAGTATGGTGTTCCTAATAATTCTTTAGGTGAGTGTAGATCCCTGCCTAATGTAGCGTCCACTCAATGCGTTTCTATGCTACCCTATTCAGGGCAGCCTTTCATCAGGAGCAGAGTTGTCATCACCCAGATCCAGATCGCCCATACACTTGGCATTTCCTATATACTGGGAAGAACAGGGAGCAGTGCTGCACGTTGGAGACACCACACATGGAGCACAGAGTAGCACAGAGTAGCACAGCCTCCGGCTCTATGATAGCGGTAGTGTGGCCTCCGAGAGCGCTCCTTTCATAGATGAAGCCACACCCACTGGGCAAAGCGCCTCAAATCCGCCCATCATACTGAGCAAAGCGCTCAAGTGGTCTCACAAATTCACTGGCATAACTAGCCAACTTGTAACACAGGGAATATTAGTCCAGTATATTAACTGGAGACAATACCAAAAGGATGTATTCTCAATAGTCTCAGAGAGAGAGAGACGCAAAGCCATAATTATGGATGGAAAAATATAGCATGAGAGTGACGTATGCCTCAGCAAGACATGACCTGGGGTATCCTACATGATATGAACAGAGCCATCTATTGGTTTCATAGTCTTATGACAAGATTATTAGTGTAGCCTTTTGCATAAAAAATTTGCGATAAAAATTAGCAATTTGAATATTTGCAATCTACTCATGAACAGCACCATCTATTGGTTTCATAGTCTTATGACAAGAGTAATATTATAGTCTTAAGACTATGAAACCAATAGATGGCGCTGTTCATGAGTAGTGTAGATCGCGAATATTCAAATAGAAAATTTTTATCACAAATTTTCCATGCAAAAGGCTACACTAATAATCTTGTCATAAGACTTTAATTGCCTTGCATGCTATACTGTTGCCACACCTGAAAGTTCCCAAAGGTTTAGTGCTCAATCAAGTGGATTTGAATGGAGGATTGTACAGACTATGTACCTGCTTGTCCCTCAAGTTACTTCCCCTTCTGTATATCAACAAAGGATGGTTTCCCTCCAGGTGACCTACCACTGGGTCCGTTTTCAAGAGTCCCCAGTGTTCATGCAATAGGTCCCGGATTTCCCTATGCGCCACATCATAGGTCCCTATAATCTGGACCATGCCGTTGCTCAAATGCCTATTTTTGGGAAGAAGGAGATCATCCCTATTGCTGGCTGAGACGTGTGTGTACACCTCAGCAGTACATGACCAAGGGTATCCTCTTTGAGAGAATCTCTGTTGCAAATCATCAGCAGCCCGTTTGAAATCCACCCACTCAGAGCAGTTGCGCCTAGCTCTTAAAGGGGTTGTCCAAATTATTTTATTGTTCTTTCTATGTTCCTAACTAGGCAAATGTAACATCTTTCCAATTAACTCACTTTATCTCCAGTGGCTGGTTTTTCAGATTTCACTGAGGGTCACATGACCTGTAATGTCAGCTTCTCTCCCTGCTCTGATAAAGTTTGTTTACAAGCCTGTAAACGAGATGTCACTGTGCTGGCCACGCCCATCCTTCACTGCTGTCTGATCTATCCTAGGATTCTTAACCCCTTCAGCTGCACAGACTGGGTAGCTGCAGCAGTGACAATTCTGAGCACAGGAGCTGACATTCTAGAGAGAGCATTGCACAAGAAGGTAGGGGGAAGATCCTGTGTGTATTAGCAGTGTCATTATACAGGTGGGACTTGTAGTTCTACACTTACAAGTTGCTGTTGATTCTCCCAGCACTCAGGGCAGCTCTTGTATCCACTCCCTTAGCAGTGTCATTATACAGCTGGGACTTGTAGTCCTACACATACAACATGCTGCTGATTCTCCCATCAGGCAGACATGTCACTCAGGGCAGCTCTTGTAGCCACTCCCTTAGCAGAGCAGGGGGAGGGGCAGAGATTGTTTTTATTGCATGTAAACAAAGGGCCAGAAAAGAACCAGGGAAATGAGGAAATATAGATATATTTTTTTCATAAAACTAGCTTAGCTTAGTTATATATTGCTGCCCATCAGATTTTCAGTGCTATATATATTTTTTTCTCATAACGAGGACAACCCCTTTAAATATTGGCCCTTTGGTATACCGTATTTGAGCCTGTTCAGATGCACACTTTCCCATCTGAGTAGGTTATTAGTGGCCGTTGGTTTGCGGTACATCTTAGTGGTGATCTTTCTCGATTTTTCAATCTTATTCGACAAATCCAGGAATGTCAAATGAGTGTCATCAATGTCACTAGTGAAGAACAGGCCAAGATCATTATTGTTTAGCTGTGACTAGTGTTGAGCGAGCACCAAAGTGCTCGTGTGCTCTGGCCGAACACATTGGTATGCTCGTGTGTTCTATTGAGCACCCGATCACAATGGAAGTCAATGGGAGAACCCCAGGCACCCCCTGCTCGGAAGAGAAAAGAGTGTCTGGTTCACAAAAAAAAGGTTAGAAACTGATGGAAACCCCATCAAAATGGTTTGGAAACAACATTAAGAAGATAGCTGGATGCATCTTGGACCCCTATTATCTATGACATACAATAAACAACCACACAAAGGCTACATGCCAAAAGCCAGGTATATTCAAGCCAACAATCTATCCATGAGACAGATGACAGGCTTAGTCAGCATACCTTACAATGGCAGCCTTGTGCACTATGAGACATTCCAAACAAGCTCTCATCTGACTGAGAGCCAGTAAGCCTCAAAGTAACTTCAGATCTGTTGGATGGCTTGGTTGGACCTGCGCACTTAGATCAATATCATTAGGGAGACAAAGTTTTCTAAATGTCCTATCATAATATTCAATAACCTTTCTATACAGTTTTCTCATGTAAAAACTCATTTGCATAAACATGGGCATATGGGAAAGACATGCAAATAAGCAGAATCTGCCTTGTTTTTCAGCTGAAAAAAAACTATTACTCTTGTCATAAGACTATGAAACCAATAGATGGCGCTGTTCATGAGTAGTGTAGATGGCAAATATTCTAATCGCAAATTTTCCATCCAATAGGCTACACTAATAATCTTGTTATAAAACTATGAAACCAATAGATGGCGCTGTTCATGACATGGCTTGCCGCCCATAGCTTGCCCAGTGGGTGTGGCTCCATCTATGAAAGGAGCGCTCTCGACGGCCTCGCTATGGCCATCATAGAGCCGGAGGCTGTGCTACTCTGTGCTGCACGTGTGGCGTCTCCAACGTGCAGCACTGCTCCCTGTTCTTCCAAGTATACAGGAAACACCAAGTGTATAGGCGATCTGTATCTGGGTGATGACTAGGTGATGACAACTGATGAAAGGCTGCCCTGAATACGGTAGCATAGAAACGCGTCGAGTGGACTCTACATTAGGCAGGGATCTATGTATTATGCACAAATATAGGTCATAGGAATTGACAGTGACATTGGGGTATGATTGGTGGCTACATGTGCAAATAGGCTCATTAGTGACTATGGGGATAGTGGCTGGCTATTTATACTAATAGTTCACTACCCTATTGCACTCAGCCTGAATTGTTTTTTTTTGGCAGGTAGACACAAAATTTTTAATATTATGACAATAAATTATCTATTTTAACCGTTTTTCTCAGGCAGTAAACCACTTCATTAATATTGCACTCATTATGAGCACTATATTTTTCAATGTTTTCACACCAGACAACTGGCATAAATACATACATAAATAAATATGGCTACATGAAAATACAGTGTATTTAGATTAGAAGAGTTCAGCGCAAGGACCACTACTTCGGGTCCCATATCAGTCACTTGGTCTGCTTCCATTGACTGTAGGCCACTGTGAAAGATCCATCTTATGATGGGCACTATAGTCAAGAGGCCCATAGTTACCATTTTCAAAAGGGTCTATCATTTTTTTGTCATGGTGTGCATCATTTTACTACACAAAAATAGTGCAGCATGCTGGAGTATATTCAAAATTTTCAACGGATGTCTCTTTCCTCTAAAAAGTAGAAGATGCCCCCTTGTCTTGTTCACAGTCCTGGTTAGAAATATATTATGGGATATGTCTCGGTATTGACCTTTGTTATATTTACTGTATACTGTACATAGTTATTACTTTTCTAATCTCATCTGTAAATAAAGTTAATTCTGATAATCGTTCTGGGTCCTGTAGCCCACTTTTGAACCTGCTCAAACTCTGCTATGCCTTCCTTGTGCACTGGTGCCCAGAATTATATCCAATACTCCATGTGCGGTATGACTAGTGATTTATAAAGTAGTAGGGCTATGTTATCATGAGCATCTAGCACATTTTGATGCATCATTTATTTCTTAACCACTTCCCATCTGGGCCATTTGCCCCCTTCCTTTGGAACGCCTTTACTTATCCAAATCATTCAGAGATTGTTTTCTTTTGACACATTGTACTTCATGATAGTCATAAATTTGAGTCAATATATTTCACCTTTATTTATGAAAAAATCCCAAATTTACCAAAAATTTTGAAAAATTAGCAATTTTCGAAATTTCAATTTCTCTGCTTTTAAAACAAAGTGATACCTCATAAAATATTTATTACTTAACATTCCCCATATGTCTACTTTATGTTGGCATCATTTTTGAAATGTCATTTTATTTTTTTTAGGACGTTAGAAGGCTTAGAAGTTTAGAAGCAATTCTTCAAATTTTTAAGAAAATTGCCAAAACCCACTTTTTAAGGACCAGTTTAAGGTCTGAAGTCACTTTGTGGGGCCTACATAGTGGATACCCCCATAAATGACCCCATTGTAGAAACTACACCACTCAAGTTACTTAAAACCGATTTTTACAAACTTTGTTAACCCTTTAGGCATTCCACAAGAATTAAAGGAAAATGGAGATCAAATTTTCTAATTTTTTGGCAGATTTTCCATTTTAATACAATTTTTTCTTTAACATATCGATGGTTAACAGCTAAGCAAAGCTCAATATTTATTACCCAGATTCTGCGGTTTACAGAAACACCCTATATGTGGTCATAAACTGCTGTATGGGCACATGGCAGGGCGCAGAAGAAAAGGAACTCCACATGGTTTTTAAATGCCATGTCCCATTTGAAGCCCCCCTGATGCACCCTTGCAGTAGAAACTCCTAAGAAGTGACCCCATTTTGGAAACTAGGGGATAAGGTGCCAGTTTTATTGGTACTATTTTTGGGTATATATGATTTTTTGATCATTCATTATAACACTTTATGGGGCAAGGTGACCAGTTTTTATTTATTTATTTTTACAGCGTTCACCTGAGGGGTTCGGTCAAGTGACATTTTTATAGAGCAGATCGTTACGGATGTGGCGATACCTAATATGTATACTTTTTCTTATTTAATTAAGTTTTACACAATAATAGCTTTTTTTAACAAAAAATTATGTTTTAATGTGTCCATGTTCTAGTTTATTTATTTTTCATAAATTTTCTTATGTAGGGGCTCATTTTTTGCGAGATGAGGTGACGGTTTTATTGGTACCATTTTGTGAGACATACGCCATTTTGATCACTTGGTGTTGACCTTTTTGTGATGTAAGGTGACAAAAATTGCTTGTTTTGACACTGTCTTTTTGTTGTTTTTTTTTACGGTGTTCATCCGAGGGGTTTGGTCATGTGATATTTTTATAGAGTTGGTTGTTACGGACGCGGCAATACCTAATATGTATACATTTTTTTATTTATTTCACTTTAACACAATAATAGCATTTTTGAAACCAAAAAAAAATATGTTTTTAATGTGTCCATGTTCTGAGAGCTATAGTTTTTTTTATTTTTTGAGAGATTTTCTTATGTAGGGGCTCATTTTTTGCGGGATGAGGTGATGGTTTTATTGGTACCATTTTGTGGGACATACACCTTTTTGATCACTTGGTGTTGCACTTTTTGTGATGTAATGTGACAAAAATGGCTTTTTTTGACAGTTATTATTTTTTTTTATGGTGTTTATCGGACTGGGTCGATCATGTGATATAGTTATAGAGCCGACCGTCACGGACGCGGCAATACCAAATATGTTTATTTTTATATTTTTACCATTTTTTTTATTCCTTACTTGGGGAATTTTTTTTTTACATGTGAAACCTTTTTTTAAATTTTTTTAACACTTTATTTTTATTTTTTTTATTTTACACTTTTCGTCCCCCATAAGGTCATACAAGACCTCTGGGGGACATTTACTTCACTATTTATTTATTTTTCACTGTTGATTTCTCCTGTAACTGGGGCTGATATAGTAGCCCCAGTTACAGGACAAATACACCCCTAGAGAGGCTGTACAGCGCAAGACAGAACTGTACAGCCTCTGTGGAGGGCTGATCGAGGTCTGTGAAAGACCTCACACAGCTCATGCACTCTCCGGTCCCAGCGATCACATGACCACCGGGCCGGAACAGGAAGCGCATAGCGCATCCTGCTCTGCATACACAGCGCTTGGTGAGCACTGTGTATGCAGCGATCCAGAAGGCAGGGACACCTGGGCACTGTCCCTGCCTTCTCTCTGGTTTGACCTGCTGTCACTGACAGCGGGCAACCCGATCAGCAGCTGCACGATTAGCGTGCTGCTGCAGTTTCTGAATGGAGGTTCTGGAACGTCCATTCAGAAATAGAGAACCACCTCCCGGATGTTCATAGTCTATGGGCGGACGGGAGGTGGTTAATATAGCTGTGAGTGCTCGTTGTTTCTCTTATAGAGTTCCTAATCCCTGCATAGGTCTAGAGCTGGATAATAAAAATATGTCTGCCTTTAGCAGCCATTAGGGATCGATTAGAACTCTGTTATTACTGAATGTAATGTAAAAACTGTATGCATTAAGCTCCTTCTCCTAAATGACTGACTCTTTGTCTGTGCAATGGATTTGGAAGTCCGTAAAATGGGAAACAGAGCCTTGACTGTTATAACTATATATTTAAAAAATGTCACATCATTTTGGACCTATTCAGATATTCAGGAATGGAGAGTCACAGTCAGGTGTTTTTTAATAATTAAATCTGTCACAAGGAAATTCACTGTTAAAGCAGGCATGATGAGGAGGTTTATTAATAGTCTTGCATTTTGTGCCATCATATTTTGCCTCCACCATTTTTATTTTGTGTCATATTTATAAATAGTCAGATCTTTGTTTGTTACATGTGTCACAAATTGTAAGTGAAAGATAGAAGGAGTTTGTGTTTTTATTTATTTTTGTGTGTATGACACACAAGGGTTTTTGTCACACAATGAGCCACAGGATGTCTGTTTAAAACACAATGCCCCATAGTACTATCTAATAGCAGATTTTAAGCCACTTTATAGACCATCTTGGAGCCGGTATAGATTAGGATCCAAAGAAGCGTCTAAACTTGTCTAAAACTAGGACACAAGGAGGTAAAAAGTAAGCCAAGACAAAAAGTTATCTGAAAAAATGACTTTATGAGTGTCATGACTAGTAGTGTTGAGCACGAATATTCAAATAGCAAATTTTTATCACGAATAACGGCACTTTGAGAATTCGCGAATATTTAGAACATTGTGCTATATATTCGTTATATCGAATATTCAGCATTTTTTTCCATCTGAACTCATGATTCCTCTCTGTTTCTTGCTTGTGGGCCAATGAGAAGGAAGCAAAGTCAAGTTCACAACAATACTTAGTGCACCAATTAGTAATCTGTAGTCAGACCTGCTAAAATGTGAAAAGTGAAAAAAAAGAAGTTCCAGCACTCACTTTCAAGATGTGTCGTTTTTATCTTTATTCATTGCTTCAATACATCAGACAAGGACAATCCATCCATCTTACGACCATGGTCCTTCTCTGAGTATTGAAGCAATGAATAAAGATAAAAACGACACATCTTGAAAGTGAGTCTTGGAACTTCCTTTTTTTCACTTTATGCATCAAGTTCTCACCTGATTGTTCCGTGCACACGAGGTGCTGAGATATAAGCGAGCTGGAAACAACACACTATGGACCTGCTAAAATGTGAAGTTGCAAGTAGTGCGAAAAAATATTCTAATCACTGCCGATTAGCGCAATATCGAATATATTGGACCATTTGACTCTATCTGCATATAAAGCTATTGTAATGTTCTTCCGTGCCAACCATTTTCTCCAGTCTCACGAGAAACTCATGATACTTCTAGCAACTTGAAAAATGTAGCCAAAGTGACCCACGCCTGCATTTCGTGTTACGAATTCGCATTGTGCAATTTTTACATTGCCGATTTTTCGCATTGAATAAAATAATCTTGAATTCTCGAAATTCACTAATATATGACGAATATTCTGCAAAATATTTGTGAAATATCGCGTACTCGAATATAGCCCATGCAGCTCATCACTAATGACTAGCATGCTGCAAGTGAGTACACATTTTGGCTCAAATGCTTTATATATATCTTGCGAGCACAACCCACAAATTTTGGTGTATTTGGCACCCAATTCTATGTGCAATTACAATAATATACAGTATTTGCCAGGGGCGTAACTACAACAGCGGCAGACTATCCAACTGCTATGGGGCCCAATCTTAATTGGGATTATCTCCTCTTCTACTGGAGGTGAAAACTTGGTCAGGACTCTACCCTCTAAAGGAACAGCTTTTAGCAAATGAGGCAGGGTCATTAAAAAGGGTTTAGGCAGAAACCTTTCTCTTCTGTGTTTATGTGGGGGAGGGGTCCAGTTTGATCCTTGTTATGGGGCCCTTACTTCTCTGTACACCACTGGTATCTGCCCCAATGTCTTGTAGAGTTAGCTCAGTTAAAGTTGATGGTAAAAAAATTATTTTAATCCTTATGCACTCTGTGCATCCTTGCTCCTTCTGCTTTCTCTGACAGGCTCTCCTTCTCCGATTGGCAGTGCCAGGCGAAATGACTATGCAGGAACCTAGCCTTGGTAATCAAGAAATCAAGAAGAAGGGGGAGGAGTGGCTTGGCCCGGGTGCATATAGATTAAAAGTACTTTGCTCCAGAATGAAGTAATAGATCACTAAGTGAAAGCTATCATTACATTCATCTGAGCTAACCCTACAAGACAGTGGGGAATTTACCAAAACTAGTGTGAAAGAAAATTGGATAAGTTGTCTGTTCATTTGTTCTTTTATTTTCCAAAGGAATTCGGAAAATGAAATCCAGTTTTCCTTTGCACCATTTTTGATTATACTCCCCTAACCCCCATTGTACCTGGTTTGTACAGTGAATTTCTGGTGACAGATTCTCTTTAAAGGAAACCAGTTGCCATAAAAAATAAAAATTAATCTGCAGGCAGCATGTTATAGAGCAGGAGAGGCTGAGCAGATAGATATATAGTTTTGTGGGAAGGAGGTGGTCCTATCAGTGATTGAAAGCTATTTCTCTATTCAGTCATAGAGGGAAGGCTGTCAAATATAATAGGACCGCCTCTTTGACTTCAAGGCCCAGAAAGAGCAGGGATCAGGGACGGTGCAAGGATTTTTGCCAACACAAGCAAAGCTACATCTGGTCCCGTCTGCATGAAGCTGGCTTCTCCTCTGTGTGGTCCTGGTATCTTCGCTCTTCTTCAGACAATCGCTGGTTTGAGGACCGTATTTTTCGCCCTATAAGACGCACTTAGGTTTTAAAGGAGGATAATAAGAAAAAAATATTTTCCATTACACCTCAGGTCAGACCAGCAATCACACCCCCAATGTTAATCAGACCTCAGATCAGACCCCGAATGCCTCAGATCAGCCCCCCCATGTCAGCCATAAGCCCCCATCAATCAGGCCCCCATGTCAGCCATCAACCCCCCATGTCAGCCATCATGCCCCCATGTCGGCCATCATGCTCCCATGTCAGCCATCAGCCCCCCATGTCACATTTGTCCCCCTCAAGGCCTCCATGACACATTTCTCCCCCTCCATGCCAAATCACCTATGTCACATCAGCCCTCACATTTCTCCCCCTCCATCCTGGCACCGCCCCCCCTTCTCTGCGCCCTCAGGCAGCCGCTTGGTCTGCCTCATTATAGAGCCGGCCCTGGCAGGGATGTAAGTGGATGGATATATTACAAGTTTTACTGAATCTTTTCCCACAAAACTATATATCCGTTTGCTCAGCTTCACCTGCTCTATAACAAGCTGCCAGCAGCTCAGACATGTTCAACGGTAGCAAATAAAAAAAGTCATATCTGCCCTTTATACTTTCTCTCCTTTCATTCACTCCTAATTTTGGGCTTAAAAACTGCATCAGAAAAGTGTCGGGTGGCCATACCCTATCGCAATTGGCAAAGCGGACATCAAATAAAAATGACATCGAATATTTTCCATATTGTTGTTTTATCAAGATGAAGGAGTAATAACATAAAACAGAATTTTGGCTGTTCCTCTGTGAATGAATACAGCATCTGTTCTCAGACGACACTCCAGGAATATAATGCTGAAATCCACTTACTCAAGACTTCTGCTATCTATTCATCCCTAACTTTATATTTGTGATTCAATATTCATTATTGTCCTTGGTGAATCTCCTAGTATAAGAGATGGTATCTATGTTGTGAATAAAGTAGAATTTATAATACACAATGATCGAATATCCAAACAAAATATATTCTGCATAAAGAGATAAGGATCTAAATCTGTCACCTTCTTTTAAATTCTGCATATTGCATTCATCTAAAAATCCATGAGCTGCCATCCAGATTTATTTTTGTCTTTTCAAGCATTTATCATTGGCTTAATGTATTCTGTATCATTATTTGTAGCATGAATGCAAACAAGCAGGTTCACAGTTAAATTGTTTTTCCTCCTTTTGTCTTCTTCAATTTAATTTATTTGATGTTGTATGAAAATAAAAGAGTTACTCTATGAGATTGGTTTATTGAGCATTTCAGGATCACTAGTCTGCCAGAAGATTAAATGAGGAACTATTCCTAAATCTACATAAATATACATTCGAGACATTCAGAGAAGTTTATAAGTAGAAAAATATTATATAACTGAGCTGGATGCACTTGATACCATTATCGAAAAAGAACAGAAAGGAATGCAAGAAGAAAATTAGAATCTGCCTGATAGTACATGGGAATTAATCCAGCATTTGATCATTCAGAAAATTTGATTAATGCAGCTCTTGATTTCATTGTTGTAATATATAAAATTCACAAGACCAAAAGTAGAAGGTTTAGAATTAAAACTCAATAGTAGTGTTGATCGCGAATTTTCGTATCGCAAATTTTTATCGGGAATATTGGCACTTCGAGAATTCGCGAATATCTAGCATATAGTGCTATATCTTTGTAATCGCAAATATTCTAGATTACCCATGATCCCTCACTGCTTCTTGTTTGTGGGCCAATGAGAAGGCTGCAATATCTTTGACTTGAGGAGAAGTGTTGATCGCAAATTTTCGGATCGCGAATATTTATTGTTAATTTTCCGATTGCCGATTTTTGCAATCAAGAAAATAATGACTCGAGATCACGAATTCTCGAATTCGTGAATATATGACAAATATTTGCGAAATATCGCTTATTCGAATATTGCCCCTACCGCTCATCACTGCTCAATAGAGGGGGTTACCCTGTCTCATCTGGTTCTGTGGTTGTCAATCTATTGCTATCTAATAATTCAGAATATGCGATAATGCAGCACCTCTGAGCACCAATTAATACCTGTTTAAATTATTTAAAATGTAAGGGAGAGTTCACATCCGCATTCACAATTCCACTATTGCTTTCTGTTATAATGTGGTTATAACGGGAAATAATGGAATTGTAAGAGTGAATTCAAAATGGAAACCTTTAGAGGAACCAGACGGATCTGTTATGTTTGCCCATAGACCTCTATTATGATCAAAACAGAATGCCTCTAAAGGTTTCCATTTTGAATTCACTCTTACAATTCCATTAGCGAAGGATTTTTTGTCCGGAACTCCGCCCCCGCCCCCATTATAGTCAATAAATATAGACATCACAGGGCTGGCTGTATGCTGATTGGCTGCATGCACGGCATTAGGGGTGATCCCGCCTTCCAATAGTTCATTTCTCCATGTTCTCACACGTGCAGCAGCCATTTTAGAAAAAAATGTGATTCGTAACCACAAAGTGCGAGGAAATTCGGCTTCTTTGCGAATGGAACTTTTCTGGAAATTCGGATCGAATTCCACTTTGTCATATGGAGGTATAGAAGTTATTTGTTGAAATGTATGGTCACTTTATTAGCCCCCCTATAACTCAATGGTTTTACTGAGCCATAACATGGCCATAGCAGACAGCTGGTGTAGAGTTCATATTGAATATCACAGACTACAACCATCTAAAACATAGCCTTTAAAGGTGTTGTCCGGGTTCAGAGCACTAGTGATGAGCGGCAGGGGCAATATTCGAATTCACAATATTTCACGAATATTTGGTAGAATATTCTTCATATATTCGAGAATTCAAGAATTTGAGATTATTTTCTTGATCGGGAAAAATCGGCAATGTAATATTTGTGTAATGCGCTCGAAATACAGGCGTGGGTCATTATAGCTACATTTTTCAAGCTGCTAGAAGTTTCCTGAGACTGGAGAAAATGGTTGTCACGGCAGAACATTACAAAAGTTTTATATGCAGTTAGAGTGCTCCAATATATTTGCGAATGCGAAATCGGCACCAATGATGCGAATATTTTGCCGCAATACATGCAACTTCACATTTTAACAGGTCTGATTACTTATTAGTGAATGGTGCACTAAGTATTGTTGTGAACTTGTGACAGCAAAGCACTATGTATGTAGCATAGATACATACAGTCAGGTCCATAAATATTGGGACAACGACACAATTCTAACATTTTTGGCTCTATACACCACCACAATGGATTATTTAAAATGAAACGAACAAGATGTGCTTTAACTGCAGACTGTCAGCTTTAATTTGAGGGTATTTACATCCAAATCAGGTGAACGGTGTAGGAATTACAACAGTTTGCATATGTGCCTCCCACTTGTTAAGGAACCAAAAGTAATGGGACAGAATAATAATCATAAATCAAACTTTTACTTTTTAATACTTGGTTGCAAATCCTTTGCAGTCAATTACAGCCTGAAGTCTGGAACGCATAGACATCACCAGACACTGGGTTTCATCCCTGGTGCCTGGTAATGCTCTGCCAGGCCTCTACTGCAACTGTCTTCAGTTCCTGCTTGTTCTTGGGGCATTTTCCCTTCAGTTTTGTCTTCAGCAAGTGAAATGCATGCTTAATCGGATTCAGGTCACGTGATTGACTTGGCCATTGCATAACATTCTACTTCTTGCCCTTAAAAAAACTCTTTGGTTGCTTTTGCAGTATGCTTTGGGTCATTGTCCATCTGCACTGTGAAGCGCCGTCCAATGAGTAATGAAGCATTTGGCTGAATATGAGCAGATAATATTGCCCGAAACACTTCAGAATTCATCCTGCTGCTTTTGTCAGCAGTCACATGATCAATAAATACAAGAGAACCAGTTCCATTGGCAGCCATACATGCCCTCGCCATGACACTACCACCACCATGCTTCACTGAGGGGGTATGCTTAGGATCATGAGCAGTTCCTTTCCTTCTCCATACTCTTCTCTTCCCATCACTCTGGTAGAAGTTGATCTTGGTCTCATCTGTCCATAGGATATTGTTCCAGAACTGTGAAGGCTTTTTTAGATGTTGTTTGGCAAACTCTAATCTGGCCTTCCTGTTTTGAGGCTCACCAAGGGTTTACATCTTGTGGTGAACCCTCTGTATTCACTCTGGTGAAGTCTTCTCTTGATTGTTGACTTTAACACACATACACCTACCTCCTGGAGAGTGTTCTTGATCTGGCCAACTGTTGTGAAGGGTGTTTTCTTCACCAGGGAAAGAATTCTTCGGTCATCCACCACAGTTGTTTTTCGTGGTCTTCCGGGTCTTTTGGTGTTGCTGAGCTCACCGGTGCGTTCCTTTTTTTTAAGAATGTTCCAAAAAGTGGTTTTGGCCACGCCTAATGTTTTTGCTATCTCTCTGATGGGTTTGTTTTGTTTTTTCAGCCTAATGATGGCTTGCTTCACTGATAGTGACAGCTCTTTGGATCTCATCTTGAGAGTTGACAGATTTCAAATGCAAATAGCACGCTTGAAATGAACTCTGGAACTTTTATCTGCTCATTGTAATTGGGATAATGAGGGAATAACACACACCTGGCCATGGAACAGCTGAGAAGCCAATTGTCTCATTACTTTTGGTCCCTAAACAAGTGGGAGGCACATATGCAAACTGTTGTAATTCCTACACCGTTCACCTGATTTGGATGTAAATACCCTCAAATTAAAGCTGACAGTCTGCAGTTAAAGCACATCCATTGTGGTGGTGTATAGAGCCAAAAATGTTAGAAATGTGTTGATATCCCAATATTTATGGACCTGACTGTACATACAGCACTATGTACTGTATGTAGCATGTATGTATGGACAACAGAACTTATCAGCTACACTATATCACTATCTAACCTACACTGACTATCTCCCACTAACTATCTGTAATATATATATATATATATATATATATATATACACTCACCTAAAGAATTATTAGGAACACCTGTTCTATTTCTCATTAATGCAATTATCTAGTCAACCAATCACATGGCAGTTGCTTCAATGCATTTAGGGGGGTGGTCCTGGTCAAGACAATCTCCTGAACTCCAAATTGAATGTCAGAATGGGAAAGAAAGGTGATTTAAGCAATTTTGAGCGTGGCATGGTTGTTGGTGCCAGACAGGCCGGTCTGAGTATTTCACAATCTGCTCAGTTACTGGGATTTTCACGCACAACCATTTCTAGGGTTTACAAAGAATGGTGTGAAAAGGGAAAAACATCCAGTATGCGGCAGTCCTGTGGGCAGAAATGCCTTGTGGATGCTAGAGGTCAGAGGAGAATGGGCCCACTGATTCAAGCTGATAGAAGAGCAACGTTGACTGAAATAACCACTCGTTACAACCGAGGTATGCAGCAAAGCATTTGTGAAGCCACAACACGCACAACCTTGAGGCGGATGGGCTACAACAGCAGAAGATCCCACCGGGTACCACTCATCTCTACTACAAATAGGAAAAAGAGGCTACAATTTGCACGAGCTCACCAAAATTAGACTGTTGAAGACGGGAAAAATGTTGCCTGGTCTGATGAGTCTCGATTTCTGTTGAGACATTCAAATGGTAGAGTCCGAATTTGGCGTAAACAGAATGAGAACATGTATCCATCCTCTGATGGCTACTTCCAGCAGGATAATGCACCATGTCACAAAGCTCGAATCATTTCAAATTGGTTTCTTGAACATGACAATGAATTCACTGTGCTAAAATGGCCCCCACAGTCACCAGATCTCAACCCAATAGAGCATCTTTGGGATGTGGTGGAACGGAAGCTTCGTGCCCTGGATGTGCATCCCTCAAATCTCCATCAACTGCAAGATGCTATCCTATCAATATGGGCCAACATTTCTAAAGAATGCTATCAGCACCTTGTTGAATCAATGGCACGTAGAATTAAGGCAGTTCTGAAGGCAAAAGGGGGTCCAACACCGTATTAGTATGGTGTTCCTAATAATTCTTTAGGTGAGTGTATATATATATATATATACAGTACAGACCAAAAGTTTGGACACACCTTCTCATTCAAAGAGTTTTCTTTATTTTCATGACTATGAAGGCATCAAAACTATGAATTAACACATGTGGAATTATATACATAACAAACAAGTGTGAAACAACTGAAAATATGTCATATTCTAGGTTCTTCAAAGTAGCCACCTTTTGCTTTGATTACTGCTTTGCACACTCTTGATGAGCTTCAAGAGGTAGTCCCCTGAAATGGTCTTCTAACAGTCTTGAAGGAGTTCCCAGAGATGCTTAGCACTTGTTGGCCCTTTTGCCTTCACTCTGCGGTCCAGCTCACCCCAAACCATCTCGATTGGGTTCAGGTCCGGTGACTGTGGAGGCCAGGTCATCTGGCACAGCACCCCATCACTCTCCTTCACAGTCAAATAGCCCTTACTTTCAAAGTTTTCCCAATTTTTTGGCTGACTGACCTTCATTTCTTAAAGTAATGATGGCCACTCGTTTTTCTTTACTTAGCTGCTTTTTTCTTGCCATAATACAAATTCTAACAGTCTATTCAGTAGGACTATCAGCTGTGTATCCACTTGACTTCTCCTCAACGCAACTGATGGTCCCAACCCCATTTATAAGGCAAGAAATCCCACTTATTAAACCTGACAGGGCACACCTGTGAAGTGAAAACCATTTCAGGGGACTACCTCTTGAAGCTCAAGAGTGTGCAAAGCAGTAATCAAAGCAAAAGGTGGCTACTTTGAAGAACCTAGAATATGACATATTTTCAGTTGTTTCACACTTGTTTGTTATGTATATAATTCCACATGTGTTAATTCATAGTTTTGATGCCTTCAGTGTGAATCTACAATTTTCATAGTCATGAAAATAAAGAAAACTCTTTGAATAAGAAGGTGTGTCCAAGCTTTTGGTCTGTACTGTATGTGCCAGCCCGTTGGGTAAGACGATCCATTCCAGATATATCGGTTGTCCCTTTAGGGGATTTAACCCCTTATGGATCTTTGGAAGCCCATAGAAAGTAGCCATTTTAGGATATGACGGTAAGAGATATTCAAATTCCTTCCGATCGATCATTCTACTTTCCAGGGCCTCCCGTAGTATCTGGGATAGTTCAAATGAGAATTTTTTTGTAGGATCTGTCTTAGGTACATCATAGTTTTTGCCATCAGACAAGAGGGACAAACATATGTCCCTATATTGTTGGAGGATATGGATGACTACGGTATATTGCCCCTTATCCGATTGGCTTCACCACAATATTTTTATTCCTACACAACTGTTGTAGGGCATCCATTTCTGCAAAGGTGTAATTTTTTTTGAGACTGGGTTGGTTCTATTCTTTCCAGGTCTCTAATCACTGACTTTAAGAACAGATCAATATTGGCCTCCCCTAATGTTTTTGGGGGCATCTTAATGCTCTTCTTTCTAAGGGTTGTGAACGGACCCTGTCCATTCTGTCGATCATTATCATTGAGTAATTTTACAAGATCATCAAAACCCTGTAGGTCACTAATTTCCAATCCTAGCTCAGAGCATCTTTTTTTGTCAGATGAAGAGAAGATCTTATGCCAATGCAATTTTCCTGTAAAGAGATGGAGATCCTTTACCCATTCAAAGAGATTGAAACGGGTAGTTGGCACATATGTGAGTCCTTTCATCAAAATGGCCTGCTCAGTATTTGACAGAATGGTCCCTGAGAGGTTTATTATCAGAGAATCTTCAGAAGAGGGTTCACTTATTTTTTGTATTGTTGGGACCGAGGTTGTGGTTGATCTCTTAGTGTATATGTGTTTGATGATATCTGGCCTAAAAAAGTCATTGTGTTCTGAGTGGATAATGATGGTATAGATGAGCCAAGGGAACCAGATGGGACACCCAGCTTTCCTGACTGCTACTGTTCTCTCTCCACAGTCACCAGGTCTGCTCCCGAATCTAAATTCTGAGAGACCAATTGTTTAAAAATCATATCACATATATGCTTTACCTGCCCGGCATAAGAGTGCAATTTTTATTCATTAGATATGAAAATTCTTGCAACCTTAAAGCAACTTTTTTCAGGAGCCTGGTGCCCACTAATGGTCCAACTGAAGTGTTCTGCCTATATTGTGCATAGTAGATGTATGTAATGTGCTGTAATGCTTATACTGCAATGTTATGTTTGACGTTGCTGTCATCTAGTGGTCAAAGTTAGTTACTACCTTGCCAGAACTTTACAGGAAGTGTATTTTTCTCAGAGTCAGAGGCAGTAACCTTTAACCTGGAACTGTATTTCCTACCTTTCATGACTACTCCTGGATCTAGCAGGCTGCATGCAGAGGAGCTCTTGATCTATTCCTGGACCAATGATGGAATTGTCTGTGAGTACTCTCACTGATGGAGTGAGGCTGCTGTATAATGTTTTATGTACTGACAATTATGTTTTGTTTATGCTTATGTTGTAGTTTTACAAAGTTATTCAGATAAGAGAATACATACAGATCTGATGTCTCACGTTTCTTGACTTCTGAATTATTGTTAAGCTGTCTGACTAGTGTTATACAACAGTTCAATAACACGAAGCAGAACATGAAGATTATGGTGGATTTCACAGGAAAAAAAAATAGGCCTTCTTATGAAATCAGAGCCATATGGAGGTATAGAAGTTATTTGTTGAAATGTATGGGCACTTTATTTGCCCCCCTAAAACTCAATGGTTTTACTGAGCTATAATATGGCCATGTGCATGAAGTCTAATTTCTAAAGAACACACAATCATACACATTGGAGCAGACAGCTGGTGTAGAGTTCATATTGGAAAACTTTAATATCTCACATAGTGATTTTGGCCAGAGAAATTATACAATACTTTCATTGGAAAGTTTTCTATTGTCCATATGTTTAGATACTAATATTTTTAGAAGTCAGGTCTATCTGAATAATTTTACTGGATGCTGGCAAGTTGAAGTCTCTGACAATAATGAAAAATTGCTGTTTGGCTTCAGATCCTTGTGATATAAAGTGTGATTCATGAGAACAGAGTAGAACATAGTCTTCATAGCTAGAATGTGTGATGTGGATTTGGATGTTACTAGTATTAGCCTATGTGTGCCAATATTAGCAATCATTGCTCTTTGTGAAGGCAAGCTGCGGCATTTCACATTATGGGGGAATTTATCAAGACTGGCAGTCATCAAGACTAGCGTGAGATGTGCCAAATTAATTACGATAAATGATGCTATCAAGGTAATAACGAGGCACACATATTTTAATAATTTTTGGGCAACTCCAGAGGCCTGTGCACCAGAAACTGCAATCTATGGCTGGCGGACATTTCAGGCATGTTATACTAGTTTTCTGGCATAAGTAATCTTAAAGTGGCTAGATACTTTTGGTAAACTTTTGATATGGCAAAGGGTCTCATAAGTCTCAGGTCTTGAGACCCCCACCATTCTAAACTTTTGATATGTCCTTATGACATATGAAACGTTTACTGAATGTACAGTGCCACTTTAAATCTGTCAGGCTGCAGAAGGGACTTTCAAAGTGATAAGTAATAAATGTTAAAGGACCGGAATCAGACTGGTCTTAATAAATGTGTACCACTATGTAACCTGCACAACATATTAATAAAAGGTAATCATACTATTTTACTGGTTGCTTTAGTATTTCACTGAGAATTAAAGATATAACTGGTAGGTTAGAAATGAAGTATTTCATTGTAAAAAAAAAACTATTCTAAAATGTGAATTTGACTAACATACCATTAAAATCCACTGCCTGAATTCAAGATATAGTACAGAAGCATAAAAGTAATGCAATAGGAACCAGAAACATGAGACAGAGCGGCCATACAAAAATAATATTCACACCATTGAGAACGTCTTTTTGCTGTGGCTCAAATTCTTATCACCCTCTGTTCATCCTACCATAAGGCCTCCAGGACCTGGGTTTCTCCCACATCTGCTTTTGCTTTGGACACATATCAGCTGTTTGTAGAAGCGGCTGCGCAGTACAGTGCAGTACATTGTATAGTGGCTGTGCTTGGTATTGCAGTTCAGCCGAATTCACTTAAATAGGACTGAGCTGCGCCTACGCCACATAACCGATGTAGAGTGACATCACTGGCTCATGAAAAGAGGGCTAAGTGCTCCTGGAGAGCCACGGCCTCTTCGAACAGGTGATCGGCATTGGACCCTGCTTATCTAATATTGGTGACCTATTCTGAGGATAGGCAGTCAATATCAAATTCCTAGATAATTCCTTTGATCTGGTATGGGTCTGGCTGCTTGGTCCCAGATGTAAGCTATAGCTTTGCAATAGCTGGACAGCCACAAGTTAGAGAACACTGTTGTAGGGTATTCCAAGTAGAGACAGATGACAGATAGATGGCAGTAGACCAATGCTGCCAGGAGAAAGCTAACATTTGATTCATTGCATTCTGTTGTATGTAGGTGACATTCCTGTTTTTTAAGACCTTGTTATAGCTATAGGGGATTCAGAGGTAGCCATCACACCTGTGCCAACAGACCCGCTGACACATCAGAACCCATTATTCTAAATGGCACACGGTAGGATGGGGAGCTTGTATAGCTTTGCATTAGTCCCAGCAGCTCAATGTCATGTCGCTGATAAAGACAACCCTTCTGATACACCTGGAGAACAGCTAATACTAAGGGTGCATAGGTGAAGTTGTGGCTGACCATTCATCAACTCTGCAGTGGCCATTATAGAAGAAATATAGTCAGTGGCGAATTACAATAGGGGCGTTCGGATCGGCAACCCTGTGCCCAGCACCGCTGAGGGGCCCAACACCAACCCGAATGCCCACATACAGTGGCGGGGTATGGGAGCGCATAGTTACCTGCCCCACCGTGATCACCGCCATAGGCTTCAGGCCTAGTAGGCCTGAGGCCTATGCGGTATTGAAATCCCGTCGCAGGCGGGTGTGATGATGTAATTGCATGCCTTTTACGGAAGCAGCACTGTGACGTGTGCATGCCTGCTTCATTCCACATTCCTCTGCGAGCAAGCGTCTGGCCCTGGACGTAGGTGAATATTTAGCTTTTCATTTTTTTCCCCATTTTTTATTTCATGTGCCTTTTTGGGGGGACATGTGGGGTGGGGACACACAGGAGGACATATTAGTGAAGAGACATAGAGTGGAAATTAGTATATTGAGGCTTCTGTATGGGGCAAATTACTATGTGGGGGAAATTTATTATGGAAGGATTACTATGTGGGGGCTGTGTGGGGCCAAATTATTATAGGAGGGATTACTATGTGGGGGAAAATTACAATGTGGGGCAAATTACAATGTGGGGCAGTGTGGTGGAAATTACTATATGGGGACAGTGTGGGGGAAATTACTGTTTTGGGGCAGTGTGGGGGAAATTACTATATGGGGCAGTGTGGATGAAATTGCTATGTGGGGGCAATGTGGGGGAAACTACTGTGTGGGGCAGTGTGCTGGAAATTACTATGTGGGGCAGTTTGGGGGAAACTACTGTGTGGGGGAAATTGCTATATGGGGGAAATTACTATGTGGGGGCAGTGTGGGGGAAATTACTATGTGGGGGAAAATACTGTGTGGGGTAAACTACTGTCTTGGGGCAGTGTGGGGGAAATTACTATGTGTGGGCAAATTACTTTATGGGGCATTGTGGGGGAGATTACAGTTTGGGGGAAATTACTGTGTGGGGGAAAATTACTATCAAGGGATTACTATATGGGGGAAATTACTATATTAGGGGGTAGCTGTTGGGGAGGCACTGTAGGGGCAATTCTATTATTTTTGGGGACACTATACAGATATTATTACCTGGAGTACAATATAGGGTGTTATTATTACTGGGGACACTCTAGGGGACACTATAGGGACATTTGGGGTAATTACTCAAACTGGTGTAAAGTACAGGGTGGGCCATTTATATGGATACACCTTAATAAAATGGGAATGGTTGGTGATGTTAACTTCCTGTTTGTGGCACATTAGTATATGTGAGGGGGGAAACTTTTCAAGATGGGTGGTGACCATGCCGGCCATTTTGAAGTCGGCCATTTTGAATCCAACTTTTGTTTTTTCAATAGGAAGAGGGTCATGTGACACATCAAACTTATTGGGAATTTCACAAGAAAAACAATGGTGTGCTTGGTTTTAACATAACTTTATTCTTTCATGAGTTATTTACAAGTTTCTGACCACTTATAAAATGTGTTCAATGTGCTGCCCATTGTGTTGGATTGTCAATGCAACCCTCTTCTCCCACTCTTCACACACTGATAGCAACACCGCAGGAGAAATGCTAGCACAGGCTTCCAGTATCCGTAGTTTCAGGTGCTGCACATCTCGTATATTCACAGCATAGACAATTGCCTTCAGATGACCCCAAAGATAAAAGTCTAAGGGGGTCACTGGATATGCAAAATTTCTACATGATGATGTGTTTCCCTCTTTATGCACTGAAGCTGGCACATTCCCTGAGTTTTTCCAGCAAGATGGTGCACCACCACATTATGGGTGTCAGATCAGAGCATTCCTAGATTAACAGTTTCCTGGAAAGTGGATTGGTCGTCGTGGGCCAGTTGAATGGCCCCCAAGGTCTCCCGATCTGACCCCCTTAGACTTTTATCTTTGGGGTCATCTGAAGGCAATTGTCTATGCTGTGAAGATACGAGATGTGCAGCACCTGAAACTACGGATACTGGAAGCCTGTGCTAGCATTTCTCCTGCGGTGTTGCTATCAGTGTGTGAAGAGTGGGAGAAGAGGGTTGCATTGACAATCCAACACAATGGGTAGCGCATTGAACACATTTTATAAGTGCTCAGAAACTTGTAAATAACTCATGAAAGAATAAAGTTACGTTAAAACCAAGCACACCATTGTTTTTCTTGTGAAATTACCAATAAGTTTGATGTGTCACATGACCCTCTTCCTATTGAAAAAACAAAAGTTGGATTCAAAATGGCCAACTTCAAAATGGCCACCATGGTCACCACCCATCTTGAAAAGTTTCCCCCCTCACATATACTAATGTGCCACAAACAGGAAGTTAATATCACCAACCATTCCCATTTTATTAAGGTGTATCCATATAAATGGCTCACCCTGTAGTACTGGCTTAGTAGCCCATAGCAGCCAATCAGATTTATCCTTTCATTTTTGACAGCTCTTTTGGAAATCCAGTTCTACTTTACACCAGTTTGATAAATGACCCCAATTATGTCTATTTTTTCAGCAGTATAGTGCCTGGGGCATTGGGGACCACAACAGGCACAGTATTGGGAGTGGCAGAAGGATGACACTGTGGGGAAACCAGGATGGTGAGGTTGATGGAAAAATTGAGAAATCTAACATGTCTGTGTTACAAACTCTGTAGAGATGAGATGTGGCTTTGCCATGGAAGTCTGGGTCAAAAGGAGGAGAAGAGGAAAAAGAAGGTCTACATGACAGGAAATGTCCCTGGATGTAAGAGGTATCTGGTGCTGTATTCTCCTCCATGTCTTTTTTATTATAATTATATGTATTTTAAATTTGACGACCACATTTTTCAGTTTAGGACCCAATTTGGGGTAATTTGTGGTAGTTTTTTAGTCTGAAGAGGTCATATGGCCTAGGAAGAGACTGTGGCGCTCACGAAGCACAGCAGCCTCTTCATGCAAAAAAAAACGAAACTAAAATGGAGGGAGGGGCCCAAGTTGGGTAGACAGCCCTGGGCCTATCATGCACTTAATCCGCCCCTAAATATAGAACTACATACATGGGATCTAACTTAAAGGGGTTCTCCAGGCTAACCCTAAATTTGGGGCATAATTCTAATCTGGGGAGGGAAGAATGTTGGTCTGGTATTAACTTCCACAGCGCACCCCTTTCCAAGATTTGCCTCCCGGTCACGTGACTGCTCCTGTCGGGCTTTCTAGTCTTCCGGTAAGTCTCTGTCTTCTTCTCTTTCTGTCTTCTCTTCCTTTCTTGAGCAGGAGACGGATCGTCATGAATGATGTCACTGCCTCCTGCAAAAGAAATCTCCGGCCTGCTGTCTTCACTCACCGTGCATGCGCACTAGCATTCCGCATTCAGCTAATGCGCATGTGTGGGAATGCCGGCCGCTCTCTGCAGTGTACAGGCTTCTATGTGAAGCCTGTACTGACTCCTGCACAGCGCCATGTAAGAGCTGTGCAGGAGTGACAGCATAGCGATCAGCCACAGTGACTGATTGCTAGGCTGTGGATCTCACTGGTGGCACTGACTGGCACTGTGGATGGCACATTGGGGCAATGAGGATGGCACATGGGGGCACTGGATTTCACTAGGTCACTGTGGATGGAACATTGGGCACTGTGGATGGCACATGGGGCACTTTGGATGGCAATGGGGGCAATGGGAGTACTATTGATGGCTCATGGGGGCACTGGATGTCACTGGGGCCATGTGGATGGCACATTGGGGCCATGTGGATGGAACATAGGGGAAATGGATGTCACTGGGGCACTGTAAATGGCACATTGGGAAGTGTGGATGGCACATGGAGCACTGGGTGGCACATGGGGCACTGTGGATGGCACAGGTGGCATTGGATGTCACTCGGGGCATTGTGGATGGCATATTCGTCATG
Source organism: Bufo bufo (assembly GCF_905171765.1). Taxonomy (NCBI): domain Eukaryota; kingdom Metazoa; phylum Chordata; class Amphibia; order Anura; family Bufonidae; genus Bufo; species Bufo bufo. The sequence continues at coordinate 558,208,608 of NC_053392.1, forward strand.
GAGGATTTCACTGTTATGGGGCACTATAGATGTCACTGTTATAGGTCACTCTAGATGTCATTGTTATGGGGGCGCTGTGGATGTTACTGTTATGGGCGCACTGTGGATGTCACTGTTATGGATTCACTGTGGATGTCACTGTTATGGGGGCGCTGTGGATGTCACTGTTATAGGGGCACTGTGGATGTCACTGTTATGGGAGCGCTGTGGATGTCATTCTTATTCAGTATAAGTGATAGGGCTCAGGCACACATCTGTATCCATTTTGCGGTCTGCAGTTGCGGATCCACTAAATAAGGATACTGTCCATGTACAATTCAAATTTTTCCCTTATGCCCATGACAGCACCCTTGAGACAGCCCGCCTCCATCACAGACAGGAAACAGGAACTTTCATGGAGAGCTTCTTAAGGAGGGACTCAGCTCCTATACCACCAGTTCCTCTTTCCTGTCCTATGGATAGGATGATATTTTGTGGAGAGCTATGAGGCTGCAGGGCCCCAAAATCTATTTTTACTGCAGGGGTTACAAGGTACAGCGTAAGTCTCCACTAGGAGCCGCCGGAAGACTGGCCGAGTCCCGAGTCCCAGCCGTACCAAGAGGTGATGCTGTCACGCTGGATCCTCCTAGCGGTGTTCGGGAGGTCAGGGGCCTTTTGTTTTCACTGCACGTTCTCTCTCATAAGTCCTTACAGAGGCAGGGGGCGGAGCAGGGTTTCATAATCACACGTAGAGCACGCACCAGAGGTTGCGAACGTAACTTCCAGTGTTTGGAATGCATAGCATTCCGGAAGTACGGTGCTCAGGAAAGCCGCTGGCGGGCATCGGCAGGTACCAGACCTGGGGTATTTAACCCCGTTAAGTGCGCAGGTAGAAGGATTGCAGCCAGCCTGCATGCATCGGTGACCAGGACAGTCATGATACAAGACCGGTATTCCTATGGGGTAAGGGGGTCAATCCCCAACTTCATTTCTTCCTTCTTTTGTGCTCTAATGGGGTTTATTTGTTGTTATTATATTTTAGAATATCAAAAAGAGTCCTAGGAAAGCTGTCTCTAAAGCATGTGGGTAAGAGTGTGCAGTGTGTAGGAAGAAACTCGCTCCCTCCTGGCCAAAGTTGTTATGCCAACACTGTGTAAACAAGATGGTAGAAGAGAAATCACCATCGCTAGTGCAGAGTATCAAAAATATAGTAAAGTCTGAGATTGCGGATTCTATGAAAGAATTACATTTTTTTTTCCTTCATCACCATCCGGCAGGCAGGGACACTCTAGTATAATATCTGATTCAGACTCTTCAGAGGGAGAGGCAGAACAGGGAGAGGTTCTGGATAGTTCCAACCCATCCTCAGATGACGAGTCCATGAGTAAACCTTTATTCTCCCATGAAGACACTGATTCCCTACTTAAGGCAATTAGAGCCAGTATTAAGGTGGATGAGAACAGATAATGTTCGGTGACCTGGGTCGTAAAATATCAAGGGTCTTTCTGATAAATGAAAATATAAAATACCTGATACAAAAAGAGTGGAGGAAACCTGACAAAAAATTCTTTATTCCTAAGAATGTTAAAAGTAAATACCCCTTTGATGATCTTGAATCCTCCTGTTGGGACAGACCTCCTAAATTGGACGCCCCAATTGCTAAAATGTCCAAAAGATCCTCTTTACCTTTTGAGAATTTAGGTTCCCTTAAAGATCCCAGGGATAGAAGAGCTGAGGTATATCTTAAGAATGCTTGGGAGGCCTTCACTCAGGCTTTCAAGCCTAATATTGCCTCTACGTCTACGGCAAAGTCCTTAAAATTGTGGTTACAAGATTTAGAGTCCCACATTGAAAATTAAACTCCCAGAAAACAGTTATTGGAAGTGTTTCCTACTATTTCAAAAGCAGTCGACTTTATATCCGATGCTTCTGCTGATGCTTTAAAGTTACATGCCAGATCAGCCGCCTTAGCCAATTCCGCAAGAAGGGCCATTTGGCTAAAAGGATAGACGGGAGATCCAAAAATAAATTATGCGCTATTCCATTTCAAGGCAATTTATTGTTCAGACCAGTCTCAGGTGACCTTTTGAAAAAGGCCTTGGGTAATAAAAAAGGATTTCCTGTCTCCAGACCTACTAAAAATCGTCTGTTTTTTGCAAAAACAGGAAAGATTTCAACAGAGACAGAAGGCAGAGATACTGGAAGCACAACAGGGGTAGAAAAGATAAAGGTTTCCTGTTAAACTCCCAATCCAAAACCCGTTCCAAAGTTAATCAGCAATGACGGTTTTGTTCCGGTGGAGGGAAGACTCTCTCTTTTCCGCCACCCTTGGGGGGAAATCTCAAGTCTGTGGATTTTTGGGGTTATAAGAGACGGATTCCGGCTGGAGTTTGTCTCTTCTCCACAAGAAAGAATGAGAATTACAAATCTAGATCAAAATTCTGTAAAAAACATAACGTTAAAGCAAGATGTTTTTTCTCTTTTAAAGAAGAAGGTCTTGACTCAGGTACCAGACCCAGAAAAAGGAAAGGGATTTTATTCGTCCCTTTTTCTTGTTCCCAAACCAGACGGGTCTTTCAGAATGATGATAAACCTAAAAAACTTAAACCATTTTCTGAAATATGAAAAATTACGGATGGAATCAGTACAATCAGAAGTAAAACATCTTTTCACATATTGCGTCATGTCAACCTTAGACATAAAGGATGCATATTACCACATTCCAATTCATGCAAATTCCCAGATCCATACCTACCAGATCCATCATTTTCAATACAGAGCACTCCCATTCGGAATTTCCCAAGCCCCCAGACTTTTTACCAAATTAATGATGGAAGTGATGGCCCACATAAGAGAAAGAGACATTCTAACAATACCATATTTGGACGATATCTTAGTGGTAGCAGAATCCGAAAACGTTTTATCCTCCCATCTCCTAGAAGTAATAAAGATATCAGAAGTATTAGGATGGCAGATAGATTGGGAAAAATCAAATCTGACTGAACCCATCCAGGAAATGTCTCTTTCTAGGTCTGATCAGGGGCGTAGCTAAAGGCTCATGGGCTCAGGTCCAAGAGTTCAGCTTGGGCCCCCCTTCCCTCTGTGCTTTGTGGCCAGGGGCCTACTGGCTGAGGCAAAAATTGAAACGGCAACACCTTCCCCGCCAAATTCTTGACCCTAAACCCAGCCAGAGGGGTAACTTGACTAGAATGCCCTTTCTCTAATACCAGTGTCTTCTTATGTGGCACAAGGGTCTTTGGGCCCCCTCAGGCTTCTGGGCCCGGTAGCGACTGCTACCTCTGCACACCCTATAGCTACGCCCCTGGGTCTGATCCTGGATTCGGTAAATCAATGCTGCTTTCTCTCACTAGACAAAATCTCCTGAATAAGGGAGGATGTGAAGTCTCTTGTCGCATCAAAAAACAGAACCATCAGACAAGGATTGGAGGTCTTAGGCAGGATGACCTCAAAATCCCTTCTGCCCTCAGGTTGTAGAATCCCTAAAATGGTGGCTAGAACCAGCAAATCGTCAGGAAGAGTGGGGTCCATTAGAAAGACTGGTTTCACAAAATATGAGGGAGCTAAGAGCGGTTCTACTTGCTCTCGGAGCATTTCTACCGAAAATTAAAGGGAAAGGAGTAAAGGTTTTCTTGGACAATGCAATGGTAGTATCCTATTTGAACAGACAAGGAGGAACAAGATCAGAAAATCTTATGTCACTGACCACAGAAATCTTTTCTCTAATTATCCCCTGTGTTCCTTTTATCAAGGGAGTTCACTTAAATGGAACAGAAAACAAAAAGGTGGACTATCTAAGCTGAAACCATTTAGACCAGGCATGCTCAACCTGCGGCCCTCCAGTTGTTGCAAAACTACAACTCACAGCATGCCCGAACAGCCTACAGCTATCAGCCTACAGCAGGGCATTGTGGGAGCTGCAGTTTTACAACAGCTGGAGGGCCACAGGTTGAGCATGCCTGGTTTAGACCAAGGGAAGTAGTGTTTAAATCAGGAGTTTTTCAACCAGATAGTTCGGCTTTGGGGCAATCCTCAAATAGACCTTTTTGTGACCAGACAAAATCGAAAGTGCCATTTTTTCTTCTCCCTAGATACAGAAGATTCTCCAGCAGAAATAGACGCCTTCACTCTTCCGTGGCCCGATCAGCTTCTATATGCCTTTCCACCTTTAAAACTGATCCTGAGAGTACTACAGAAGTTGAGACAGCACAAAACAAGGCTTATTCTGATTGCTCCCTTTTGGCCAAGGAGAACATGGTTTACCTGGTTAAGGAAACTATCTCTCGCGGAACCCTGGATTCTTACGGACAGACAAGATCTTTTGTTTCAAGGGCCGATCCTTCATCCGGAAGTAGTAAATCTTCACTAGGCCTGGTATCTGAGAGGGATATATTAGAAAAAAGAGGCTTGTCTAAAGAAGTGATTTATACCCTTCTATCATGTAGGAAGGAGGTTACCTCTTCAATATACCTAAGAATATGGAAGACTTTCTTGAGTTTCTCGAAGATCCCGGTGGATCCATTAGGTCCTCCTCCGATGCCGGAAATTTTAGATTTTGTACAAAATGGACTTAATAAAAATCTAAGAATTAGCACTCTTGGATTAGGAGATTTTTCAAGGCAGTTAGCAGAACTAGGCCGGTGACCAGATTCTCTGCTCTTCCGTGGGGTCTCAACCTAGTATTATCTAGAATGATGGAACCTCCATTTGAAACTCTACAGGAATTGCCTATTAAAATTCTGTCTTTCAAAACTGCCTTTCTAGTAGCTATTACCTCTGCTAGACATGTGAGTGAGATTTATGCCCTCTCTACCTCTCCATCCTATACTAACTTTTTGGATGACAGAGTTATCATTAGACCTGATCCTTCTTTTTTCCCAAAAGTGGTCTCCTTTTTTCATAGATCCCAAGACATTGTTCTACCTTTGTGCCAATTTCCAAAAAATGAAAAAGAAAAGAAACTCTATTGTCTAGATGTAAGAAGATACCTGTTAGAATACCTAGAGGTCACTAGACCTTGGAGGAAGTCCTCTAGACTTTTTGTACAGTTTGAGGGAAAGAACAAGGGTAATAAGGTTACATCTAGAACACTATCTAGATGGATAGTTGGGGCCATCTCTTTAGCCTATTCTTCAGCAGGGGTACCCTCTCCTTTAGCCTTTGGCGCTCACTCAACCAGGTCCATCTCTACTTCCTGGGCAGACGCATCCCTGGAACAGATTTGTAGGGCCGCTACTTGGAAATCTCTGTGTGCCTTTTTCCGCCACTACAAGCTAAATCTAGACTCTAAAGACAGTTTTTCTTTTGGAAGAAAAGTCTTACAAGCGCTTATTCCCCCTAGACCAATTGCCTTTCTAGTCTTCTCTCAAGGGTGCTGTCATGGGTGTAAGGTAAAATTAAGATTACACTCACCGGTAATCACTTTTCCATGAGCCCATGACAGCACCCAGTACTTATTCCCTCCTTTAAAAAAAATAAATAAAAAAAAAATATATATATATATATATATATATATATATATATATATATATATATATATATACAGTCCTGATCAAAAGTTTAAGACCACTTGAAAAATGGCAAAAAATCTTATTTTGCATGGCTGGATCTTAACAAGGTTCCAAGTAGAGCTTCAACATGCAACAAGAAGAAATGGGAGTGAGACAAAACATTTTTTGAGCATTCAATTTAATGAAAACAATGAATAAATTGAAACAGGCTGTTTTTCAGCTGATCAAAAGTTTAGGACCACACCTCCAAAAAAAAACTAAACCCCCCAAAACAGAAATCCAACTTCCAAACATGAACTCAGTAATGTGTAGCTCCACCGTTATTGTTTATCACTTCAAAAATTAGTTTCGGCATGCTTGATGCAAGCTTTTCCATGAGGTGAGTGGGAACATTTCTCCAAGTGGTGAAGACGGCCGCACAAAACCATCTACTGTCTGGAACTGTTGTCCATTTTTGGTAAAACTTCCCTTGCCATCCATCCCCAAAGGTTCTCAATTGGATTTAAATCAGGGGTACACGCAGGGCCAAAAGAGTGATGTTATTCTCCTGGAAGAAGTCCCTTGTCCTACGGGCATTGTGTACTGTAGCGTTATCCTGTTGAAAAACCCAGTCGTTACCACACAAACGATGGCCCTCAGTCATGAGGAATGCTCTCTGCAACATCTGGACATAGCCAGCAGCCGTTTGACGCCCCTGCACTTCCTGAAGCTCCATTGTTCCAGTGAAAGATAAAGCACCCCATGCCATTATGGCGCCCCCTCCTTTGTGGCGCGTAGAAAACATCTCAGGTGGGATCTGCTTGTCATGCCAGTAACGTTGGAAACCATCAGGACCATCAAGGTTAAATTTTTTCTCATCAGAGAATAAAACTTTCTTCCACCTTTTGAATATCCCATGTTTGGTTCTCTCTTGCAAAGTCCAAACGAGCAGTTCTGTGGCGTTCAAGAAGACGAGGTCTTTGAAGAAGTTTTTTGTTTTTAAGCCCTTCAGTCTCAGATGCCGTCTGATGGTTATGGGGCTGCAGTCAGCACCAGTAAGGGCCTTAATTTGGGTCGAGGATCGTCCAGTGTCTTGACGGACAGCCAATTGGATCCTCCGGCTCAGTGCTGATGACATTTTTTGGGGTCTTCCACTTGACTTTTTGGTTCCATAACCCTCAGGATCATTTAAGAAATTCCAAATGACTGTCTTACTGCGACCCACGTCAGCAGCAATGGCGCACTGTGAGAGACCCTGCTTATGAAGTTCAACAACCCGACTACGTTCAAAAAGGGAGAGTTTTTTTGCCTTTGCCATCACAACGTGTGACTACCTAACAGAAAATGACAATGAATCCACATCTTTGCACAGATTTGGCCTTTTAAAGGCATGTGGTCCTAAACTTTTGATCAGCTGAAAAATCGCCTGTTTCAGTTTAATCGTTATTTTCAATTAATTGAATGCTCAAAAAATGTTTTGTCTCACTCTCATTTCTTCTTGTTGCATGTTAAAGCTCTACTTGGAACCTTGTTAAGATCACACAATGTAAAATAAGATTTTTTGCCATTTTTCAAGTGGTCTTAAACTTTTGATCAGGACTGTATATATACTGTATATACAGTGGGGGAAATAATTATTTGACCCCTCACTGATTTTGTAAGTTTGTCCAATGACAAAGAAATGAAAAGTCTCAGAACAGTATCATTTCAATGGTAGGTTTATTGTAACAGTGGCAGATAGCACATCAAAAGGAAAATCGAAAAAATAACTTTAAATAAAAGATAGCAACTGATTTGCATTTCATTGAGTGAAATAAGTATTTGAACCCCTACCAACCATTAAGAGTTCTGGCTCCCACAGAGTGGTTAGACACTTCTACTCAATTAGTCACCCTCATTAAGGACACCTGTCTTAACTAGTCACCTGTATAAAAGACACCTGTCCACAGAATCAATCAATCAAGCAGACTCCAAACTCTCCAACATGGGAAAGACCAAAGAGCTGTCCAAGGATGTCAGAGACAAAATTGTAGACCTGCACAAGGCTGGAATGGGCTACAAAACCATTAGCAAGAAGCTGGGAGAGAAGGTGACAACTGTTGGTGCGATTGTTCGAAAATGGAAGGAGCACAAAATGACCATCAATCGACCTCGCTCTGGGGCTCCACGCAAGATCTCACCTCGTGGGGTGTCAATGGTTCTGAGAAAGGTGAAAAAGCATCCTAGAACTACACGGGAGGAGTTAGTTAATGACCTCAAATTAGCAGGGACCACAGTCACCAAGAAAACCATTGGAAACACATTACACCGCAATGGATTAAAATCCTGCAGGGCTCGCAAGGTCCCCCTGCTCAGGAAGGCACATGTGCAGGCCCGTCTGAAGTTTGCCAATGAACACCTGAATGATTCAGAGAGTGACTGGGAGAAGGTGCTGTGGTCTGATGAGACCAAAATAGAGCTCTTTGGCATTAACTCAACTCGCTGTGTTTGGAGGAAGAAAAATGCTGCCTATGACCCCCAAAACACCGTCCCCACCGTCAAGCATGGGGGTGGAAACATTTTGCTTTGGGGGTGTTTTTCTGCTAAGGGCACAGGACAACTTATTCGCATAAACGGGAAAATGGACGGAGCCATGTATCGTGAAATCCTGAGCGACAACCTCCTTCCCTCTGCCAGGAAACTGAAAATGGGTCGTGGATGGGTGTTCCAGCACGACAATGACCCAAAACATACAGCAAAGGCAACAAAGGAGTGGCTCAAGAAGAAGCACATTAAGGTCATGGAGTGGCCTAGTCAGTCTCCGGACCTTAATCCAATCGAAAACCTATGGAGGGAGCTCAAGCTCAGAGTTGCACAGAGACAGCCTCGAAACCTTAGGGATTTAGAGATGATCTGCAAAGAGGAGTGGACCAACATTCCTCCTAAAATGTGCGCAAACTTGGTCATCAATTACAAGAAACGTTTGACCTCTGTGCTTGCAAACAAGGGTTTTTCCACCAAGTATTAAGTCTTTTTTTGTTAGAGGGTTCAAATACTTATTTCACTCAATGAAATGCAAATCAGTTGCTATCTTTTATTTAAAGTTATTTTTTCGATTTTCCTTTTGATGTGCTATCTGCCACTGTTACAATAAACCTACCATTGAAATGATACTGTTCTGAGACTTTTCATTTCTTTGTCATTGGACAAACTTACAAAATCAGTGAGGGGTCAAATAATTATTTCCCCCACTGTATATATATATATATATATATATATATATATGAAAGAAAGGCAGCACAGCCTAAAGTTAAATGTGGGTGCACGGCCCGCAGGGAAAAGCCAATCCCAAACTTACAAGTAGAAAAAAGGGCAGCACTCCAGGAGATAAAAATTAAGAACACTCTTTATTCACCCCAGTGGCAATAGCATCGTTTCGGCTCTACAGTAGAGCCTTTTTCAAGCTTGCCATTGCCACTGGGGTGAATAAAGAGTGTTCTTAATTTTTATCTCCTGGAGTTCTGCCCTTTTTTCTACATATATATATATATATATATATATATATATATATATAACAAAAATAAATAAATAATAAAATGCAAAAAAATATTAAAATTTTATGTATATATTAGATTATTAGTTGTGTTTCAGGACATGTTCTCGCAAATAACTGATGGTATATGAGCACCCTCCTTAAGAAGCTCTCCACGAAAGTTCCTGTTTCCTGTCCGGGATAGAGGAAGGGGTCACTCAAGGGTGCTGTCATGGGCTCATGAAAAAGTGATTACCGGGGAGTGTAATCTTAAATTTTTTGCAGTCCCATTGAGTTATATGGGTTTTCGATCTGCATTTTGAGGACCAGAATATGTCATGTTCCATCTGTCACAGAACTGACACACGGATGTGGAAATCACAGGGACTTCATCAGTGTACTTTCCATATCCATATGTCAGTTCCAGAAAAGATAGAATATGTCCTATCCTGGTCCTCAAATTCATAGAACTCAATGGGACTGCAAAAATGTGGATTGCAAAATGGATACGGTTGTGTGCATGAGGGTTTAGATACACAGCTCAGCAGGCAGGATCATACAAGATCGGATTAGATACACAGCTCAGGGGAGAAAGTAAACAGATCTGCCAGGATAATCTATAGTTTTCCAGGGGGGAAAGAAAGCTCAGACATGAAAAATAGGTATTTGGGGCATATGTATGGAAGGTGAGGGGTGTTCGTAGCATAGAAAGAGAAGTTTGATTTTGAGACCCGACAACATCTTTAATGACCAACCAAACAAGCATTGATCAGGCCTTGTCCTTCAATGCCATTCTTTTTCCGCAGCTCCCTGTTCTGGTAAATAGGCTCCTAAGCAAAGGAATCCCCACTATGAAATTTATGTATAAAAAATGTGTTTTGTAACGGTCCTAAAAATGGCAATACAGCAACATTCATAGTGACCTTTAATAAACATCGTGAGTGATGAAAATATGTATTGATTTCAGATGATTGTGATTCCGCTTTCATCTTGGGAATGGTGATTCGGGCATAAATTAAAATAATAAACCTTTAAATGCACAAGAATTCTGATTCAATCAACTTGTTAGGCATGTCAGGTATGATTACAGCGCAGAGTGTGGAAATGAAACAAGCAGTCAATGGGATTTGCATTTAGATGGCAATTGTAGCATCTTATTTCCCTATGCATGTCAACTTTGTTATATTTATACGTTTTAAACGTATAATATATGCAGCATTTCAATAAAGTACAGTTATTCAAAGAAATGTCTAGTAATGTATCTTAGAAATTTAATTTTTTCATCGCACCTTTGCTAAATATTGCTATATGATTGTGTATTATACAGTACATGTCATTAAATGGGTTGTGACTAGAGATGAGCGAATCGAAGCTGATGTAGTGGAATTCAATCTGAATTTCAGGAATTATTCGATTCACACCGAATCCGAATTTCCTCACGCTTTGTGGTAACGAATCACATTTTTTCCTAAAATGGCTGCTGCACATGTTAGGACTTGAAGCAAGGAACTCTGGGAATGAGGGATCACCCACAATGCCATGGATGCAGCCAATCAGCAGACCTGTGATGTCATAGCCCTTTAAATAGCCATCTTGGATTCAGCCATTTTCAAGTGTATTTAGTGCAGGGAGAGATGTTAGCAGGCGCTAGGGACAGTGCTAGGAAAGACTTCAAAACTTATATTTTGCTTAATAGAAGTTCAGAGAAAGAGCATTAGAAGTGTAGGGAAATGATAAGGAGGAATTATTCCACAGTATTGAAGCAGGACAGGGTTCAATAGGGGTGTTTACAGCCTGGGTAATAGGAACAATCCTATTACACCTTGCTGCATTGACTGTGGATCCAAATTGCCATTATACTGCTGTTCATTTCAGTTTTGCAATGCCTCTGTAATTCCAGCAAACCGTTCTTGTTATTGGAGTCTTATTATCCCTTGTGCGGTGCAGTTATATATATATATATATATATATATGTTCTAAAACCTTTTTTTTCGTGTATCAGTGGGGAAAAAGAAAAAGGGCTTATTAGTGGTGATGATCGAGCACCAAAGTATTCGGGTGTTCGGGCCGAACACATTGCTATATTCATGTGCTCGGCCGAGCACCCGAGTATAATATAAGTTAATGGGAGACAACCAGGCACCCCCTGCTCTGAAGAGGGGAGGGTGCCTGGTCCATTGGAAAAGGTCAGAAAGTGATAGAAACACCACCGAAATGGATTGGGAACACCATGGGGACGATGTCTGGATGCATCTTGGACTCCCAGGTCGCTGCTGGGAACCATGTTGTCCGAGTTGTACGCCACTTTTACAGACTGACAAAAATACGCACAAAATCCCCCAAAAAAATCTATTTTACAGGAAAAATTGTTAGGAAACATTCTTTCCTGTATATTCAATTGTATATAAAGTGCAAGTGCTGCAATAAAATTACAAACAAGAGGCACTCCGAAACAGCCTGTATCACATAATTATGATTGATGGCCTGCTGGTGACGCTCAAAAACATCTGAAACCTTAGGGGCGAGGGCCTGCTGCGGCATTGGTAACCTCTGGGCGATTGCACATTTGGATGTCTGCAATATTAACTTTCGATGTTCTTTTCTGCGCCTACCATGGTGATCACGGGTAATGGGGAATCAGAGTTCGATGTCGGAGAGGGAGCTTGAGAAAGGGATACCACATCCAAGGTAGGTCAATGGCTGAAATCTGATTAGGTGGAGAGGGTGGGTCAAGTTATTAAAGCAGAAACATCCAAGGAAGGCAGCAGGTGCCTGTAATTACCCACTGCCGACTCGGGGAGGTAGTGACGATAAATAAAAATACAAGACTTTTAAGATGCCCTGCTATTGGAATGAGTAATAAAATATTACAGGGAATGTCACTGCAGTATTTTGGATGAGGAAACGTTATACAGGAGAGGCGCTGCTGCCGCTTTGTTGACTCTAGATAACTTCTGCCTGATCGCACGTCCCCATTTTGAAATCTTCCCTATCAACCTTCGATGTTCTTTTATGCGCCTACCATGGTGACCACCGGTAACGGGGAATCATTGTTCGATTTCGGAGAGGGAGCCTGATAAACGGCTACAGCTACTACTTCAAAGCAAGGCAGCATGAGTTGTGGGCCTGCAGGAGAGCTGACCCTGTAAAAGATTTGAGTTGCGGGCCTGAAGGTGAGCTGACCCTGTAAAAGATTTTAGGTTTGGGCCTGCTGGTGAGCTGACCCTGTTAAACATTATGTACTTGTGCCTGCGGGTGAGCTGACCCTGTAAACCTGTAAAACATTTTATGTGATGGCCTGCAGCTGAGCTGACCCTCTAAAAAGTTCTATGCGAGGGCCTGCATGTGAGCTGACCCTGTAAAAGATTCAAGTTGAGGGCCTGCAGGTGAGCTGAACCAGTAAAAGATTTTAGGTGCGGGCCTGCTGGTGAGCTGAGGTGGAACCGACAAACCCAACTTGAATTTTATCCCTGCATTAATCTGCAGGTGACGGTGATACAGCTCCACAGATTGTTTCCATCTGCATCTTTCTAAGAAATCTGTGGCCTTAGTTTTTTAGCCAGACTCAGTCATTGTGCCACTATGTGGCCTCCTCATGCCGCCATCTCCACACCATGTGACCTTGCCACTTATTTTTATCACCATGCTGCTGCTGCTGCTGATGCTGCTTAAAAGGCCTTAAACTGATCACCAGGCCCACAATTTAATTACGGTTTTGTAATCGATAAACCCAAATTGCTTTTGTGGGCTAGAATTGACTGGACCCCACAGCAAATTTTTTAATGGGGCTCCATTCCACAGTCATTTTTTAGCGACCCCTTCCTTTCATACCGCCCCCATTCCTGTGGCTAGTAAAGATTGCTCTCTCAGACCAGGGGTGGCAGCTGTTCCATCAGTTTTATACACTATCTATACTGTCACTGTATCTAATTTAATTGTGTAATTTTCACCGCCAGTTCTGTGAGAAGGTCTGTTAGACGTTCTTCTCTACCTCTTGCATGAGGTTCTTTGTTTTGGTTTCACTTTGTCATCTCCTTTTTTTCTCCCAGCTGTCACCTATTTACACTAATTGTCTCCCTTTATATTCCCTCCCATACTGCCTCACTTTGCGGTTTATACTTCTTCCTGGATGAGTTGTTCACTGCTGGAGGCTGCTATTGCTGATTCCTCAGATAAGTCCTTTTCCTTTATTTGTGTTTCCTTACTGGCTTGATTCTAGGTGACCCTAACTCCGTCCGTATTAAGTGCAGGGAGCCGGTGGTCATGTCCTCTCACTATTATAGGGTTTTCAGGTGTCACACAGTATAAGGTACGTGGGCATGCAATCATCTACCATAAAGACCTTTGCATGAGCATAGCAGTCAGGGAGAGCTCTAGGGGTTTTATAGGGCTCACCCATATGCTCCTTAGTTTGTGATCAAGCCAGTCGGATCTTTATTTATAAGTTCCAGCTTTCTACAACACCATCCGTGACAGTAATACTGTTGAGGGGGCTCTGACCAAATCCTTTAGTCCTCCTCCACCTGGAATGGCCCCTTCTAGGTCAGGGCCCCAAAGCTGCAGCTTCCCCTATAGCTACGGCCCTGGTCTGCATTATACTGCAGGTGATCGTGATACAGCATCACGGAGTGTTCCCATCTGCATCTTTCTAAACAATCTGTGGGCTCAGTCTTTTATCCAGACTCTGTCATTGTGCCACTATGTGGCCTCCTTTATGCTGCCATCTCCACACCATGTCACCTTGCCACAAATTTTTTTCACCATGCTGCTGCTGCTTTAAAGGCCTTAAACTGATCACCAGGCCCACAATTTAATTAAGGTTTTGTAATCGATAAACCCAACTTGCATTTGTGGGCTGCATCAGTGGCATAGCTAGAATTGACTGGGCTCCACAGCAAATTTTTGAATGGGGCTCCATCCCACAGTAATTTTTTAGCGACCCCTTCCTTTCATGCCTCCCCCATTCCTGTGACTAGTAAAGATAGCTCTCTCAGACCAGGGCCGGCAGCTGTTCCATCAGTTTTATACACTGTCTATAATGACACTGTATATAATCTCATTGTGTAATACTGTTGAGGGGACCCTGACACAATCCATTAGTCCTTCTGCTCCTGGATGGGCCCCTTCTGGGTCAGGGCCCCAAAGCTGCAGCTTCCCCTGCTTCCCCTATAACTACGGCCCTGGTCTGCATTAATCTGCAGGTGACCGTGATACAGCTCCACAGATTGTTTCCATCTGCATCTTTCTAAACAATCTGTGCCCTCAGTCTTTTATCCAGACTCATTGTGCCACTATGTGGCCTCCTTGTGCTACCATCTTCACACCATGTAACCCTGCCACTCATTTTTATCATCATGCTGCTGCTGATGCAGCTTAAAAGGGCTTAAAGTGATCACCAGGCCCACAATCTAATTAAGATTTTATGCACAAAATGCAGTAAAAAATAGATTTTATAGGAAAAATTGATTCAAAACATTCTTTCCAGTATATTTACTTGTATATAAAGTGCAAGTCCTGCCAAAAATTACAATGAAGAGGCATTCCGATACAACTTCTATATCACATAAAGGAGGGCCTCATTCACATTGAGTTGCGGGCCTGCAGGTGAGCTGACCCTGTAAAAGATTTTAGGTTTGGGCCTGCAGGTGTGCTGACCCTGTAAAAGATTTGAGTTGCGGGCCTGCAGGTGAGCTTATCAAGGCCTGCTGGTGAGCTGACCCTGAAAAACATTATATGCGAGGGGCTACAGTTGAGCTGACCCTGAAAAACATTATATGCGAGGGCCTACAGTAGAGCTGACCCTGTAAAACATTATATGCAAGGACCTGCACTTGAGCTGACCCTGTAAAACATTATATGCGATGGCCTGCTGCTGAGCTGACCCTCTAAAACATTAGGGGCGAGGGCCTGCTGCTGAACTGACCCTCTATTACTTTAGGGGCGAAGGCCTGCTGCTGAACGGACCCTCTAAAACATTATGGGAGAGGGCCTGCTGCTAAGCAGACCCTCTAAAACATTATGGATGAAGGCCTGCTGCTAAGCTGGCCCTCTAAAACATTAGGGGCGAGGTCCTGCTGGTGAGCTGATGCGCTAAAAAAATATATGCGAGGGCCTGCTGGTGAGCTGACGCTCTAAAACATTAGGGACGAGGGCCTGATGCTGACCTGACCCTCTGAAACATTAGGGGCGAGGGCCTGCTACTGAACTGACCCTCTAAAACATTAGGGGCGAGGGCCTGCAAATGATAGATTGAAATTGCCTTTATGTTCATCATCAGCTCAGCTCAGCTCTCCTCTGGTGGAGTGGAGAAGTCAGGGGCAATCCAGGTCTTGTTCATTTTTATCTGAGTCCACCTGTCAGCATTGCCAGTGGACAAGCGGATACGCTTATCTGTTATAATGCCACCAGCAGCACTAAACACTCAGACAAAACGCTGGTGGCAGGGCAGGATAGCACCTCCAATTCGTAGAGCGCAAGTTTGTGCCATGTGTCCAGCTTGTAAGGCACTGAGGGATCATTTAGGATGCTGACACGGTCTGCTATGTATTCCTTCACCATCTTCCAAAACGTTTCCTTCCTTGTACCACTAGGCCGCTCTTCAGGGTGAGGTTGCTGGCGGGGTGCCATGAAAGTGTCCCATGCCTTGGAGAGTGTTGCCCTGCCTTTGTTGGAACTGCTGTGTCCCCCCCCTTGTCTCCCTTCCTCGGTTGCCTAAGGAAGTACGGACTCTGCTGCCAGCGTTGTCAGATGGAAACTTTTGGAGCAATTTTCCAACAAGGATCTTCTGGTATTGCACCATTTTGCTGATCCTCTCCACCACAGGAATGAGAGATGAGAAGTTCTCTTTGTAGCGGGGGTCGAGAAGGGTGAACACCCAGTAATCTGTGTTATCTAAAATGCGTATAATGCAATGGTCGCTGGAAAGGCAGCCTAACATTAAGTCAGCCATGTGTGCTAGAGTACCAACAGGCAAGACGTCGATGTCGACATCAGGATGACTCTCCATCTCCTCATCCTTCTCCTCCTCCTCCTCTTCTGCCCATCCAGACTGAACAGAAGGAATTAAAGTTCCATGGGTACTACCCTCTGTAGCAGAGGCAACTGTCTCCAGCTCCTCCTCCTCCTCCTCCTCTTCATGTTCCAATTCGCACTGAGAAGATGAGCTAAGGGTGGTCTGGCTATCACCCTGTGTAATGTCCCCCGTATTCCTCATCTGCCACATTCAGAGCGTCGTCCTTAATTGTGAGCAGCGATCGTTTGAGTAGACACAGCAGTGGGATGGTTATGCTGATAATAGGGTTATGGTCAATGCCCACTCCTCGCTTGCCAATAGTGGCAGTTGACTCGAAAGGAGACAACCATATTGCAGCTGGTATTCCACAACTGCCCTCTGCAGCTCACAAAGCCTGGCCAACATGTGGAACGTAGAGTTCCAGCGCATGCTCACGTCGCACAACAGTCGGTGAGCTGGAAGCCGCAAGCCCTGCTGCAGCATTGACAGACCGGCTGAAGCTGTGGACGACTTGTAGAAATGGGCACACATGCGGTGCGCCTTCACTAGTAACTCTGGCAAATTGGGGTAGGTTTTGATAAACCGCTGAACCACTAAGTTTAAGACGTGGGCTAGGCATGGGATGTGTGTCAGGTTACCGAGCTCCAAAGCCGCCACCAAATTACGGCCATTGTCAGACACAACTATGCCTAGTCATACACTACCACACTTTTGTCGTCTGCTCTTTCCTTAAAAAAAGCGGAACACCTACCCCTTGGCAAGGTAGATTTACGCATGGGGGTGCTCGGATGGGGGTGCTCGGTGTAACGGTTGCTGGCCTGTTTGGTGTAGGCCGACTTCTCCCTTTTGCAACCCCACTGCCTCTTCCAGCCTGTTGCGGTGCTGCGGATCCCTCCCCCTCTGTACTGCTGTCCTCGCTCGTCTTTTCACCTTCCCATGTTGGGTCAGTGACCTCATCATCAAACACCTCCTCTTCCACTTCCTCACTCTGCTCATCCTCCTGACTTGACCTAACTACAACCTCAGTGATTGACAACTGTGTCTCATCATCATCCACCTCGTGAGCGAATTATTGCCGTTCACCACTGTCATCTTCTTGATACTGTGAAGGCTCAAGAGGTTGGGAATCAGGGCACCATATCTCAGGTCCCTCTTCAAGCGTGCTGGGCGCGAGGGCCAAATGTAATAGTGGCGCTAGAAAGAGCTCCTCGGAATATCCGAGTGTGGGATCACTCGTTTGGCAAGCCTCTCCATGGTGGGAGGAAGGATGATCAGAGTGAGGATTCGGTTGGCCAGACTCTTGGCTACAGAGACGGGACTTGGTGGAAGAGAGGGTGCTGCTTAACCGACTGGAAGTATTATCTTCAGCAATCCAACTGACCAAGTGTTCGCACTGGTCTGACTTGGACAGTGTTATCCTGTGCCGCCCAGCTGAGTTGGACATGAAGCTGGGTATGGTGGATGTTTTTATTTTTATTTTCTGGTGCACTGGCAGCAGGCACAGTTTCATTGCGCCCAGGGCCACGGCCTCTGCATGCACCCTCAGCATCACGCCCACTTCCCTGTCCCTTAGTGCTCGCCTTCTTCTTATTAATGACTTTGTCACTAGATGTGGTGCAGATTGCTTTACAGTCCGCTAAAGACACATTTTTCGGATGCAGGACAGTATATGTCACAGAAACCCACAGAATATGGACACTATATTGGGCCCTGATTATTTAAATTTGCCCTAAAGAAACAGTTTTGGATGGCGTACTGTATATGTCACAGAAAGCCTCACACTATGGACCGTAGATTAGGCCCAGATTATTGGAATTTGCAATACAAACTCAGGTTTCGGATA
The DNA here is from genome assembly GCF_905171765.1 of Bufo bufo. Classification (NCBI taxonomy): domain Eukaryota; kingdom Metazoa; phylum Chordata; class Amphibia; order Anura; family Bufonidae; genus Bufo; species Bufo bufo. The sequence goes on from NC_053392.1 coordinate 558,226,460, forward strand.
CAGGACAGTATATGTCACAGAAACCCACAGAATATGGACACTAGATTAGGCCCAGATTATTGGAATTTGCAGTACAAACTCAGTTTTCGGATACAGGACAGTATATGTCACAGAAACCCACAGAATATGGACACTATATTAGGCCCAGCTTATTTGAATTTGCCCTAAAGAAACAGTTTTCGGATGGTGTACTGTATATGTCACAGAAACCCACACACTATGGACACTAGATTAGGCCCAGATTATTGGAATGTACGCTAAAGAAACAGTTTTCGGATGGAGTACTGTTTATGTCACGGATGTGTATTAAACGCACACTATAGACAATGAATGTGGCGCTGATTATTTGAATTTACGCAAAAAGACACAGTCTGAGGATGATGTACAGTAGATGTCACTAATAGGTATTAAAGAAAAATATCTTGCTGCTGTCAAACACACACACAGTAGTCCTTAAAAGGACTTTGGGGTCTTTGAAAAGCTTTTACTAGTAAAAACAGCAATTTATCTGTCCCTTCCTCAGCACTGATGTCCCTGAGACTGATCAATTTAGCGCAGGTAAAAATATATTGCTGCTCTAAAACACACACACAGTAGTCTTTAAAGGGACTTTTGGGTCTTTGAAAAGCTTTCTTCGAATAATAACTGAGAAATTTGCTCCCTACACTGCCTTTCCCTTCCTACCCTCTGCTTTCCCTGACTATGACTGATCCGAGCACCCGATGACACGTTCTGGCCAGCCAATCACTGTAATGCCAGCAGCCAACATGGCTACTGGCATTACAGTGATGGCAGTACTTACCTGCACGTTTATTGGCTGCTTAGCAGCCACGAAACGTGCAGTGAGGAGACTCGAGCATGGCGCTCGAGCACATGCGGTACTCAGCCGAGTACTGCCATGTGCCGAGCATAGCGATGCTCGAGCCGAACCGGTATTCGGCCGAGCATGCTCACTCATCTCTAATACACATATTAAGGTTTTTTTATGAAGATTTTCGGGTGTTGCCTGTACCGACCAATAGTAATGGCCAAACATTGGCCGGGACGATTCGCGTGCGCGCATTCGCAATCAAATGTTTGTGAACCGCGTGTTCGCGGCGGGCCCCATTCACTTTAATGGCAGTCGACCCTGAAAAACCTTAAGGTCATATTTGCAGCCAGCAAACACTTACTAGAAGTACACAAATAGTCCAACAACATGGACAGTGATATACTAGAGGGGGATTATTGGCAACAGTTCCAACAAAAAATATGTATTTTAATCAGGGGCCATTTTTATGCGTCTTAAAGGGAAACTCTCAAAAATGTGCCCTGCTGGAGCCTAGAATTTTTTTATTTCCTATGGGTTTGATGTATACAAATGTGCAGCACTCCACGTTTTTGTATCCTGCAGAGTCCATAAAAAAAATGCATAAGTTAACGTTATGGGGCCCGCAGCACAGGGGGGCCCGGAGCGCATGAAAGGCTCCGCCCCCTACTCTGCACAAGACAGTGACAGTTTATTCATAGTTTCAGGCGGCATTCTTGAACTTCTCCCTCCAGCTCCAACCCCACCCATTGTTCGGGCTGCATCTCCCTCCCAGGCAAGGATCCTGCTGCTGCTGATTGGCCAGTGTATCAGGCAGCAGGCGCAGCGCAGCCAGGCACACATAGAGACTAGGGTGGCCACTGGCTTCACGGATCTCGCCGGCCACGCCCTAAAAACTTACAAACCACGCCCACCTTCGCGAAGCCACGCCCCCATCGCCTGCCGGGAAACGGGCGAAGGAGAGGTAAGAACTTGTGGAGGGGTCATGGGTGTCCTGGAGGGACAGTAGTAGTTATTAACGGTAATCCCTTTCAGCAGTACCCTATTCACAGTATTTATTAACCCTTTTCAGCAGTCCCCTGAGGGCTTAATAAATACTGTGAATGGGGAACTGCTGAAAGGGGTTAATAAATACTGTGAAAGTGTGAAGGGCCTTCACATAAACCCTTTTCAGCAGTCCCTCATTCACAGTATTTAACCCCTTTCAGTCCCCTCTTCACACTTATTTATTTCCCCCTTTCAGCTGTTCCCAGGACCCACACAGTAGGTATTATTAACCCCCTTTCAAAATTACCAGCGCCTGCCCTTCCCCCCTTTGAACAATCCCCGACGGCCCACAGCACAGACCAGGGAGTACCTCAGCGCAGCTGCGCTCCTCAGAGTCTGTTCCTCCACTTCCTGCGTGGCCGCGCCTGCACAAACCAGAATTGACTGGCGCGATGCAGGAGCTGCCGGACGTGCGACTGATGTCGGTGCGCTCTACGCCGTGATGTGAGTGATCCTTAAAGTGCCCCGTACTCGTCGAGTCTAGAGTCGCTGATGACCACAAAAAAGGAGGACTTCTGGCCGTCTGTCCTGGCCTTGTTCCGGACGGAGGACCAGGAGTCTAAAAAACGGACATCTGGTAACCCTAATAGAGGAGTGCACCCGGCGTGGCAGAGTTATCCTCTGCACTCACGTGCTGCCCGCCATCTGCCGCCCACCCTCAAGACAGTCATCAGCCAGTGAGTGCCCCACACCCCTGGCCCATACTGAAGGACTGGTCAGTGAAAACAGAAGTGTGCCACAGTAAGAGGACAGCAGCAGACTTAATATAAAGCTCATATATGGTATTGGTTGGATATGGGTTTTCTTGATAGGGGGAGGGCAGCAGCAAGCAGTGGGGTTTGGGGGGAAGGGGGCCCTGTAGGATCATAGAGGACTCAGGAGGACAGTGTGCTTTCCTCCTACCCCCCCCCCCCTCACTCCCCGGGGAGAAGAGGGGGGAAGCACACTGTCCTCCTGAGTCCTCTATGATCCTACAGGGCCCCCCAGCATATCAGTCACCTTGCAGGGGCGGGGGGAAAATATGATTGGAGGCTATGTGCACACTTAGCATCAGCAGCAATGAGTTAAAGGGGTTATCCAACCCCTATAATGTCCCCCAAAATGCTCGGGGCCAGGCACCTTACTTACCTCATTCCCCAGCACCCGCATTGCTCCTGATGCCCACACAGCCGCCACTGCCTCCCTCCCGTCACGCAGATTAATACATCCAGCGACATAGGGGGGAGCAGCCAATAGCAGGCCACAATGGGAACGAGCATCCCTAGCATCGCGGGTGACGCTAGGGAGGCTCATTTCCGACGCAGCCTGCTATTGTCTGCACCCCCCCATTGGGCATATGTATTAACTGTATGCGGTGCCTGGGCAATTTGGGGGGCATATTAGGGATTAGATAGCCCCTTTAACCCTTAGGATACCAGAGGTTTTTTCATTTTTGCATTTTATTTTACCTTCCCTGTCTTCCTTGAGCCATAACTTTTTTTTGTGGGAAAACCCCACAATATTTCCACCTTTTTAGGGGTTTTGTTCCTACAGCTTTACCTTTGTGGCAAAAGGTACCTTTGTTCCCTTCATTCTCTGGGTCAGTACGATTACAACGATACCACATATGTATAGGTTTTTTATGTCTAAATAGTGTAAAAATACATTAATACTTTGATAAAAAAAAAATATTTACTTTTTTACATCGCCATATTCTGACCCCCATAACTTTTTTATAGTTATATGATCTACTGAGCTGTGTGGGGGCTCATTTTTTGCGGGATGAACTGTAGTTTTTATTGATACCCTTTTGGAGTGTGTGTGACATTTTAATCACATTTTATTACATTTTTTGGGGTGAGAGAAGTGATGAAAAAATGGCGCTGGTAACAAAGCTGTGTCAGGCTTTACCGCAGTGGGCACAGGCAGGAGGAGTGATATATATGCGGGCTCTTTCCCTGCACTTGTTCAGTTGTGCTCGCATACATATGGCGCCCTGTGCCCACTCTGCTAAAGCCTGACATCACCCATTTATGCCCGACTTTACCAAAGCAGACAGGCAGGAGCAGTGATGTGTGCTGTACATGGCTGAGATCCTTACTCCCATACAGAGAGAGTATGGATTATAAAGCGCTATAAGCACCTGAATTCAGCACCTATTTCTTAAAGGTTTCTAACGGTTTCAGTAGAACATGTATACATTTTTTTTATTGGCAAATGGGGGTGTGGCAGGGGAGGAGCCAGGAGGTGGGATGGGCCAGGGGTGGGTAGTGGGCGGGGTTGGGGGCCCAATTCAGACTCTTGCTATGGGGCCCAGTGATTTCTGTGTACGCCCCTGACAGAGCGCTACCTGGTCCTGGTGGTCTGGGATGAGGACTGTGTTTCTCAAGGATCATTTTCTACTGGCAAATACAGGGCACAGTATAATACACTAGAATCTATATAATATAAAGATATTAGCCCTACCACGAATAATAATACAATTAGCTGGTCATTTATTATATAGAAATACGTCTATGTTAGGAATATTTCTGACACAGATTGTGGCGCAAAGGTCTTTAGCACTGCAGTCTATATATTTTCTCCGCTCATGCCAGGTCTAAAAAAGGATGGCGTGGGCAGGGAAAGGAATACAGTTATGGCCATCCAGTTTTTGACCGGATAACACCTCTGTACAGTGACCTGATAACACCGCCATGCCGTGAACGGATAAAAGGATATAAGAGGGCAAAGTACAGGGAATGACTGCATGACTAAGTTCAGGACGTGTGCCATGCACGGCACGTGTGTCATTTTGCCCTCTTTCAGCGTGACAAGGAGACAGCAATAAAACTTGTTCACAGGACCTGTTGCAATCTACGCGTTTCGAACAGGTGAGTTCTTATTCATGACTGGCATGTCTTGCCTGTGTGAGGGCGGCTATCAACATCCCTGTCCGGAAAAAAAACCATCCCCCAACTTCAGGGAGGAGAATATACCCAGGCGTATACAAGGCCGTAATTACACTGAAAGGCAAGGCAGGCATCTGTTCAGTTCATAATACACATTAGTAAAAATACCGGTTGATTGGAATAGTATATAAAGACTTCAGTGCAAAAAATACGTTTTTAGCATGGCCAAAAAAACTGCGACATGCAGCTCCATATAAGTCTTTGAAGAATACATACAAATATATTAATCTTGGCCATGAAAAAAAAAACGCAGGGTGTGAACATGATTCCAATGAACCCGGTATAGAAAAATTAAAAATAGTGGTGAAAACAGACAAAAATATACACATGGTACATAATTTTAAGCAATATAAGCTCAGCTCAATAAAAATAATTTTTTAAGGTTTAGTCCAGCAGGAAATCTGGTATTTAATTTCAGAATCCAGTATGCTTCTCTTTGTGTGATTAGTCTCTTTAACCACCTCCGGACCGCCTAACGCAGGATCGCGTTCCGGAGGTGGCAGCGCTGCGCACAGTCACGCATATACGCGTCATCTCGCGAGACGCGAGACTTCCTGTGAACGCGCGCACACAGGCGCGCGCGCTCACAGGAACGGAAGGTAAGAGAGTTGATCTCCAGCCTGCCAGCGGCGATCGTTCGCTGGAAGGCTGGAGATGTGTTTTTTTTAACCCCTAACAGGTATATTAGACGCTGTTTTGATAACAGCGTCTAATATACCTGCTACCTGGTCCTCTGGTGGTCCCCTTTGTTTAGATCGACCACCAGAGGACACAGGTAGCTCAGTAAAGTAGCACCAAGCACCACTACACTACACTACACCCCCCCCCGTCACTTATTAACCCCTTATTAGCCCCTGATCACCCCTAATCACCCCTGATCACCCCTGATCACCCCATATAGACTCCCTGATCACCCCCCTGTCATTGATTACCCCCCTGTCATTGATCAACCCCCTGTAAAGCTCCATTCAGACGTCCGCATGATTTTTACGGATCCACTGATAGATGGATCGGATCCGCAAAACGCATCCGGACGTCTGAATGAAGCCTTACAGGGGCGTGATCAATGACTGTGGTGATCACCCCATATAGACTCCCTGATCACCCCCCTGTAAAGCTCCATTCAGATGTCCGCATGATTTTTACGGATGCACTGATACATGGATCTGATCCGCAAAACGCATCCGGTCGTCTGAATGAAGCCTTACAGGGGCATGATCAATGACTGTGGTGATCACCCCCCTGTCATTGATTACCCCCCTGTAAAGCTCCATTCAGATGTCCGCATGATTTTTACGGATGCACTGATAGATGGATCGGATCCGCAAAACGCATCCGGACGTCTGAATGAAGCCTTACAGGGGCATGATCAATGACTGTGGTGATCACCCCATATAGACTCCCTGATCACCCCCCTGTCATTGATTACCCCCCTGTCATTGATCAACCCCCTGTAAAGCTCCATTCAGATGTCCGCATGATTTTTACGGATCCACTGATAGATGGATCGGATCCGCAAAACGCATCCGGACGTCTGAATGAAGCCTTACAGGGGCGTGATCAATGACTGTGGTTATCACCCCATATAGACTCCCTGATCACACCCCTGTCATTGATCAACCCCCTGTAAAGCTCCATTCAGACGTCCGCATGATTTTTACGGATCCACTGATAGATGGATCGGATCCGCAAAACGCATCCGGACGTCTGAATGAAGCCTTACAGGGGCGTGATCAATGACTGTGGTGATCACCCCATATAGACTCCCTGATCACCCCCCTGTCATTGATTACCCCCCTGTCATTGATTACCCCCCTGTAAAGCTCCATTCAGATGTCCGCATGATTTTTACGGATGCACTGATACATGGATCGGATCCGCAAAACGCATCCGGTCGTCTGAATGAAGCCTTACAGGGGCATGATCAATGACTGTGGTGATCACCCCCCTGTCATTGATTACCCCCCTGTAAAGCTCCATTCAGATGTCCGCATGATTTTTACGGATGCACTGATACATGGATCTGATCCGCAAAACGCATCCGGTCGTCTGAATGAAGCCTTACAGGGGCATGATCAATGACTGTGGTGATCACCCCCCTGTCATTGATTACCCCCCTGTAAAGCTCCATTCAGATGTCCGCATGATTTTTACGGATGCACTGATAGATGGATCGGATCCGCAAAACGCATCCGGACGTCTGAATGAAGCCTTACAGGGGCATGATCAATGACTGTGGTGATCACCCCATATAGACTCCCTGATCACCCCCCTGTAAAGCTCCATTCAGATGTCCGCATGATTTTTACGGATGCACTGATACATGGATCGGATCCGCAAAACGCATCCGGTCGTCTGAATGAAGCCTTACAGGGGCATGATCAATGACTGTGGTGATCACCCCCCTGTCATTGATTACCCCCCTGTAAAGCTCCATTCAGATGTCCGCATGATTTTTACGGATGCACTGATAGATGGATCGGATCCGCAAAACGCATCCGGACGTCTGAATGAAGCCTTACAGGGGCATGATCAATGACTGTGGTGATCACCCCATATAGACTCCCTGATCACCCCCCTGTCATTGATCACCCCCCTGTCATTGATCACCCCCCTGTCATTGATCACCCCCCCTGTCATTGATCACCCCCCCTGTCATTGATCACCCCCCCTGTCATTGATCACCCCTCTGTAAGGCTCCATTCAGACATTTTTTTGGCCCAAGTTAGCAGAATTTTTTTTTTTTTTTCTTACAAAGTCTCATATTCCACTAACTTGTGTCAAAAAATAAAATCTCACATGAACTCACCATACCCCTCACGGAATCCAAATGCGTAAAATTTTTTAGACATTTATATTCCAGACTTCTTCTCACGCTTTAGGGCCCCTAGAATGCCAGGGCAGTATAAATACCCCACATGTGACCCCATTTCGGAAAGAAGACACCCCCAGGTATTCCGTGAGGGGCATATTGAGTCCATGAAAGATTGAAATTTTTGTCCCAAGTTAGCGGAACGGGAGACATTGTGAGAAAAAAATTAAAAATATAAATTTCCGCTAACTTGTGCCAAAAAAAAAAAAATTCTATGAACTCGCCATGCCCCTCATTGAATACCTTGGGGTGTCTTCTTTCCAAAATGGGGTCACATGTGGGGTATTTATACTGCCCTGGCATTCTAGGGGCCCCAAAGCGTGAGAAGAAGTCTGGTATCCAAATGTCTAAAAATGCCCTCCTAAAAGGAATTTGGGCACCTTTGCGCATCTAGGCTGCAAAAAAGTGTCACACATCTGGTATCGCCGTACTCAGGAGAAGTTGGGGAATGTGTTTTGGGGTGTCATTTTACATATACCCATGCTGGGTGAGAGAAATATCTTTATCTTTTGCCAAGATATTTCTCTCACCCAGCATGGGTATATGTAAAATGACACCCCAAAACACATTCCCCAACTTCTCCTGAATACGGCGATACCACATGTGTGACACTTTTTTGCAGCCTAGGTGGGCAAAGGGGCCCATATTCCAAAGAGCACCTTTAGGATTTCACAGGTCATTTACCTACTTACCACACATTAGGGCCCCTGGAAAATGCCAGGGCAGTATAACTACCCCACAAGTGACCCCATTTTGGAAAGAAGACACCCCAAGGTATTCCGTGAGCGGCATGGCGAGTTCCTAGAATTTTTTATTTTTTGTCACAAGTTAGTGGAAAATGCTTATTTTTTTTTTTTATTTTTTTTTCATACAAAGTCTCATATTCCACTAACTTGTGACAAAAAATAATGTGTGGTAAGTAGGTAAATGACCTGTGAAATCCGAAAGGTGCTCTTTGGAATATGGGCCCCTTTGCCCACCTAGGCTGCAAAAAAGTGTCACACATCTGGTATCCCCGTACTCAGGAGAAGTTGAGGAATGTGTTTTGGGGTGTCTTTTTACATATACCCATGCTGGGTGAGATAAATATCTTGGTCAAATGACAACTTTGTATAAAAAAATGGGAAAAGTTGTCTTTTGCCAAGATATTTCTCTCACCCAGCATGGGTATATATAAAATGACACCCCAAAACACATCCCCCACCTTCTCCTGAGTACGGAGATACCAGATGTGTGACACTTTTTTGCAGCCTAGGTGGGCAAAGGGGCCCATATTCCAAAGAGCACCTTTCGGATTTCACAGGTCATTTTTTACAGAATTTGATTTCAAACTCCTTACCACACATTTGGGCCCCTAGAATGCCAGGGCAGTATAACTACCCCGCAAGTGACCCCATTTTGGAAAGAAGAGACCCCAAGGTATTCGCTGATGGGCATAGTGAGTTCATAGAACTTTTTATTTTTTGTCACAAGTTAGTGGAATATGAGACTTTGTAAGAAAAAAAAAAAAATAAAAAAAAATCATCTTTTTCCGCTAACTTGTGACAAAAAATAAAAAGTTCTATGAACTCACTATGCCCATCAGCGAATACCTTAGGGTGTGTACTTTCAGAAATGGGGTCATTTGTGGGGTGTTTGTACTGTCTGGGCATTGTAGAACCTCAGGAAACATGACAGGTGCTCAGAAAGTCAGAGCTGCTTCAAAAAGCGGAAATTCACATTTTTGTACCATAGTTTGTAAACGCTATAACTTTTACCCAAACCATTTTTTTTTTACCCAAACATTTTTTTTTTATCAAAGACATGTAGAACTATAAATTTAGAGCAAAATTTCTATATGGATGTCGTTTTTTTTGCAAAATTTTACAACTGAAAGTGAAAAATGTCATTTTTTTGCAAAAAAATCGTTAAATTTCGATTAATAACAAAAAAAGTAAAAATGTCAGCAGCAATGAAATACCACCAAATGAAAGCTCTATTAGTGAGAAGAAAAGGAGGTAAAATTCATTTGGGTGGTAAGTTGCATGACCGAGCAATAAACGGTGAAAGTAGTGTAGGTCAGAAGTGTAAAAAGTGGCCTGGTCTTTCAGGGTGTTTAAGCACTGGGGGCTGAGGTGGTTAAATCACCACCTCTGTATGGGAGGACAACACGTTCAATAGCATAGGCTGAAAAAGTTGTTAGGCTTCTATTGTGGAAAGAAATAAAATGTTTAGCTGCCTTGGATACATTCACATATGCACTATTAGTTATATAAGTCAGGTGTTCTAATAGTCTCGTTTTGAATTTCCGAGATGTGCATCCCACATATAAAAGTTTACACTCTGTACATTCTATTACATATACTACCCCGGTGGTATTACAATTAATATATGTTTTGATCGGAAAACATTCCATACAGGTGGAATTATGAAAAACCTTGCGGGTAATAACATAGCTGCATGCTCTGCAGGGATGACTGGCGCATTTCTTAAAGCCGGCATATTTGAGCCAGGTTTGTCTTTGTCTAGTAGCAGATAGATAAAGGGATGGAGACAAGGAGGTCGCAAGAGAGACCACCCTGTGACCATCCTTGAGTAAAGAGTACAGAGTCTGGTCCTCAAATAGCACCGAAATACACTTAGAAAAAATGTTTTTGATCTTATTAAATTGGTTACTGTAGGTGAGAACCAGTGTCGGTACATTTTTATTCTGAGATTCATTTTTTAATGAAGACTCTTTACCAAAGAGAAGTTCCCTACGGGTCTTTTTTTGTGCTATTGTTTGTGCTCGTCTGAGCATCCAGTCAGGATAATCTCTGGCTGAGAGTCGTTTCGAATATAATCTTACTTTCGATTTGGAAAGAGTCCTCATTGCTACAGTTACGTCTGACTCTAATATATTCGCCGACTGGTACAGCCTTCACTGTATGGATAGAGTAATGGCTGTTAGCCCAGAGAATAGTATTCCCTGCAGTGGGTTTACGATGAGTCACAGTCTCAATGATAGTTCCTGCAATGCCTTTAAGGGTAAGATCCAAGAAATGAACTGAAGCTATATCATGGGAACATACAAACCGCAAGCCATAAGGGTTGCCGTTTAAATAGGACTCAAATAAGGGTATGGCAGATACATCGCCGCTCCAGATAAGGAGCAAGTCCTCGATGTATCTGCCATACCACTCAATGTCCATCAGATATGGGTTATCTGTATCATATATGTAGTGCTCCTCCCAATATGACATGGTGATATTGGCGAGGGAGGGGGAGAATTTAGCTCCCATAGAAACACCTTTTATCTGCACATAATACAAGTCATCAAAGCAAAAAAAAATATGCGACAATAAAAACTATTTCACTAACAAAATATAATCAATGGAATCATTGCCATGTGAGCTGTATTTGTGCAGATGGTATTCTAGGGACAAAAGAGCTACTGAATGGGGTATGGATGGATACAAACTAATAACATCTGATGTAATCCAGGTAAAATTGGAGCACCATTCCTTATCAAAGAAATTTTTTAGGACATCTCCTGTATCCTTTCGTTTGACCAAGGGCTGTAACACAGAATCAAGCCACTGACATAGTCTTTCAGTTAGAGAGCCGTTACCCGAGATTATAGGTGAAGCTGTGGTGGACAGACCCCTTTATTAATTTTGGGGAGAGCATGGATGATGGGCATGACAGGTGACTCTATATTAAGATAAGAAGATTCTTTGTGTGAAAAAAAGCCCAACTCCCTAGCTTTTATTATAATATCCAGATATTCTTTCTGATATATAGCAGTAGGGTTTGAGCTTAATTTTCTATAAGTGGAAGAGTCAGATACAATGCCCATCATTTGATTTCTATACATTTCAGTGTCCATCACAACCACAGCACCGCCCTTATCTGCCATTTTAATGATAATATCGTTGTTATCCCGCAGCTCTCTAATGGCTATTTTTTGTTTGGTGGTGAGGTTGCTCTCACTGGATGGTCTGTCCCTATGTTTATTAATAAGGGAAAATTATTTTTCCAAGATATCTTGGAACACATCCATCCCAGCCGTGCGTGACTTTAGGGGGTAGAAACATGGATTGTGAGTGCGGAAACCGCATGTTGCAGAAACCACGTCCCTAATCCCTGATTCAGACTGTAAATCATGAAGGTTAGTGAGAGCAAGCTGTTCCCCAAATGAGAGACCTGAAAAAGCATTGTCTGTTATTTGAGTAGATGTATCAAATGAGCTCGGTATGTTCTCCTCTTCATTGTAATACTTTTTAACTGTCAGGTTTCTGGCAAATTTGTTTATATCTATCAGAGTAGAGAACAGATCGAAGTCATTTGAAGGTACAAAATTTTGACCCAATCCCAGAACCTTGTATTGATTGTCAGTCAATACCGTTTTGGACAAGTTGACAACATCCAAATTATTGATAAATTTTTCTGAAGACGGGTCGCCATGTTGTGGGCTTTCTTTTTTGTTGTGTTTTCTCCCCCCTCTACTGAACCGTTTTTTGATTTCGTCATGGGGGTCAGCATATTTTTTGTTTTTTTGTAATATGAAGATTGGGAGACTTGTAAGTCCACATGAGATTCCCCTGAATCTGTCTTCCTTGATTTTTGTGTTAGGTTCTCATAGCTAATACCAGAAAGGTCTCCATCTGAAGTATCAAAGCTGAATAGTAGGTGTCTGTCTGCTTTTTTTATTTTTGTTTTTCTTTTGTGATTTTTTTTCTCAGAATGGGTCTTGGGGTCTGATATGGTTTGTCTCTTCTGCCCCATTCGTAGACCTGTTTTTTTTTCGTAATCCAATAGACTCCTCTGAAATTTTTTATGTTTGGTCTCCATGATATTCTGCTCCAAGTTCTGAATCAAAGATGTAATAAGTTGTTGACGTTCTTCATATTTCGGCAAAGTATTGAATTGTACAAGTTGACTTTTGTGGGAGTCTATATCTGTTTGCAACGAGGAAAGTTTGGCACCTTCATATTCCACAATGAGAGTCATGAGCTTGGCTGAGCAATCGCTTAAAGGGGTTATCCGAGTTATTTTTTTGTTCTTTCTATGTTCCTAACTAAGCAAATGTAACAACTTTCCAATTCACTCACTTTATCTCTGGTGGCTGGTTTCTCAGATTTCACATAGGGTCACATGACCTGTGATGTCAGCTTCTCTCCCTGCTCTGATAAAGGTCGTTTACAAGCCTGTAAACGAAACGTCACTGTGCTGGCCACGCCCCCCTTCACTGCCGTCTACTCTCTGCTAGGATTCTTAACCCCTTCAGCAGCACAGCTCTGCAGGCAGTGAGGAGACAATGCTGGGCACTGGAGCTGACATACTAGAGAGAGCATTGCACAAGAAGGTAGGGGGAAGATCCTGTGTGTATTTGCAGTGTCATTATACAGGTGGGACATGTAGTCCTACACATACAACATGCTGCAGAGTCTCCCAGAACTCAGGGCAGCTCTTGTATCCACTCCCTTAGCAGTGTCATTATACAGCTGGGACTTGTAGTCCTACACATACAACATGTTGCAGAGTCTCCTAGCAGGCAGACATGTCACTCAGGGCAGCTCTTGTATTCACTCCCTTAGCAGTGTCATTATACAGCTGGGACTTGTAGTTCTACACATACAACATGCTGCAGAGTCTCCCAGCAGGCAGACATGTCACTCAGGGCAGCTCTTGTATTCACTCCCTTAGCAGAGCAGGGGGGAGGGGCAGAGATTGTTTTTATTGCATGTAAACAAAGGGCCAGAAAAGAACCAGGGAAATGAGGAAAAATATATATTTTTTTTGAATAAAACTTGCTTAGCTCAGTTATATATCAGATTTTCAGTGCTATATTATTTTTTTTCATAACTCGGACAACCCCTTTAAAGGGTTTCTATCACTTGGTATCACATATTTAGGTGTCAGACACTAGCGATCCGCTAGTGTCTGCTCTAACAAACCATCCTAATATGATAGGTTTTGGGGCAGCCGTTTTGCTAAAATAACAACTTATATCTATATGCTAATGAGCCTCTTGGTGCTATGGGGGCGTCATTAGCACCTAGAGGCTCCGTCTACCTTCCTAAACTGTCGCCGCCCAGCGCGTCCCTCCAGCCCGCCCATCTCCTGCTTAATGCGACCGCTTCCCTGCTCAGACATCTCCACTGTGCCTGCGCCGATGACATCATAGTGCTCCGAGGAACAGGCGCAGTGGAGATGTCTGAGCAGGGAAGCGGTCAGACATTCACTGCGCATGCGCAGAACAGAGACGCGCACGGAGAGAATCGCATTCAGCAGGATATGGGCGGGCTGGAGGGACGCGCTGGGCGGCGGCAGTTTATGAAGGTAGACGGAGCCTCTAGGTGCTAATGACGCCCCCATAGCACCTAGAGCCTCATTAGCATATTAATAAAAGTTGTTATTTTAGCAAAACGGCTGCCCCAAAACCTATCATATTAGGATGGTTTGTTAGAGCAGACACTAGCGGATCGCTAGTGTCTGACAGCTAAATATGTGATACCAAGTGATAGAAACCCTTTAAAGTTTCATTCCAGGATTTAACAAATTGATCCGAAAATACAGTGATGTTTTTTTTTTTTATCTCAAGCCTCTTGGAATCATATCTTTTTCCAGATATTTAAGAAGCGTTGTGTGGTCCCACCAAAGTCTAATTTCTTGCGACAATAATTTCTCTAGTTTAGACATATGGGCTTCCATAGTCAAGCTATTTTGTATTTGTGTGTCGCACATGGAAAACACTTGTTCCGCTTTTGTATTGCAGTCCTGTGTAGACATGTAAGCCATGATGTATAATAAAACCTGGAATCAGGTTTTATATAGCTGTGGACTGTTGGTCACTGGTATAGAAACACTCAGGTGGATAATGGTAAGGGGAAACACGGAAAAAGAAACTTTCAAATAATAGATAATGGAGGTATCCAGCTCACCCTTGTTTTGTGATGATAGAAATGTTCCACCTCGGGTGCACAGAAGTGAAGGTAAGACCTTGATAGTAGCAATACAGAAGAATTTTCCAGCACCACTGCTTTCTTGAGCGAAATTTTCTTTATTTTCAGTGACAAGGAGACAGCAATAAAACTTGTTCACAGGTCCTGTTGCAATCTACGCGTTTCGAACAGGTGAGTTCTTATTCATGACTGGCATGTCTTGCCTGTGTGAGGGCGGCTACATACATCCGTGTCCGGAAAACCCATCCCCCAACTTCAGGGAGCAGAATATACCCAGGTGTATACAAGACCGTAATCACACTGAAAGGCAAGGCAGGCATCTGTTCAGTTCATAATACACATTAGTAAAAATACCGGTTGATTGGAATAGTATATAAAGACTTCAGTGCAAAAAAGACGTTTTTAGCATGGCCAAAAAATTTGGATCTGCCGAGCATAGTGATGCTGAAGCCGAACAACTGTTCGGCCAAGCATGCTCACTCGACACTGGTGGTGGTGGTGTCTTTGGGTATGCACACAGCAGAGAGTGAGGAGGGTGCAGAAGCGGAAGGCTGAGTGAGCCACTCAATCAACTCTGGTGCGTCCTTTGGCATAATCGCACGCACCTTCTCCAACTTCCCACTTAGGCTCCTGCCTTGTGCACCTGCCCAACCCCTACCACCATTGCGGAACAGCCTGCTTCCTCCTCTGATGTCATTTTCAAAATGACCCTGTGCCAAAGTCCCTAGAGAAGAGCAGTATTTGTGGAAGCTGATATATGGCAGGCCTCAATCAGTTGTTAGTTGAAGCTGGTATATCACCCTCAAGCAGTAATTTTGTGGATGCAGGTATATGGAAAACCTCTATCACTATTTTGTGGAAGCTGATATATGGCAGGCCTCAATCAGTTGTTAGTTGAAGCAGGTATATCACCCTCAAGCAGTAATTTTGTGGACGCAGGTATATGGAAAACCTCTATCACAATTTTGTGGAAGCTGATATATGGCAGGCCTCAATCAGTTGTTAGTTGAAGCAGGTATATCAAAACCCGCAATCAGTATTTTGTGGACGCAGGTATATGGAAAACCTCTATCACTATTTTGTGGAAGCTGATATACAGTATAACAGGCCTCAATCAGTTGTTAGCTGAAGCAGGTAAATCACTCTCAAGCAGTAATTTTGTGGACACAGGTATATGTAAAAACTACAAATCACTATTTTGTGGAAGCTGATAGATTGCAGCCCTCAATCAGTATTTTCTGGAAGCATACAAATGCACTATAATATACTTTCTATGTTAGAAAGTATATTATAAGTATATCACACCCCTCTGTGTATCACACATATCGATAGCACAATGTTACCAGTCCTTAAAAGGACTTTTGTGGCCCTATTAGCTAGCGTTTAGTGTACCTAAGTTCCTAACAGTCTGTCCCAGCTCCAAAATGCAACCTCTCCCTACACTGGCAAAACACAGAATGTAAAATAGCTGCCAGATCAGGTCCTGTTATAGGGATGGGGGTATGTCCATGTACTGAAATGTCTGAATTGGCTGTCCTGTTCCACCTGATGGATGTGTCATGGGTCATAGTTTGGCGCAATGCAAAAGAATATGGCGCGCGCGGACATCGCCATATGTTTGCATTTTCGGTTGATCGCGAACATGCAAAGTTCACCGTGAACCGACCGCTGGGTGAACCGCAAGGCCATCACTACCGACCAGTTGCCTTCCAGCTGTGATTGTGTAGCCTGCACTGTTGGAATGAGCTGGAGTCGGATTGTTTGCTGGACTGTCCTCCAGTTATCAGCCACAACCACATACATTTTTTTTGGGCATTAGCAATACTGATGGATTACTGACCAAATGCTGACCGAGTGAAGGTGGATGCTCCACAGACAGGATCCGTTTCTTGTGGGTTATTGTTCTGACGGATCAGAGGAAGGGCAAAATAATCAGTGACTTCAACACAAACTTACTGCTGACACCCTCTGCACTCTGTCCGGGGGGCTCTACTTGTATAAGCATTTAATAGAACATGTTCTGCAGACATCTATGTGGCATCGGCTGATGAGGGTGTAAAAGGAGTGCGCTTCTTCTTGTCGCTAACATCGAACTGTAAGGCCAAGTTCATACTTGAGTTATTTTCTCAGTTTTGGCCCCGTGACTGCCCAAATAAGTGAAGTGTGCAGTGATTCTAAGTGCGACACCTGTCATCTGCAAGTCATATGGACTCACAGTATTATTTCACTACTAAAGCAGACTCCCTATGTGCGTTACTGCAAGGCACAGTGTTCTACACCACTATAAAGGCTCTCCCCAGCCAGGAAATAGCCGTTTTTTTACGTAATTCGCCATAAATTTTTTCGGATCGAACTGAATTTTTCCCCAAAAAAATAGGCAAACCGGCGAATCGAATTTTTGAAAAATTCACTCATCTCTAATGGCAATGTTAAAGGGGCAGGTTTCTTTGCTATAGATGGTGGGGATGGACTTTAGAAGCAATGAGACAAAGTAAGACATGTAACCTAATGTCCTGGGCTCTAATGTAAAATCTGTAACGAATACCATCTACCATTTATTAAAATGAGTGTCTTTTTATGTGGCAAACAGGGCTGCACACCCCTGTCGTCTGCACATAAGCTTCTGGACCAAATGGAAAAGGAAACTGAACAACTGAAATCTGTGGAATCCTCATCTTTAAGTCACTGGATTTACATTTATTACCCCCAAACTGCTTCTTTTAAAATGTGTTTTAATCTCTTTATTAGAGAGTAAGGTCACTGTAAATTGATTCAGAGGTGTGTATCTGTGTGTGTGTGTGTGTGTGTGTGTGTGTGTGGGGGGGGGGGGGGGGGGAGCAATTCGCTTGCTCTGCCTAGGGCACCAAAATTCCCTGTCCTGGCCCTGGGTGGGAGCACATGTTGCAAGAGGTCAGAAACATGTGCAAAAGACAGGTGAGGGCGACACAATTTACTTGCAAACATATTTAGATGATGATGTAGCTGATCACACATGGTAGCAGGGTGAAGAGGGGTCATCGTCATCATCAGGGGGTGAGGGTAGCAAAGTGTCTGTGACAGCAGGATGGAAGCACTAGGAGATCTGGAGCCAAATGCTCTGGAGACTACCTGTGAGGAACACAATGGCTGTGTACGGCAAGCAGTCATCAAGCAGTGGTGGAGGGAAAATGCGATACTCAGCAGCGTGGTAATATTTCATTGGGGTACGTTAGCATGGCGCTATGCAAGATGTGGGGGCAGAAGGTGAGGCACAGCCAGAGTGCTAATGTTGGCACATGGAGCGTCACCATAAAGTGCCATGGGAAAATCGTGCCAGTCATTTAGTCTTATAGTCAGATGCAGCATTCGCTGCATCTCCCACCAGCCTGCACCCCCTCTCAACCAGTCAGGGCTCATCAATATCAGTAAAAGGAAGCTGTTGTTCCTTCCTATTGACTTCAATGTCATCTATTGCTCCTGATACTCCTCCTTGTCACTTGTTTCACTGAGATGATTGAAAAAAGATATCAGTATGCGTGCACTCATCCAGTGGCGCAGAAGCTCAACATACACCTGGCCAAGTTGCTGCTACTACAGTACCTCCCTTTTCATGTACAGTAGTTGACTCTGCATATTTTAGAGAACTGATGGCTTGTGTCCACCCAAGGTGAAGAGTCCCAAGCCGACATTGCTTTTCCCAAAAAGCTTCACCAGCCCTGCACACGTACATCGAGTAGAAGATGGGCCTCTCGGTGTCAGGTAGAGTTCATGCCATTGCTGACATACAATCAGGTCCATAAATATTGGGACATGAACACAATTCTAACATAAGTAGGATTAATTCACAGATAATGGGTCGCACTACTGTATGGACTCCCTAATGCACAAATTGACTTTATCATCAATGGGATTGATTTTATCCTTAAACATAATTATTTTAATTTTAATGGTCAATTTTACCTACAGACCAGGGGTACTGCCATGGGCACCAGGTTTGCCCCCAGTTACGCCAATTTATTTATGGCTTACTGGGAGGAGTCCATCATCACTCCCAGACTGGGGACAGACCTGGTGCTCTGGCAGAGATATATTGACGATATATTCTTTGTCTGGCAGACAGGCCAACAAAATCTGGATAAATTTTTAATGGATATTAATAATAATAATTTTAACCTAAAATTTACCTCCATGACTAGCCAAATGAAAATTGAGTTTTTAGATTTACAGATTCAGATAGAGGATACAAAAATGAAATGTAGTACTTTTGTTAAACCAACAGCTCGTAATAGTTTCATACTGTATAATAGTTGTCTTCTTCCAAAATGGCTCCTCAATATTCCTCAAGGACAGTTTAGAAGGATAAAAAGAAATTGTACAACAGATCAACAATTTGAGGAGGAAGCAACCAAAATGAAACAACAATTCCTAGTAAAGAAGTACCCTCTAAAAGTGCTAGATGAAACTATTGATAAGGTCCGTAATATGGACAGGAGCTCTTTCTTTGATGACAATACTTTACTCCAAAAAGGGAAAGGGGATGAACAGATTAGGATGATCTTGCCATATAATGAGCAATATGGAAAGATTCGCAAGATCATCAAGAAATACTGGCATATGGTCCGGAAGGACAAAATCATTGGGAGCATGATGCCAGAATTTCCACTTGTATCATTCACAAAAGCTCCAAATTTGGGCCTTAAAATAGCGCCAACAGTTAAACCTAAAAAAGGAGCCCAAACGTTACAAAAATGGGCCGACATTAAAGGTTTTTTTAGGTGTGGACAATGTAATAATTGTAAATCAACATCGTTCCCTAAAAAAACAATGGAGATTGTCTCGACCTCAAACGGATTTAGACACAAGATTAAAGAGTTTTTGTCCTGTGATACAAGTGACGTTATATATGTCATTGAATGTCCCTGTAAATTACAATATATCAGGAGAACAAAGAGATTACTTAAGAAAAGGATAGCAGAACATATTAGTAAAATCAAAAAGGGCTTCGAAAATCACTCCCTCTCAAGCCATTTTAAAGATGTACATCATCAGGATCCCTCAGGCCTTAAGTTTGCAGCCCTTGAAAAGATACAGAGAGATTGGAGAGGAGGTGATCACATAGCCAAGATGTCAAGAGCAGAAACTCAAAAATTTTTTGAATTTGACACATTACTCCCAATGGGATTAAATTCTGAATTTGAATTGTTTGGCTTTCTATAGGGGAGAGCGCCATCGGCCGACTAGTGACCGTACCATATTTAAGGTGGCCGGTCCCTCTCTGCCGCTGACGCTCCCCCCAATATACTACAATAAGATCTGAATTTGAAATAGAACGCCATTACAAGAGGTTTGTTTATATATAAGTACGAAATGTAACTTAGGACTACCTCTTAGGAACCTGACATGGAGGTTTTTTATAAATACTTTTTATAAATATTTTTTATAACTTTTTTATATTAAATGGTTTTAGTTAACCAGTTTTTCCTTAAACATGAGTAAGGAAATACCAATCTTCATACATTCACTATTATATATTTTACATGTTTTTATGGGATATTTGCGTGTATTTTTTGGGAATTTGATGTTATTTATGCATTATATAACATGTTTTACTGTTTTTTAGAAAAAACGCATTGAAAACGCATCAAAACCGCATATGCGTTTTTTGGAGACCATGCGTTTTTTTTTTTTTTTTTTTTTTTTTTTTTTTTAATCTCCAGCTTATTGTAATAAGGCTATATAACATAGCCTGACACGATGGTGACCTATTATTTGATATTTATATATATTTTTATAGATATATGAGGGATCTACACAGTTATGAAATCTGGATCGTTTTGAATATAAATGCAACAAAAAAATGCAACAAAGACGCATCAATACCGCATAAGCGGTTTCTTTATATTTGGTGTATCTTTGATGTATACAATCCAGATCTATACATATCTAATGAAAATTATGGAAAGGAGTATGGAGGATATTTTGGTGTATCTAATATTGATTTATTTGAAGAGATCCCAATATTGAGATCCACCACAGATTTTGAGGAGAACCCGATCCATTTCAGAATTTGAGGAATACTTGGCTCATTTCCAAGTTGGATTGATTGCTGAAGTCCTCTATAAAAGGAGAGACATTAGGGAGGGGAGGTCAACCACTGAGGAAGGGGCCACTAAGAGCCCCAAAACGCGTCTGGTACTGGACCCCCCGACTGGACCTAAGGACCACCAACCTTTGCAGCTTCGCCCCTTCTTGGAGAAAATAAATTGAAGGTGGAACGCATATCTGCAGAGCTGTGGACTACAAAGATACTACTGGCGCCAGTAAGTGAGGAACTTTGATTGTTCAATTGAAAAACAGCTTGTTGAAAACTCTCTGTGAAACCTACTAGGAGTTATCAAAGACTATTCCATTGTGAAGTTGTGGCTCACACGTACAAGCGGAGATCATACCCTGACTATTACGCGGGACGCCGCGGATTGCTGATCTGAGCCGCCTAAGTACATTTATTATGTGAGTAGACTATAATACAACTGACAAATTATCCATTTGGAAATTAACGCTGTTACTTTGAACTGTGCGAATATTTGAATTCAGGACTATTCGTCTCTGTAAAAGATCTCAGGATATCGGATCAACTATTTCATCCGTCCTTTTTGTATATGGCACACTTCTGATATTGGACTGAACATTCGGATAGTTTTGGACTGTTTTCGTCCTCCACATATGCGGATTATTGGTCATATGCGAATTACTGATCATATCTGACTTTTATATATATCAAATAGGTCCTTTTACCATTGTGTTACAGTGATTATATTTATATTTTAGATACTATTATTGATGTGTATGAATGTGTGTTAGAATATGTGTTTTTAATATTATAATAATTGATTCTAATTAATAAAGCACCACGGCTACTAGATATAGTGAGTGCCCAGCCCTTTTCTTTTGTACAATTCTAACATATTTGACTCTTTACACCACCACAATGGATTTGAAATGAAACAAACAAGATTTGCTTTAACTGCAGACTGTCAGCTTTAATTTGAGGGTATTTACATCAAAATCAGGTGAACGGTGTAGGAATTACAACAGTTTGCATATGTGCCTCCCACTTGTTAAGTGACCAAACGTAATGGGACAATTGGCTTCTCAGCTGTTCCATGGCCAGGTGTGTGTTATTCCCTCATTATCCCAATTACAATGAGCAGATAAAAGGTCCACAGTTTGCATATGTGCCTCCCACTTGTTAAGTGACCAAACGTAATGGGACAATTGGCTTCTCAGCTGTTCCATGGCCAGGTGTGTGTTATTCCCTCATTATCCCAATTACAATGAGCAGATAAAAGGTCCAGAGTTCATTTCAAGTGTGCTATTTGCATTTGGAATCTGTTGCTGTCAACTCTCAAGATGAGATCCAAAGAGCTGTCACTATCAGTGAAGCAAGCCATCATTAGGCTGAAAAAACAAAACAAACCCATCAGAGAGATAGCAAAAACATTAAGCGTGGCCAAAGCAAATGTTTGGAATATTCTTAAAAAGAAGGAACGCACCAGTGAGCTCAGCAACACAAAAAGACACGGAAGACCACGGAAAACAACTGTGGTGGCTGACCGAAGAATTCTTTCCTTGGTAAAGAAAACACCCTTCACAACAGTTGGCCAGATCAAGAACACTCTCCAGGAGGTAGGTGTATGTGTGTCAAAGTCAATAATCAAGAGAAGACTTCATCAGAGTGAATACAGAGGGTTCACCACAAGACGTAAACCATTGGTGAGCCTCAAAAACAGGAATGCCAGATTAGAGTTTGCCAAACAACATCTAAAAAAGCCTTCACAGTTCTGGAACAACATCCTATGGACAGATGAGACCAAGATCAACTTGTACCAGAGTGATGAAAAGAGAAGAGTATGGAGAAGGAAAGGAACTGCTCATGATCCTAAGCATACCACCTCATCAGTGAAGCATGGTGGTGGTAGTGTCATGGCGTGGGCATGTAAAGCTGCCAATGGTACTGGTTCTCTTTTATTTATTGATGATGTGACTGCTGACAAAAGCAGCAGGATGAATTCTGAAGTGTTTCGGGCAATATTATCTGCTCATATTCAGCCAAATGCTTCAGAACTCATTGGACGGTGCTTCACAGTGCAGATGGACAATGACCCAAAGCATACTGCAATAGCAACCAAAGAGTTTTTTAAGGGAAAGAAGTGGAATGTTATGCAATGGCCAAGTCAATCACCTGACCTGAATCCGATTGAGTATGCACTTCACTTGCTGAAGACAAAACTGAAGGGAAAATGCCCCAAGAACAAGCAGGAACTGAAGACAGTTGCAGTAGAGGCCTGGCAGAGCATTACCAGGGATTAAACCCAGAGTCTGGTGATGTCTATGCGTTCTAGACTTCAGTCTGTAATTGACTGCAAAGGATTTGCAACCAAGTATTAAAAAGTGAAAGTTTGATTTATGATTATTATTCTGTCACATTACTTTTGGTCCCTTAACAAGTGGGAGGCACATATGCAAACTGTTGTAATTCCTACACTGTTCACCTGATTTGGATGTAAATCTCCTCAAATTAAAGCTGACAGTCTGCAGTTAAAGCACATCTTGTTTGTTTCATTTCAAATCCATTGTGGTGGTGTATAGAGCCAAAAAAAATTGAATTGTGTTGATGTCCCAATATTTATAGACCTGACTGTATGTAGCTGTAACTAATGTCCTGCATGGTCAAGGACAATATATGTCATTCACAGCCCACTGGGTAAATGTTGCTTTGGCTCAGGCACACTAGCAACTTGGCAAGGTGATGGCAATGCCACCTCTGCTTGTAATCGTGGGATTTCTGAACCAATGTCCCTCTCTGCCTCCTCATCCTCCACCTAGTCTTCACGTTCCCCTCTTGGCACAGTTCACAGTGGTCCTCCATCATATCACCTATGTAAAGCTAGGCGCTATCATGCGGTTCTGCATCTCGTCCGCCTGGGTGAACTGAGGAACTAAAGAACTGCTCCACGTCATCAGTAAAGAAATGGAATTCTGTCTGTCTCCTAGCCAAATGGCGATAGGAATCATGGTTAATGATAACGTGAAGAACATTTTCTCTGCGCTGCATCAGGGAGGGCAGACTCATGTGCCCTGCATTGCACACATCTTTAATCATATTTTGTCATCCAGTTCCTCAAGTCTTTCACTGAATGGCAAGACCTGTTAAAAATGTCCAGAAAACTGTGCATGCACTTCAGCAACTCTTACCATGTAAAACAAACCCTGCTTGAGCTGCAAAGGCAAAATGCTCTTCTCCAACATTGCCTTATATGTGATGATTCCACCCCTTGAAACTCTACACTCTACAGTTGCAAAAAAAAGTATGTGAACCCTTTGGAATGATATGAATTTCTGCACAAATTGGTCATAAAATGTGATCTGATCTACATCTAAGTCACAACAATAGACAATCACAGTCTGCTTAAACTAATAACACACAAAGAATTAAATGTTACCATGTTTTTATTGAACACACCATGTAAACATTCACAGTGCAGGTGGAAAAAGTATGTGAACCCCTAGACTAATGACATCTCCAAGAGCTAATTGGAGTGAGGTGTCAGCCAACTGGAGTCCAATCAATGAGATGACATTGGAGGTGTTGGTTACAGCTGCCCTGCCCTATAAAAAACACACACCAGTTCTGGGTTTGCTTTTCACAAGAAGCATTGCCTGATGTGAATGATGCCTCACACAAAAGAGCTCTCAGAAGACCTACGATTAAGAATTGTTGACTTGCATAAACCTGGAAAGGGTTATAAAAGTAAACAATTCTTAATCGTAGGTCTTCTGAGAGCTCTTTTGTGTGAGGCATCATTCACATCAGGCAATGCTTCTTGTGAAAAGCAAACCCAGAACTGGTGTGTGTTTTTTATAGGGCAGGGCAGCTGTAACCAACACCTCCAATCTCATCTCATTGATTGGACTCCAGTTGGCTGACACCTCACTCCAATTAGCTCTTGGAGATGTCATTAGTCTAGGGGTTCACATACTTTTTCCACCTGCACTGTGAATGTTTACATGGTGTGTTCAATAAAAACATGGTAACATTTAATTCTTTGTGTGTTATTAGTTTAAGCAGACTGTGATTGTCTATTGTTGTGACTAAGATGAAGATCAGATCACATTTTATGACCAATTTGTGCAGAAATCCATATCATTCCAAAGGGTTCACATACTTTTTCTTGCAGTTGTATATGTTGGACCGCCTGTATGAGCAGAGGAAGGTGGTCAACGATTTCTTAATGCAGCAGACGAACAGGTTTAATCGCCAGTGTAATTTCCATCTTAGCCAGTGGCAACTTATGCATAACAAGTGCCGTTTGCTAAGACCGTTTGAGGAGATGTAGTCAGCAGAACTACGGGATGAATTATGTAATTTCCCACCTTCACATCCTGAAGGGGATGCTGAGAAATGTGATTGGCGAGGGGACAGAAGACATGGCCCCTACATGTCACAGCCACCTGAGCCTTGAGGTGGATGAACTGGCAGAAGAGGAGGAGAACATAAACACCCAGGAATGTTATACACACCTAGGTGGATTAACTGTCTAAAGGTACAGGAGAGGAGCAAGAGGAGCTGGTGGACGACGAAGAAGACGACGCAGATGACCCCGACAGACCATGGCAGTATGTCATGTCATTCCATCCTAAAATTCTGTTATATTCCATTATAACTCTGTTATAATGGAACCTATATCAGAATTTCATATTGGCAATGCAAACCCATCCTAATTCATAAAGATAGCTTCCATCCTTGGAATAGGTACTTTTGTTTTTAGATATGTATGTTTTACTGTTCATGACTCTTCATAAAGTATTATTGTAATATAAGCAAGCCAACAAAAAAAATAACATCTACACAAAGTCAAGGTATTTGACTTTATACGATTATTCTGTCTTCAAAATATGTGGCAGAAACAACTTCCTTTTGTAGACACAGGGAGGAAATAGTGGAAATATGTTTAAATATTAATCTGAAGTTAAATGTTTTAATATTTTTCTAAATAATATGAATGATGCTGGAATACTGATTTCTTTTGCTTTGTGGGAGCCAGAATGATGTTTCTAAATGGAAAAATGGCTGCAGAAAGCTTGTATCCTCCTATCCTCGGTT
The DNA here is from genome assembly GCF_905171765.1 of Bufo bufo. NCBI lineage: Eukaryota > Metazoa > Chordata > Amphibia > Anura > Bufonidae > Bufo > Bufo bufo. Next base: position 558,252,186 of record NC_053392.1, read on the forward strand.
TCTTGATGTTGCGATCGCTTAATGCATAATATTCATTGCTGAAAGAAGATATATAATAATTAGAGATGAGCGAATCGAAGTTGACGAATTTGATTGCCACCAAATGCAAATTTTCTCGCACTTCGTGGTAACGAATAATTTTTTTTCCTAAAATGGCTGCTACACGTGTGAGAAAGGAACTCTGGGAAAGCGGGATCACCCATAATCTCATGCATGCAGCCAATCAGCAGCCAGCCAGCCCTGTGATGTCACAGCCCTATAAATAGCGGCAGCCATCTTAGATTCTGCCATTCACCAGCATACTGGCAGAGGCGTGTCTGCAGGTGCTAGGGACAGTGATAGGAAAGACTTGATTGTGGTGAAAAAACGATTTATAAGTACACGGAAAGGATAAAGAGGAATCGTTCCAGAGCATTTATGTAGAACAGGGTTCAATAGGGGAGGTTACAAACTGGGTAATAGGAACAATCCTATTACACATTGGTGCACTGACTGGGGATCAAAATTGCCATTATACAGCTCTATCATTCCAGCAAACCATTCTTGTTATTGGGGTGCAAGTGCTGTTTAATACAGCCATTAATAGGGTTTATTACAAGGAAATATTTCTACAGTACACCTTGTTTTCCCTTGTGCGGTACAGTTCAGTTATAGGTTGTAAAGCCCTTTTTGCCATGTATTAGTGGCAAAAGAAAAATATATTTGCCCTTGTGCGGTGCAGTGATAAATTCAAAAGCCCAGTTTGCCGTGTATTAGTGGCGAATTAAAAATATATTCACCGTTCTGCATTGCACTTATCTGTTGAAAAGCCATTTGTGTTGAGTAAAAGTAGAAAAAAATTAGGGTCTAATTGCTGTTCTGCGGTGCAGTGATATATTCTGAATTCCTGTTTGCCGTGTATTAGTGGCAAAATAAAAATATATTTGTTCTAACATTTGATTATTTCATCTAACAGTATGTCAGACAGAGAAGTTCCAGGCCCTGCACAGGGGAGTGGCAGAGGCCTAAATGTTTCTGGCGCAGGCAGAGGTCGCAGCAGAGTAAGGGCCATGGCAGCAGGGGTCACTTTGAGAGGCCTGAGCTCCCAGTGTCAGCTAGCGGTCGTGTCATGACCAGCAACCCAGTGTTTCTTGAGTGGTTGACTCGATCTTCGACTTCGTCGCAAGTGACATCAGACACCCCCAGCCAAGAGTCAGTGGGTTCGTCAGACACAACCCTTAGTTGGCATGGCCCGGGAGCAGACCCTGTGCCCTCACATGTCCTCAATCTGCCTCTGTCCTTTCCTCCACTAGGCAGGCAAGTAGTGATGAGGAGAGTGGCGTGGGAGCTGGTGTTGTGAGCGATCAGGCTCCTGACCCAGAGACGGTTGAGGAGGACATCAGTGACGTGCAGACACTACTCGATGATGATGATGATGATGTAGCTCATCGCACTTGGGAGCCGGGGGATGAAGGGGTTTCATAATTTTTTTTCTTTATATAATAATGTAATATTATAAAATCTGGTGTCTCCATGGAAAATCTGCAGCGTGGAGGCACCGTGTGGCTTCTACACACTTTTTAAAAAATCCTTCAGCGGGGCGAAGACATGCCAGATGACCGGAACCCTCCATGACCTTCCCAGGAGCTTCTGTCGGGAGCAGTGGTTCATTTATGAGACGTCCGTATAGTGCGGGGGGAATCTGAAGACCCTCTCCATCTCCGTGCACCACAGGATGTCCTCCTTCCCATCCATGATGACTGGGAACTCGTGATGTTTTCCCTGACGAAGAGACCAGGGGCTGGTAGTTATGGCTGGATCTTAAGACTGATGGTATTCAGGGAAACAGGGGAGGGGGTACCACCTTTAACTCACCCTTGGCCCCTTTACCCAATCTTGACCCATAACAAACAACACCGACAACTGTGTCACTTTTTTGCTGGATGGTGACGGCTTCTTTATTAAAGCGGCAAACCTTAATAAACCATAATATCGGAGCGGTATGCCAAATACTGGACTCCCAGCGGGCAAGTTAAACCGTAATCATCAGAGCGGTTTGCCAACCACTAGACTCCCAGCGGGCAAGTACGCCATCGGCTACCACCATATCTCCGTTGTACTCAAATGCCGCCAGCTGTGACTTCATAAACTCGACCAGAATTTTCAGCTCTCAAAAGCCGAAATCATCGGAGCGATATCCAGACCGTTGGCTCCCAGCGGGGGCTCTTAAGAATAGAAAAACAAAACAGAATAAACAAGTATCCATAACTGATCATAACCGTGCACCTTGACCCGCCTCCCACGAATAGCTACAAAGTGAGGGAGGGAGGGCCAATTTGCTTCCACATGCAAGAGGTAGTGACCGGAACAGGGAGGGGTATATGTAACCTTCAGGTTTTCCTGCACTGCCCCCATCCTGTCTAAGGAGGAGCCCCAGTAAATTAACCCCTTAACGGCCCTAATCTCTACCTACTTAAACATTAACGTGACGGGGCCAGACTCCCTGAATACCCCGGGGGGAAAAGGGGGGTGGATGGGGAGCATCATCAGTCCCTGAGCACCCTCGCTATACAGTCAGGCACTTGTCAGACTGCTGGTATTCAGGGAAACAGGGGAGGGGGGTACCACCTTTAACTCACACTTGGCCCCTTTAACCAACCTTGACCCATAACAAACAACACCGACAACTGTGTCACTTTTTTGCTGGATGGTGATTGGCCACAGCTTCTTTATTAAAGCGGCAAACCTTAATAAACCATAATATCGGAGCGGTATGCTGAATGCTGGACTCCCAGCGGGCAAGATAAACTGTAATTATCAGAGCGGTATTCCAACTGCTAGATTCCCAGCAGGCAAGTATGCCATCTGCTACCACCATATTTCCGCTGTACTCAAATGCCGCCACGGAGGAGACCCGTTCTCCCAATGGGACCCCGACCACCACCCAGCAGAACAGAGTCTTTTTAAACCCTTCTTACAGGCCGGAAACTAAATTGTACCGACTAACATCCAAGCGGAATACACCATCATGTCCCATTAAAAACCAAGGCCAATAAGATAATGGGTTGCATCAAAAGGGCATAGAGGCCCGTGATGATAACCTAGACCAACCACTTTTTAAAATCACTGGGCAGACCACACATGGAGTACTGTGTACAGTTCTGGTCTCCTGTGAACAGGGCAGACATACTGTGAGAGCTGGAGAGGGTTCAAAAAGAGGGCAACTACCGTAATGACTGGGATGAGGGAACTACAGGACCCTGAAAGTTTATCAAAATTAGGGGTATTCACTTTTGAAAAAATGACTGAGGGGGATCTAATTACTATGTATAAATATATCAGGGGGCTGTACAGAGATCATTCCCCATCATCCATACATCCCCAGGACTGTGACAAAGGGACATCCTCTGCTGCTGGAGGAATAAGGTTTCTACACAAACATAGAAGAGGATTCTCTACGTTAAAAGCAGAGAGAATATGGAAATCTCTGCCTGATGAGGTGTCACAAAAACTTCACGAGGGGCCTGGATGTATTTTTCGAGTGAAACAGTCTTACAGGCTATAGCTACTAAAGAGGGGTCGTTGATCCAGAGGACTGTAACCACTAAGCTAAATAGCTGCATCTTCCCAATAACGATGACAAACTACCACCCCTTGATCTATACCTTTGGATTGTATTCATAGCGCCTACCCATACATGGCCCAGGTTTTGTTTTTTTACTTTATTGCTGGAACAACCCACCCGGGAAATAACCATCAACCACCCTACTACCAACTTCCTAAAAATAACGGGATCCTCATATGTAAGGACACATGAGGGATCTGGAGCTCCGGAATAAACAAAGGGGCATTACCACAGCGCGGGTCACCAGCAGCACCGTGCCCCTGGTGCAACTCTATACCAACCACCTCCGGAAGAAGTTATGATCATCTGAATTCCCGGATCCCTTTCCAAAAGTCTTCCGCCTCCCAAAAACCAAAGAGCGCCCACCAGGCCTGTGATCCTCTCTCCGCACCGCACAGAAGATATAGGAAAGGCCAACCATTAAAACGCTGAACGCCACGAACCTGCAAGAAAAAACAATTAGCCCGAGCCCGAACACACAAAAGAGGATCATATAACCAGCCATAAAATACTTATATTTCATCCACACAATTTTAATTTATTTATTATTTTATTTTAATTTTTCGGAAAAAAAACAAGGTACATGGTAAAACCACAAAGGGGAAAAACACGCTGATGGAAAAAAGAATTGGATCCCCACCGTGCGTAAAGTCATAACCGAATACCAAACAAATCGGCCAGTCCGGACCGAAACCGGGCGGAGGGGAGGTACACACCCCTTTATATTAACTGGATCGTCATGCATAGACGGACCACACCCAAGAGTACTATTACCCCGTACAAAATTCTGGAATAACAACCCCCTACACAGTGCGGCCTCAAATGAAGAGACAAACACCCTGGAAATATCAATCAGCCAGAACAGAAGCCTGAAGGAGACGGGACATGGCTATTCAGACTATATACTCCTTACTATACCCGTGGCGCCTGCCGTACAACGGAACGATATATGCAACATGATGCTTGGAGGGTCACCATCCCGACCCGTGAAGTCCTGCCAAGGGACCAGCCAGTGTGTCTGACCCGCATCAAAACCTGGATATGAACGGGCAATGAAAGGCTGCAGCGTTACTGTGTCATTACCTGAATTGTGTTTGTATCAAGGCTCTACCCTGAGCAGCATCTCCGAACGGACCTGGTTATCCGCTTCTGGCTTACCCTCTGATTATACCTGCGACTACTGATACCGCAATATCCACTCAACCAGGGAAGCCCTGCTTCATACAAACCTTGCGGCAGCTGTATACCAATACCGCCTTCCTGGCGACCAACCCAGATGGGCTAGAATAAGGTCACTTGTACTGCTTACATTGTGTACATCTCCCTTGGCTTCGGCCCTACTGGATCCCACCGAACTGTAACTCCTGTAACACTGGACATGAGGTAAATGCATTACCACCAAACTGCCAGCCTGCATAGGCGTGTTAGAAGCTCGGCCAAAGTGCCCAGTTATCAACCCTACCAACGGAAACCTTGGTCCGGTAGACCAGTACCATAGTCTCCAGCAGGAGAGACACCATAAATGTGGCTGTGATGATGTGAACTCACAACCATATACATTAACCCCTTAGGTAACAGGGCTCATTTTCCCCTTAAGGACCAGGCCATTTTTTGCAAATCTGACCAGTGTCACTTTATGTGTGAATAACTTTAAAACACTTTAACTTATCCAGGCCATTCTAAAAAAATTTTTTCCCGTCACATATTGTACTTAATAGGTAGATAATCCACGGCACACCAATGTCTTTTGTTTGCAAATTTATTTTGAATACAAAAATCCAAATAATGTCAATATATGACTGATCGCGCCATTATTGTTTTAGAGCATGCACATAATATATTTGTAGGCCATAATATATCCCAACGTTGGTGACATCCCAGGGTGCGACTCTCTCCCAGCCACCACAACGTTCACCTAGTGTGCCATCAGGGAAATATAGCGTCCCTGGCCGAATGCACTTGTCCATGTGTCCGTGGTTAAGTGGACCTTCCCAGTAACAGCGTTGGACAGGGCACGTGTGATGTTACGGGACACATGTTGGTGTAAGGCGGGCACGGCACACCTTGAAAAATAGTGGTGGCTGGGTACTGCGTAACGCTGGACGGCCGCCAACATCAGTCTGCGGAAGGCCTCAGTGTCCACAAGCCTAAATGGCAACATTTCCAGGGCCAGTCATTTGGAAATATGCACATTTAGTGCTATGGCCTGTGGGTCGGTGGCTGGGTATGTGCGCTTGCGTTCAAATACCTGGGGTAAGGACATTTGTACCATGCGCTCGGACAGGGAAGTGGATGTGGTCGCTGATGGTGCTTGCAAAGGTCCAGGCTTCGGGGGCGGGAGGCATCCAGACCTGCGCTTTCGACAGGGGATTGGCCAGCACGTAACACAGGGGAAGAGGAGGCAGTGGTGTGACCCGCAGACACAGATTGTGGACCCAGTCGATCGGCCCACCTATTACGGTGCTTGGATGCCATGTGGCTGATCATGCTGGTGGTGGTGAGGTAGCTAGTGTTCACATCCCTGCTCATTTTTGTATGGCACAAGTTGCAAATTACCATTCTTTTGTCGTCCGCACTTTCCTCAAAAAAGCGCTAGACTGTGGAACACCTTCCTCTTGGCAAGGAAGATTTCCCCAAGGGTATGCTCCGGGGAACATTTGCGGGCCTGTTTGGTGTGGCCCGGCTTCTCCCTTTTGCCAACCCACTGCCTCTTCCAGCCTGTTGTGGTGCAGCAGATCCCTCCCTCTCTATATTGCTGTCCTCGCTCAGCTTTCCACCTTCCCAGGTTGGGTCAGTGACTTCATCGTCCACCACCTCCTCTTCCACTTCCTCACTCTGCTCATCCTCCTAACTCGTTGACCTAAACACTACCTCAGTGATTGACAACTGTGTCTCATCCTCTTTATCAACCTCTTGAGACACTAATTGCTGTTGAGGTATTGGCAACTGTGTCTCATCAACATCCACCTCATTAAACAGTAATTGCCGATCCCCACAGTCATCTTCTTGTGATTGTGGATGCTCAAGAGTTTGGGAATCAGGGCACAAGATCTGTCCCTCTTCAAGCGTGCTTGGCGAGGAGGCCAAATCAAGGAATGGCACTGAAAAGAGCTCCTCGGAATATCCGAGTGTGGGATCACTTGTTTGCCCAGACTCTCCATGGTGGGAAGAAGGAGGATCAGGGTGAGGATTGGGTTGAGAAGACTATTGGCTACTGAGACTGGACTTGGTTGAAGACAGGGTGGTGCTTAAGCGACTGGAAGCATTATCTGCTGCAATCCAACCGACCACCTGGTCGCACTGGTCTGACTTCAAGAGTGGCGTCCTGTGCCGCCCTGCAAACTGGGACATGACGCTAGGTATCGTGGATGATTGTCTTTCTTGTGCTCTGGCAGCAGGCACAGTTTCACCACGCCCAGGTCCATGGCCTCTGCGTGCACCATCAGCATCACGGACACTGCCCCTTCCCTTACTGCTCGCCTTCTTCATATTAAATGTTATATATGATTGAAAGTCTGTCACACGTACAGTAGTGTAGGATTTAGAAGTGTATGTGCAAACAAATTTAAAAATTTATTTGGGATGTGGAAACGTCACACAGGAGATATCCCGCAGATAATGTAAATGCTGTCACCAGCGGCTAATGAAAAATTACAGGGAATGTCACAGGTATTTGGGATGAGGAAACGTTATACAGGAGAGGTGCCACCGGTAATGTCAATGTACGCAGCGTCTATGCAAAAAAAGTACACTGTATGTCACAGATAAATATTTTAAACGCACACGTTGCACTGAAGATGTGGTCCTAGTAATGTCACTGTCCACAGCGGACACCGTCTATTGAAAAAGTACACTGTATGTCGCAGATACTTTTTAGATGCGCACACTTTACACAGGAGATGTGACGCAGCTAATGTCACTGTCCGCATCAGACACCGTCTACGGAAAAAGTTCACTGGATGTTAGATATTTTTATAGATATTTTTTCTATGCGCACACTTTACACAGGATATATGGCGCAGCTAATGTCACTATCCGCAGCGGACACCGTCTACGGAAAAAGGACACTGTATGTCACAGATATTTTTTGGATGCCACACTTTACACTTGAGATGTGGCACAGCTAATGTCATTGTTCGCAGCGGACACTGTCTACGGAAAAAGTACACTGGATGTCAGATATTTTTTGGATGCGCACACTTTACAAGGGAGATGTGGCGCAGCTAATGTCACTGTCCGCAGCGGACACGGTCTATGGAAAGAGTACACTGTATGTCACAGATATTTTTGAATGCACACACTTTACACTGGAGATGTGGCACAGCTAATGTCACTATCCGCAGCGGACCCGGTCTATGGAAAAAGTACACTAGATGTCACAGATATTTTTGGGATCCGCACACTTTACATAGAAGATGTGGCGCAGCTAATGTCCCTGTCCGTAGCGGACGTCTATAGAAAAAGTACACTAGATGTCAGAAATTTTTGGGATGTGCACACTTTACACAGGAAATGTGGCGCAGCTAATGTCACTGTCTGCAGTGGACACCGTCTACGGACAAAGTACACTGTATGTTACAGATATTTTTGCTTTAGAACATATACAGTTGCAAGAAAAAGTATGTGAACCCTTTGGAATGATATCGATTTCTGCACAAATTGGTTATAAAATATGATCTAATCTTCATCAAAGTCACAACAATAGACAATCACAGTCTGCTTAAACTAATAACACACAAAAAATTAAATGTTACCATGTTTTTATTGAACACACCATGTAAACATTCACAGTGCAGGTGGAAAAAGTATGTGAACCCCTAGACTAATGACATCTCCAAGAGCTAATTGTAGTGAGGTGTCAGACAACTGGAGTCCAATCAATGAGATGAGATTGGAGGTGTTGGTTACAACTGCCCTATAAAAAACCCACACCAGTTCTGGCTTTTGACAAGAAGCATTGCCTGATGTGAATGATGCCTCTCACAAAAGAGATCTCAGAAGACCTACGATTAAGAATTGTTGACTTGCATAAAGCTGGAAAGGGTTATAAAAGTATCTCCAAAAGCCTTGCTGTTCGTCAGTCCACAGTAAGACAAATTGTTTATAAATGGAGAAAGCTCAGCACTGCTGCTACTCTCCCTAGGAGTGGCCGTCCTGTAAAGATGACTGCAAGAGCACAGCGCAGACTGCTCAATGAGGTGAAGAAGAATCCTAGAGTGTCAGCTAAAGACTTACAAAAGTCTCTGGCATATGCTAACATTCCTGTTAGTGAATCTATGATACGTAAAACACTAAACAAGAATGGAATTCTTGTTTAGTGTTTTACGTATCATAGATTCACTAACATAGATTCTTTCTGAGGCTTGCTCTACTAAGTGGCTTCTTATTAAGTGGAGTTAAAAAATAAGGAGTTCTAGAGCTGTGTGTGGTTTTGTGGGAGTGATTGCAGGTGGCTGAGTGTGGATTGCAGCAGAGATCATTGAAAGTTAAGTGTTTGTATTCTAGTACTTGCATTTAAAATCGCTTTTTTTTTTTTTCTCTGCTTAATTAAGGCGAGTGCCCGGGGCAACCAGGTGCTATAAATTGAGCCACTTATACTCTTCAGAGCCTGCTCTTTCTGAGGCTTGCTCTACTAAGTGGCTTCTTATTAAGTGGAGTTAAAAAATAAGGAGTTCTAGAGCTGTGTGTGGTTTTGTGGGAGTGATTGCAGGTGGCTGAGTGTGGATTGCAGCAGAGATCATTGAAAGTTAAGTGTTTGTATTCTAGTACTTGCATTTAAAATCGCTTTTTTTTTTTTTTCTCTGCTTAATTAAGGCGAGTGCCCGGGGCAACCAGGTGCTATAAATTGAGCCACTTATACTCTTCAGAGCCTGCTCTTTCTGAGGCTTGCTCTACTAAGTGGCTCCTTATTAAGTGGAGTTAAAAAATAAGGAGTTCTAGAGCTGTGTGTGGTTTTGTGGGAGTGATTGCAGGTGGCTGAGTGTGGATTGCAGCAGAGATCATTGAAAGTTAAGTGTTTGTATTCTAGTACTTGCATTTAAAATCGCTTTTTTTTTTTTTTTCTCTGCTTAATTAAGGCGAGTGCCCGGGGCAACCAGGTGCTATAAATTGAGCCACTTATACTCTTCAGAGCCTGCTCTTTCTGAGGCTTGCTCTACTAAGTGGCTTCTTATTAAGTGGAGTTAAAAAATAAGGAGTTCTAGAGCTGTGTGTGGTTTTGTGGGAGTGATTGCAGGTGGCTGAGTGTGGATTGCAGCAGAGATCATTGAAAGTTAAGTGTTTGTATTCTAGTACTTGCATTTAAAATCGCTTTTTTTTTTTTTTTTTTTTTTCTCTGCTTAATTAAGGCGAGTGCCCGGGGCAACCAGGTGCTATAAATTGAGCCACTTATACTCTTCAGAGCCTGCTCTTTCTGAGGCTTGCTCTACTAAGTGGCTTCTTATTAAGTGGAGTTAAAAAAAATGGAGTTTAAGAAAAGGAGTTTGGAAACTAAGGTTGGATATAATTTCCTTGTGTGTTGTTGGCTTAATTTTACGTGGTCCTTCAACTACAGCAGACAGGGTCTAAATCTAAATCATTTATACTGTTTTACTTTTTTACTGTTGTAATCCCCATTTAGTATGTGTTGCACAATTTACAACGCAGTCCAGTGCACATCTTGCATGATGTATGCAGTCCTGGAACAGGAGTTCAAGGGTGTATATCTTTGTTCTAGATGTGAGCAAATTACCCGTTTGGAATCGCAGATCGAGTCTCTAAATGGGCAAGTTGCAACACTGAGAGGCATTGATAATTTGCAAAAGAGTTTGCTTCTCACCGAGCAAGCACTCTTTGGGGTAGATGAGGGGGAGGGTGACAGAGAGGAGGCTGAGGAAAGTGAGGTAGCTAGCTGGGTAAAAGTTAGAAAGCGGGGTAGAGGGAAGAGTGCCAGGGAGGCTAGCCCTGATCTGACACACCCCAACAAGTTTGCACGTTTGGCAGATGAGGGGGATGTCAGTCCGGGGACGGCACTGCTGCAGCCAGACACTTCCTCTGCCAGTCAGGGGAATGTCAGCTCCAGTAAGCAGGGAACCAGGAGAGCAGGGCAGGCCAGACAGGTGCTGGTAGTGGGAGACTCCATTATTAGGGGAACAGATAGGGAAATCTGTCACAAAGACCGTGATCGCCGAACAGTGTGCTGTCTTCCTGGCGCTAGAGTTCGACACATCGCGGATCGGGTTGACAGATTACTGGGAGGGGCTGGAGACGATCCAGCGGTCATGGTCCATATCGGAACCAATGACAAAGTTAGAGGTAGGTGGAGAGTCCTTAAAAATGATTTCAGGGATTTAGGTCAAAAGCTGAGGGCAAGGACCTCAAAGGTAGTATTTTCCGAAATGCTGCCTGTACCACGAGCCACACAAGAAAGGCAATGGGAGATTAGGGAGATTAACAAGTGGCTCAAGAACTGGTGTAGGAAGGAGGGGTTTGGGTTCCTGGAGAACTGGGCCGATTTTTCTATCGGCAACAGGCTCTATCGTAGGGACGGGCTGCACCTCAATGGGGAAGGGGCAGCTGTGCTGGGGAGAAAGATGGCTAGAAGGTTGGAGGAGTGTTTAAACTAGGGACTGGGGGGGAGGGTAATTACGTTATAGGAGGGGAAGATAGTGCAGATAGAGACCGGGGGCAAGGTAATAAGAATGGGGGAGGAATGGAAAGAGGGACTAGAACAATTCAGAAGGAAATATGTAGGGTAAAAAATATACATAAACCTCTCAAATGTATGTATACTAATGCCAGAAGCCTGACTAATAAAACTGGTGAACTGGAATTAGTGATGTGTGAGGAGGACTATGACATAGTGGGAATAACTGAGACATGGCTGGATGATAGCTATGACTGGGGAAGAAGATGGCTAGAAGGTTGGAGGAGTGTTTAAACTAGGGACTGGGGGGGAGGGTAATTACACTATAGAAGGGGAAGATAGTGCAGATAGAGACCGGGGGCAAGGTAGTGGGACTGGGGGAGAAATGGAAGGAGGGACAAGAACAGTTCAGAAGGAAAGGTGTAGGGTAAAAAATATACATAAACCTCTCATATGTATGTATACTAATGCCAGAAGTCTGACTAATAAAACTGGTGAACTGGAATTAGTGATGTGTGAGGAGGACTATGACATAGTGGGAATAACTGAGACATGGCTGGATGATAGCTATGACTGGGCAGTTAATGTACAAGGTTACAGTCTGTTCAGAAAGGATCGTCAAAACCGGAGAGGTGGAGGGGTCTGCCTTTATGTAAAATCTTGTCTAAAGCCCACACTCCGTGAAGATATAAGTGAGGGACATGAACATGTGGAGTCACTGTGGGTAGAGATACATGGAGCTAAAAACAACAATAAATTACTAATAGGAGTCTACTATAAACCACCTAATATACCAGAGTCCACAGAAAATCTACTACTAAACGAGATAGACAAGGCGGCAAATCATAATGAGGTGGTTATTATGGGGGACTTCAACTACCCAGATATAGACTGGGAAACTGAAACTTGTATATCTCATAAAGGAAACAGATTCTTGGCAATAACCAAAGACCATTATCTCTCCCAACTGGTTCAGGACCCGACTAGAGGGACGGCCATACTGGACTTAATATTAACCAATAGACCTGACAGAACAACAGACGTGCAGGTTGGGGGACACCTGGGAAATAGTGACCATAAAGTAATAACCTTCCAATTATCATTCAAAAGAGCGTTTCTACAGGGAGAAACAAAAATACCAAACTTCAAAAAAGCTAAATTTAGCCAACTAAGAGAGGCCATAGGCCTAACTAACTGGGACAAAGTCCTCAAAAATAAAAATACAGCCAAAAAATGGGATATCTTTAAAAACATCCTAAAATCTCATTGTGAGAGGTACATACCGTATGGGAATAAAAGGTTAAGGAACAAAAAGAAACCAATGTGGATAAACAGAACTGTAAAGAAAGCAATAAATGACAAAAAGAAAGCATATAAAACCCTAAAACAGGAGGGTAGCACGGAAGCACTGAAAAACTATAAGGAAAAAAACAGAACATGTAAAAAACAAATAAAAGCGGCCAAACTAGAGACCGAGAGATTAATTGCCAAACAGAGTAAAACTAACCCTAAAATGTTCTTCAATTATATAAATGTTAAAAAGTATAAATCTGAAGGTGTCGGCCCTTTAAAGAGTAATGAGGGGGGAGTCGCAGAGAGCGACGAGGAGAAAGCAAAGCTGTTAAATATTTTTTTCTCCAATGTATTCACTGAGGAAAATAAACTGTCAGATGAAATGCTGAATGCTGAAATAAATTCGCCATTAAAAGTGTCCTGTCTGACCCAGGAAGAAGTACAACAGCGACTTAAAAAAATCAAAATAGACAAATCGCCAGGACCGGATGGCATACACCCCCGTATCCTAAGGGAATTAAGTAATGTCATAGCCAGACCCTTATTTCTGATATTTGCGGACTCTGTACTAACAGGGAATGTCCCACAGGATTGGCGCATGGCAAATGTGGTGCCAATATTCAAAAAGGGTCCAAAAACAGAGCCTGGAAACTATAGGCCGGTAAGTTTAACATCTGTTGTGGGTAAACTGTTTGAAGGTTTTCTGAGAGATGCTATGTTAGAGCATCTTATGGGAAATAAGCAAATAACGCCATATCAGCATGGCTTCGTGAGGGATCGGTCATGTCAAACTAATTTAATCAGTTTCTATGAGGAGGTAAGTACTAGACTTGACAGCGGCAAATCAATGGATGTCGTGTATCTGGACTTCTCCAAAGCATTTGACACTGTACCTCATAAAAGGTTAGTATATAAAATGAGAATGCTCGGACTCGGAGAAAACGTCTGTAAGTGGGTAAGTAACTGGCTCAATGATAGAAAACAGAGGGTGGTTATTAACGGTACATACTCAGATTGGGTCACTGTCACTAGTGGAGTACCTCAGGGGTCAGTATTGGGCCCTATTCTCTTCAATATATTTATTAATGATCTTGTAGAAGGCTTGCATAGTAAAATATCAATTTTCGCAGATGACACTAAACTGTGTAAAGTAATTAACACTGAAGAGGACAGTATACTACTACAGAGGGATCTGGATAGATTGGAGGCTTGGGCAGATAAGTGGCAGATGAGGTTTAACACTGACAAATGTAAGGTTATGCACATGGGAAGGAATAATGCAAGTCACCCGTACATACTAAATGGTAAAACACTCGGTAACACTGACATGGAAAAGGATCTAGGAATTTTAATAAACAGCAAACTAAGCTGCAAAAAACAGTGTCAGGCAGCGGCTGCCAAGGCCAATAAGATAATGGGTTGCATCAAAAGGGGCATAGATGCCCGTGATGAGAACATATTCCTACTACTTTACAAATCACTGGTCAGACCACACATGGAGTACTGTGTACAGTTCTGGGCTCCTGTAAACAAGGCAGACATAGCAGAGCTGGAGAGGGTCCAGAGGAGGGCAACTAAAGTAATAACTGGAATGGGGCAACTACAGTACCCTGAAAGATTATCAAAATTAGGGTTATTCACGTTAGAAAAAAGACGACTGAGGGGAGATCTAATTACTATGTATAAATATATCAGGGGGCAGTACAGAGATCTATCCCATCATCTATTTATCCCCAGGACTGTGACTGTGACGAGGGGACATCCTCTGCGTTTGGAGGAAAGAAGGTTTGTACACAAACATAGAAAAGGGTTCTTTACGGTAAGAGCAGTGAGACTATGGAACTCTCTGCCTGAGGAGGTGGTGATGGTGAGTACAATAAAGGAATTCAAGAGGGGCCTGGATGTATTTCTGGAGTGTAATAATATTACAGGCTATAGCTACTAGAGAGGGGTCGTTGATCCAGGGAGTTATTCTGATTGCCTGATTGGAGTCGGGAAGGAATTTTTTATTCCCCTAAAGTGAGGAAAATTGGCTTCTACCTCACAGGGTTTTTTTTTGCCTTCCTCTGGATCAACTTGTAGGATGACAGGCCGAACTGGATGGACAAATGTCTTTTTTCGGCCTTATGTACTATGTTACTATGTTACTATGTTACTATGTTACTATGTTACTATGTAGTTAATGTACAAGGTTACAGTCTGTTTAGAAAGGATCGTCAAAACCGGAGAGGGGGAGGGGTCTGCCTTTATATAAAGTCCTGTCTAAAGCCCACAGTCCGAGAAGATATAAGTGAGGGACATGAACATGTGGAGTCACTATGGGTAGAGATACATGGAGCTAAAAACAACAATAAATTACTAATAGGAGTTTACTATAAACCACCTAATATACCGGAGTCCACAGAAAATCTACTACTAAACGAGATAGATGAGGCGGCAAATCATAATGAGGTGGTTATTATGGGGGACTTCAACTACCCAGATATAGACTGGGAAACTGAAACTTGTATATCTCATAAGGGAAACAGGTTCGTGGCAATAACCAAAGACAATTACCTCTCCCAACTGGTTCAGGACCCGACTAGAGGGACGGCCATACTGGACTTAGTATTAACCAATAGACCTGACAGAACAACAGACGTGCAGGTCAGGGGACAACTGGGAAATAGTGACCATAAAGTAATAACCTTTCAATTATCATTCAAAAGAGCGTTTCTACAGGGAGGAACAAAAATACCAAACTTCAAAAAAGCTAAATTTAGCCAACTAAGAGAGGCCATAGGCCTAACTAACTGGGACAAAGTCCTCACAAATACAGACACAAAATGGGATATCTTTAAAAACATCCTAAAAACTCATTGTGAGAGGTACATACCGTATGGTAATAAAAGGTTAAGGAACAAAAAGAAACCAATGTGGATAAACAGAACTGTAAAGAAAGCAATAAATGACAAAAAGAAAGCATATAAAAACACTAAAACAGGAGGGGAGTGAGGAAGCACTGAAAAACTATAAGGAAAAAAATAGAACATGTAAAAAACAAATAAAAGCGGCCAAACTAGAGACCGAGAGATTAATTGCCAAAGAGAGTAAAACTAACCCTAAAATGTTCTTCAATTATATAAATGTTAAAAAGTATAAAGCTGAAGGTGTTGGCCCTTTAAAGAGTAATGAGGGGGGAGTCGCAGAGAGCGACGAGGAGAAAGCAAAGCTGTTAAATATTTTTTTCTCCAATGTATTCACTGAGGAAAATAAATTGTCAGATGACATGCAGAATGCAAAAATAAATTCCCCATTAAAAGTGTCCTGTCTGACCCAGGAAGAAGTACATCAGCGACTTAAAAAGATTAAAATAGACAAATCGCCGGGACCGGATGGCATACACCCCCGTATCCTAAA
Source organism: Bufo bufo (assembly GCF_905171765.1). NCBI lineage: Eukaryota > Metazoa > Chordata > Amphibia > Anura > Bufonidae > Bufo > Bufo bufo. The sequence continues at coordinate 558,268,106 of NC_053392.1, forward strand.
GGAATTAAGTAATGTCATAGCCAGACCCTTATTTCTGATATTTGCAGACTCTATACTGACAGGGAATGTCCCACAGGATTGGCGCGTGGCATATGTGGTGCCAATATTCAAAAAGGGGCCAAAAACAGAGCCTGGAAACTATAGGCTGGTAAGTTTAACATCTGTTGTGGGTAAACTGTTTGAAGGTTTTCTGAGAGATGCTATATTAGAGCATCTCAACGGAAATAAGCAAATAACGCCATATCAGCATGGCTTCGTGAGGGATCGGTCATGTCAAACTAATTTAATCAGTTTCTATGAGGAGGTAAGTTCTAGACTTGACAGCGGCGAATCAATGGATATCGTATATCTGGACTTCTCCAAAGCATTTGACACTGTACCGCATTAAAGGTTAGTATATAAAATGAGAATGCTCGGACTGGGAGAAAACATCTGTATGTGGGTAAGTAATTGGCTGAGTGATAGAAAACAGAGGGTGGTTATTAACGGTACACACTCAGATTGGGTCACTGTCACTAGCGGAGTACCTCAGGGGTCAGTATTGGGCCCTATTCTCTTCAATATATTTATTAATGATCTTGTAGAAGGCTTGCATAGTAAAGTATCAATTTTCGCAGATGACACTAAACTGTGTAAAGTAATTTACACTGATGAGGACAGTATACTACTACAGAGGGATCTGGATAGATTGGAGGCTTGGGCAGATAAGTGGCAGATGAGGTTTAACACTGATAAATGTAAGGTTATGCACATGGGAAGGAAAAATGCAAGTCACCCGTACATACTAAATGGTAAAACACTCGGTAACACTGACATGGAAAAGGATCTAGGAATTTTAATAAACAGCAAACTAAGCAGCAAAAACCAGTGTCAGGCAGCTGCTGCCAAAGCCAACAAGATAATGGGTTGCATCAAAAGGGGCATAGATTCCCGTGATATGAACATAGTCCTACCACTTTACAAATCGCTAGTCAGACCACACATGGAGTACTGTGTACAGTTCTGGGCTCCTGTAAACAAGGCAGACATAGCAGAGCTAGAGAGGGTTCAGAACAGGGCAACTAAAGTAATAACTGGAATGGGGCAACTACAGTACCCTGAAGGATTATCAAAATTAGGGTTATTCACTTTAGAAAAAAGACGACTGAGGGGAGATCTAATTAATATGTATAAATATATCAGGGGTCAGTACAGAGATCTATCCCATCAGCTATTTATCCCCAGGACTGTGACTGTGACGAGGGGACATCCTCTGCGTCTGGAGGAAAGAAGGTTTGTACACAAACATAGAAGAGGATTCTTTACGGTAAGAGCAGTGAGAATATGGAACTCTCTGCCTGAGGAGGTGGTGATGGTGAGTACAATAAAGGAATTCAAGAGGGGCCTGGACGTATTTCTGGAGCTTAATAATAGTACAGGCTATAGCTACTAGAGAGGGGTCGTTGATCCAGGGAGTTATTCTGATTGCATGATTGGAGTTGGGAAGGAATTTTTTATTCCCCTAAAGTGGAGAAAATTGGCTTCTACCTCACAGGGTTTTTTGCCTTCCTCTGGATCAACTTGCAGGATAACAGGCCGAACTGGATGGACAAATGTCTTTTTTCGGCCTTATGTACTATGTTACTATGTTACTATGTTACTATTTGAGGATACCACAGAGGAAGCCACTGCTGTCCAAAAAAACACATTGCTGCATTGTTTGCACAAAAGCACCTGGATGTTCCACAAGAGCACCTGGATGTTCCACAGCAGTACTGGCAAAATATTCTGTTGACAGATGAAACCAAAGTTGAGTTTTTTGGAAGAAACGCACAACACTATGTGTGGAGAAAAAGAGGCACAGCACACCAACATCAAAACCTCATCCCAACTGTGAAGTATGGTGGTGGGGGCATCATGGTTTGGGGCTGCTTTGCTGCGTCAGGGCCTGGACGGATTGCTATCATCGAAGGAAAAATGAATTCCCAAGTTTATCAAGACATTTTGCAGGAGAACTTAAGGTAATCTGTCCACCAGCTGAAGCTCAACAGAAGATGGGTGTTGCAACAGGACAACGACCCAAAGCATAGAAGTAAATCAGCAACAGAATGGCTTAAACAGAAGAAAATACGCCTTCTGGAGTGGCCCAGTCAGAGTCCTGACCTCAACCCGATTGAGATGCTGTGGCATGACCTCAAGAATACGATTCACACCAGACATCCCAAGAATATTGCTGAACTGAAACAGTTCTGTAAAGAGGAATCGTCAAGAATTACTCCTGACCGTTGTGATCTGCAACTACAGAAAATGTTTGGTTGAACCTATTGCTGCCAAAGGAGTTTCAACCAGTTATTAAACCTGCACTGTGAATGCTTACATGGTGTGTTCAACATGGTAACATTTAATTCTTTGTGTGTTATTAGTTTAAGCAGACTGTGATTGTCTATTGTTGTGACTTAGATGAAGATCAGATCACATTTTATGACCAATTTGTGCAGAAATCCATATCATTCCAAAGGGTTCACATACTTTTTCCTGCAACTGCAACTGCACCGCACAAGGGTGAATCGAATTTTTCCTGAAATTTGAATCAAATTCCACTTCGTCAACTACGATTCGCTCATCTTTAGTATTGATATTCATCACTAGACCTGTTGTGCTAGTTTTATGCAAATCATCTTTTCAGCTTTGGGGATAATTACCTAAAAAAGCTTCATACTATTGCTTGGAGATGCTCCTAGGATTTTTCATTTACTCCAGCTCAATTAATATGTTGGTGTGCTACTTCTTAAGTTATTTTTAACACACATTTACATATTAATTAATTGTTTTAAAGGAAATTCTAAAATCTAACATTATAATATATATATATATATATATATATATGTATATATATACACTGTATTTTTCGCTTTCTAAGACGCACCTGATGATAAGACACACCTAGGTTTTTAAAGAGGAAAATAAGAAAAATATATTTTGAACCAAAAGGTGTGCTTTTGGTAGGTTTTGAACTAATGGTGGTCTGTGGATGCCACACTGTTATGAGGGATCTGTGGATGACGCACTGTTATGGGGGATCTGTGGATGACACACTGTTATGGGAGGATCTGTGTATGACGCACTGTTATGGGAGGATCTGTGTATGACGCACTGTTATGGGGGGATCTGTGTATGACGCACTGTTATGGGAGGATCTGTGTATGACGCACTGTTATGGGGGGATCTGTGGATGACGCATTGTTGTGGGGGGATATGTGGATGACGCACTGTTATGGGGGATCTGTGGATGATGCACTGTTATGGGGGATCTGTGGATGACGCACTGTTATGGGGGGATCTGTGGATGACACTGATGGGGGATCTGTGGATTACACTGATGGGGCATCTGTGGATTACACTGATGGGGGATCTGTGGATGACACTTATGGGACTCTGTGGATGACACTTATGTCATCCACAGATCCCCATAAGTGTCATCTACAGATCCCACATCAGATGCATGCACCGCCTGCCCTGCCTGCCGCAGCTCCCTCCTCATGCGCCGCCTGCCCGCCTGCCTGCTTATCTCACTTTATGAATGAACAGGCAGGCGGGGCAGGCGGCGCATGAGGAGGGAGCTGCGGCAGACGGGGAAGGCGGCGCATGACCAAGGGAGCTGCCGGTCTGCGCCGTCTTAATTCTATACATACGGTACTCCGAGAGCCCCAGTGAGGATGAGGATGACCCCACGTTCCTTTTATCATCCGCATCCTCCTCATCATCATCGGATGACGATGAGCCACCAAGGCGGCGGAGACGCCGCCAGGCGGAGCCAGGGGCCCCACATGCTAGGGATCCTGTGGCCCACCCTAGTACGAGCCGCCCTGGGGTTCGTACTGGTTTCCCGGCCCACCAAATAAGTCCACCGGAGCCCCCTGCCGATGAACTTAGCTGGTGTCCCCCAGTGGACTTTGAGCCTGAGATTCCGGATTTTGCTGGCAATCCTGGAATCCAGATTCCCACAGTGGGGTTTACTGAAATTGACTATTTTAGTTTTTTTTTCAGTAACCCACTGGTGAATCTGATGGTGGAGCAGACGAATCTGTACGCCCAACAGTTCGTCGCTCAAAACCCAGGCTCATTTTTGGCTAGACCCGGTGGCTGGACGCCGGTCAGTGCAGCCGAGATGAGGACATTTTGGGGCCTCGTGCTGCATATGGGTCTAGTCCAAAAACCCAGTGTCAGGCAATACTGGAGTGGGGACGTCCTATACCAGACCCCACTGTACAGTATGGCCATGACACATCCCCGGTTTGAGGCCATCCGGAAATGTCTGCATTATTCCGATAATGCAGCATGTCCACCCCGAGGTGATCCTGCCTATGACCGGCTGTATAAGATACGGCCGGTCATCGATCACTTTGGGGCCACATTTCAGCAGGCCTACGTACCTGGAAGGGAGGTCACGGTTGATGAGTCTCTCGTTGCGTTCAAGGGGAGACTCAGAATGTCCCCCCACTCTGGGTGTTACCGGGAAACTCGTGTGGGACCTTATGTACCCACTGCTGGATAACGGTTACCACTTGTACGTGGACAACTTTTATACCAGCATTCCCTTGTTCAGGTCCCTTGCCGCCAGATCCACGTTCGCTTGTGGGACCGTGCGGAAAAATCAACGCGGCCTCCCTGCCCACCCCCTCCAGGTACCTATCCCCAGGGGTGAGACCCGTGCACTTACCAGTGGAAACCTGTTGCTGGTCAGATATAAGGACAAGAGGGATGTCCTTATGCTGTCCACAATCCACGGTAACAGCACCACCCCAGTCCCTGTGCGAGGTACCGCGACAACGGTCCTCAAGCCCGATTGTATCGTCGACTACAATCGGTATATGGGAGGAGTTGATCTCTCTGATCAAGTCCTCAAGCCATATAATGCCATGCGCAAAACCCGGGCATGGTACAAAAAAGTTGCGGTCTACTTGGTACAGGTTGCCATGTACAACTCTTTTGTACTATCCCGAAGCGCTGGCAGCACAGGGACATTCCTCCAATTCTATGAGGCAGTCCTCAAAGACCTGATCTTTTCGGACCGGGAAAGAGCAGGCCGGAGTACCTCGGGAATTGGAGGCGCCCGGATCGTCCCTGGCCAACACTTTCCAGGTGTGGTCCCCCATACTGGAAAGAAGGGACGAACCCAAAAAAGATGCAGAGTGTGTCACAAGAGGGGGATACGGAAGTACACCACTACTCAATGTGACACGTGCCCCGATCATCCGGGCCTCTGCATTATCAATTGCTTCAGGGAGTATCACACTTCCATGGAGTACTAATTTTTTATAATCCCCAACAGTCCACTAGAGAACATAAAAAACTATGGCTCTCAGACTTTGGAGACACGGAAACAATTTTTTTTCCCCCAAAAAATATTAGTTTTAGAGCAGGCATCCTCAAACTGCGGTCCTCCAGATGTTGTAAAACTATAACTCCCAGCATGCCCAGACAACCTACAGCCATCAGCAGGGCATGGTGGGAATTGTAGTTTTACAACATCTGGAGGTCAGCAGTTTTTAGGATGCCTGCTTAGTGTCTCCAAAGTCTGAGAGCCATACATATTGGGCATCGCCGCGTGCGTAAAAGTCGTCGCTATAAAAATAACTTTTGACCAAACGCCTCGGATGAACGGTGTTAAAAATATAAAATAAAAACGGTGCCAAAACACCCATTTTTGGGCAAAATTTCCATTTGAATCCTTTTTGCCGGTAATAAAGCAAGGGTTAACAGCCAAACAAAACTCAATATTTATGGCCCTGATTCTGTAGTTTGCAGAAACACCCCATATGTGGTCGTAAATGGCTATATAGCCGCACGGCAGGGCATAGAACGAAGGGAACTCCATACGGTTTCTGGAAGGCAGATTTTGATGGACAGTTTTTTTTTTGACACCATGTCCCATTAGAAGCCCCCCCTGATGTAGCCTAGACTAGAAACTCCAAAAAAGTGACCCCATCTAAGAAACTACACCCCTCAAGGTATTCAAAAGTTACTTTACAAACTATGTTAACCCTTTAGGTGTTCCACAAAACTAAATAGCGAATGTAGAAACAATTTTAGAATTTTTTTTTTTTGTTACATTGCCTCAAAAAAGAGTAATATAGAGCAACCAAAAATAATATTTACCCCTAAAATAGTACCAAAACAACAACCACCTTATCCCGTAGTTTCCTAGATGGGGTTACTTTTATGGAGTTTCTACTCTAGGGGTGCATCAGGGGGCTTGAAAGGGTACATGGTGTAAATAAACCAGTCCAGCAAAATCTGCCTTCCAAAAACCATATGACGTTCCCCTTCTTCTATGTCCTGCCGTTTAGCCAAATAGTAGTTTACGACCACATATGGGGTGTTTCTGCAAACTACAGAATCAGGGCAACCCATTTTGAGTTTTGTTTGGCAGTTAACCCTTGTTTTACTCCTGGAATAAATTGATTATATTGGAAAATTTTCCAAAAAATAGAAATTTCTAAATTGTTTCTCCATCTGCCAATAACTCTTGTGGAACACCTAAAGGGTTAACAAAGTTTGTAAACCTAGTTTTGAATACCTTGAGGGGTGTACTTTCTTAGATGGAGTCACTTTTTTGAAATTTCTATTCTAGGGGTGCAACAGGGGGCTTCAAATGGGACATGGTATAAACAAAACCAGTCCTGCAAAATCTGCCTTCCAAAACCCATATGGTGTTCCCCTCCTTCTATGTGCTCCCGTTTGGCCAAACAGTAGTTTATGACCACATATGGGGTGTTTTTGCAAACTACAGAATCAGGGCAACCCATTTTGAGTTTTGTTTGGCAGTTAACCCTTGTTTTACTCCTGTAAAAAATTGATTATATTGGAACATTTTCCAAAAAATAGAAATTTCTAAATTGTTTCTCAATCTGCCATTAACTCTTGTGGAATACCTAAAGGGTTAATACAGTTTGAAAAAACAGTTTTGAATACCTTGAGGGGTGTCGTTTCTAGAATGGGGTCATTTTTGGGAGGTTTCTATTATCTAAGCCTCACAATATGACTTCAAACCTGAACTGGTCAATAAAAAGTGGGATTTTGAAGATTTCTGAAAAATTTCAAAATTTGCTTCTAAACTTCTAAGCCTTGTAACATCCCCAAAAAATAAAATATCATTCCCAAAATGCTACAAACATGAAGTAGACATATGGGGAATTTAAAGTCATCACAATTTTTGGGGGTATTACTATGTATTACAGAGGTAGAGAAACTGAAACTTTGAAATCTGCTAATTTTTCAAAATTTTTGGTAAAAATTGTATTTTTTTATGCAAAAAAGTTAACTTTTTTGACCCAATTTTAGCAGTGTCATGAAGTACAATATGTGACGAAAAAACAATCTCAGAACGGCCTGGGTAAGTCAAAGCGTTTTAAAGTTATGAGCACTTAAAGTGACACTGGTCAGATTTGCAAAAAATGGCCAAGTCCTTAAGGTGAAATAGGGCGGAGTCCTTAAGGGGTTAATAGCCTTTGTGTGGTGAAGTGTGAAAGTTACAGCCCTTTTTGTCGTGTATTAGTGGCAAAAGAAAAATATATTTGCCGTTCAGCGGTGCAGTAATATGTTCTAAAGCCCTTTTTGTCATGTAATAGTGGAAAAAGAAAAATATATTGGCTGTTCAGCGGTGCAGTGATATGTTCTAAAGCCCTTTTTGTTGTGCATTAGTGGCAAAAGAAAAATATATTTGCTGTTTTCACTGGTGCAGTTATATGTTCTAAAGCTCTTTTTGGCGTATATTAGTTGCACAAAAAAAATATATTTGCCATTGAGTGGTGAAGTTCTATTGTACTATAGCCATTTACAGGGTGTATTAATAGAATAGATATTTATCCTATTAGCCTTTCTGTGGTGAATTGTGATTGATATATATATTTTTTTTGGGGGTGTATTAATAGGAAAAAGAATATAGGAAAATTGATGGGTGATGGTTGACTTTCTTCTGTATGAACCGAATCACATTGATTAGCCATTCATTGTTGAATTTTTTTTGTGAAACAGCCTTTATGGGGAAAATAGATGGGTCATTGTTGACTTTCTTCTGTATGAACCGAATTACGTCGATTAGCCATTCAGTGGTGAAATTTGTTTGTGGTGAACCGGCTGAAAAATTTGCTTATCTCTAGTATAGAGATTGCCTTGCAGTTCGCCCGGCGGTCGTTTTGCGGCGAACTTTGCTGCTTCACAGAACAGGTGAACATATGGCGATGTCCGCTGGCGCCATATTCTTTTACATTGTGAAGAACTTTGACCCATGACACATTCAGCAGGTGGTACAGGACAGCCAATTGAGACGTTTCAGCACATGGACATACCCCCTACCTTATAAATAAACCTCATCTGGCGCCATTTTACATTCAGTCTTTTGCCAGTATAGGGAGAGGTTGCTGTGTGGAGCAGGGGCAGACTGTTAGGGACACCAAAAGCTAGCTAATAGGGCCACAAAAGTCCTTTTAAGGACTGGTATAGGTGTGCTATCGATAGGTGTGACTTACTGAGGGGTGTAATATACTTTCTATATAGTGCATTTGGGTAGTGCAGCATTTGTTTGCAGTTTAGCTGCATTACCTCAGCTACAGAGAGTGTCAAACGTCATTGGAACAAATAATTTCTACTGGTGTGATATAACAGTTGCCCCCTGAAAAAACTGATTGAAGCAGGGGTGTTATATACCAATTATATACTTTCTATATAGTGCTTTTGGGTACTGCAGCATTTTTTTGCGGTTTTGCTGCGTTAATTTAGCTACAGATAGACATCAGATTGTCAGCAGATCTCGCCAAACTAAGCTGGTTTGCCAATGGGCTGCAGATATCTCATGTTTATGGCCAGTTTATTAAAGGGGTTGTCCAGGAATTAAACAGGACCTTTCATGGGTCTGAACATTGTAAGATAACTATCTGGACATGTAGAGCGGTGCCCAGGGATCTCACTGCACTTACTATTATCCCTGGGTGCCGCTCCGTTTGTCCGCTGTGGCCCCGTTACCATCTCCCGCACTGTATGGTAATTGCTACTATCGGTAAACCAGGGAGGAGTCTGCCCTGTTTCTCCCTGGGTGTTCCTTCTCCCTGGCTGTAGCGCTGTCCAATCGCAGCGCAGAGCTCACAGCCTGGGAGGTTTCGGCCTATAAAGTGAAATAGATAACGTAAAATAGATCTGCCAATTTGCAGATAAACAATGACAGGTCTCAGCCAAACACACATTCGAATAACAGCTATTCCTTCAGATCCCTCATACATATGTACACTCAACATATATTATCAATATGGAAAAAGGATTATGCCACTTCCAGACACCTTCGTTCTCCCTTCACCATGCAAAGATCTGGACATGGTGAAATCCAACATGGATAGTCAGGAAACTACATACAGTACAGACCAAAAGATTGGACACACCTTCTCATTCAAAGAGTTTTCTTTATTTTCATGACTATGAAGGCATCAAAACTATGAATTAACACATGTGGAATTATATACATAACAAACAACTGTGAAACAACTGAAAATATGTTATATTCTAGGTTCTTCAAAGAAGCCACCTTTTGCTTTGATTACTGCTTTGCACACTCTTGGCATTCTCTTGATGAGCTTCAAGAGGTAGTCCCCTGAAATGGTCTTCCAACAGTCTTGAAGGAGTTCCCAGAGATGCTTAGCACTTGTTGGCCCTTTTGCCTTCACTCTGCGGTCCAGCTCACCCCAAACCATCTCGATTGGGTTCAGGTCCGGTGACTGTGAAGGCCAGGCCATCTGGCGCAGCACCCCATCACTCTCCTTCATGGTCAAATAGCCCATATTTTCAACGTTTTCCCAATTTTTCAGCTGACTGACTGACCTTCATTTCTTAAAGTAATGATAGCCACTCGTTTTTCTTTACTTAGCTGCTTTTTTCTTGCCATAATACAAATTCTAACAGTCTATTCAGTAGGACTATCAGCTGTGTATCCACCTGACTTCTCCTCAACACAACTGATGGTCCCAACCCCTTTTAAAAGGCAAGAAATCCCACTTATTAAACCTGATAGGGCACACCTGTGAAGTGAAAACCATTTCAGGGGACTACCACTTGAAGCTCATCAAGAGAATGCCAAGAGTGTGCAAAGCAGTAATCAAAGCAAAAGGTGGCTACTTTGAAGAACCTAGAATATGACATATTTTCAGTTGTTTCACACTTGTTTGTTATGTATATAATTCCACATGTGTGGATGCCATAGTTTTGATGCCTTCAGTGTGAATCTACAATTTTCATAGTCATGAAAATAAAGAAAACTCTTTGAATGAGAAGGTGTGTCCAAACTTTTGGTCTGTACTGTATATGTTCATCCCACTGCTATTGTCAGGTTCCTCTGACGTTTGTCTAATGTCTACGGTCACCTTTGGACATTATAAAGGCTACCGCGTTGAATTCTCATTATCAAATACTTTATTAGAACATTTGGGGCTTATAGAATTAACCAAAATGGTTAACCCGGGTGTATCTGATTTTTGCAAAACATCCATGTGGTATACAGACAGCCCATTCATTTCAATAGCTACCATGTACTGACAAGTTCACCAGCAAGTCAGTTGATTGCTGTTGGTCTAATGGGAGTCTGTCACCTTCAAAATTGGTTTTAAAGTACATACACTATACTGCAAAATAGGATAGGTTCCCTGAAATAAAACTATACCTTTCGTGAAAAAATCTGCTCCTCTAATCGAGAGTTTTTTTTTTTTTATCTTTCTTCAAGACATTTACCTTATTTAACTTAGCTTGGACTATATCGACAGTTAGCTGGATGTACTAACAGCCGCAGCACCACAGATAGCTCCTTTCTCTTCTTTTCTATATACAGAGAAACTCTGCCTTTTCCTTATCTTCCGTAACTAACCCCCACTTTACCATTATTTAAGGAACCTATCTGCTCAGACCTTGGTTTTATAGCATTTATATATTAAAAAAATTTTGGGGGATTTGTTTTGCTCTCTTTTGCCACCTGCTGTTTGTTTTGTATTTTTGCTAATTTTATCTCTGTCTGACCTTTGCTGCCCTCCTTTTCCGATCCTTCCTGTAGCAGTAATCTTCCTGGTTGCTAGGAGAAACACATTGTCCATGGAGCACATGTTTAAATGGGGATGTACAGTCTAGAAGGAAAACAGTAAATATGAGTTAGATTTAGACTCTGCTGTAATTGTAAAACTTGCTAGAATCAATCAAACAACACACAAGGAAAATCTATCAAACCTTGACTCTGAGTTTCTCCTGACTAAAGGAGGTTTGGCATGTCCTTGATGCTAATAAGTCATAAGATGCAAGTCAAGGTCCCTTGGCAGCTGCAGATGTTGGTGCAGTGCAGCAGTGTAGGAAATAATGAGGCCAAGTTAACAGCAAATAGTCCTTTAATGAAGATTCAAGTTGAGGTACATGGCGCATAGTTCTCAGCATGAATGAACTGGCAGATGTTACACAAAATTCAAATTCAACAGATTTCGCAACTGCTCAGGTGGTTAGGAGACCAAGATGTCTCTTTAAAGCAAATATTCCTCACGCTGCACTTTTCTAGCAGACTTTAACATAAGAATCAGGAATAGCGGTACAACACTTTCTCTTGTATAATGCAACCACAAGGTATTTTTTAATGTCATAATATGCTCTGCACCTTTTGAACAGGTTGCCATACTCACAGTTAAGATTACTACAGGTTTTCATAGAGGGATATAGAATGGTGGACATATCTGGATTCTGCCTTGTTTAAGCTTGGCCAGGGCCAGAAGCCCATAAAGTTCTTTCAGAACTCCATAGAAATTCTACTTGCACCTCTCCTTAACACTGGAATGCTTTTTAGGCTTTCTCTTTCCTTGCTCTGGCTGGTACATAATCCAGGGCTGGCTTTATTCTCAGCTCTCCTATCTGCTCTCATCACTGTCCATACACTAGGAAGTTCTGTTCTGAGTGGACTGTCTTGTCTGCTATAATCTATCCCACTCCTCCTTATATAGAGAGAGTGATCCCAATGCGATCTAGTGGTGACAGTGATAGACACACTAACATGGATTTAACACATAAACTACATTTTAAACCCTTTGTAGTGTACCACTGCCCTCCTTTTTGTTTTTGAGAACGTACTTGACATGACAACACATGGGGCTCCATAGCATAAAACTGTTAAAAAAAATATATAGTACTGAGAAGGTAACAATTAGAGATGAGCAAAGGTCTCAAAAATTTTATAAACTTCGATTCGCTCAACACTAGTAGCCATGTCCAAACTTAGTGTAACTGTGTAGTACAGGCTTAGTATTAAGTAATATTATGGTACCCGCTGCTGTGCCAGCCATTAACTGTATCCATTATCTGTGCCCATCTGTTTAGTAGTGACAGATAAAGTAGAAAATACAGAAGTAGTAAAGCCGGCTAGAAGAAGTCCTTGGAGTAGTTCTAATATTTACTTTCTGATAGCTATTACTTATTCCAGCATTGTTTCAGTGCCATAACATGTAGTATCAATCAAAAATCTAAATCTGAAAATAATCCAAGGATTACTGGCTTCATGCAACAGCACTCACTATCTCAATATTTTAAGCTTTTTCTGTCCTTCCTACAAAAAGGAATTGTAAGAATAGAAAATACACAAAACCTGAAAACTCAAGTTTGCCTTCAGTTGACCCTGAAAATCCCACCCCACCCTAATTTTATAGGGAGCTAAGTTACATGTTATTATACGAGTAGCTAAGTGGGGTTTTCAAACTGAAATCCTCATAACTGTTCAAACTGGCCCTGTGTGTGTCTATAATCATAAAACAAGATAATCACAGAGAATTTATTTCATTGACATAAAGTATAATAATTTTGTTTTTGTGAATTGCTACTAGAGATGAGCGAACTTTTCAAAAACTCGATTCGCCGATTCCTTGAATATTTCGGAAAAAATTCTATTAGAAGCGCACTCCTTTTACATTGTTGCCAGATAATACCACATCGATGTAAACAGAACCTGTTCTATTAAAAGCTTATACAAGTAGAGCCCCCCTGACAGAGTGGAGACAGTGTCAATAGTAAGTTTGTGTTGATGTCACTGATTAATTTGCCTTTCCTCTGATCCGTCAGAACAATAAAAAAAAACAGGAGTGGATGGAAAACAGAGATGAAACGTGAATGGAATATTTGCATGTCTTCTGTGTTTTGAACCCACTCCTGCTTTTGGCTAGCAAATCATAAGCCAATTCTGATGGGACCATACAGGCCTTACAGCTACACAGTCGGGATCTGTTGTGCGTCGAATTTTTCCTTCCTTTTAACAGATCATAAGAAAGGTCAAATAAATGATGATGTCAGCCAGGCTGAAAGGCAAAATAGTGGCAGTGTCATGAAGTGGGGAGGGTGGGAACAGAATAAGAAGTCCACAGAGTGGCCCTTTGACATAGTGGTGAGGTAGAAGCAGCATGACAAGACCACACAGTGGCAAGGTGACATAGTGTGGATATGGCAGCAGCAGGAGGAGGCCACAGAGTGGCAAGGTGACATAGTTTGGAGATGGCAGCAGTAACAGGAGGACATCACAGAGTGGCAAGATAACATAGTGTGGAGATGGCAGCAGGATGAGGATACCACAGAGTGGCAAGGTGAAATAGTGTGGATATGAAAGCAGCAGGAAGATAGCACAGAGTGACAAGGTGACATAGTGTGGATATGGCAGTAGCAGGAGGAGACCACAGAGTGGCATTGTAACATAGTGTGGATATGGCAGCAGCATGAGGCGACCACAGAGTGGCAAGGTGACATAGTGTGGAGATGGCAGCAGAATAAGGACACCACAAAGTGGCAAGGTCACATAGTGTAGAGTTGGCAGCAGCAGCATGAGGACACCACACAGTGGCAAGGTGACATAGTGTGGATATGGCAGCAGCAGGAGGAGACAACAGAGAGGCGAGGTGACAGTGTGGAAATGGCAGTAGCTGAGGACAGCACAAAGTGTCAAGGTGACATAGTGTAGAGAGGGCAGCAGCAGCATGAGGACACCACACAGTGGCAAGGTGACATAGTGTGGATATGGCATCAGCAGGAGAAGACCACAGAGAGGCGAGGTAACATAGTATGGAGATGGACGCAAAATGAGGACACCACAGAGTGGCAAGGTGACATAGTGTGGATATGGAAGCCACAGGAGGAGACCACAGAGTGGCAAGGTGACATAGTGTGGAGATGGCAGCAGAATGACGACACCACAGAGTGGCAAGGTGACACAGTGTGGAGATGGCAGCAGCATTAGGACACCACAGAGTAGCAAGGTGACAGAGTGTGGAGATGGCAGAAGCATGAGGAGACCACAGAGTGGCAAGGTGACATAGTGTGGAGGTGGACGCGACATGAGGACACCACAGAGTGGCAAGGTGACATAATGTAGACATGGCGGCAGCAGCATGAGGACACCACACAGTGGCAAGGTGACAGTGTGGACATGGCAGGATCAGGAGGAGACCACATAGAGGCAAGGTGACATAGTGTGGATATGGCAGCAGCTGAAGACAGCACAGAGTGGCAAGGTGACATAGTGTGGAGGTGGACGCAACATGAGGACACCACAGAGTGTCAAGATGACATAGTGTGGAGATGGCAGCAGAATGAGGACACCACAGAGTGGCAAGGTGACAAAGTGTGGAGATGGCAGCAGCTAAAGTGTGGAGATGGCAGCAGCTAAGGACACCAAAGAGTGGCAAAGTGACAGTGTGGAGATGACAGCAGCAGGGGGACACCACAGAGTAGCAAGGTGATATAGTGTGGAGATGGCAGAAGCATGAGGAGACCACAGAGTGGCAAGGTGACATAGTGTGGAGACGGCAGCAGCATGAGGACACCACAAAGTGGCAAGGTGACATAGTGTAGAGTTGGCAGCAGCAGCATGAGGACACCACACATTGGCAAGGTGCCAGTGTGGATATGGCAGCAGCAGGAGGAGACAACAGAGAGGCAAGGTGACAGTGTGGAAATGGCAGCAGCTGAGGACAGCACAAAGTGCCAAGGTGACATAGTGTAGAGATGGCAGCAGCAGCATAAGGACACCACACATTGGCAAGGTGACATAGTGTGGATATGGCATCAGCAGGAGGATACCACAGAGAGGCAAGGTGACATAGTATGGAGATGGACGCAATAAGAGGACACCACAGAGTGGCAAGGTGATATAGTGTGGATATGGAAGCCGCAGGAGGAGACCACAGAGAGGCAAGGTGATATAGTGTGGAGATGGCAGCAGCATTAGGACACCACAAAGTGGCAAGATGACATAGTGTAGAGATAGCAGCAGCAGCATGAGGAAACCACACAGTGGCAAGATGACATAGTGTAGAGATGGCAGCATAAGCAGGAGGGCACCTCAGAGTGGCAAGGTGACATTGTTTGGCTATTTCAGCAGCATGATGAGACCACAGAGTAGCAAGGTGACATAGTGTGGAGATGGCAGCAGCTGCAGGAGTACACCACAGAGTGGCAAGGTGAAATAGTGTGGAGATGGCAGCAGTAGGAGACCACAGAGTGGCAAGGTGACAGTGTGGAGATGGCAGCAGAATGAGGACACCACAGAGTGGAAAGATGACATAGTGCGGAGATGGCAGCAGCAGGAGAAGAACAGAGTGGCAAGGTGACATAGTGTGGAGATGGACGCAACATGAGGACACCATAGAGTGGCAATGCGACATAATCTGGATATGGGAGTAGCAAGAGGAGACCAAAGTGTGGCAAGGTGACAAAGTGTGGAGAGGGCAGCAGCTGCAGGAGTACACCACAGAGTGGCAAGGTGAAATAGTGTGGATATGGCAGCAGCATGAGGAGACCACAGAGTGGCAAGGTGACATAGTGTGGAGATGGCAGCATCAGCAGGATGACACCACAGAGTGGCAAGGTGACATCATTTGGATATGTCAGCAGCATGAGGAGACTACAGAGTGGCAAGGTGACATAATGTGGAGATGTCAGCAGCAGCAGGAGGACACCGCAGAGTGGCAAGTTGACATAGTGTGTATATGGCAGCAGCAGGAGGAGACCGTACAGTGGCAAGGTGACATAGTGTGGAGATGGCAGAAACAGGAGGAGACCACAGAGTGGAAAGGTGACATAGTGTGGAGATGGCAGCAGCTGAGGACACCACAGAGTGTCAAGCTGACATAGTGTAGAGATGGCAGCAGCAGCATGAGGACACCACAGAGTGGCAAGGTGACATAGTGTGGATATGGCAGCAGCTGAGGATACCACAGAGTGGCAAGCTGACATAGTGTGGAGATGACAGCAACATGAGGACACCACAGAGTGGCAAGGTGACACAGTGTGGAGATGGCAGAAACAGGAGGAGACCATACAGTGGCAAGGTGACATAGTGTGGAGATGGCAGAAACAGGAGGAGACCACAGAGTGGAAAGGTGACATAGTGTGGATTTGTCAGCAGCAAGAGGAGACCACATAGTGAAAAGGTAACAGTGTGGAGATGGCAGCAGCTGCAGGAGTACACCACAGGAGTGGCAAGGTGACGTAGTGTTGAGATTGCAGCAGAATGAGGACATAACAGAGTGGCAAGTGACATAGTGTGGAGATGGCAGCAGCAGGAGTAGACCTCAGAGTGGCAAGTTGACATTGTGTGGATATGGCAGCAGCAGGAGGGGACCAAAGAATGGCAAGGTGACACAGTGTGGAGATGGCAGCATCAGCAGGAGGACACCACAGAGTGACAAGGTGATATAGTTTGGATATGTCAGCAGCATGAGGAGACCACAGAGTGGCAAGGTGGCATAATATGGAGATGGCAGCAGCAGCAAGAGGACAACACAGAGTGGCAAGTTGACATAGTGTGGAGATGGCAGCAGCAGCAGGATACCACAGAGTGGCAATGTAACATAGTGTGGAGATGGCAGCAGCATGAAGAAACTCCAGAGTGGCAAGGTGACATAGTGTGGATATGGCAGCAGCATGATGATACCACAGAGTGGCAAGGTTAAATAGTGTGGATATGGCAGCAGCAGGAGGAGACCACAGAGTGGCAAGGTTATATAGTGTGGAAATGGCAGCTGCTGAGGACACCACAGAGTGGCAAGGTGACATAATGTGGAGATGGCAGCAGCAGCAGGAGGACACCACAGAGTGGCAAGTTGACATTGTGTGGATATTTCAGCAGCATGAGGAGACCACAGACTGGCAAGGTGACATTGTGTGGAGATGGCAGCAACAGGAGGAGACCACAGACTGGCAAGGTAACATAGTGTGGAGATGGCAGCAGCTGAGGACACCACAAAGTGGCAAGGAGACATAGTGTGGAGATGGCAGAAGCAGGAGGACACCACAGAGTGGCAAGAAGACATAGTGTGGAGTTGGCAGCAGCAAGAGGACACCACAGAGTGGCAAGTTGACATATTGTGGAGATGGCAGCAGCATAAGTATACCACAGAGTGGCAAGGTGACATAGTGTGGAGATAGCTGCAGCATGAGGAAACCACAGAGTGCAAGGTGACATAGTGTGGAGATGGCAGCATCAGCAGGAGGACACCACTCAGTGGCAAGGTGACATAGTTTGGATAAGTCAGCAGCATGAGGAGACCACAGAGTGGCAAGGTGACAGTGTGGAGATGTCAGCAGCAGGAAGCGGAAACCACAGAGTGTCAAGTTGACATAGTGTGGATATGGCAGCAGCAAGAGGAGACCACAGAGTGGCAAGGTGACAGTGTGGAGATGTCAGCAGCAGCATCAGGATACCACAGAGTGTCAAGGTAACAGAGTGGAGAAAACAGCAGCATAAGGAAACCACAGATTGGTAAGTAGAGATGTCCCGAACTGTTTGCCGGCGAACAGTTCCCGGCGAACTTCGCTTGTTCGCGTTCGCACATATGCGATGTTCGGTCCGCTCCCTATACGTCATCATTGAGCTAACTTTATATATATATTGCAGTTGCCTGCCAGTGTGTGAGAGGCCACAGGCCCACAGACTGTACTGTGTGCACACCACTCATATCGGGTGGCACAGTACCTTGCAGATAAAAAAGTCATTACATTTTTTCTCTGTAATATAATTGCAGTTGCCTGCCAGTGTGTCAGGCCCACTGACTGTACTGTGCCCACTGCCAGTGCCCACCACTCATATAGGGTGGCACAGTACATTGCAAGGCACACGCGCAGTGCCCCAAATTGGACCTTCCACTCTGGAACGCACCTGCGCTACACTAACTGGTTAGTTTACTATTCCTTGGTGCGTTCCAGCTTGGAGCTCACCGCAATGAACGAACTTCCTGCGTAGCTCACTGCTACTTGATACACTCCAGCCTAATATGCTCCAAGGTTATATTTGATGAATACTAAATAAATTTTATTAATTTTTAGTTAGCCTATTATAGTTTATATACTCCATGTTGTGATATTTAATGTTCTACATAGGATGGTGTATATCATTCTAAGCCCCTCCACTGATTAATTTTTTTAATATGGTTTAACTTTATTAATCTGCCCACCTGTTGTTGGGAGCGTTCCAATGTGGAACGCATAGCTTAAGCCCATTGGATTATGTGTCCAGTTGTAATTACCAGACCATTCCCCTGCATGCTGCGGTTCGCTCCAGGGTGGAGCGCATCGTAAATCTGAAGGGCCTTAGCCACTCCCCTTCACAGGAAATCACTGCAGTGCGCTCCAGGCTGGAACGCACCAAGGAATAGTAAACTAACCAGTTAGTGTAGCGCAGGTGTGTTCCAGAGTGGAACGCACCGCGAACTTCAGTTCACACAGATATAGCCAGAGGATATAAACCTCTGGTTAGATAATTTCTACAGCTAAATCTTATTTTGATAAAAGAGTATATCCATTGAATTTCTTGAATATTGCAGTATTTAGTTTAAGTTATTCATGAGCACACTTCCGGTTCCCGCCCTGGAGGTCATGTGACCAGGAAGTTACAGCCCACAATGAGATGCCACATGGAATCCACCAAACGAATGATATACATCTCCCCTATATAACCGTGAGTTTTTCCTGTATTATGTTATGCTTATGCTCTTGATAAAGGGGACCTAGCTGTAATCCCCGAAACGCGTCGAGCTTTTTAATAAGAATAAAACAAGCATCCTTGGTTTGAAGTCCTCAAGTTTACTTTCATCGCGAGGACGGGGTGTGTATCCATCTTACAGGCGACCTCGGCGGGGGAGGTAAGGAAGACAGGTGTCTTGAGCTTATCCTGTTCATCCTCCTCCCCGGTGAAGTAAGTCCCTTGACTTAACTTGATTTTTATCGTGATTATGGCATCTTTTAATAGAGCCTTAAATACAGCTTCCATATTTAAAAACTAGTAGATCTGTAATTTGAGCTGTTTTAGCTATTCTCTATATTATTATATATACAAAAACCAAAAAAGAAACACAGCAGCACAAGACCAAGGATGGCGGGTGCAGGTCCTCTCAGCCGCAGGCTTAGACGGCTATAGACACGTATAGTTTCCAAAGATGAGGCAGCACTCCAATGGATATAAAAGTGGATTCTTTATTCCCCTCTGTGCAACGTTTCAACCGTCTCAATGCGGTCTTTCTCAAGCATATCAAAAAGGTGTCATACAGGGGTATATATACCCATAATACATTGCAAACAATAAAAGTGACAATTATTCAATATTAGATAAAGTAACATAGTACATTTGTATAGTGCATAATAACACCCATCTGTTGTATAGCCAAGTGATCTACATAGCATAATATTCATCATGCTTCAATATAGTGTATACACACATTTAATCATTGTGAAAGCATAAAAGTAAGTTAATTGATCAATATCACATTCATCATTAGAGTGTCATTTCACCTGTGTACATTAAACTTAAAAACAAACTCACACCGGGGTGTATGGATCAGCGCGCCAGAAATCCGCGTCCACACCGCCAGACTACGCATGCCCAGGGAGCCCACCACGTCACCTGAAGGACGCCATCAACCGAGGAGCCAAGCGTCATCACCATGGAGACGTGCAAGCACATGACCAGAGCGACGAACCCGTGACTCATCAGGAGGATGCGCCGGGTAGAACCACGCCCACAAGGCCGGACATGCGTCGCCAGGCAACAATGAAAACATCGCTAACCCGGCAACAACAGTCCCACAATGTGCGCCGAGGTCAACCCCAAATCACATGACAAGTATGGGCACCGGGGCACAGAAATCGGCAGGGGAAATTTACAGACGAGGGGAGAGAAACATAAATGGCACAACACCATGGGAATATGTGGGTAGAGGGACCATTAAAAGGTCTCCATAAGGTCA
The DNA here is from genome assembly GCF_905171765.1 of Bufo bufo. NCBI lineage: Eukaryota > Metazoa > Chordata > Amphibia > Anura > Bufonidae > Bufo > Bufo bufo. The sequence continues at coordinate 558,288,373 of NC_053392.1, forward strand.
CTATATGTATAAACAGAACAGGGAGTGAACGTGGCTTAATTAGTTTAAATCGGCACTGGAAAGAATAACCTGTGCCATACTTATATATTGAGACAACAGGACGGGGGCCGAGGTTCCAGCCGTTTTCACGGCAGAGACCCCGGTCCATTGAGGGCATGGGACCAGAGACACGTCCATGCCATACGTCCCAAGCCCAACCACCGACCCTTCAGTCCATAGATAAATAAAAGAGAAAGAAACCACCACTCCAGATAAACAATATAATTATGATAAACCCACACATCGCATAGCATAACCAATATAGATGCGTCCAAGGATCTCTCCCATCATCATAATCCCAAAATAAAGATGCAGAAGAAGGCGCAAACCGTCCACAAAAACCAGCGGAGCACCAATAGTCTGGAGAAAGAAAAAGAAATAGTATATAAGCAATAAGACAGAAAACAATACATCTGTATGTAACAAATTGGTTATATGATAATAAATGACACCAATATAGAATTCACATACACCAGGGCATAACGTACGGACGGACACAAGGAAATAGCAAATCAGCCCCATCCTATACCACACTCCACTTAAAATCAACATTGAGACCATGAGGTCTCAGTGTGTTGAGACGATGGATCCATCTCAGCTCACGTTGTTTGAGAGCCAATGTCTTATATATACATATATATTTATATATCTACTTTATTCAATACTGGTTACGTGCAATTGGTGCATCACTATATCGTCATTTGTTATCTTGCATATGGCACACTATTAGTGTCCCCGTGCTTTGTCTCTTTTTAAGTGGGTAGCTGCCTCATACTGTAACTAGTAAATTACGAGTTGGTGTGTTGACGTTAATTTTAAGTTCTCCTCTGGCTCTTTACCTTTCCTTCCTCTTCATTCCCTGCCCCATCTCCCTTTTCCATATATCCACTGCAATTTTTTATTTTATCTTTTACGTATAGTGTGAAGATGGCAGAAGCAGAAGCAGACCATAGAGTAGCAAGGTGACATGGTGCGGAGATGGAAGTAGAATAAGGACACAACAGAGTGGCAAGTTGACATAGTGTGGAGATGGCAGCAGCAGGAGGAGACCACAGAGTAGAAAGATGACATAGTGTGGAGATGGCAGCAGCATGAGGACACCACAGAGTGGCAAGGTGACATTCAGTGGTGTGGAAATGGTAGCAGCAGCAGGAGGACACCACAGAGTGGCAAGTTGACATAGTGTGGATATAGAAGCAGCGGAAGGAGACCACAGAGTGGCAAGGTGACATAGTCTGTAGAAGGCAGCAGGAGGAAACCACAGAGTAGCAATTTGACATAGTGTGGAAATGGCAGCAACATGAGGACACTAAAGAGTGGCAAGGTGACATAGTGTGGAGATGGCAGCAGCAGGAGGAGACCACAGAGTGGCAAGGTGACATAATGTGGAGATGGCAGCAGCAGGACACCAAAGAGTGGCAAGGTGACAGTGTGAAGATGGCAGCAGCAGGAGCATACCATAGAGTGGCAAGGTGACATAGTGCGGAGATGAAAGTAGCATGAGGACACCACAGAGTGGGAAGGTGACAGTGTTGAGATGGCAGCAGCAGGAGGAGACCATAAAGTGGCACGATGACATAGTGTGGAGATGGCAGCAGCATGAAGACACCACAGAGTTGCAAGGTGACATAGTGCAGAGATGGCAGCAGTATGAGGACACCACAGAGTGGCAAGGTGACATAGTGTGGAGATGGCAGCAGAAGGATGAGACCACAGAGCGGCAAGGTGACAGTGTGGAGATGGCAGCAGCATGAGGACACCACAGAGTAGCAATTTGACATAGTGTGGAAATGACAGCAACATGAGGACACCACAGAGTGGCAAGGTGACAGTGTGGAGATGGCAGCAGCATGAGGACTCCACAGAGTGGCAAGGTGACAGTGTGGAGATGGCAGCAACATGAGGACACCAAAGAGTGGCAAGGTAACATAGTGTGGAGTTGGCAGCAGCATGAGGACACCACAGAGTGGCAAAGTGACATAGTGTAAAGAGGGCAGGAGCAGACCATCCAGTGGCAATGTGACATAGTTCGGAGATGGCAGCAGCATAAGGACACCGCAGAGTGGCATGCTGACAGTGTGGATATGGCAGCAGCAGGAGGAGACCACAGAGTGGCAAGGTACATAGTCTGGAGATGTTTGCAGCAGCAGGAGGACACCACAGAGTGGCAAGCTTACATAGTGTGATTATGGCAGCAGCAGCAGTAGACCACAAAGTGGCAAGTTGACATAGTGTGGAGATGGAAGTAGCATGATGACACCACAGAGTGGCAAGGTGACAGTGTGAAGATGGCATGAGCAGACCACAGAGTGGCAAGAAGACAACAGGAGTGGCAAGGAGACCACAGTAGTAGCAAGGTGACAGTGTGAAGATGGCATGAGCAGACCACAGAGTGGCAAGGAGACAAAAGGAGTGGCAAGGAGACCACAGGAGTGGCAAGGAGATATAGTGTGGAGATGGCAGCAGCAGGATGAGACCACAGAGTGGCAAGGTGACATAGTGTGGAGATTGCAGCAGCATAAGGACACCACAGAGTAGTAATTTGACATAGTGTGGAAATGGCAGCAACATGAGGACACCAAAGAGTGGCAAAGTAACATAGTGTGGAGTTGGCAGCAGCATGAGCAGACCACAGAGTGGCAAGATGACATAGTGTGGAGATGGCAGCAGCAGCATCAGGAGGATATTACAGAGTGGCAAGGTGACATAGTCTGGAGATGGCAGCAGTAGCTGCATCAGCAGACCACAAAGTGACCTGGTAACAGGGTGGGGCGGTGGGTGGCAACACCAGTACCTGCTGACGAAGGTGGGTGAAATAAGGATCACTTGGCATCAGATGTGTGGCATCAGGTGGGTTGTAGCATCAAAGTAGCAGCTGAGGCAGGTAATAAGAAGAAACCGGTCTCTTGTATCAAAGTGATGGTGTGGCACCATGAATGATGCATGTGTAACATCCCAGAGTTATGTTACGAAACTCTTCTACCCCGCTACAATCTGTTAAGTGTATTTATACTGTCATCTAATGTGATTTTATCTAATATTCTCACAAATGTGCATTCTAAGCCTTGTAAATGTATAATGCTGTAATTTTCATGTTCACCAGCAGGTAGCAGCAATGTTAGCAGGGACTTAAACAGTTTAGTGTTTCTAGACTGGAATAGTACATTCTAGTATAGCTCCCCCCTCTGTGAGGTGGTGTGGAATGTTCCCACATCCTGCATCATGAGTGGGGAAGCAAGTTAGTGTTAGTGTGCCAGCCACCCCTGCGAGGGGAAGGCTGTGCTGGTAAGAGCTCCCAGATATAGGGATCCAATGCCAGGATCTTGTCTCGGCTGAGACAATTGATCATCATTCCCAGCCTGAGCCTTGCAGCCTCAGCTGGTGAAAGCAAGCAGCCATCTCCAGTATTCCAGGAAGAAGCATATCCTGTGAACATAACTGTGAGTACCGTCCAGAGATCAGGAGAAGCCAAATTCCTCCTCAGCTATTCAGTCCCAAAGACAGCAGAAGATAGCTAGTGCAGAAGATACATTTCTGCCACATTACAGAGCCACAAGCAGATGACTTATCCTGCAAAGAGCTCCAGGCACATGATAGAGCAGAAGATAGATTTCTGCCACACATTGTCAATTCCTGCTGGGACTTCAGACTAATGCTGTATCTCACTTGGATGAAAGCTGCATCTAGTAAAGACAAGTTTGAACTTTATTCCAAGTCTGGATCTCAATTATTGCTGCAAATCCCTCAATTACTCCTACTAGTAACACACTCATTTTATTGCAAGTGAGCCAGGATCCAGGAGTCCAGCCGTACCCAGGTAGGAGACACCATTGACACTATTGCCATTACCACACAGAGACATTACACCACTCTGGCATCCCTAACCTGGTACGCGAGTTGCAACACCTTAAAGGTCGCTGTGACTGTACCCTGCGCACGCTACAATTGGCGTCACAAACAAAACTATAAACTATCACTTACACCTGACCCAGCCATTGCATATTATTGGCGTCAGAGTGCATACCCCAATCTGGCTTACTGCACATGGAATAGCCTTCCTGCAGAAGTGGTAGCTGCAATACAGTGAAGGAGTTTCAGCATGCATGGGATAGGCATAAGGCCATCCATACTTCATATAAGATAGGGCCAGGGGCTATTAATAGTATTTAGTATATTGTGCAGACTAGATGGGCCAAATGGTTCTTATCTGCCGACACATTCTATGTTTCTATGATCTAGTCTGATGCATTATGAACTGGTGGTTGGAAATCATGACTGATCCACGCCTGATTCATATTAACAAATGTCAGTCTCTCCTCATTTTGGGTAGACAGGTGAGTTCTCCTTGAGGTAACTATGGCCCCCGTTGCACTAAACACCCACAATGATGTCACACTACTGGCCTGGGCAGGACAGCTTTTCCAGGGCAAAAGTATGCCACCACCTGTTGGTTCAGGTCCTGCTCCAGGTCTACCTGCTGCTGCTACTGGTGAGTAATTCTTCACTATGCAGGTGAAGAAAGCTACTCATCAGCAATTGTAGACTCAGGATGCTGCTGAGCTGGTACTGGTCCTGCCACCCCTCCCCAGCAGCCATGGCAGTGGAACGTGAGCGCAGAGTGCCCCCCACGGTCAGACCTGTGAGAGGATGGACGATGGCGCAGATAGGCAGCGGCCAACTGACTACATAGGATGTCTATGTAGTAGTTCAGATTGTCTTCCCTCTCGGTGGGTGTAAAAAAGGCCCCCATTCTGGACCGGTCGCGAGGGTCATTCCTCTGCTGACAATTCGGCTTTCACTAAGCAAGCAAGTGAGCATGCATAGGGCCATTTGCGCAAGTGACTTGGAGGGACTCCCTGCCTCCATCTCCACTGCATACTGCCACGGTGTGTCCGGGTAAAAAGATGGCCTTGACCCATGACCCGGTGGCTATTTTGCGGCGAACTTCGCGAACAGGCGAACATATGGCGATGTACGCCGGCGCCATATTCTTAGCATTGTGAAGAACTTTGACCCATGACTAGAGTTGAGCGGACACCTGGATGTTCGGGTTCGACCGAACTTCGGAAAAAAGTTTGAGTTCGGGACCCGAACTTGACCCCGAACCCATTGAAGTCAATGGGGACCCGAACTTTTGAGCACTAGAATGGCTGTAAAAATGTCATGGAAAGGGCTAAAGGGCTGCAAATGGTGTCAAAATGTGGTTAAGAGCATGGCAAGTGCTCTGCAAACAAATGTGGATAGGGAAATGACTTAAAATATCATAAAATACGTACAAATAAAAAATTATCTTTTTAAAAAAAAAATTATTTCAACACCTTTATTAATATACCAAGGCAATACAGAAGAAAAAAAGAAAAACAAGCTTCAACTTGATATAATAATATAATTATTTGTTACCACTTTACCCTTAACCCCCGTTTCCCGCCCTCCCCTCCCCTGTGATGTGTCCAGACCACTCTCCCCCCCTTATATACCTGGGAAGGAAGGGGAGAAGAAAGAGAAGAGAGGGGAGAAAAAAAAAAAAAGAGAGGAGAGGAACAATTAAAAAAAATAATAATCTTGATCTAGGAGGACCAGGTCCATATGGAGTAGGAGGTTGATGAGGCGGTGGATGTGGCGGTGTAGGTGGAAGTGGCGGTGGAGGAGGAGGAGGTAGCCAACACTGCTTTTTGGTTTAAAATTGATTTTTATTTTTTTAAATTAGGGTACACCCCAAAACATTTGGAAATATAACCTGTGATAACCCCCTCCAGTCGCGCTAAACACACGTTCAGACAATACACCAGTTGCAGGGCAGGCCAGCACCTCCAAGGTGTAAAGGGAAAGCTCAGGCCATGTGCCCAATTTGGAGACCCAGAAATTGCAGGGGCTGACCCCTGTCGGTTAGTTTTCGCAGGCGTGTGCATACTTACTGCCCCACAATGTCGCACGTCCCCGTGATGTTCACGATCCAAATTGATATCTGTTCTATCAACTTTCGATGTTCTTTTATGCTCCTACCATGGTGATCACGGGTGGCGGGGAATCAGGGTTCCAGGCCGGAGAGGGAGCATGAGAAAAAGAGACCAAATTTAAGGGAGATAAATTTATTTTAAAAAATTGGGATCGAGCAGAAATGTGGGAAAAGCTATTGAGGTGCAAATGTGAGACAAATTACAGAAGCCCAAATGTGGGCCAAAAGAGTCAAGCGGAATTGTGGGAAAAGCTAATGAGCGCAAATGTTGGCTAAAAGAGTACAGCGGAAATGTGGGACAAAGTATTGAAGCTTAAATGTGGTAAAACTTGTTTAAGTTTAAGCATTGAATCAAAGGAGGTGCCGCGCATCAAGAAGCATTTCAGAAATTTTATTCCCTGTCACCTATGCAGAGCAGGGGTTTATTCACGTCTAAAATTGTATAATGTCAACCCAAGAATGTAACAGAAAAATTACAGAAATTAACTAACCTGTCTACTTGGTAGAGCAGGGGTCTATGACAGAAAACAATTGTTTATTGTCACCCGAAAATGTAAAATAAAAATTATTGAAATTTATTAAGCTGTCAACTACGTAGAGGAGGGGTATATTACACCTAAAAATTGGTGAATTTTACCATAAAATGTAACTGACAAATGTTATTTTTTTTTTTACCGTCTAATAGGTATAGCAGTGGTACATCACACCAAAAAATTGCAGAATTTTGCCAGAAAATGTAATTGCCAATTTTTTTTATTTTTTTTTACCGGTCTACTAGGTATAGCAGTGGTACTTCACACCAACAAATTGCTGAATTTCACCAGAAAATGTAACTGACAATTTTTTCTTTTTTTTTTAACCGGCCTACTAGGTATAGCAGTGGTACATCACACCAAAAAATTATACCAGTCTACTAGGTATAGCAGTGGTACTTCACACCAACAAATTGCTAAATTTCACCAGAAAATGTAACTGACAATTTTTTTATTTTTTTTTTTAACCGGCCTACTAGGTATAGCAGTGGTACTATACACCCAAAATTGGTGAATTTCACCCAAAAATGTAACTGACAATTTAAAAAAAATATTTAACCGGCCTACTAGGTATAGCAGTGGTACATCACACCCAAAAATTGAAGAATTTTACCATAAAATGTAACAGACCAATTTTTTTATTGTTTAACCTGTCTACTAGGTATAGCAGTGGTACATCACACCCAAATATTGGTGAATTTCACCATAAAATGTAACTGACAAATTGATTTTTTTTGTTAACCGGCCTACTAGGTATAGCAGTGGTACTATACACCCAAAAATTGTTGAATTTCACCCGAAAATGCAAAGGACAATTTATTTATTTTTTAACCGGCCTACTAGGTATAGCAGTGGTACTATACACCCAAAACTTGGTTAATTTCACCGGAAAATGTAAATGACAATTTAATTTTTTTAACTGGGCTACTAGGTATAGCAGTGGTACTACACACCCAAAAATTGGTTAATTTCACCAGAAAATGTAAATGACAAATAAGTGAAATGATATAAAATAAAACACGTAAAAAAAAAAAAAATATATTGATTTATGAGGTGAAGTTCCATATGGAGTAGGAGTTTGAGGAGGCGGTGGACGTAGCGGAGTAGGTGGAAGCGGCGGTGGAGGAGGACGAGATAGCCAACACAGATTTTTGGTTTTAATTACATTTTTTTAAATTAAGGTGCACTCCAAAAGAGTGTGAAATATCCAAAATACAAACATGAGCAATTGCACTGCAGTATAACAATGGCTGGTTAGTGCCGGTATACATGTCTATTCTGGACAAGGTACGGACAAGTCCTGAGGGAACCATGTTTGGTTTATTTTAATGAACGTGAGCTTGTCCACATTGGCTGTGGACAGGCGGCTGCGCTTGTCTGTGATGACGCCCTCCTGCCGTGCTAAACACACGTTCAGATAATACACTGGCTGCAGGGCAGGCCAGCACCTCCAAGGCGTAAAGGGCAAGCTCAGGCCATGTGCCCAATTTGGAGACCCAGAAGTTGAAGGGGGCAGACCCGTCATTCAGTATGTGTAGGCGTGTGCACACATACTGCTCCACCATGTTGGTGAAATGCTGCCTCCTGCTAAGACGTTCCATATCAGCTGGTGGTGCTGGTTGTTGTGGCGTGCTGACAAAGCTTTTCCACATTTCGGCCATGCTAACCCTGCCTTCTGAGGTGCTGGGGGTGCCCCAGCTGTGTTGGCGACCTTTTCCTCGTCCTCTGCCTTTGCCTTGTGCTTCCACTGTGCCCCCGCTTTCAGGTGGGAATCCCACCAGCAGCGCGTCTACCAGTGTGCGCTTGTACTCGCGCATCTTACGATTATGCTCCAGTGACGGAATTAAGGACGGTATGTTGTCCTTGTAACGGGGATCCAGCAGCGTGGCCACCCAGTAATCAGCACAAGTTAGAATGTGGGCAACTAGGCGGTCGTTGCGGAAACACTGCAGCATGTAATCGCTCATGTGTGCCAGGGTGCCCAGAGGCAACGAAAAGCTGTCCTCTGTGGGAGGTGTATCGTCTGTGTCCTCTGAATCCCCCCATCCACGCACCAGTGATGGCCATGATCTGGTATGGGTGCACCCTGCTGTTAACATGGTTCCTCCTCCTCCATCTCCTCCTCCTCATCCTCCACCTCCTCATCCTCCACAACTGTGCCCTGGCTGGACAATTGTGTACCTTGGGTTTGTGGGTGCAGGAACCCACCCTCGGAGCCACTTGCGAATGACTGGCCGGAAACCCTACGAAATTATCCCTTTTCCTCCTCCTCCTCCTCCTCCTGTGCCACATCCACTTCCATCATAGCCAGGAGCGTTTTTTCAAGGAGGCATAGAAGTGGGATAGTAACACTGAGAACGGCGTTATCGGCACTGACCATGTTGGTGGAGTACTCAAAACAGCGCAACAAGGAACACAGGTCTCGCATGGAGGCCCAGTCATTGGTGGTGAAGTTGTGCTGTTCTGCCGAGCGACTCACCCGTGCGTGCTGCAGCTGAAACTCCACTATTGCCTGCTGTTGCTCGCACAGTCTGGCCAGCATGTGCAAGGTCAAGTTCCACCTTGTGGGCACGTCGCATATGAGGCGGTGAGCGGGAAGGCCAAAGCTACGCTGCAGTGCTGACAGGCAAGCAGCAGCAGGTTGAGAACGTCGAAAGCGCACACAGACGGCCCGCACTTTACGCAGCAGCTCTGACATATCGGGGTAATTTTTACGGAATCTCTGCACCACCAAATTTAGCACATGCGCCAGCCAAGGGATGTGCGTCAAACCGGCTAGTCCCAGAGCTGCTATGGAGATTTCACCCATTATCACACACCACCAGGCCGGGCTTGAGGCTGACTGGCACAAATCACTCATCGGTCTGTTCAAAGCCCATCCACAGCCTCTGCGCGGTGTGGGGTTTGTCCCCCAAACAGATACGTTTTAAAACTGCCTGCTGTCATTTACCCCTGGCTGTGCTGAAGTTGGTGGTGAAGGTATTACGCTGACCGGATGAGGAGCTGGTAGAGGATGAGGAAGCAGAGTAGGAGGAGGAAGCAACAGGAGGCAAACTGAAGCGCCCTGCAATCCTCGGTGGTGGAAGGACATGCGCCAAACTGCTATCCGCCTCAGGCCCAGCCGCCACTGCATTTACCCAGTGTGCTGTTATGGAGATATAATGGCCCTAACCGTGCTTACTGGTCCACGTATCCGTAGTCAGGTGCACAATGCCACAGATGGCGTTGAGCAGTGCACACCTGATTTTGATACCTACTTGGTTGTGCAGGGAAGAGATGGCTCGCCTGGAAAAGTAGTGGCGGCCGGGCCACGACGTACTGTGGGACAGCCACCGCCATAAGGCCTTTAAAACTATCCGTCTCCTCCAGACGGAATGACAGCATTTTAAAGGCCAGTAGTTTAGAAATGCTGGCATTCAGGGGTAGGGATCGCGGGTGGGTAGGGGGTACTTCCTCTTCCTCTCCAGCGTTTGGGAGATGGAGAGCTGAACGCTTCCGTGGGACATTGTGGAGATGCTTGGTGACCCAGGTGTTTGTGTTGCTGGCAGATCCTCTGTTTGCGGGGTGGCAGGTTGCACTGTCACTCCAGAGGTGGATGAAGAGGCCGAGACTGCAGCAGAAGAGGAAGCAGGAGGTTTTTGAGGTGTCTACTCCACTGCAGCTTGTGCTTTGCACTTAAATGCCTGGTCATGCAGCAGTGCTCAGGTTGAGAACGTTTATGCCTCGCTTCAGGCTCTGATTGCACAGCGTGCAAACCACTCGTGTCTTGTCGTCAGCACATTGTCTGAAGAACTGCCACGCCAGGGAACTCCTTGGAGCTGGCTTTGGTGTGCTCGGTCCCTTGCTGTGGTGGGCAGTAGGAGGCGTACTGTCTAGAGGACGGCCGCTCCGCTTTTGCACCCTGCTCCCTCTTCTGCTGTGCTGGTGGCTCTGTGCGACCACCGCCTCTTCCTCTGAACTCCATAGGTCACTCGCATGACCTTGATTCCATGTGGGGTCGAGGACATCATCGTCCTCCACATCATCTTCCACCCAGTCTTCACCCCTGCCTTCCTTGTGGGTCTGCACACTTTCGAAAGCACCAGCAGTTGGCACCTATGTTTTGTCATCTTCCGAGACGTGCTGCGATGGTCCTCCCATGTACTCATCTTGAAAAAAAAGTGGTTGGGCATCTGTGCACTCAATCTCTTCCACTTCTGGGGCAGGGCTAGGTGTATGGCCCTGGGAAACCCTGCTAACAGAGTCAGAAGAGACTGCTGCATGACTTGGGGCTCAGACTGCTTGGCTGATTTGCAAAGGGGTGAGGTGAAAGACTGATGGACATCGGCTGCAGGTGCCAACTGTGGTCTTTCAGAAGGAGACTGGGTGGGAGACAATGTGAAGGAACTGGATCCACTGTCAGCAACCCAATCTACTATCGCCTGTACTTGTTCAGGCCTCACCATTCGTAGAGCCGCATTAGGCCCAACCAATTACCGCTGCAGGTTGTCGCCTACTCGCACCTGAGGAAGGGGTTTCACTTGTGCGTGTAACTGGCACAGATTGACGACGTCCTCTCCCTGCAATAGGAGCTCCACCAGCAGCACCACGACCTGGGCCATGTCCCTTATTTGACGATCTCCTCATATTTCTCGAATTTAGGATCTTGCACTAAATGGGTGTTTAATAGTAGAATAGAATGACAGTATGTAAAGGGTGTATCTCACACGGCCTGAACCAGACTAGGCCTCAATTAAGATTTCTTTGCCCAAAATGGCTGTATTTCAAATGCCTGAATCAAACCCCCTGTATGTAAAGGGTGTATCTCACACGGCCTGACCCACTGTAGGCCTGAATTAAAGATTTCTTTGCCCAAAATGGCTGTATTTCAAAGGTCTGAATCAAACCCCTGTATGTAAAGGGTGTATCTCACATGGCCTGACCCACTGCAGGCCTAAATTAAAGATTTCATTGCACAAAATGGCTGTATTTCAAATGGCTGTATTTCAAATGCCTAAATCAAACCCCTGTATGTAGAGGGTGTATCTCACAGGGTGTAACAGTCCTACAGGCTCACCTGAGTCAGAGGACCGCTTGCTGGAGGTAGGAGTGGAGCCCAGTGGCAAGGACCGCAGGCAGGTAGTAGGTAGGGACAAAGCAGAAGAGTAGTCAGCAGGCAGGCGGTGGGTCAGGGCAGGCGGCAGTAAGCGTGGTCAGACAATCCGGATGGCAACGGTGGTAGCAGTTCAGTAGGTAGGGACAAAGCAGAAGAGTAGTCGGTAGGCAATTCCTGGTCAGCAGTGGACTTCCAGCAGTAGCAAGAGCAGCAGATGAGGAGAAGCTTGATCAAGGCTCAGGAGCTCAATAATCAGCAAACTGGAGTGCAAGGGGCTGGACTTATATAGGGAAGTACCAGGTGTGGGGAATCAATGGTAATGAGCAAGGCTTGGCAAGACTGAGGTTAACTAATAGGCTTCAGGGAGGAATGTCCAGAGAGGACGGTAGCCTAGTAAGCAGGGCTACCGCCTGGGATGTGGCTGGTCACGGGTTCGAATCCCGACAGTACCCCCCCCCCCTTCCAAGGGTGACCTCCGGGCACCGCAGGGGAAGGCTTACCGGGGTGCCGTTGGTGGAACTCTTTTACCAGTCTGGGGGCGTGGACATTTTCTTCTCGCTCCCAGGAGTTATCCTCGGGAGGGTAACCCTCCCACCCAATTAGGTATTGTAGTCTTCCCCGGTGGATCCTGGAGTCGAGAATCTTTGCGACAACGTATTCTTCTTCACCCTTTACCCTCACGGGTGGTGGAGGGGGCGAGTGGCGGCCTGTGAAGGTGTTCTCCACGTATGGCTTGAGGAGAGAGAAATGGAAGACAGGGTGCACCCTAATGGAGTCCGGAAGGTCGAGCCGGAACGTGACCTCGTTGATTTGTGCGGTGATCCGGAACGGACCCATGTATCTTTGGGCAAATTTTTTGGAGGGGACCTTCAATCTGAGGTTCCTGGTGGACAGCCACACCTTGTCTCCCACATGGAAGCCTGGGGTGGGTTTGCGACGTCTGTCTGCTCCCTGTTTAAAGCGCCTCTGGGCAAGCTGGAGGTTGTCTATAATGTTCTTTTGTGCCTCCTGTAGGGTTGTTAGGCGTTTGGCCACTTCTGGGAGGGTGGAGGCGACGGGTAGGTGGGGAATGAACACCGGGTGCGAGCCTGTGTTAGCAAAGAAGGGGCTGTGCTTGGTTGAGCTGTGCTCAGCATTGTTGTAGGCGAACTCGGCCGTGGGGAGATGATCAAGCCAGTCATCCTGCAGGTGGGAGCTGAAACAGTGTAGGTATTGCTCTAGGGTCTGATTAGTTCTCTCCGTCTGCCCGTTTGACTGAGGGTGGAAAGCAGAGGACAGGTTCACTTTAACCCCGAGCGCCAGGCAGAAGTTCTTCCAGAACTTTGAGGAAAACTGTACGCCTCGGTCGGAGACCACGTCGTCCGGGATCCCATGCAGCGAGAAGACCTCTCTGAGAATAAGATCGGCCGTCTGTTTGGCTGTGGGTAGGCCTTTGTAGGGGATGAAATGGGCCATCTTGGTGAGACGGTCGAACACGACCAGGATGGTGTTCATCCCTTTTGAAGGAGGAAGGTCTACCACAAAGTCCATGGAGATCGAGCCCCAGGGGCGGGAGGGAATCAGGAGGGGCTGTAACAGACCCACGGGAGAGGAACGAGGAGTCTTATTGCGGGCACAGACCGTGCACGAGGAGATGTACCTCTTGATGTCCTCCTTGTATGTTGGCCACCAGAAGGAGCAGGAGAGATGCTCCTGGGTCTTTCTTGTGCCAAAATGGCCGGCCACCTTGGAGTCATGGTTGAGTTTGAGCACTTCGAGCCGTGCGATTTCTGGTACATATAGTTGTAGGTCCTGATGAAACCAATGACCGTTCTTAAACGTAAGGCTGAAATTCCCTGTGGGGTGGGAGAGGAAGGAGTCATATCCTTTTTTGATTGTGCCCAGGAGTTCTTTAGAGTAGGTGACCCCTACGACCCTTCTCTCGGGTAGGATGTTATTTTGGCCCTTTTTACTCTGTGAGGGCTCGGAAAACATTCTGGAGAGGGCGTCAGCCTTGCCGTTTTTTGATCCGGGGCGATAGGTGATGAGATAGTTGAAGCGGGAAAAGAATAGGCTCCATCTGGCCTGTCTGGCTGAGAGTCTCTTAGCGCTACAGATGAACTCGAGGTTCTTGTGGTCAGTTAGTACGATTATGGGGTTGGTGGCTCCCTCCAGCAGGTGTCTCCACTCGGAGAAGGCATCCTTGATCGCCAGTAGTTCTTTGTTCCCGATGTCATAGTTCTTCTCGGAGGGGGACATCTGGCGGGAGAAATATGCGCACGGGTGTAATAGCATCCTCTCCCCTGTCCGTTGTGACAAAACTGCCCCCACCGCGGAGTCTGATGCATCCACTTCGACTGTAAATGGCAGCTCGGGGTTCGGGTGGATTAGGATTGGAGCAGAAGTGAAGAGGAGTTTCAACTTGGTGAAGGCCTCCTGGGCCTTTAGTGTCCAGGAGAAGGGGACTGCCTTCTTGGTGAGTTGGGTGATTGGTGCTATGACCTTGGAGAAATTCCGGATAAACTTCCGATAGAAGTTGGCGAAGCCAATGAATCTTTGTATCTCCTTCTCGTTTCTCGGAACGGGCCAGTTCATCACAGCTTGGACCTTCCCCTAATCCATACTTAGGCCCTCAGGGGAGATGATGTATCCGAGGAACTGAGTGGTGGTTCGCACAAACTCGCATTTCTCTAGCTTGATATAAAGAGAGTTCTGTTGGAGTCTCTGCAGTACCCTGCAGACGTGTTCGCGGTGCTGCTCGAGGTCTTCAGAGAAGATCAAGATGTCGTCCAGGTAAACGACTACAAACAGATCCAGCATGTCCCTGAGGATGTCGTTAATGAAGTGCTGGAAGGTGGCGGGAGCATTGCAGAGTCCGAAAGGCATGACCAGGTACTCGAAATGACCATAACGTGTCCGGAAGGCGGTCTTCCATTCGTGCCCAGGGCGGATTCGGACGAGGTTGTAGGCCGCTCGAAGGTCGAGTTTAGTGAAGATATTCGCTGCCCGGAGTCTCTCGAGAAGTTCTGAAATTAGTGGGAGCAGGTACCGTTTTTTTACGGTTATGTTGTTAAGCTTTCTGTAGTCTATGCAGGGACGCAGGGAGAGTTTTTTTTCTCTACGAAGAAAAAGGGGGCTCCCGCTGGGGAGGGTAGAGTGCCGGATGAACCCCTTCCTCAGGGTCCTCGTCCAGGTACTCTTTCAGAGCCTTGAGTTCAGGCTCTGAGAGGGGGTTAGATACTGCCAAAGGGTATTTCGGCCCCGGGCAACAGTTCTATAGGGCAGTCGTAGGGTCGGGTGTGGTGGCAGCTTGTCTGCGTTTTTCTTGTCGCAGACATCCTGGAACTCGCTGTATTGAGGGGGGTAGCAGATCCTTGACGGATAGTTTTGAGATGGTGGTGTCTTCGGGTGGAAGGACGGGTTTGTGGGAGCAATTTAGCGAGCAGAACTCGGACGGGAATCGTATGCAGCGGGTTTCCCAGTCCACCCCTGCGGTTGCGGGTGGCCAACCAAGGGATGCCCAAGATCACCGGGAACTTCGGGGAAGCGATCAGCGAGAAGTGGATCTTTTTCGCGGTGATCGGGTTCTATGAGGAGTTGTAGTTCGGTGGTCTCGTGAGTGGCCGGCCCCGAGGAGAGTGGGGATCCGTTGACGGTTTCCAGGTCAACGAGGGCTGCCTTGATTGTCAGTGGAATGTTCTTTTCGCGGGCGAAGGTTAGGTCCATGAAGTTGCCTCCCGCCCCGGAGTCTAACATCGCTGAACAGGGGAGTTGTCGCCCCTCAATGTCGATGAGGATGGGAACGATGAAGTGGGATCCATGAGCCGCCGTGTTGTTATTTTCCGGGGCTGCTGGCGGGGTTGGAGTCTGTGGTTGCTCCTTTAGTTCCGTGACGGCAATAGTCTTTCGGATCTTATGAGGACATTTGATGGCAAAATGACCCGGCTCCCCACAGTATAGGCAGAGGTTTTCGGCCAGCCGTCTCTCCTTCTCAGCTGTAGATAGAGACCTACGTAGAGCGTCGACCTGCATAGGTTCAGTTGCTGATTGGGGGTCGCGCTGGGCGTTGGAAGAGAAGGAGTAAGGGGGTCTGTGGTCCTAGGACCAGAGTCTTTCTTTCTTCCTCTCAGAGAGTCTTTGATCTATCCGGATGCATAACTGAATGAAGTCATCCAGATCGTCCGGGGCCTCAACTCTGGCGAGTTCGTCCTTTATTAATTCTGACAGGCCTCGCCGGAATTGGCTCCTCTGTGACGCTGGGTTCCAAGTGATGTCCGTGACCCAACTGCGAAACTCGGCGGTGTATTCGGCGACGGAGCGTCTCCCTTGCCGCAGACCATGTAGTCGCGCCTCAGCTGTCGCACAGCGGTTGGGGTCGTCAAAGACTTGGCTCATGGCGGTGATAAAGTTGTTTAGGTTGTCCAGGAGCTGACTGTTAGTCTCCACGTAAGGTGATGCCCATGCTAATGCTTCTTCCGTCAGGAGATTGACCATGAATAGCACTTTCTTTTTCTCGGTGGTGAAGGGGGCCGGGTACATCTGAAAATAGATGCGGCATTGGTTTAGAAACCCCCGATACCTGGCGTCTGTCGCCGCCGAATCTTGATGGGAGTGGCATGCGGGTGTCTGCGGCCGCGCCGCGGACGTCCAGGTGTTGCCTCTGTAGTTCAATAATCTCCCTTTGCTGGCTTTGGACTACGCCTTGGAGCTGGGCAAATTTCTCCTGATATGTAGTACCAAATTCTTGAAGTTCGGAGACCTGCTTACGCAGAGTGGCCATTGCGGACTCCATAGTGTGGCTGATTATTCTGTAACAGTCCTACAGGCTCACCTGAGTCAGAGGACCGCTTGCTGGAGGTAGGAGTGGAGCCCAGTGGCAAGGACCGCAGGCAGGTAGTAGGTAGGGACAAAGCAGAAGAGTAGTCAGCAGCAAGGCAGTGGGTCAGGGCAGGCGGCAGTAAGCCTGGTAAGACAATCCGGATGGCAACGGTGGTAGCAGTTCAGTAGGTAGGGACAAAGCAGAAGAGTAGTCGGTAGGCAATTCCTGGTCAGCAGTGGACTTCCAGCAGTAGCAAGAGCAGCATATGAGGAGAAGCTTGATCAAGGCTCAGGAGCTCAATAATCAGCAAACTGGAGTGCAAGGGGCTGGACTTATATAGGGAAGTACACAGGTGTGGGGAATCCAAGGGTAATGAGCAAGGCTTGGCAAGACAGAGGTTAACTAATAGGCTTCAGGGAGGAATGTCCAGAGAGGACGGTAGCCTAGTAAGCAGGGCTACCGCTGGGATGTGGCTGGTCACAGGTTCGAATCCCGACACAGGGCCTGAACCAGTGTATTCCTGAATTAAATATTTCTTTGCCCAAAATGGCTATATTTCAAATAGCTGTATTTCAAATGCCTGAATCAAACCCTGTATGTAGAGGGTGTATCTGACAGTGCCTGAACCAGTGTAAGGCCTAAATTAAATATTTCTTTGCACAAAATGGCTGTATTTCAAATGGCTATATTTCAAATTCCTGAGTCAAACCCCTGTATGTAGAGGGTGTATCTCACATGGTCTGAACCAGTGTAGGCCTAAATTAAATATTTCTTTGCACAAAATGTCTGTATTTCAAATGTCTATATTTCAAATGCCTGAATCAAACCTCTGTATGTAGAGGGTGTATCTCACAGGGCCTGAACCAGTGTAGGCCTGAATTAAATATTTCTTTGCCCAAAATGGCTGTATTTTAAATTGCTGTATTTTAAATGCCCGAATTAAACCTCTGTAAGTAGAGGGTGTATCTCATACGGTCTGAACCAGTGTAGGCCTGAATTAAATATTTCTTTGCCCAACAAGGCTGTATTTCAAATGGCTATATTTCAAATGCCTGAATCAAACCCCTGTATGTAGAGGGTGTATCTCACAGGGCCTGAACCAGTGTAGGCCTAAACTAACCCCTTAGGGACTTAGGGCGTACCGGTACGCCCCGTTTCCCGATTCCTTAAGGACTCAACTTTTCCCATTTTTTTTATACAAAGTTGGCATTTGACCAAGATATTTCTCTCACCCAGCATGGGTATATGTAAAATAACACCCCAAACACATTCCCAACTTCTCCTGAGTACGGCGATACACATGTGGCACTTTTTTGCAGCCTAGGTGGGCAAAGGGGCCCATAATCCAAAGAGCACCTTTCGGATTTCACTGGTCATTTTTTACAGAATTTGATTTCAAACTCCTTACCACACATTTGGGCCCCTAGAATGCCAGGGCAGTATAACTACCCCACAAGTGACCCCATTTTGGAAAGAAGACACCCCAAGGTATTCGCTGATGGGCATAGTGAGTTCATGGAAGTTTTTATTTTTTGTCACAAGTTAGTGGAATATGAGACTTTGTAAGAAAAAAAAAATAATAAATCATTTTCCACTAACTTGTGACAAAAAAAAAAAATTCTTGGAACTCGCCATGCCCACTCACGGAATACCTTGGGGTGTCTTCTTTCCAAAATGGGGTCACTTGTGGGGTAGTTATACTGCCCTGGCATTCTAGGGGCCCAAATGTGTGGTAAGGAGTTTGAAATCAAATTCTGTAAAAAATGACCAGTGAAATCCGAAAGGTGCTCTTTGGAATATGGGCCCCTTTGCCCACCTAGGCTGCAAAAAAGTGTCACATCTGGTATCTCCATATTCAGGAGAAGTTGGGGAATGTGTTTTGGGGTGTCATTTTACATATACCCATGCTGGCTGAGAGAAATATCTTGGCAAAAGACAACTTTTCCCATTTTTTTATACAAAGTTGGCATTTGACCAAGATATTTATCTCACCCAGCATGGGTATATGTAAAATGACACCCCAAAACACATTCCCAACTTCTCCTGAATACGGAAGATACCAGATGTGTGACACTTTTTTGCAGCCTAGGTGGGCAAAGGGGCCCATATTCCAAAGAGCACCTTTCGGATTTCACTGGTCATTTTTTACAGAATTTGATTTCAAACTCCTTACCACACATTTGGGCCCTAGAATGCCAGGGCAGTATAAACTACCCACAAGTGACCCCATTTTGGAAAGAAGACACCCCAAGGTATTCGCTGATAGGCATAGTGAGTTCATGGAAGTTTTTATTTTTTGTCACAAGTTAGTGGAATATGAGACTTTGTAAGAAAAATAAAAAATAAATAAAAAATCATTTTCCGCTAACTTGTGACAAAAAATAAAAAGTTCTATGAACTCACTATGCCCATCAGCGAATACCTTAGGGTGTCTACTTTCCGAAATGGGGTCATTTGTGGGGTGTTTGTGCTGTCTGGCCATTGTAGAACCTCAGGAAACATGACAGGTGCTCAGAAAGTCAGAGCTGCTTCAAAAAGCGGAAATTCACATTTTTGCACCATAGTTTGTAAACGCTATAACTTTTACCAAAACCATTTTTTTTTTTACCCAAACATTTTTTTTTATCAAAGACATGTAGAACAATAAATTTAGAGAAAAATTTATATATGGATGTCGTTTTTTTTGCAAAATTTTGCAACTGAAAGTGAAAAACTTCATTTTTTTGCAAAAAAATCGTTAAATTTCGATTAATAACAAAAAAAGTAAAAATGTCAGCAGCAATGAAATACCACCAAATGAAAGCTCTATTAGTGAGAAGTAAAGGAGTTAAAATTCATTTGGGTGGTAAGTTGCATGACCGAGCAATAAACCGCTAAAGTTGTGGAGTGCCGATTTGTAAAAAAGGGCCTGGTCTTTAGGGGGGTATAAACCTGTGGTCCTTAAGTGGTTAAGTTTCAAGTAAAAATAAACAAAAACTTAATTTTCCACAAACAAAGTAAAAAAAAAATTGGTAAAAAATAGGAAAAAAAAAAGCATACATATCAGGTATCGCCGTGTCCGTAACCCCTCAGATGAACACCGTCAAAGTAAAAAATAAAAACTGTGCTAAATAAACAATCTTTGTCACCTTACATCACAAAAAGTACAACAGCAAGCGATCAAAAAGACGTTTGCCCACCAAAATAGTACCAATCTAACCATCACCTCATCCCGCAAAAAATGAGCCCCTACCTGAGACAATCGCCCAAAAAATAAAAACCTTTGGCTCAGAATATGGAGACCCTAAGGCTGGGTTCAGACCTGAGCGTATTTTATATGCGCGTTTAACGCGCGTTTTTGTCGCGCGTTTTTATGTGCGTTTTTTGCAATAGTAAACGCGCGTTTGACGCGCGTTTGTGTGATTGACTGCAGTGTCCTATGGCCACAAACGCGTGTCAAAACGCCCCAAAGAAGCTCAAGAACTTGTTTGAGCGTAGGGCGTTTTTCAGCGCGTTCAAACGCGCTGTAAAACGCTCAAGTGAGAACCAGGGCCATAGGGAAGCATTGGTTTTCATGTGTTGAGCGTTTTACAGCGCGTTTGAACGCGTTGTAAAATGCTCAAGTGTGAACCAAGCCTAAAACATAATTTTTTTTGTTTTAAAAAAACTGTTAGTGTAAAACTTACATAAATAAAAAAAAGTATACATATTAGGTATAGCCGCGTCCGTATCGACTGGCTCTATAAAAATATCACATGACCTAACCCCCGAGATGAACACTGTAAAAAATATAAAATAAAAACTGTACTAAATAAACAATTTTTTGTCACCTTACATCACAAAAATTGTAATAGCAAGCGATCAAAAAGTCATTTGCACCCCAATTTAGTGCCAATCAAACCGTCATCTCATCCCGCAAAAAATGAGACCCTACCTAAGATAATCGCCCAAAAACTGAAAAAATTATGGCTCCCAGATTATGGAAACACTAAAACATGATTTTTTTTGCATCAAAAATAAAATCATTGTGTAAAACGTACATAAATTAAAAAAAAGTATACATATTAGTTATCGCAGCGTCCGTGACTGGTCTATAAAAATATCACAAGATCTAACCTGTCAGATGAATGTTGTAAATAACAAAAAATAAAAACGGTGCCAAAACAGCTATTTCTTATTACCTTGCCTCACAAAAAGTGTAATATAGAGCAACCAAAAATCATATGTACCCTAAACTAGTACCAACAATACTGCCACCCTATCCCGTAGTTTCTAAAATGGGGTCACTTTTTTGGAGTTTCTACTCTAGGGGTGCATCAGTGGGGCTTCAAATGGGACATGATGTCAAAAAAAACAGTCCAGCAAAACCTGCCTTCCAAAAACCGTATGGCATTCCTTTCCTTCTGCGCACTGTGGTGTGCCCGTACAGCAGTTTATGACCACATATGGGGTGTTTCTGTAAACTACTGAATCAGGGCCATAAATATTGAGTTTGGTTTGGCTGTTAACTAGGGATGAGCGAGCCCGAACTGTATAGTTCGGGTTCGTACCGAATTTTGGGGTGTCCGTGACACGGACCCGAACCCGAACATTTTCATAAAAGTCTGGGTTCGGGTTCGGTGTTCGGCGCTTTCTTGGCGCTTTTTGAAAGGCTGCAAAGCAGCCAATCAACAAGCATCATACTACTTGCCCCAAGAGGCCATCACAGCCATGCCTACTATTGGCATGGCTGTGATTGGCCAGTGCAGCATGTGACCCAGCCTCTATTTAAGCTGGAGTCACGTAGCGCCGCACGTCACTCTGCTCTGATCAGTGTAGGGAGAGGATGCAGCTGCTGCTGTTAGGGCGAGATTAGGCAGGGATCTATTTACTGAAGTGATTGATATACAGCTGTGTATCATACAACCTCTGCTATTCAATTGCTCACTGTTTTAAGGCTGCCCAGAGCGTTTTTCAGTCAATTTTTTCTGGGGTGATCGGCGGCCATTTTGTGTCTTGTGGTGCGCCAGCACAAGCTGCCACCAAGTCCATTTTTAACCATCAATAGTGTGTTGTTTTTTTTTGCTATATCCTACATCAGGGGCTTGGCTGTGCTTGCTATTTTATTGAGGGGTAAAATACAATTGCCAAAATAGCAGTACCCTAAATCTGGTGTTTCATCTGTGGCTAGCCAATTGTAATACTGTCTGCTGTCTGCCGAAGCCCAGTTTTTGTTCTGGATTGAATACAATTCCCAATTTAGCAATTCCCTAAATTAGTGGTTTCTGCTCTATCAGGCCAAGGTTAAATCTATCAATAAAAGGGTATATTAGATTGAAGGTGCGGATAGGGTCATCCTCAATAACTTCACATGCTACCGTGCATTTCCAAGTCTAATTCTGTCCGTAAAAGGGATACCTGTCATCCAGCGCTTAAATACTATGCCTACAATTTATATTCAGCTAAATCTGTTGTTACTGCTGTGGCTGGTCAGTCTATTTAGTGTCTGCCAAAGCACAGTTTTTGTTATGGGTTGAAATACAATTCCCAACTTAGCAATTCCCTAAATTAGTGGTTTCTGCTCTATCAGGCCAAGTTTAAATCTATCCATAAAAGGGTATATTAGATTGAAGATGCGGATAGGGTCATCCTCAATAACTTCACACGCTACCGTGCATTTCCAAGTCTAATTCTGTCCGTAAAAGGGATACCTGTCATCCAGCGCCTAAATACTAGGCCTACAATTTATATTCAGCTAAATCTGTCGTTACTGCTGTGCCTGTATTAGTGTAATACGGTACCTAAATAGATAGCCAGATAGTGTTAGGTGCCTGTAAAAAAAGGCCTGAATTTGAATTCAATACATTGGGCCAAATAATTTTTTTCTTATTGTGGTGAACGGTAACAATGAGGAAAACATCTAGTAAGGGACGCGGACGTGGACACGGTGGTGTTAGTGGACCCTCTGGTGCTGGGAGAGGACGTGGCCGCTCTGCCACAGCCACGCGTCCTAGTGAACAAACTACCTCAGGTCCCAGTAGCAGCCAGAATTTACAGCGATATTTGGTGGGGCCCAATGCCGTTCTAAGGATGGTAAGGCCTGAGCAGGTACAGGCATTAGACAATTGGGTGGCCGAGAGTGGATCCAGTACGTTCACATTATCTCCCACCCAGTCTTCTGCAGAAAGCGCACAGATGGCGCATGAAAACCAAGCCCATCAGTCTGTCACATCACCCCCATGCATAACAGGGAAACTGTCTGAGCCTCAAGTTATGCAGCAGTCTCTTATGCTGTTTGAAGACTCTGCTGGCAGGGTTTCCCAAGGGCATCCACCTAGCCCTTCCCCAGCGGTGGAAGACATAGAATGCACTGACACACAACCACTTATGTTTCCTGATGATGAGGACATGGGAATACCAGCTCAGCACGTCTCTGATGATGAAACACAGGTGCCAACTGCTGCGTCTTTCTGCAGTGTGCAGACTGAACAGGACGTCAGGGAGGAAGACTGGGTGGAAGACGATGCAGGGGACGATGAGGTCCTAGACCCCACATGGAATGAAGGTCGTGCCACTGACTTTAAGAATTCGGAGGAAGAGGCAGTGGTGAGACTGAGCCAACAGCGTAGCAAAAGAGGGAGCAGTGGGCAAAAGCAGAACACCCGCCACGAAGAGAGTTCGTCTGCTACTGGCCACCGCCATCTGTGACCGAGCACCCCAAAGGCAGCTTCAAGGAGTTCCCTGGTGTGGCAGTTCTTCAAACAATGTGCTGACGACAAGACCCGAGTGGTTTGCACGCTGTGCCATCAGAGCCTGAAGCGAGGCATTAACGTTCTGAACCTTAGCACAACCTGCATGACCAGGCACCTGCATGCAAAGCATGAACTGCAGTGGAGAAAACACCTTAAAAACAAGGAACTCACTCAGGCTCCCCCTGCTACCTCTTCTGCTGCTGCCGCCTCGGCCTCTTCCTCCGCCTCTGGAGGAACGTTGGCACCTGCCGGCCAGCAAACAGAGGATGTACCACCAACACCACCACCACCTCCATCACCAAGCATCTCAACCATGTCACACGGCAGCGTTCAGCTCTCCATCTCACAAACATTTGAGAGAAAGCGTAAATTCCCACCTAGCCACCCTCGATCCCTGGCCCTGAATGCCAACATTACTAAACTACTGGCCTATGAAATGCTGTCATTCAGGCTGGTGGACACAGACAGCTTCAAACAGCTCATGTCGCTTGCTGTCCCACAGTATGTTGTTCCCAGCCGACACTACTTCTCCAAGAGAGCCGTGCCTTCCCTGCACAACCAAGTATCCAATAAAATCAAGTGTTCACTGCGCAACGCCATCTGTGGCAAGGTCCACCTAACCACAGATACGTGGACCAGTAAGCACGGCCAGGGACGCTATATCTCCCTAACTGCACACTGGGTAAATGTAGTGGCGGCTGGGCCCCAGGCGAAGAGCTGTTTGGCGCACGTCCTTCCGCCGCCAAGGATCGCAGGGCAACATTCTTTGCCTCCTGTTGCCTCCTCCTCCTACTCGGCTTCCTCCTCCTCTTCTTCCACCTGCTCATCCAGTCAGCCACACACCTTTACCACCAACTTCAGCACAGCCCGGGGTAAACGTCAGCAGGCCATTCTGAAACTCATATGTTTGGGGGACAGGCCCCACACCGCACAGGAGTTGTGGCGGGGTATAGAACAACAGACCGACGAGTGGTTGCTGCCGGTGAGCCTCAAGCCCGGCCTGGTGGTGTGCGATAATGGGCGAAATCTCGTTGCAGCTCTGGGACTAGCCGGTTTGACGCACATCCCTTGCCTGGCGTATGTGCTGAATTTGGTGGTGCAGAAGTTCATTCACAACTACCCCGGCGTTCACATCATGCCGCTGCTCACCTGTCTGCGCTACAGCGTAACTTCGGCCTTCCCGCTCACCGCCTCATATGCGACGTGCCCACCAGGTGGAACTATACCTTGCACATGCTGGACAGACTGTGCGAGCAGCAGCAGGGCATAGTGGAGTTCCAGCTGCAGCACGCACGGGTCAGTTGCACTGCGGAACAGCACCACTTCACCACCAATGACTGGGCCTCCATGCGAGACCTGTGTGCCCTGTTGCGCTGTTTCGAGTACTCCACCAGCATGGCCAGTGGCGATGACGCCGTTATCAGCGTTACAATACCACTTCTATGTCTCCTTGAGAAAACACTTAGGGCGATGATGGAAGAGGAGGTGGCCCAGGAGGAGGAGGAGGAGGAGGAGGAGGAGGAGGAGGAGGAGGAAGAGGGGTCATTTTTAGCACTTTCAGGCCAGTCTCTTAGAAGTGACTCAGAGGGAGTTTTTTTGCAACAGCAGAGGCCAGGTACAAATGTGGCCAGACAGGGCCCACTACTGGAGGACGAGGAGGACGAAGATGAGGAGGAGGTGGAGGAGGATGAGGATGAAGCATGTTCACAGCGGGGTGGCACCCAAAGCAGCTCGGGCCCATCACTGCTGCGTGGCTGGGGGGAACACAGGACGATGACGATACGCCTCCCACAGAGGACAGCTTGTCCTTACCTCTGGGCAGCCTGGCACACATGAGCGACTACATGCTGCAGTGCCTGCGCAATGACAGCAGAGTTGCCCACATTTTAACGTGTGCGGACTACTGGGTTGCCACCCTGCTGGATCCCCGGTACAAAGACAATGTGCCCACCTTACTTCCTGCACTAGAGTGTGATAGGAAGATGCGCGAGTACAAGCGCACGTTGGTAGACGCGCTACTGAGAGCATTCCCAAATGTCACAGGGGAACAAGTGGAAGCCCAAGGCGAAGGCAAAGGAGGAGCAAGAGGTCGCCAACGCAGCTGTGTCACGGACAGCACCTCTGAGGGCAGGGTTAGCATGGCAGAGATGTGGAAAAGTTTTGTCACCACGCCACAGCTAACTGCACCACCACCTGATACGGAACGTGTTAGCAGGAGGCAACATTTCACTAACATGGTGGAACAGTACCTGTGCACACCCCTCCACGTACTAACTAATGGTTCGGCCCCATTCAACTTCTGGGTCTCCAAATTGTCCACGTGGCCAGAGCTAGCCTTTTATGCTTTGGAGGTGCTGGCCTGCCCGGCGGCCAGCGTTTTGTCTGAACGTGTATTCAGCACGGCAGGGGCGTCATTACAGACAAACGCAGCCGCCTGTCTACAGCCAATGTGGACAAGCTGACGTTCATAAAAATGAACCAAGCATGGATCCCACAGGACCTGTCCATCCCTTGTGCAGATTAGACATTTATAACTACCTCTTTTTATTTTAATTTTACCATTATATTGCGGGGCAACCCAAAGTTGAATGAACCTCTCCTCTGTCTGGGTGCCGGGGCCTAAAAATATCTGACAGTGGCCTGTTGCAGTGTTGGGTGACATGAAGCATAATTCTCTGCTATGACATGATGCCTGATTCTCTGCTATGGGACCTCTCTCCTCTGTCTGGGTGCCGGGGCCTAAAAATATCTGACAATGGCCTGTTCCAGTGGTGGGTGACATGAAGCCTGATTCTCTGCTATGGGACCTCTCTCCTCTGTCTGGGTGCCGGGGCCTAAAAATATCTGACAATGGCCTGTTCCAGTGGTGGGTGACATGAAGCCTGATTCTCTGCTATGGGACCTCTCTCCTCTGTCTGGGTGCCGGGGCCTAAATATCTGACTATGGCCTGTTCCAGTGTTGGGTGACGTGAAGCCTGATTCTCTGCTATGACTTGAAGCCTGATTCTCTGCTATGACTTGAAGCCTGATTCTCTGCTATGACTTGAAGCCTGATTCTCTGCTATGACTTGAATCCTGATTCTCTGCTATGACTTGAATCCTGATTCTCTGCTATGACATAAAGCCTGATTCTCTGCTATGGGACCTCTCTCCTCTGTCTGGGTACCGGGGCCTAAATATCTGACAATGGCCTGTTCCAGTGGTGGGTGACGTGAAGCCTTATTCTCTGCTATGACATGAAGCCTAAATCTCTGCTATGACTTGAAGCCTGATTCTCTGCTATGACTTGAAGCCTGATTCTCTGCTATGACTTGAAGCCTGATTCTCTGCTATGACTTGAAGCCTGATTCTCTGCTATGACTTGAAGCCTGATTCTCTGCTATGACTTGAAGCCTGATTCTCTGCTATGGGACCTCTCTCCTCTGTCTGGGTGCCGGGGCCTAAATATCTGACAATGGCCTGTTCCAGTGCTGGGTGACGTGAAGCCTGATTCTCTGCTATGACATGAAGCCTGATTCTCTGCTATGACTTGAAGCCTGATTCTCTGCTATGGGACCTCTCTCCTCTGTCTGGGTGCCGGGGCCTAAATATCTGACAATGGCCTGTTCCAGTGGTGGGTGACGTGAAGCCTGATTCTCTGCCATGAGACCTCTCTCCAATTGATATTGGTTAATTTTAATTTATTTTATTTTTATTTTAATTCATTTCTCTATCCACATTTGTTTGCAGGGGATTTACCTACATTTTGCTGCCTTTTGCAGCCCTCTAGCCCTTTCCTGGGCTATTTTACAGCCTTTTTAGTGCCGAAAAGTTCGGGTCCCCATTGACTTCAATGGGGTTCGGGGCGAAGTTCGGGTCGAGTTCGGATCCCGAACCCGAACATTTCCGGGAAGTTCGGCCGAACTTCTCGAACCCGAACATCCTGGTTTTCGCTCAACTCTACTGTTAACCCTTGCTTTGTAACTGGGGAAAAATTATTAAAATGGAAATTTTGAATATGTATCTCTATATTCCATTAATTCTTGTGGAACACCTAAAGGGTTAACGACATTTGTAAAATAAGTTTGGAATACCTTGAGGGGTGTAGTTTCTTAGATGGGGGTCATTTTTATGGAGTTTCTACTCTAGGGGTGCATCAGGGGGGCTTCAAATGGGACATGGTGTAAAAAAAAAACAGTCCAGCAAAACCTGCCTTACAAAAACCGTATGGCATTCCTTTCCTTCTGCGCCCTGCCATGTGCCCGTACAGCGGTTTATGACCACATATGGGGTGTTTCTGTAAACGACAGAATCAGGGCCATAAATATTGAGTTTGGTTTGGCTGTTAACCCTTGCTTTGTAACCAAAAAAAAAATAATTATAAAATGGAAAATCTGCCCAAAAAGTGAAATTTTAAAATTGTATCTCTATTTTCCATAAATTCTTGTGGAACACCTAAAGGGTTAACAAAGTTTGTAAAATCAGTTTTGATTACCTTGAGGGGTGTAGTTTTTAGAATGGGGTCATTTTTTGGTGGTTTCTATTATGTAAGCCTTGCAAAGTGACTTCAGACCTGAACTGGTCCCTAAAAATTGGGTTTTGAAAAATTTTAGAAAAATTTCAAGATTTGCTTCTAAACTTCTAAGCCTTGTAACATCCCCAAAAAATGAAAAATCCTTCCCAAAATGATCCAAACATGAAGTAGACATATGGGGAATGTAAATTAATAACTATTTTTGGAGGTTTTACTATGTATTATAGAAGTAGAGAAATTGAAACTTGTAAATTTGCAATTTTTTAAATTTTTTTGGTAAATTTGGTATTTTTTTATAAATAAAAATGATTTTTTTTTTTTACTTCATTTTACCAGTGTCATGAAGTACAATATTTGACGAAAAAACTATCTCAGAATGGCCTGGATAAGTCAAAGCGTTTTAAAGTTATCAGCACTTAAAGTGACACTGGTCAGATTTGCAAAAAATGTCCAAGTCCAGAAGGTGAAAAAGGGCCGAGTCCTTAAGGGGTTAAATATTGATTTACCCAAAATGGCTGTATTTCAAATAACTGTATTTCAAATGCCTGAATCAAACCCCTGTATGTAGAGGGTATATTTCCAATGGTCTGAACCAGTGTAGGCCTAAATTAAATATTTCTTTGCCCAAAATGGCTGTATTTCAAATGCCTGAATCAAACCCCTGTATGTAGAGGGTGTATCTCACATGGTCTGAACCAGTGTAGGCCTAAATTAAATATTTCTTTGCCCAAAATGGCTGCATTTCAAATGGCCTTATTTCAAATGCCTGAATCAAACCCCTGTATTTAGAGGGTGTATCTCACAGGGCCTGAACCAATGTAGGCCTAAATTAAATATTTCATTTCCCAAAATGGCTGTATTTCAAATGGCTTTATTTCAAATGCCTGAACCAAACCCCTGTTTGTAGAGGGTGTATCTCACAGAGCCTTAATCAGTGTAGGCCTAAATAAAAATTCTTTGCCCCAAATGGCTGTATTTCAAATGGCTTTATTTCAAATGCCTGATTATAACCCCTGTATATAGAGGGTGTATCTCACACGGCCTGAACCAGTGTAGGCCTGAAATAAATATTTCTTTGCCCAAAATGGCTGTATTTCAAATGCCTGTATTTCAAATGCCTGAATCAAACCCCTGTATGTAGATGGTGTATCTCACACGGCCTAAACCAGTGTAGGCCTGAATTCAATATTGGTGCACCAAATGGCGGTATTTAAAATATCTGAATATAACCAAAATGTATTAAGGGCGTATCTCACAATGACATCTGCAAATGAGTGTTTTTTTAACAACTGAATTTAACAGCAGTATATAAGCCTGTAATTACACACATGCTGATGCTGCAAGGCCTGAAAATATGTTTTTTGTAAAAAAAAAGTGTGTTTTTCAAACCCCAGAAAATGATGGGTGTATTTCTAGCTTAAATTGCACTCTGACTAATCCAGATGTTGTAAATTGCCAAAAAAGTGTTTTTTTGGTAACAGAATATGAAAGCTGTATATATTAAACTTGAATTTAACACTTGCAGATAAGGAAAATAGTTTTTCTGACAAAAAAGTGTGTTTTTAAAACTCCAGAAAATGATGGGTGTATTTATAGCTTAACCCCTTCCCGACTGCAATCTGTATATATACAGTACGTGATAGCTGCACATGCCCCGTGCAGCTATCACGTCTATAAACGTCAAGACAGTTCTTTAATCCAAGCGCTGCAAAACGCTTGGATTAAAGCTACTGCCCCTGCCCTGCTGCTGTCACGGACAGCATACAGTTCAGTAATGCCGGCAAGGGACCAATCAGAGTGGTCCCTTGCCGGCAATCGACCCGATTGGTTAGTCTGTGCAGACTAACCAATCGGATCGCGGCATTGAAAAAAATGCCGGTTTCAGGCTCTGATCTGCGCTCTGCAAAATCAGAGCCTGAAAGCAGGTAGTGTTCCTCATGCCCCCCAATCTGTGCCCCTCCAAGCCCTTGGTGCCCCTCCGTGCCCCCCCCCCCCCCGATTTGTGCCCCCCCAATCTGTGCCCCTCTCCTGCCTCCTGCGCTCATCTCCTGCCTCCTGCCCTGATGCGGCCTGCGCCCTCCCCGCCCCATACATTAGTCCTGCCCCAGCCTTCCTCAATGCTGGCGGCCGAATCACCCCCGACCTTCCCCCTTTCCAGCGCTGCCCCTGGTCCCCCTGCTGTGTGTGATGGCGGCGGCTCCATTCCTGAGCCACCGCCATCAGCAGAGAGTGTCAGCTCTATGCTGACACTCTGCTGTAACCCCATAGATGCCGCGATTGCAGCGCCTGATGGTTGCCATGGCAACCGGACCCTTTCCAAAAGCATCCGCTGTTGCCACCTACAGGGCATCTGATTGTATTATACTTTGCAATGCAAGAGCATTGGAAAGGATAGTACAGCCATCAGCCCCACTGGATCTTCAAGATCCAAGAGGGACTTGCTAAAAAAAAAAAAGTGAAAATAATAAAAGTTAAAATAAATATGTAAAATTAAAAAAATAAATAGCCTTTTCCTATTAAAAAAAATAAAAATACACATATTAGGTATTACCGCGACCGTAATGACCGTCTCTATAAATATATCACATGATAGACCCCGTCCGATAAACACCATAAAAAAAATAATAAAAAAATGTAAAAAAAGCCATTTTTGTCACCTTACATCACAAAAAGTGCAACAGCAAGCGATCAAAAAGGTTTATGACCCCCAAAATAGTACCAATCAAACCGACACCTCATCCCGCAAAAAATGAAACCCTATTTAAGACAATCGCCCAAAAAATAAAAAAGCTATGGCTCTCAGACTATGGAGACACTAAAACATAATTTTTTTGGTTTCAGAAATGCTATTATTGTGTAAAACTTAAATAAATAAAAAAAGTATACATATTAGGTATTGCCACGTCCGTAACAATCTGCTCTATAAAACTGTCACATGACCCAACCCCTCAGATAAACGCTGTAAAAATAAATAAATAAATACTGTTCCAAAACAGCCAATTTTTTGGTCACCTTGCCCCTTACCCAAAAATGGTACCAATAAAAACCTCAACTCTTTCTGCAAAAAACGAGCCCCTGCACAAGACGATCGGCAGAAAAATAAAAAACATATGGCGTTCAGAAAATGGACACACAAAAACATAATTTATTTTTCAAAAATGCTTCATTATGTAAAACTGAAACAAACCAACAAAGAAAGAAGACATATTTGATATCATTGTGTCCGTAACAACCTGCTCTATATAAATAGCACATGATCTACCCTGTCAGATGACTCTTGTAAAAATAAATAAAAAATAAACAGTGCCAAAACAGCCATTTTTCGGTTACCTTGCCTCACAAAAAACTTAATATAGAGCAATTAAAAATCATATGCACCCCAAAATAGTACCAATAAAACTGGCACCTTATCCCCTAGTTTCCAAAATAGGGTCACTTTTTGGGAGTTTCTACTGTAGGGGTGCATCAGGGGGGCTTTAAATGGAACAAGGCATCTAAAACCATTCCAGCAAAATCTGCCTTCCAAAAACCATACGGCGTTCCTTTCCTTTTGCGCCCTGCCGTGCGCCCTTACATCAGTTTACGACCACATGTGGGGTGTTTCTGTAAACCGCAGAATCAGGGTAATAAATATTGAGTTTTGTTTGGCTGTTAACCCTCAATGTGTTAAAGAAAAAAATTTAATAAAATGGAAACTCTGCCAAAAAAGTGAAATTTAGAAATGTCATTTTCCTTTAATTCTTGAAACACCTAAAGGGTTAACAA
Source organism: Bufo bufo (assembly GCF_905171765.1). Taxonomy (NCBI): domain Eukaryota; kingdom Metazoa; phylum Chordata; class Amphibia; order Anura; family Bufonidae; genus Bufo; species Bufo bufo. The sequence goes on from NC_053392.1 coordinate 558,319,782, forward strand.
AGTTTGTAAAATCAGTTTTGAGTTACTTGAGGGGTGTAGTTTCTACAATGTGGTCATTTATGGGGGGTTTCCACTTTGTAAGCCCCACAAAGTGACTTTAGACCTGAACTGGTCCTTAAAAAGTGGGTTTTGGAAATTTTCTTAAAAATTTTAAGAACTGCTTCTAAACTTCTAAGCCTTCTAACGTCCTAAAGAAATAAAATCACATTTCCAAAATGATGCCAACATAAAGTAGACATATGGGAAATGTTAAGTAATAAATATTTTATTAGGTATGACTTTCTGTTTTAGAAGCAGAGAAATGTAAATTTAGAAAATTGTGAATTTTTCAAAATTTTTGGTAAATTTGAGATTTTTTGAGGAAACAATCTCAGAATGGCTTGGATAAATAAAAGTGTTCCAAAGCTATTACAACATAAAGTGACACATGTCAGATTTGTAAATTTTGACCTGGACACTGGGGCATCAATGACCCTTGGTCATGAAAGGGTTAAATTGCACACTGACTAATCCAGATGTTGTAGATTGCCAAAAAAGTGTTTTTTGGGTAACAGAATATGGAAGCTGTATATATTAAACTTGAATTTAAAGGGCTGCTGTCACCCCCCCAACCCCCAATTTTCAGTTTTTGACTTATTATATTTGTTAATGTAAGCAGATTCCATATATGCCCCTCTTACCTCAGGCAGTGCAGTAATTACAGTAAAAAACATACTTTTATTATATGTAAATTTCTTCACTACCAGCAAGTTGGGCGGACTTGCTGGTAGCCGCCGCATCCTCTGTTTGAAAAAACGCCCCCTTCTCCACTTGATTGACAGGGCCAGCGAGCGCTCTCCTCCTCTCGCTGGCCCTGCCTGCAGCCTCAAATCCCGCGGCTGCACCATACTGGTCGTCATTCTGCGCAGGCGCTCTGAGAGAAGGACGCTCGCTTGGCCGCTCCTTCCTCAGTGCACCTGCGCTGATGACGTCAGCCCTACACTCGGAAGAGAGGTCTTCTCTTCCGGGTGTAGGGCTGACGTCATCGGCGCAGGCACACTGAGGAAGGAGCGGCCGTCCTTCTCTCAGAGTGCCTCCGCCGAATGACGACCGGTGCGGCGCAGGCAAGGGATTTCAGACTGCAGGCAGGGCCAACGAGAGGAGGACAACGCTCGCTGGCCCTGTCAATCAAGTGGAGGAGGGGGCGTATGCGGTGGCTACCAGCAAGTCCGCCCAACTTGCTGGTAGTGAAGAAATTTACATATAATAAAAGTAAGTTTTTTACTGTAATTACTGCACAGCCCGAGGTAAGAGGGGCATATATGGAATCTGCTTACATTAACAAATATAATAAGTCAAAAACTGAAAATTGGGGGTTGGGGGGGTGACAACAGCCCTTTAACACTTGCAGATCAGGAAAATACAGTTTTTTGGCAAAAAAGTGTGTTTTTAAAACCCCAGAAAATGATAGTGTGCAATTTAAGCTAGAAATACAACCTGACTAATCCCGATGTTGTAGCTTGCCCAAAAAATGGTGATTTGCAATGTCCCAAAAGCTCAGATGCATTGCTGGTGCACTGAGCTTGCAAAAAAAAGGCCATCGCCCACCTAACTAACAGAATTATAAAAGTTTTTTTTTTTTTTTGTCAATGGCCTCAGGGCAGGGTAAAACGATTGTGCCCTGCACCCACACAACTATTTCTCTGTAGATCGCTGAGTTAGATTCTCTCCTATTCTCTCCCTGAAATCACAAGTCCAGCAACATCCTCTCCCTACACTTGTAACAGCAGAGTGACGTGCAGCGCTACGTGACTCAAGCTTATATAGAGCCTGGGTCACATGCTGCTCTGGCCAATCACAACCATGCCATTAGTAGGCATGGCTGTGATCGCTTCTAAGGTCAGATAGTTAACCGCTTGTTGATTGGCTGCTCTGCAGCCTTTTAAAAAGTGCCAAGAAAGCGCCGAACACCGAACCCGAACTTTTACGGAAATGTTTGGGTTCGGGGTCCAAAAATCCTAAAGTTCGGTACGAACCCAAACTTTACAGTTCGGGTTCTCTCAACCCTACCCATTACACATCCATCAGGTGGGACAGGACAGCCAATTAAGACGTTTCAGCACATGGACACACCCCCTACCCTATAAATAAATCTTATCTGGCAGCCATTTTACTTCTGTATTTTGCCAGCGTAGGGAGATGTTGCTGTGTGGAGCAGAGACAGACTGCTAGAGACACTAGCTAATAGGGTCACAAAAGTCCTTTTAAGGACTGGTATAGGTGTGCTATTGATACAGTAGGTGTGACATACAGAGGGGTGTGATATACTTATATATATATATATACTTTCTTGCATAAAATGTATATTATAGTGCATTTGTATTGTGCAGCAGTAGTGTACAGTTCTGCTGAGATACCGCAGCTAGATAGAGGGACAAACGCTATTGGAATAAGTAATTGCAACTGGTGTGATATAACTGTTGCCCCCCAAAAAACAGATTAAGGGGTGCAATATACCTATAATATACCTTCTAACATAGAAAGTATATTATAGTGCATTTGTATTGTAGGTGTGACATACAAAGGGGTGTGATATACTTATAATATACTTTCTTGCATAAAATGTATATTATAGTGCATTTGTATTGTCCAGCAGTTGTATGCGGTTCTGCTGCGATACCGCAGCTATATAGAGTGACAAACGCTATTTGAATAAGTAATTGCAACTGGTGTGATATACCTGTTGCCCCCCAAAAAAACTGATTGACGGGTGCGATATACCTGCTTCCAAAAAATACTGATTGAGGGGTGTGATACACCGGCTACCACAGAATATTGATTGAGGGGTGTGATACACCAGCTTTCACCAAATATCGATTAAGGAGTTTGATTTTCTGGCTTCCAGCAAATACTCATTATTGTGTTCTATATACCTCTTTCCACAAAATACTGATACAGGGTATTGATATACCGGCTTCCACCAAATAATGATTGAGGCCTGTGATACACCAGCTTCCACCAAATATTGATTAAGGGGTTTGACTTGTCGGCTTCCAGCAAATACTCATTAATGGGTACTATATACCTGTTTCCATAAAATACTAATAGAGTGGATTGATACACCGGCTTCCTCAAAATATTTGAGGCCTGCGATATACCTGCTTCAACAAATACTGCTCTTCTATAGGCACTTTGTCACAGGGTCATTTTAAAAATGACAGGCAGAGGAAGAGGCAGGCCATTCCGCAGGGATGGTAGGGGTCGGGCAGGTGCACCAGCTGGAGCCTAAGTGGGAAGTTGGAGAAGGTGCGTGCGATTATGTCAAAGGATGCACCAGAGTTGGTTGAGTGGCTCACTCAGCCTTCCGCTTCTGCACCATATTCATCCTCTGAAGCAGCACCCTGCTCACTCTCTGCTGTGTGCACCTCCAAAGACACCACCACCACCATAGCCCTTCCACTCGAGGAATTATTTTCCCATTCATTCCCAGACCCTGATCAGGAAGAGGAGTTAGCAACGGCCGCCGCCTAGCGGTCTGACGACATTACCCAGATCAGCCCAAGGAGGGTAGTCCCCTCTGTTGCTGCCTACTCCGAGATCTCTAATGTCAGTGGTGGTGAAGGTGACGATGATGACGTGTCGATGGATGTCACGTGGGTGCCCACAAGAGAGCAGGAGGAGGGGAGTTCAGAGGAAGAGATGGAGCAGCAGATAGGGAGGAGAAGGAGGAGAAGTAGACAGAACTCGCAGTGCACAGGAGTCAAAAAGCAGACTGCAATTGTATCTGAAGCGAGCCATCCACCATGCACGGTCACATCTGGTGCTCCCAGGACACCGTAACATGACTCCGCTGTGTGGGCTTTTTTTAATGTGTCAGCTGCTGACAATAGCGTTGCCATCTGCAGCCTGTGATGTCAACGCATAAGATGCGGTAAGCCCAACACTCACCTAACGACGACCACCTTAAGAAGGCACCTGGCCTCGCATCACCGAGCCCAGTGGGAGCAACACATTCAGAACCCACAAAGCCACACTCCCGATGCTCCACGACCTGCCTCTTCTCCTTCTCTTATTTGTCCTCAACTCCACCTTCCACCATGCCGTTGTCGCGTTCATCTGGCAAAGGGCAGGCTTCCATGGCCCAAATGTTCGAACGTAAAAAGTTGATGACGCCGGATAACCCTCTTTCCCGATGGCTGACAGCCCACTGCATGTAGTATTTCTTGTGGTGATGTAACAGAAAAGGCCAGAGGCAGGTTGAGAACAGGTGAGGGCACAGGGCTTGCTTCCGGGTCATGCCAACTAAGGGTTGTGTCTGACGAACCCACCGACTGTTGGCTGGGGGTGTCTGATGTCACTTGGGATAACAGAGTTAACCAATCAAGAACCGTAGTGTTGCTGGTCAGGACACGACCGTTAGATGACACCGGGAGCTCAGGCCTCTCGCTGTGACTACTGCTGCCACGACCCCTTACTCTGCTGCGACCTCTGCTTGCGCCAGAAACATTCAGGCCTCTGCCACTCCTCTGTGCATGGCCTGGCTCTACTCTGCCTGACATACTTGTAGTTGAACTAAACCAATGAAATGGAAATTAAAATACCCCTAAAAGCAACAAATATATATATTTTTGTTTTTGTACTGAAATAGGCCACTAAATGCTTTCACCACAATTAACTGCTGAAATGCACTGATAATATATTTTTCTTGTTGTACTAAAATACGACCCTATCCACTTTGACCAGAAAAAAATTTAAGATTGATGTGCGTATTGTAGAGATTTGCTATGGTAAGCAGGGTAAGCGGATGCAATACAGAGGCAAAACCATGGTTGAAAAGCAAAAGTCAGTGTTTATTCACACAAAAAGGCAGAAAAGAAACACAATACTTGGCAGGGCCCTGGTGTTAATTCACACCGCAGAAATCCTCATGTTAATTCACACAGCAAATGTCCACAGAACTCAAAAACACGTCACCTGGCAGTCCATAGCAGGCTTTAGAGCGCCTGGCTTCCAGCTGGCAGCTCTCGTGCGGCTCTCAGCCTTGCAGTATTGGAGAACTCCTCAGCTCCCAAAATACAGAGCTTCACTATCACCTGGAGGTTCATTCCACACCCAGCTGAGCTGCTGGCTGGGCTTTTAAACCCCAGCCCAAAACCTGGCCTGGACGTGGGGAACAGCCACCCACCCTGCTCTTTGGCTGCTCCCAATATGAACCAGCCCAGATTGGCTTTATAGCCACACTAAGTAAAACAGTGTCAGCGAGCACTAGCTGCCACTGACACACAAAATTACCGGTTCTTATCTCACCGAGGCCAGGAACCTCGGTGACACGTACCTTCTGTCAATGACGGACCCCTGCGCCTTCCTACATACCTCCCCCTTTGTTCAACCCTAAGAGGGTGAACACACGCCAGACAGTGTACTCGGGACAGGGCATCTGCGTTTCCCTGTAACCGGCCTGCCCTGTGTTCTACTGTGAACTTAAAGTTCTGCAGAGACAAGAACCACCTGGTGACACGAGCATTCCTCTCTTTGGCCTGGCTCATCCACTTGAGAGGGGAGTGATCGGTCACCAGACGGAACTTCCTCCCCAACAGTTAATAGCAGAGAGACTCGAGTGCCCACTTGATGGCCAGGCAATCTCTCTCCACTATACTGTACCGGGTCTCTGCTGGAGTGAGCTTACGGCTGAGGAAGACAACGGGATGCTCCTTCCCGTTGACTTCCTGAGAAAGTACCGCACCGAGGCCTACTTCAGAGGCATCAGTCTGTACCACAAATTCCCTCTTGAAGTCGGGCGTTACCAAAACCGGGGAACCACACAGGGCCGACTTCAAAGCGGAGAAAGCCTCTTCCGCCTGGTCATTCCAGCGGACTATCACGGACCTCCGTCCCTTTAAGAGCCCTGTCAACAGAGCGGCTAAAGTGGCAAACCTCATGTAATAGCCCACCATTCCCAGGAACGACTTTACTTGTCTAGAGGTGGCAGGTCAGGGCCAATTCCGTATCACCTCTATTTTGATTACTTGGGGTTTAATGACTCCACACCCAATGACATACCCAAGGTATTTAGTATCCTCTAAAACTATCGCACATTTCTTTGGGTTAGCTATTAGTCCCGCCTTTCGAAGAGAGTCCACTACGGCCTGTATTTTGGGCAGGTGACTTTCCCAGTCGGTACTGTGAATGATAATATCGTCCAGGTAAGTCGAGGCGTACCGCCGATGTGGACGAAGTACGATATCCATTAGATGTTGGAAAGTGGCGGGGGCGCCATGCAGGCCAAAGGGTAACAACACCTTATACTGGTACAGCCCCTCTGGTGTAATGAAGGCAGTTTTCTCTTTGGCAGCCTCCGTCAAGGGTACATTCCAATACCCTTTGGTGAGGTCCAAAATAGAAAAATACCTGGCTTGGCCTAATTTCTCAATTAGTTCATCTATCCGAGGCATTGGATATGCATCGAACTTTGATATTTCATTTAATTTCCGAAAATCGTTACAAAATCTAATCGTCCCGTCTGGCTTGGGAATTAAGACTATAGGACTGGCCCACTCACGTTTAGACTCCTCAATGATGTCCAGCCGCAACATGAGCTGCACTTCCTCCAAGATGGCTTTTCGCCGAGCCTCGGGTACTCGGTATGGCTTTAACAGGATTTTTGCCTGTGGCTCAGTGACAATGTGAAGTTGGATTACGGAAGTGCGTCCAGGGAGGTCTGAGAACATATCCGTGTTCCAACTAACGAACTCCCTGGTTTCCGGAGCCTGTTTAAAGGAGAGGTTGTCAGCAATTTTTATTGTGGCAACCGCTTCCTTTGCATCAGTCATAGGAGCCGGAATCTCTTGTTCAAGAAAGCCCGGCCGCGTGCTGTCTTCCGTACAGATTTCCCTATCCTTCCAAGGTTTTAGTAAATTAACATGGTAAACCTGCTCTGGCTTTCGCCTCCCCGGCTGGTGTACCTTGTCATTTACCTCTCCAATATTTTCACGTACCTCGTAGGGCCCCTGCCACCTGGCTAGGAACTTACTGTCCACGGTCGGCACCAGAACCAAAATCCGTTCACCTGGGTTAAAGTTCCGGACCCGAGCCTGCCGATTATAGATCCGACTCTGGGCTCGCTGAGTGGCCTCCATATGTTCCCTGACAAGAGGCAAAACGGTCTCTATCCGCTGTTGCATCTTGGTCACATATTCAAGGACGCTTTTATGCGGAGTGGGTTGTTGTTCCCATGCCTCTTTGGCTATGTCCAACAAGCCACGAGGATGTCTGCCATATAGCAATTTGAAGGGCGAGAACCCAGCAGAGGCCTGGGGCACCTCTCGCACTGCGAACATGGGATAGGGCAGAAGAAGGTCCCAATCCTTTCTATCTTTGGTCATCACCCTTTTTAACATAGTTTTTAGAGTTTTGTTAAACCTTTCAACCAGTCCGTCCGTTTGTGGATGGTACACGGACGTCCGTAACTGTTTAATACGCAGCAACTTTCAGAGTTCCCTCATGACCTTTGACATAAATGGGGTCCCCTGGTCAGTCAGGACCTCTTTAGGTAGCCCTACTCGGGAAAACATCTCCATTAGCTCTTTAGCTATAAGTCTCGCCGATGTATGTCACAGTGGCACTGCCTCCGGGTACCGAGTAGCGTAATCAAGGACAACAAAAATGTGTTGGTGTCCCCTAGCGGACTTCGGTACAGGACCTACCAGGTCCACAGCG